>NC_139702.1:39009337-39654337 GCF_964188405.1 Protomyctophum parallelum
GGGGTCTGGACAGGGCACCTCCTCCGGAGTGGAGCCAGGCTGCCAGCCCTGCCAGAGAAGGGAAGCCTGCGTCCAGGGCGACTGCCACCCCACGGGGCACAGCGGCTTCACCTGCACCTGCCACCCCGGGTGGACCGGGACGCAGTGCGACCAGCAGGTCAACAACCCCTGCGATGGCAACAAGTGAGTGTGTGGTGTTGAATGAGGCTGTGCGCTCCAGTTGTCCGGTTAGATGAGCACGCCCGTTCGTGCGTGCGTGCCTGCGTGTGTGCGTGTGTGCCTGTGTGTCTGTGTTTAGAGATGGGATGATTGTGCTACACAGTGGAGTCCTCAGTCCTTTAAAAATCTTCATAGAACTTCATACACAATAAGGGGAAAAAATTATGTTGTTAATTTAACTGCGTTGTTAGAGTTGTGAAATCCGTTTTGAAATCATGAAGTGGCCAAATGAAATGATCCATTACTTTACATCTGAAACCTAAGTGTATACTTGATACATTGTAAACATTTTCACTAACTTGAAACAAATAGCGGTATGTTATCTGCAGTGAGCAACACATTAACTCTAACCTCCACCATGTCTTGTAGGTTATCTGCAGTGAGCAACACATTAACTCTAACCTCCACCATGTCTTGTAGGTGTATCCACGGCACCTGCATGCCCATTAACTCCTACTCGTATTCGTGCCGCTGCCAGCCGGGCTTCGCCGGCGTGCTCTGTGACGAGCAGGACCAGGAGGCCGTGAACCCGTGCAGCCTCGCCCGCTGTAAGCATGGCAAGTGTAGACTGTCGGGTCTGGGCAAGGCCTACTGCGAGTGCACCAGTGGATACACAGGAGAGGCCTGTGACAAAGGTGAGAGACGGAGTCATGGCGAGCGCGCGTGTGTGCATGTGTGTGCGTGTGTGTGTGTGTGTGTGTGAGAGTGACAAAGAGAAAGAAGCTTTATACCTTCTTCTTAAAACCAACCGTTCCTTCCTGGTGACCATGGTTTTCTGCACTAGGACCTGTGTGTGTGTGTGTGTGTGTGTGTGTGTGTGCGCACTTTAGCCCCCTCTTTCCCTCCCCCATCTTCAGACTAATGTCTATGTGTGTGTGTGCATGCGTGCGTGCGTGCGTGCGTGCGTGTGCATGTCTAACAGTGTTCAGTGTCTCTGCATTAACGCTTCTTCTAACTCGTTGCCTTTCAACTCAGCATCTTCTGAGCTTCCTCTGAGCCCCGCCGGGGTCACACAGGTGAGACTGTCCGCTCACTTCTCATTTCTCTTTCCCCACCACTGTCCTTCAGTCCATTACAAAATATAATAATAATAATAATAATAATCTCCTCCGCCGCTGTTCTTTTGAAGCCACACCACATGCTCCTTCCCCTGCTGCTCAGCTTCCGTCTCCTCACAGCTTTACACGGCATCTCCTTTGTTGGTTCATATTCTCTCTCTCTCTCCAGTCCATCAATCTATCCATACACGACCCCGTCCACCATCCACCCCAGAAACAAAATGCAGCGCTAGCACAAACTCAAGCTTGTAGAGCTGCTATTTGTTTCACGACACCGTCGTATGACGGAGCGGGTTTGCTTAGTTTTAGGGGGGGTTTTTCTCCATACTTTGGCTTATTTGTCAGGTGCGGGAATCAAAAAGGTCAGAGTAAGTAGGCCTATTGTGTAATAAAAACTCAACAAAAGATACAGGAAAAAAACAGCCTTTCGTCTGTAATTTCAGTTAGTTTTAGTTAGTTTTGTAAACACACAATTCAGTTAGTTATTTTTATTATAGTTTTTATTTAGTTTGTGTTAACTTGTGTTTTTTTTGGTTATTTGGCTAGCCTTAGGGGACTATAATAACCTCGCTCACACTGACTCAAGCCTCTCTCCTCTCCGTGTGCGTGCAGAGGTGGCCTGCCGAGGGGAACGGGTCCGAGATGTCTACCAGAGACAGCAAGGCTACGCGGCGTGCCAAACCCAGGAGAAGGTCTCCCGCCTAGAGTGCCGGGGCAGCTGCCAGGGGGGCCGGGCCGGGGCCGGGGGGCCACAGGGCACCTGCTGCACCCCGCTCCGCAGCAAGCGCAGGAAATACACCTTCCAGTGCACCGACGGCTCCTCCTTTGTCCAGGAAGTGGAGAAGGTGGTCAAGTGCGGCTGTACAAAGTGTCCCTCCTCATCGTAAATGTTAAAAAAACAAACAAAAAAACAAAAACAAACAGACAGCGCCCGCGAGTAGAGAGAGTTCAAAGCTCTCCGAGTGTGTTTTGTGTTTCCTGACCCCCCCACCCCTCCACCCCATGGCCCTTTACTTTGACCTTTGACCCCGTCCAAGCCCACCAGACCGTCTGATTCCTGATCCTTCCTGAGAAACACTCTCTCCCCGCTGAGTCATCCCCCATGTTTTTGTAAAAACATAGAAAAAAAGAAGAAAAAAAAGGTCAAAAACAGAAGAAACAGCTATTAAAAAAAAAAAAAAAGTTCCTTTTCCTGTCAGTGCTGGACTGATGATCAATGCTTCCTCAGTGGGGATGTTGAATTATATTGTAAAGTACACAAAAGAAGAAAAAAAAACTGACTTATTTTTTATTATGAAGTGGAGACAAAAGACAAAAAAAACAACAAGAGTTTACTTTTTTTCCTTCCATCTGCTTATGTTCGCCTCAACGATGACTCAAACAGTACGCCACCGTTATTCTTTTACCATGGAGGACTGACGACGACGACAGGTCTCCTAAACGGATGAACTCTTCCTGTGTAGACTACCTGCTTCCTCCTGCCCCGCGCGTCCTGTCCTGTGTTTTTAGGAGTTCCCCTGACTGACAGTAATAGCACAGACTCACCAGTAGGGGGTGCTGCAGGGATGGGGCAGCAGTTATAACCTCTGTTCATCCACTGACACGAGTGAAGCCACACGCACGCAGTCACCCCGCGGCCTCCCGGCCGTGACGCGCCTCGCCGTGAACCCTCTGAGACTGTGTGCAGACATGTGCACGAGCTCGTGCACACAAACAAACACCCACAGACCTGTACATAGACTACATACAGTACACACCCCGTCATACTCAGCTACTGAGCGCTGCACGCACGCACGCAAATACACGCGCGCATGCACGCACGCACACACACACACACACACACACACACACACACACACACACACACACACACACACACACACACAACCACAACCACAACCGAATGCACATGCTCACCTGTGGAAGAGGAGTCGTACTCATTTAGATAGTAGCTGCCGGGTTCATTACAACACCACTTCCTGATTATCTGCCCATGATGTCCATTCATAAATGACAAGTATTTATTGTATCATAAATACCTGTACTTATTCAGTAGGTCCCCGCATTTATCGATCTGATTCTTTTAATATATATTAATTTATATTTGTCCTCTTATTTTTGTATTAAAGACATAATCAGTTGAGATAGGTGAACTAACATGATGGTGTTCTTTATTTTTGTTTAAAAACAGAAGTCGTTGGGTTTTTTTTTTTTGACCACTGAAAAACTGTTGTGTTTGCCAGAAAACGTAGTTGCATTTTAATCTGCAAATGTGACGTGAAGACATTGTATATTTTTGTCGCGTTTCCTGAAAGTTTGTACTGTGCCATTATGATGAGAAGGTCTTTATATTAGAGTATACATGTATAGATAATTTCCCTACCTATGTATTTCACACAGAAATCATGTGAGTAGCAATGACCCTAGAGGATGCTTAGAACTGTTTTTACCTTTTTAACAAATTTATGCTTAAAGAATACTGTGACTTTTTCTAAATGAAACTACTTTGTTAGCCCCTTGGTCTCCGATGTTAACATGTTGCTGCTAAGTTTTTGTACCGTAGACTGGGATCCTGATCTGTATATGTTCTATAGAACTTCCTGCCCCTACTGTAAGGGGGTGCCTTGTGTAACAGATAAATATGTCCCCCCAACTTTCCCCCATGTGCGTTGTGCTTTATCCCCCCCTTCCCCGCCCCCATCTTCAGACTAATGTCAGTTCCCTGACTGATGTTTGTTTATTAAACACAATATTTACCTCATTCTTTTTACATTTGCCTTTTTTAATATCTCACCAACAGCAGTCGTATAATCACATATAATCTTGATTGATTGATTGATTGATTGATTGATTGATTGAATACGTTATTAACAGTTTGCGGAAAAAAGTACAGTCCAATACTAGGTCTGCTAAGAGGATTTAAAACCCATGAAAGCCTGTGGCTTGTTTCCATTGGGGTCCTTCATATTCAATTCATAGGAAACAGACACAGTAATTGCAAACTCTCCCCACAATAATATAAAATCTTTTGATAGTTAATGTTTATAGAAGAAATTAGGTACACAATATATTGTACCTTATTGAAAACTGTGCTGTAGGCTATGTTTGTGCTCATCACCTCTGTAAGTTAGGGGGTAAAATTAATGGTATAGTAGGCTAAATACTGTAGTCTATATCAGTACCCCTTTTTCTAATTTATTTGTGTTAATTTCTCCAACAGTTTACACACCTAAATTACTGTGTTTTTTCCATTAACACCACTCTATGTGACAGCCGACAGCTGCTAGATAACACAGACTTGCATGACTGTAATTGAGATATATGGAGTATATGGATAGGTCCTTGATAATCTTTCATTCTTTCATTCTTCCACAGGAAAAAAGAAACCAGGCTCTGGTGAAAGGAGACAATGCGCATTTAGCAGCAAAACGTGGTCTACTCTTTGTTGTATAGCTCAATAGCGACATCTGCAGGTAAAACAAGTCTGTGAGGCTAGACATTTCAGATTTGTTCTGATATGATTGAAAATATTACATTTGTCTTGATTGCTCACATATGCATAGATATAGCACTACCTTTTCTGGTTATTATACTTGTTACCTGTCTGATAAGGTGTAATGAATACAAATGGCAAGAAGAACTCAGAGGGATAGGCCTTGTGTAGCCCTGGTCCAGTGCTTACAGCGAGTCTCTCTCAGACAGAGAGAGACTCGCTGTAAGCACTGGACCAGGGCTAGGCCTTGTGCAGGTCAAGGTGGTAGCAGCCTATACTGCACCTTATACCATGTGGAGTATAAACACTCAAAAGAATCTAATCAGATATTACACATTTACAACTTTATTGTATCTAAAGAAGAATGCAGAGAATTATTGTCACTGTTGGGAATCCCTCCTCTGAAAAATAGAAGAGAAGAATAAACTAATCATAATGTGTGTGTGTGTGTGTGTGTGTGTGTGTGTGTGTGTGTGTGTGTGTGTGTGTGTGTGTGTGTGTGTGTGTGTGTGTGTGTGTGTGTGTGTGTGTGTGTCTGCATCAGGCAGTCGAATTTGAAGTCGGTGGGGCGAACGGTTCTTGATTTACGTGGACTACAGACATACATACATACATACAGAAACTTGGTGCATTTATAGATAGATTGTATATTAATATGTTCTTATGTTGAGGCTGAAGATTGCTTTGACATTTGTCGAATCAACTGTAAGCAACACTACAGTATATCTACAAAGAAATATAATGTGTAGAATAGATTGTATAGGCCATAGACATGGTATAGGGCTGACTCTATGAAGTGTAGCACTGCCCCTTTAAGGGTAGTGCATAAAAGGGGTGGCCAGGGTTGCGGCCTGCTGTTTGTCCAGAAGCCTGATTTGAGTGTTTGTTGGGGACCTGGCTGGAGGCATGAGGTGTACAGCAGCATAAGAAAACCTGATACATTATTTATCCTCTTTATTTCCAGAGCCTCCAGGTCCTTTCCTGGTTTAACCACATTGAGTATATTGACTGGGTATGTTTTGGTATTTTGTTTAGTAGTTTTTCTATATTTTGTATAATGTAATGAATTTGTATTGAGGGGTAACGAGGTGTATTATGTTATCTATTGTAGGAGGACAACTAAACCTACAACCTTTCACTGTTTTCCCCACCGTGTCATGTTGTATTTGAGACTGGGTTTTGTCAGATTGTTTGTTGGGCCATGTGCCATAGTGGTGTTGAGGACATAGGTGTATATAGGGCCATTTTGTTTGTAAATGCATCAAAGATGTGATTATAATCCATTTCTAATGGATAAAGCCTTGGCCTAGAAGAGAGGTCATTTTGCCTAGAAGAGGTCATCAGGTGGTCCCCAAACTGCTTAGTGTTTCAACCCTCAACCACTACACGCTGGTCAGCAGTGATTGGCCAAATCACTGCCCCTCTCATCCAGGCTTCCAGCTATAGACAAATACACAGAGGGGTGCCCCGGGCGCAGCCATCGCCGAGATGCAACCAACACAAGCCACAGCATCAACCACACCCAGCCAACAGGGAAGGTGGTGTCCTGCCGGCCAGGTGCAGCCAACCAGCACCGACCACACCCCAGCAACCGCTGCGCCCATGGCCACCCCCCTGTGGACCCGCCCATTGTCCTTTCTCTCACACCAGAGCCAACAGGAGGCTCTCTCTGCCTTGTGTGTTCTTGTGGGATAGCAGGCACTGAGGTCTCTAGGATTATGGTTCACTGTTTCCACACCTGAGCAGACAACCAAGCCGTGTTCTGCTGTCGGCCAGCATCTTTTCCGGGTTTTTAGACAGCTGGTGGATGGAAAAGAAGCTCCACCCACGCGGTTGAATGCCACGACGGCCAGATTCCCGGAAACGTTGGCCCCCGCGGCAGTCAGCCGCATGGGTGGAGCTTAATTTCCATCCATGCAGCTGTCTAAAAACCCGGAAAAAGACACGCCCAGACAACAGAAAACGGCTGCACCTGTCTGTTTGGCAACAGCTGTTTTCCTCCTACCTAGGGTCCACCTACGTCTCACCATACTGTTCGTCTGTGTGGTGTGCATGCATCCGTCCTTGTCCACACTTGGCCTTACTCTGGTGTATTTGAGTCAAGGGAGCTTTCTCTCCCTTCTCTTCTCTGCATTCATTATAATATTGCATGGTTTGGATTTTGTTTGCTATATGATTACTTTAATTACTTTATTTACTTTATTTGCTTTTGGTTTTGTGTATTTATATTGTATATTGTTATATTGGTTTTGTGTATTTATATTGTATATTGTTATATTTTCCTATATCAGCTGCCATTGGGATTAGTCCCACTTTTAGGATCATGATTTCCCAGATATAATAACCCCTCTTCCCTTCTTTAACCTGAATATATTTTTCTACAGGTTGAATAAAATTAACATGACACTTGTTACATCAGCCTTCATTCTGAACCCGTACCAAATTGAGGAACTTTTCCTTGTCCAGTTACATTGTCCAGCACAGATTTATGGTTAATGTGTTTGTAGGAGCATTTGTGAGGACGGTGTAGTCATTTAATAATGTAGCCCTGCTACAGAAGTTACAAAGAAGTGTCGCTGGAGTCTGATAAGTGGTGCAATTAAGTGGGTCAAAACTAGATCAAAACGCCATTATCTAAACAGTAATAGCCTTTGGGAAGCACTACCGCATGTCGTCTGTCTGGTTTATCACAAGTTAATCCAAGTTGGATTGGTTTGGAAAATACCATGCATAGCATATGTCATCATCATACTATAATCATACTATCATCATAATCATCATCATACTATAATCATACTATAATTCAGCAAATGTCTGTCTGTCTGTCTGTGTGTGTGTCAGAGCCGTAGCTCCTCATTGCCTGCACCAATCGCTCCCATGCACCACAGTTCTAGGAAAGCCCTGATGTGATTGGCCAGTAGTCGCTGTGACAGTTCTCGTTTTTGCAACTATGCCTAAACCTAGCCGCAATTTCCAACACTAGTTTTATTTTTATTTTTTTATAATAGATGAATCTAGAGTTGCAATAATCTTCATTGACAGCCCATTGATCCAAATAGACATTTCTGATCTGCTTGTATTAAACAACGTTGAACTCACCAACATGCAGCTGTCGTAGCCTGTAGGACAAGCTTGAATTATCCTCTTTCTATCTGCAAAGTGTTTGTTTCGTGAACATCGACCGTAGACATGTTATGAGCTAATTAAGGCTGTGTTTTGTTTGTCCGCTGTTGGTAGTGAGTTGTGAGAGGGTACAGTGTACAGTATGTGGGTCTTGGCTGGCTCACTTTCTTTCTTTCTACCTTACTTACTTATACTCAAAGCTTATGGTGCATGTCTCTCTCAACCTGCTCCACAGGTACAGAACACAAGCCATGGTGATGAGTGATGACCCCATACTCCCAACCAAGCTCAGCTTCTTCTCAGCCCTGAGTCCAATCTCCTGTGATATGCTGTGAATGCCTGCCCTAAGTCCCTGACCACTGAATGCTACATATGTGCAGTACTAAACATCCAAGGCTGAGTGAGAAGATGGCAGCCAAGAGAATGGGCCTGGTCAGTGCCATTGATACTGGGAGGAAAGCACTGGCCAGCTAGTCAGATGTGTGGAGGATGGAGATGACTGGAGACGCTGCTTGAGGGCTCCTCATGAACTCGAGAGAGAGCCGGAGGCTCTATCTCTCTATCCATGGGTTCCAGAGTTTGATCACTTACACAACTGAAGTCAAGTAGAAAACGGCTCAAGGTAGGAACTTTCTATTTAGCTTCTTCGCTGCTGCTTGTGTTGTATGTTGTGTGCATTTTAGTGTGATTCAAGTTGTTGTACTATTACTGTCATTTTGGGACCCAATGACTGGGTGGCAATGAAACGTTCAGCAACTGTTTCTGGCTCTCGAATTGAATGCTGATGTGAATCTATACAGTTTGTATGTTGTGTTGTATCCACCATTAATTGAAGGTTGTCAGTTGTAATGGGGAACAGTACAGTATGTAGGCTATGTGGCTCTTGATCACTTCAATAATCCTGAGTCAATTTGCCATTTCCTTGTGGTTCTATCGAGCTAGAAGTTTTGGGCTTTATAACAGCAGACAAATGATAATTTTCAATTGAACACTGATAGTATGTTATGATACTAACAGTATGATTATCATACTATGATAGTATGTTATGTGTGTTGTGGCTGCTGAGGTTCGGTGTGAGTTGTGACAGGGTGGCTGTATTGGTTCATGACTGGCATGGTGGTGGCAAAGAATGTCTGTAGGCGCTCTCTTTCACACACACACACACACACACACACACACACACACACACACACACACACACACACACACACACACACACAGATGGAGCAACTATTCTAAGTTTTACCACTTTACAAGTTTACATCGTTTAAGTAGCCGGACCATACCCTGGTGTGGCCAGGAATAAGGTGAATTGAATCAGACCATTTATAATTGATTATAAACCATACTTTATTATAAATAAACAATAGCATAGATGGATGAGATCGCTTTTTGCCTTAATAAAGTTGGTTCCTTCCTCTTCTTTAGGTAAAGCAAATTGGGTACTTAGAAAAGCGATATATCTGCACTTTTATTATTATTGTATTATCTATCGGTGTTCATACAACATTATGGAACTTAGCGATAGAAGAGAAGGACAGCAGCCTCAGACACCTCCTTAGAAGCTTTCCACGCTGTATTGTGTCTCCAATCAAAACTAGGGAAGTCACCACACTGTTCGGGATTGGCCTCAGCGAAGTATCCACCTCCTCCAATACAATACTGCAAACAAACGCATTATAAAACACACTAAATCATTATCTCAGCAACACCATCCAACCCAGTGAAGTCACCACACTGATTGGGTGCCTGATTTTCTATTTACGTTGGACATTCGGATACGGCAGGAGATAAGGCTACAATTGTTGTAGAAGACACACACACACACACATACACACACACACACACACACACACACACACACACACACACACACACACACACACACACACACACACACACACACACACACACACACACACACACACACACACACACACATACACATACACATACACCACCTGTACAGTGCTTATTTATTTAACTACCACACATTTTTAATAATCAGGACTTACATGTTCAGTATTGCATCCAGTAGGCTTCATCCCAGAGCAGATAGCCATGGCTGCCCTTTCATGATTTATTGCTCTAAATGTGATGAAGCCTGGTTCAAACTCCACTGTAAAGATAAAGTATGTATTCATATTTCATAATATTTATCTACAGTCATCTAAACTTGTATCACATGTCATGACAACAGTAAACAGATTTTGAACCCATGTGGAATACTGAGGTTACAGGGAGTAGACGTGAAGGATCAGGATCAGAGGGGCAGTATTATGTCGGATGTTTTGGAGATAAAGCTAGAGAGGCCAGACTGAGATGGTTTGGACACGTACAGAGGGGGGATGGGGAGTATATCGGTAGAAGAATGTTGAGGTTGGAACTGCCAGGCAGGAGGAAGACCAAAGAGAAGATTTATGGGTGTAGTGAAAGAGGACATGAAGTTACAGTAGTTGGTGTGAGAGAAGAGGAGGCAGAGGACAGGGTGAGATGGAGATGCAGTCATGCAGTTGATTCGCTGTGGTGACCCCTGAAGGGAAAAGCCCAAAGGAAAAGAAGATTATCCATGTTAAATGTTCCAAAGACATTTCTTCATTCTATTCTCTTGCTCCTTACTTCTTGGGTTTGGTCCATACAAGGATTTAGTTGTCTCTTTGTCTCCAAAGTCATATAGAATTGGAATAGAAGGCCCTTTGTCGCTGCATGACCCTACATTGTATCTCACAGGGTAATTCTGTGGGACACATGCAAAAATACACTAGAATTATATAGTAAATCTTAAATGATGCATTTATTATTTAGTGGCCAGGCTGCTCATTTAATTATTTATTCATTCATTCAGTGTTTGACCTTAAAGAGCTGATGGAGGTTCCCACCATACAGAGTGAAGAAGCGTCTCTCTGTGTGGTAGCGGAGGATGGAGGCCAGGTTCCAGTGTTCTAGTGGAGAGTTGTTGGGGACATGCCATACAGACATGTCCTCTGCCACTATGTCATAGTAGCCGGGATTCTGGATGGAGAAAGATATCAAAATTTAAGTTACCGTAGTGCACTGGTTCACAAACACTTTTGTGGGTGGCGAACACATTTTCTTGTTTCCTACCATTTTTATTTTATTATAATCTCAAAAATCCAATCCAAAAAACAAAGGAACTTATTTTTTCCAAAGTAATTTCATGAATAAGAAAAATCAAAGAAAGTTGAAAAAGTTGAAAATGTAAACAAAACATTTTTAAGAAGTGGAGAAAATAGCCGATCTACAAGCTTGTAGATAGTCTATTTTCACTAGTTTGGGTCCCGGGCAAACATCTAATATTTAATTTTCCTTCTGGGTAACGGGTTTAAAACGTTTGGGAACCACATATGCTACTAGTGACTACAGTAGCATGCCTACTACTGTATAGTGTTTATTCTTGAATATACCTTGAAATCATCAGAGGTGGCTCCCTCTACTGTTCCAAAAGTGTTTCTGTTGGCCCAGTTGCCATCTCCATCTGGTACGTTGGGGTTGTTGCCCTGCTGTGAGGACCAGCGGTCACCCACCGTACATTTACCGTGCATGTTGTTCTCGTGAACACTGGCTACCAGTGTCCAGCCACCACCTGCAGTCGTCATGTCACAGAAGGTCTGGTACGTTGTGCCATGAGTAGTGGTCAAGTAATATAGACCATCTGAAAAAGAGAAAATCACAAGAAGGTCACAAACTGTCTTGTCTACTTTCTCTCTTTTTAAAAGGTTATATGGATGTCAAGAATATGATTTTTTTAAGGTAGTTAAAGACCAATTCAGTGAAACAAACGTTAGCAAAAGAGGGTAGCTTCACCACCAGAAATGAAATACAGATTTTATTCTCTACAGTAGATGATTCACACAGCTATAGAAGGACTAAACAATTGACAAGTGATTATAGTATATTTTAGGCAGGTTAGTTTATGTTATGATTGTTTATGTTTGTAATGCTTGTGAGATTGTAAGAGTGTGTGTGTGTGGGGGGTGAAGTATAAATCTTTTTTTTTTTTAAATCATGTCAGTAAGCTCATGTACAGTCCCTTACCTTCATGTTGCTCATATCTGTCCCTGAGCTCCTTACAGCTCCTGGCAACCAATGTCACCCTGTTGTTCAACATCGACAGTTGTTCAAAGTTCGTCTCGTTGGATTTTGAGTATATCTCTGCATCCCTGGTAACTACTGTAGGGAATTCCTCCTCTGAAAAAGTAGGAATAAATTCATCATCATAATGCATGTGTGTGTGTGTGTGTGTGTGTGTGTGTGTGTGTGTGTGTGTGTGTGTGTGTGTGTGTGTGTGTGTGTGTGTGTGTGTGTGTGTGTGTGTGTGTGTGTGTGTGTGTGTGTGTGTGTGTGTGTGTGTGTGTGTGTGTGTGTGTGTGGGGGGGGGGGGGGGGGGCTCAGCGTAGGCAGTAGAAGAATACATTGTAGCTTTGAGAATAGAGTTGAATATACAGTATCACCTGAGGGAGACTGTGCAACCACTTCAGAAGACACATGGCTACCCAATGCCAAAGGGATCATCAGCAGAAGGAAATTATACATCTCTGTGGAAAGAAATAAAAGTATACAGTATAGGTCTGTAGGCCTACAGTAGGCTATATGTACACAGTAGCTATACTACTTATCTACTATATTCAGTGTTTTTTTCTTTTACACATACAGACAATGCATTACACAGACAGCAATACAATATAATAAGGTTTTGTAGTCTGATGGCAAGTGAAAGAGTAAAAAATATAATTCAATATTACCTGTACCCGATTTTAAGTTGCAAGTTTTGTGGAGTCTTCAGGGCTGTTCTGTCACTGTCAGTACTCAGCAATAATTTACTTTATATAAGTGGTCCAAGTGGGTCAAAGTCCAAAAGTCAATGATGCAAGCTGATGATTATGATTATGATTATGATTATGATTATGATTATGACATTTTGTGGGAATCGGGCACAAATTTGTTTTTAACTTTGGAAGCTATCGTAGCCAATTAAGAATGGTCCAGGGGTCCAGAGGCCAGGTGGGCACCTCTATAAAATTGTGCAGACTGTTACAGAGCCTAACCAATTTCTGAATTTACAAGACGTTTTATACTGCATGCTTGTTGAAGACATTTTGCCCTTTACAATAAGGTGAGATGGTCCTTTACATTAGTGTGTTTTTCATTATTCCATAAGCCATATAAGGGTAATCCCATTGCAAATGATTTGAGTTTTGTAAATCCTTTGAGAGCTGTTTAGCTCTTCAGGCATATCAATTCTACATTGTGTTGGTTTCCTATGGTTTCCAAATAGACAGTTGCGTAGAGTGTGTGCACATTCAACGTGTGGTATGCGAGAGCATGTCAAAGGTTGGTATAGGTTGGCTCTCAGCTCTGGTTGTGGCACTGACATACATTTGGCACTGACATACATTTCTGTGAAGGGAGTGATCCGAGGCCCTGTTCTGGCCCAGGGTGTAGGCTACGTGTGTGTCCTGCAGGTGGAGACATTGTCATCCTGGAGAAGACCCCTTCCATTACCATTGAAACTAGAAATGTGTTCTCCTCAGAACCAGATCCCTGCCAGGCCAGGTTGCCTACCCAGAGCAGTGTTGCAACTTGCAAAACTGTTATAGTGCCACCATGAGGCCGATTTAAAATGTATCGTGGCAGTTCACAGCAATGTGATGCTGTTTACTGTTTATGATTATGACATTTTGTGGGAATCGGGCACAAATTTGTTTTTAACTTTGGAAGCTATCGTAGCCAATTAAGAATGGAATAGAAAAATAGTTCTTGATCACATTTCTAGTGCAGAGAAATGTTTACTGATTTCATGAGGTTTGGAAAAAGTAGGCTACTTGCATGTTTTACTTACTTAAAGGTATCGGAATTCATAATGTACTTGAGTAAAACTGCAAAGGTATTGGTATCAAAATTGTACTTAAAGTACCAAAAGTAAAAGTATTCATTATGCATTCATTGCTGGATACATTTTGTTCCAACATGGACAGAAACATTGGAGAAAAATAATCCATCCTGGGTATGACCTTTTTTTTTAGGGGTGCTAGCCCCTCCTATAAACAGGCTGTTTATAGGAGGGGCTAGCACCCCTAAAACAGGCCTATAAACAGGCTGTTTATAGGAGCTGTCGTTATGTCGGTGGAAACCCTTGGCCAATAAAAGACCACCATTCTTGGTGACGTAACTAAGGTATGTTTCAAGGTTGGTATGGTCAATAATTGATCCGAGCCCTTCACACGGGTGTGAAGGGATTGTCTGTGAACTGTTGGTCGTATTCTTAAATCAGAAACACAAAATCAACAATAACACTTCAAACACAGTGCATTTGCTGTCGAGATCGATTGTTCCCATATAAGCCAACACAAGTTGTTGCATCTTGTCACATAGATAGCTTGTAGATGTGTTCTTTTTGGCGACACCGGCGTACTGCAGACGTGCAGAGTATACATTAGCTGTCCTAGACATTCTTCTACTTGTACAAAAGTCCATTCAAACATACATCCATGCACTCGACACGGAATGGCCATCACAAACCGCACCTCACTTTCACTTTCATGCAGTTTTAGGTCATCTCTATTCTAGACTATTCTCATGTCAGTCCCCTGAACAGTGTTTGTGCCAAGTTTAGTGCGGATTGGAGCAATGGTTGGGCCATGGCCCTTTGGGGCTACATGGTGCGGCTATTGTCATGGCAGACCCCCGAACAGTGTTTGTGGTAAGTTTGATGCGGATCGGAGCAATGGTGTGGTAGTCCCCATCGAGAAACACAGCTGTAGGTCATTCACACAGATATAGAAGGACTAAACAATAGACAAGTTGTTAACGTAGACCTACTATACCGGTATGCTAAATCGTGTTTCGATTTATGATGAACATCCTGTCTTTTGAGTACATTTTTAAGTATATACTGTTCTGTTGCCTGTATATTGAGGTGAAGTATCTTCTTTTTTATCATGTCTCATGTACAGTCCCTTACCTTCCTGTTGATCACATCTGTCATACTCATTGCGCTCCTTAAAACTTCTGGCAAAATATCTCACCCTGTTCCTAATCTTCACAAGAAGTTCAAAGTTTGTCCCATCGGATGTTGAGAATATCTCGTCTGCATCCCTCGAAACTCCTGTAGGGAATGTTACAATCATGATCGCCCATGTCTGTGTACTTGAACGTGAGACACAGTGTACTTATATGTATTGTGTAGGCCTACTGCCTGAACTGTAGCATACTTTAGTTAGGCTATGAGAGACATCTCAGACAGCAAGGTCAGCCTTGCTGCAGTAGGCACGTTATTATGTCTCATAATCTTGTTGACACGTCATTAGGATCCAGCACTATATATGTTCCTTAAACTTTGTGAACCTTTTGCGTGATACTGTCTCGTGTCACGTTATTGTTCTCCCGGGCCCGCCGCCGCAGTCGCCTTAACCCATTGACGCCTGGTGCAACGTATACGTTGTTCTACCCTTGATGCCGGCGCGCTCTCTGTGTCTCATCAGCTATTGCTATACATGTAGCAACATAACTATTTAAAAGAAAATCATCAGAATTTGAAGGTTTTCAGAAACCTTAGGTCAGGCCCTAGAAGGCGTTCCCAGATTCGGCCTCAGGCATCAATGGGTTAACGAAGGAATACTTCAACCGGATTATCACACACCACCCAGCCTGCACACACTACCTGTCTGTCAAACCAGACGAGGGTCCAGTACTTAGAGTTTACAACAGGGAATGCCTTCTCTGAAAAAGAAGAAAAGAATCAAACAAATCATAAGTTATGTTTGAGCAGGCTCACGAGGCTGCGTGTGTGCGTGTGAGTGGAAGAGAAGACAAAGCTCTGAGCACAGGGAGTTTACTTAAGTACTGTCTGTACTTACTGTATGAGGTATTTGTATACTTTACCTGAGTATTTCCAATTTCCAAGTTCTACTCCACTACATCTCAGATCCAAATATTGTGCTTTTACTTCATTTATTTGAAAACGTTAGTTACTTTAAAGACCTATATACTTTCTACTTTTGGTACTTAAAGTACCGTACATTTCGATGCTAATACTTTTGTACTTTTACTTACGTACATTTTGAATTCCAGACTTTTACTTGTAACAAAGTATTTCTATATTGCAGTAAAATATTTGAGCACTGGAGACAAACAACAAAACCAAGTAAGCACGTGACTATGAATTCACAATGAGGTGTTGTGGGAGTCTGTTGTTCTGCCAATACTCATTACTCCGCGATGATTTACTCTACTCAAGTGGTCCAAGTGGGTGAAAGCGCTATTATCTACACGGCAATTAAAAAAACATAATTAATAGTGTCAGAATCGATGTGTCATAAAGCTGACCTTATATAATCTCTCTCCTTCCAGCCAGGTCATGTCAGCTGAATTGGGGCTACTAGCAGTTCCAACAGTGACCGGCTGACCTCTGGCTGTCACAGCCCTCTATAGCAGTTCCAGCAGTGACCGGCTGACCGCTGGCTGTCACAGCCCTCCCCTCCCTATCATATCTGGGCCCTCCATTGAATCATACAGGCTTAATTTGCTTAAACCCCTCTATAATTCACTAACATTTGAATCCCCCTGTCCCCCTGGTTCATTTTGATTTTTTTTTGTCTCCACAAGGCCGAAGGCTGTGTCCGTCCGTTGCCAGCTAATAGTTATAGCGCCACCATGAGACCGACTTTTGCAAAACATATTTATTTATATTTTTACAATGGTTTATATGTGTTTTATTGCTGATTGTTTGATTTTTTTTGTACCTCTGCATTGTAGGTCTTGTCTTGTTTATGGTTATTGTCTCCACCAGGCCGAAGGCATGTGGGGAGAGTATGTTTTGCACTCCGTCCGTCCGTCCGTGTGTCCGTCCGTCCGTCCGTCCGTCCGTTAGCAGCTAATCTCGGCCACCGTTAACCCCGTCGATGCCACATTTTGCACACACACTCCCTGGATGCCAACGATGAACCTCTGCCCCAAACTTTCCAGAACGGCCTGTTATAGCGCCACCAGGAGGCCGCTTTGTGCAAAACAAGTTTTTGCACAGTACACCTACAGATTTTGTCCAAACATCACGCAAATTGGTACACAGTCTCTCTACAGCCATTCAACGAAACCGGTCTTTCAGATTTCTCACACTCCATCCTGATTGGTTAAGATTGGCTTCCAAAGTTCACAGGAGTGCTCCGTTTCAAACAAAATGCTGCAAATCATGAACACATTGAACACATGATTTCCGTGAAATTGTGCACCCACATTCCCACTAGGCCGAGGACAAAATGCCACATGAACAATTTCAACTCAGCCTCAAGGTGGCGCTATAACTGGCCAAAAAGTGTTTTTACCTCTAACTGCACGGATCTGTGGATAACTTTGTATGCCAACTCCCTAGAGGCCAAGGAAAAACCTTTGTCTGGAATTTTTCACATCTGCTCTTTATAGCACCACCAGGAGGCCGACATATGTAAAACACATTTTCTATTATTACTCCTTCAGATTTTATCCAAATTTCACGCAAATCGGTACACATCATCTCCATAGTCATGTGATCAAGACAGGTTTGTTTGATTTCTCATATTCCATCCTGATTGGCCACGATTGGCTCCTACAGTTTTCAGGAGTAGCAAATGGCCACAACTCCTCAACGCAGCGTCCGATTGCAATGAAACAGTGCATGCATATTCCCACTAGGCTGAGGAAGAATCCTGGTGGAGACCTGTGCCGATTGGCACTTTATCTTTACCCCTTGTTCTGTACAGCACTTTGGTCAACGAGGGAGTTGTTTTTAAATGTGCTTTATAAATACATTTGAGATGATTTGATTTGATGGGTGAATGAAAGACTTCTTGAACCTAAACAATGGGGTGAGCTATTCAGTGACCACTTGTGCCCTGCAGGGTGTCATGCTAGAGGAGAGCTGCACTCCCATCAACACAGTCCACTTTAGGATGAAACCTAATTACCTACCTAGCCTCGTGAGCCAGTCTCTCTTCACTGAAATTAACTACATTCTCCTGTCCTAGTAGAAGTATTGAATGACATTGAAACATAACCTACTGGGTGATAATAAGGGAATATATTGGTTAAAATATGGTTGAATATTTAACCACGAAATGTAGTGTACGGACAAAAACATTGTTTTGTGTAGTTGATGGTCATTCATTTTCTGTTGACAAGGTTTGTTCATACTGTAGGGGGAGCTGTGGGGAAAAGAACATGTTAGCAATAGTTCCAGGAGGTACCAGGAAGTGAGGCGACTGGGAGTTACATTTTAGGCATCAAAAGGAGGGTTTGGTGGCGGTGACTCTTTTAAGACAATACTAAACCAGAATCGGAACTAGAAAAAGTGCCCCATGTCTCCACCAGGACAGGTCAGGTTGTAGCCTCCTGGTGGTCCTATGATAAGCCAATGTGAAAAGGATGCCATTTCTTCTTAGCCTTGGATGATAATTGGATGATTTGAGGCATTTTGTTCCAAAAATGTGTTTTGCTAAAAGATCCACCTGTTGGTGGCGCTATAACAGGCCAATGTGAAAAGGGTGGGATATATTCCTCAGCCTGTCTAACCGTGCTATGACCTTGTAGATCTGCTACTTAGCTAAAGTATAACCTAATGCTTAAAACACCAAAAGGGTTTTCCGCCCAAAATGCCTTTTGGACAAAGGGGAACCCTCTGGCCTCCTGACTTTAAGGTTGGTTGAAATATACTTTTTCCCCTTTTTGAGCAATGCATTGCTTTTTTATTTTCTGACATTGGACTACTTGATTTTTGGAAAATAGAAGATCTACAAATATTGGTTTGATTACTTTTGGATTACTTTTTGTGAACTTTATTCATTGGAGACATTTAAAGGACCATCATGTTTGAACATTTAATTTGTATTTTGAAACCTAATGATTCAATTGAATTGAATTATTGTTTTGTTTGATCAAGTTTAAATCAGATGAAAATATTGCAATTAATTAATTTCAAAAGTAACAGCTTTGTGTTTTCATTTTGGTCTGCAATACAGTCTAGAGTTGCAATACCCTCCATTGACATTGAACTATGCTCTTTCAATCTGCAAAGCATTTGTTTCATAAAAACCCACCACTAGTGTTGCAAATTGCTGCTAGTTACAGTATAAATTATTAGGTACAGGTATTAGTTCTTATATATAATAATAATAATAATTTGTTATAATATAACTCATACATACATACAATTTTATGGTTCTGATTGTTATAGCTAACGTGCATGCTTGTTATTTCCATCAATATGCCTGTAGGCCTATATATGTCTATGGTTCATGGTATAATTCAGTCAGTGGCGAAACTAGGCTTTATCAGCCATGGCCGGTTTTCTGGTGAAAATCGGTTCCATAATTTGGACCATTTGTCACGGTTCTAACCGTTCTATACGTTACTTTAGCCAAATATGTATCTACTGTATACAAGCTCACTGCAGCAGCATCACATGTGCTGCAGTGCAGAATGTGAAAGAAAACTTTCATATCAACATTCAGCAATTACTCACCGAGTGCTGAAATGGAGGATGTAAGAACACGCTTTTGTTGGTTACAGAGCAGGGTAAATTTGAAGTTTCAGATTGCAACATCTGGTTGCAGATTGTCTCTCACATCAAAAACAGCAGATCTACTACAAGCTCACAACAGTTTTCGCTGAAACACTTTTGCAAAAGGATTTTGAAAATTATTTGAGCTTTGATTTAAAGTGGCTCACTTATAGGCTACAGACACTAACACAAACAAAACTAAAAATTTGCACCAGCACCACACACTTGCACAAACAAAGCCAAATGCAACATCTTATTTCTCCATCTCTCTTCATGATGTTAAATTTATCTCCCTCTGCTGTGCTGCTCTGAGTTCCATGACCCATCTATTTTTAGTTTGTTGTTGGGACATTGTGGGAGTAGCGGTGGCAGGTTTTTCAGTGGTGGCTGGCACTAATAATTAACTGCTTCATTCAGCAGCAGCAATTAGAACTGGCAACCCATTTGGTGTGCACCACTGCTCCGACTAGTGGTGACAGCCTGCCTGCCTCCTCTGGAAATATTCATGTTAAGATGATAACTCATTTCAGGAATCAAATGGATGTGACTGTAACAATGCAGTTGCTCTCTTCCTTACCCCTCCCTTTTCTGCGCACTCTCCCTTTTCCTCATATTCAAATACACTATACTTATCCCCAAGTTGTATAGCAGTACCCTTTTCACCAACCTCTCTCTCTCCCCATGAGCCACTACTTTCAGCCCCTACTTTCATCTTAATCATGTTTGGCACTGCTTATATAAATCGTTCTAATTAAGTTGTACTGGCTCCAGTCAGCCTTAATGGCTCCAGTCAGCCCCACAAATGCAAACACATTCTGTTGTTTACTCAACCCCCCCCCCCCCCCCTCCCCCCTCTTAAATTAACACTTAAGGATTTTCCTGTGTATATCCATCTGTAATATCACTGACATGAAAGACCCCCCCTCCCCCTGGGTTCTATAGATTATTGAGAATACAATGTAGGGATATAACTACTGTAGCATTACCAAAGGACCGAAAGGGGATTATAACGTCTTACTGGATAATATCAGTTCACATATCGGATTAGAGGGAACAGCGCTGCTTTACTCAACAATAATGTGTACATACATTCCCAAACTCAAGTGTAACACGCAATTTATACTTTGTTGCACAATTGACACGTTTAAGTTGCTGTAAATGCCTTGCGTGGCTAATGGCATGTAAAAAACAGATGCATAATGAACATAAATTATACATCCACAAAGTAACATACATTTAAAAAGATGAGCAAAATATCTTTACCCAAACCTGCAGGACAATATTGAGTTTATACCAACACTGTGGCGTGATTCTCAGCTCAGTACTTACTTTTCTATTTAGCAAGCAATCCCATAAGATCAGGTCACTCGCCTCAAGCACACAAATTGATTAACAGTTCCCTCTGCATCTATGTGGCATCACTGCACTGGCTTCCAGTTGTTTTTAGGATTGATTTTAAAATTATTTTACTTGTCTATAAAGCTCTCAATGGTCTCGCACCTTCCTACCTACATGACTGCCTGCCTAAATATGTCCCAAACCGCCCGCTAAGGTCTTCCACTGCTGGCCTGCTCGCTTTGCCTAAAAAAATGGCAACAAAAAAATATGGGGAAGCAGCTTTTTGCTTCTACGGGCCGTCGGCATGGAACAAGCTCCCTCTGTACCTTCGTCAGGCAGCCTCTGTAGACATTTTTAAAGCTCAGCTCAAGACCCACTTCTACAACATTGCTTTTAATTTATCTTTTAGTTGTTTTTATTTTAGTTTTTGTTATTCATGTCCTCACTGTATTGCATTACTGTCGTTGCCTTGCTTTTCTTTTATTCTCCATTGTTCTGTAAAGCACTTTGAGCTGCATTTCATGTCATGAAAGGTGCTATACAAATAAAGTTGTATTATTATTATTATTATTATGTCTGTACTGTCTGTAGCCTTAAGGCCTTAATAGTTTTCCTGGTCAGGGGAGAAACACAGTAATGGTGTGAAGTCATTTGGGTGAGGATTGAATCAAGACATAAAATATGGGCAGTTGTTAGTCTGTCAATATTTATAGTTGTAATCATTTTTAATAATTCCTGAGAGAAAGCATCTTATTTCTCTGTACTAAAATATTAGATACAGATGTTGTACAGCATTTACATATGGTATAAAGCAGTGGTTCTCAAACATTTTCATGTGAAGGACCCCCAAATTTCAATGTACATGGCCACAACCCCCTTCTTAAAAGAATATTGACCCTGTGAGAGACTATTTGTGTTGTTACACATGTTCTAATTTATTCCCAACGTTTCACAATTCTTCAAGATTTTTTCCAAATGTTTCGAGCCGATCTACAAGCTGGTAGAGTGCTACTTTTGAATAGCTCAAGAATACAATAGGATTAAAGTGGTTAAATATATAGATATGTTGTCTGGGATTTGGGGATATTCTAATTGTGATACAGTGGTGGACACCGCAATGTAGTAATTCACTTGAATACTGTACATTTTTAAGTAATTCTGTACTTGACACTCCACTGTATCTCAAAGACAAATATTATACGTTTGATTCCAGTTCTATATATCTAGGAAAGCTGTCAAGTAAGCAAATAATTTCTTAATTTAAATGGGTAACCAAATGTGGTGAGTAAATTAACTCACATGTAATGTAAGTTACTATAGGACCATATGTTTATTTTATTTTATTCATTTGACATTTGTTTTATTAATCCTCTTTGGCATTGTGACTATTTTTACATACAGTGGGATAGGCCCCCAGCACATGTGGGTGGTATGTAGGTTAAAAGCCCATTACACAATGAACGCCATAAGGCTGTCGACTCCAAACCACATGTACTTCTCCTTTGGTAAGCACAGTTACAGTACAGTACATTACGTACAATGTGCTTCACAGACCTCAATAATTAATGGACACATTGATGCGTTTTATCACTTGGAGATGACATTGGATATACTGCTGATTGTATTAGTAAAAATGTGTAATTGTATGCAAATGACAAACTTGTTCACATCGATCTACATTTTCATTTTAGACCCACAGGACACAAAACACGCACAGCCCTGTCGCATCTTTACTCGGACGATTCATTTTGACCGATTGATCTCATTTCATCATTTAACAATTATATGATATGATATGATATATTTTGTATACAGTGTAGTACTTTTCATGACCAAGTGATAAAACTGTGTAAAATGGAACAAATGTAGTATTACGCTGTAGGGAAGACTTACACCACTATAGGTCCATTAAGGCCCACATCCATTAGGATTATAGTCTTACATATTTATCATCTCGGTAAACAAAAATGCATTATTATTATTGATGACTCTGTGACCAGATGTGGTGACGGAAATAGCAGGGGGAAAGAAATCCTCGTCTCCCTCCCTCCTTTTCACCTGCTGTGGTTTGTTTCAGTCATAGATTTGAGGCACAGGGACACGGAACACTCACAGCACAGGCAAAATATGGGATTTGTGAAACTGCATGCCTTGAACTATTCTTCGACCCCAGTAATGCATCAACCTCATTACCACTCTGACCAGACAGCACTAGTCCACGACACCACCATTTTTGTTGGCTAGGGTAAGCATACTGGAAAGAAGAACTGTTGTTTCTCACACTGGCATGCACAAAATCAGGCCGGGGCATCTTCCACATGAACTCCTACACAAATTATTAATGTTTTATTTTTTTTCTTCCCAGGAGGTGCAGGGAGAAATGAGGGCCTATATAGAGCGTTCAAAAGATGAGGCGCTCAAAAAGAAAGGGCGGCCAGTGCAGTTATATAATCCCATTCCCCCGAAAAACCTGACTAATCCTAAATGATGTTATCATCTCTATTATAATAATGCTTTTGGAATGGATTTCGGAATGAAGAGAGTTAAAAAGTAATCCATAGAGCTCGAAATAAAAGTAATTAAGGCCCTAGCATGCAGTGTTTTGTTATTTCAGTTTTTTATATATCCGTTCCATCCATGCAGGCCCTGCCTGCTGAATCTCTTGTGCTTTTCCCCCCTCAATAATGAGGTTACATCCTTGATTTGTTCCGTTTGTTCATGATACGGGTAACTCTGTCTGCTTGTCTGTGCCAGTCCCGTTAGCTTTGTCCACTGTGTCCATCATCACCTGATCTCTGCTGTTGTTATAAAACAAAGAGACTGTGATGGTTCCACTGCTGCCCCTGCTCCCTCTGGTGTTGACACAGCAAGCCACGCCACTGGGATCCGTACTGTGCAGTGAGCCGTTGTGATGTTTATCGTTGCTTGCCACCGCGGTCCCCCCCTCCGCAGCCGCGCCGCTCACCCAGCGCGCCCCTTTGCCCCCCCTACGGCAGCCCAGCAGGCGCAGGAACGCGTCGCGGAAGTCCGCGTTGAACGCGTAAATGATGGGGTTGAGCGAGGAGTTGCTCCAGCCGAACCACATGAAAATGTCGAAGGTCGTCTCGCTGACGCAGTGGGGTCCGGCGGCGCGTTGCGCGTCGTCGGGCGACTCCTCGCCGGGACAGAACGGCAGGGCGCAGTTGAGCACGAAGAAAGGGAACCAGCAGAACACGAACACACCCATGATGATGCTCAGGGTCTTTAAAACTTTTGTCTCTTTCCTGATGGAGACTTTCAGAGCGCGGTGGGACTGCGGGGTGGGGTGGGGGTAGGAGTGTGGGTGAGAATGAGAGCGATGTCGAGGATGATGATGGTGGTGGTGATGATGATTATTTGCATTGAGTTGTGGTGGTGGGGACAGCAGGTCATCGGGGGAGCGTGCCGATGCGTCCGAGCCCGAGCGGCAGTTCTGTGCGTGTTCCGCGGCGCGCTCCAGGGACGAGATCCTCCGAATCTGCAGCTGGGCTATCCCGTAGATCCGCGTGTACGTGACGATCATGATCGCCACGGGAATGTAGAAGCTGACCAGGGAGGAGGAGATGGCGTACGTTCGACTCAGTCTCGTATCACAGTTCACGAGCAGCATCAGGTCGCCATCATCATCATCATCGAGTGTCAGGTTATTATTGTGATGACCCGTCAGGTCTCGTATGATGTCCGCCCGCCGGTGCCAGTTGAGCTGCACGGGGACAAAGGAGATGACCACGGACACCGTCCACGTCACGGCGATCATGATCGCGGCCACCCTCCGGTTCATGCTCCTCTCGTAGCTGAAGGGGCTCGAGATGGCCCAGTAGCGGTCCACGCTGATCATGCACAGGTTCAGGATGGACGCCGTGGAGCACATGATGTCGCACGCCACCCAGGTGTTGCAGAACGCGCCGAACGGCCAGAAGCCGGCGACCTCCGTCACGGCCCGCCACGGCATCACCAGCACGGCGACGAGCAGGTCCGACAGGGCGAGGGACACGATGAAGATGTTGGTCACCTTGTGCCGCAGGTGCCTGTACCTGAATACGGCCACGCACACCGTCAGGTTGCCGAGTAGCGTCCAGACAATGAGCAGGCTGAGGATGGACCCTATGAGAGCGCGTGTCGCCGAGTGCTCCTCGATTCCACTCCCTGCAGAGATGGTCGTGTTATTATTCATTGCCCGCTCTTTTGTACGGCCATCATCTCAAAACTAGAGGCGTAAACTTAAGCATTCCATTCATTATTATCAACAAAACAAAAAAAGAGGCAAGCTCCCAGTCGTGCGTAAAATCGGTGGCCAATAATGTGTCGCCCGGGCGGCCATGCATGCAGATCTCGCGTCGCTGTGCGTGTTGTGTCGTCCTGTGGTTAAACTAATCTGTGATGCTCTTCTGAGCGAACAGCTGTTCACTGGAGTCTGGAGACCACGTGCTGCACCAGCAGCTGGTCCACTGCTGCCAAAGAACTGCTCCGAGGCTCTCTAGTCTCTCACAACCATCTGGGGAAAGAAAGAGGTTGGTGATGATGAGGAGGGTATATAGATAGTTCAAGTTGATTGACAATCCACGTCAAATCAGGTCATATTTTGTTCGTAAATTGTGATTGCATTGCATCCAATTGGATTCTGAGAGTTGAGTTATTTTACGGAGTAAATTGCTAGACTGGACGCGTTTTTTCGAAAAACGCAGCAGTGTGCAGTGCAGGGACCTTTTATACATCATACATGGCTAATTGAAACGAGGAAAAAACGCATCACAGATGAAAGAATAGCTAGGCTTTTAACCGAGTTTGTCCATGATTCTCATTCTGTGTTCTGTTATGCACAGTGTCAGACTAAAGCTTGTACCCTGCTGTATTCGGATTAATCGACAGAAATAAAAGGAGTTAGCTCTCTAAGCTCTTTTAGGAAACACACAGATATAGGCCACAGGTCCCAGCTGATACCAGTTGTATCCAATAATCCAATCAGGAGAAGCCCCACAAGAACATCCTTCAATTTGATAGAGTTTCAGTTAAAACATTTTTTCTTTTTTAATCTCTTCCCATTTCAAGTGTTTGTACAGTTCTCTCCTGAATGGATAAAATGCGTATCCCAATTACCTGATTTTTTTTGTTTTAACTGAAATACAAGAGTCTATAGCAATTATTATATTTAAATATACAGTAGATATCTTTTATTATTATTATTTACAAAGGATTATTGTTATTATTATTATTTATTAAGGAACCTATACAGCTCCTTAAAATAACTGAATATTGTGCAAAAGTTCATTTTCATCAGTAATATAATTCAAAAAATGAAACTTTATATATATTCTCGATTTATTTTGCATAAAGTGAAGTATTTAAAACTTTTTTTGTTTTAATCTCGATCATTATGCCATACAGTTCATAATATTAGAATATTACAAATTACAAACAAAATAAAGAAATGTCGACCATCTGAAAAGTGTATTAATGTATGCAGTCAATACTTGGTCTGGGCTACTTTTGAACATTTCATCAGTGTGTTGAGGTGTTATGGAAGCCCAGGTTTGCTTTGATAACAGCCGTAAATTCATTTGTTGCGACCGTCGGTCGCATTTACTATGAAAACCTGCATCTCCCGTTAGTTAGTTAGTCACCCACGCCTCCATATATGGTCAAGCCTGTCACATCACGTCTCCATATATGGTCACGCCTCGTGGCATCATGCGATTCATGCCTCTATATAGGTCATGCTTTGTGACATCTTGTGACATGATCATGGAGACCCTTAGATCTCCATATCTGCATATGGAGCCTGCCAGCAACTCTACATCTGACCTCAAACCCTTAAATCTCCATATATAGCTTGTATGTTTATTAAATAGGTTCTATGTTTTATGTTCCACTGCAAGTAACTGTGGAGAAACGGGATTTTATTATCTTTATGTATGCAAGTACATGGGGAAAATGACAAATGAAGTGATTCTGATTCTGATGCTTCCATAATGTTGATCCTTCCCCACCCGTCCTTCCTGTTCTGACAGTCCATATGATTTGATATTGATCTGACCTCATCAAACCCTGTACACTCAAGACACACGCCATATATGGCCAGTACAGAATTCATTCCATATGTTGATCTGACCCCCCATACCAAAGCGCCAGCACTCGCCCAGCAGTCTGCCGTCACGGGCAAGGTCGCTTCTAGCCCTCAGGGCGTCTTACTGGTATTGTTGAGTCTTAATGTCTCACACCTTCCTCTTGACAATACAATATATAGGTCAGGTGCCTGATCAGTTAAGCACAGTAAACCCATGGCCAGTACATCTATTACTAGTAGTTTTGCCTCTGTGGGCAGGAGCCAAATCCAACTGGAAAGGAAAGTCAACATCTCCACAAAGCTTGTCAACATACTAAAGCACAAAGTGCTCTAAAATATCCTGATAGATGGCTGTGTTGACTTCAGTGTGAAGTTTTCACTGTCAGTTCACTTTTTGAACTATATTACAGAAGAAAATGATCTTTTGCACAATATTCAATTTTTTTGAGGAGCTATAGCAAGGTCAGTGAATAGATTGGATAAGGCCTTAGCAGACAGCCATGCCAGTTTCTTTGTTGAAAAGAGCCTTAGATTAGACAAGGATAGCCCTATGCAGTTTGACATTTAAAATTTATTATCTTTAGTTTATGCCAGCCTTCACTTGAAATGGATTGTGTGACTATTGACTACTGGGGCGAAAAAACTGCACTGCAAGAACTATTGCAAGATATCCTAAGTGCCTGAATGTCTTGCCTACCTTACCCAGAGGATACACTATCGTCTGTCCACTCAGACACTTTACATTCTGGCGATGAATGGCCTTGTATTGGGCCAAACATGTTTATGTATGTATGTATTAAGTAAATAATGCTTGTTTTAGCAACTGTGAGCAAGAGTCTCACATCTTCAATGTCCCAAGCTTTCACGTAATAAGATTCATATTTTTGGCAGCACCAGGCCAACAGCTCACATGTATATTCTCTTACTGAAGTGCTTTCATGCAAATGGAATTTGTGAGAGTGTTTCACCGAAGTACATAAATATGTTTGAATCAAGAGAAGAAACCCATCACAAAAGAAAATACATAATCCAAAGAGTCTTTTTCCTGTTTCTATCTCTGTGTACTGTATGTCTTTGTGTAAGATGGGGAATATAGGTCATCATAATAGAATGGAATGTGCAATTAGATAGACCTACATTCCGTCTATGTGTACTGAATAAAGCTAGTTTGGAAAAATATATCTCCAGTATATACTGTATAGCCAACAGTACAGATTTATTTTATTTTTGGCTCTCTTCATGCCATATATAGTAGGCTATCAATTGAAGCAAAAAGGAGTATACTATTGAAACAGAAGAGCATTTATAAAGTGACAGCCTTTCATTGAGTTGGATGAAGGTTCAAGGTTGTGCTTTATTGTGATATCTTGTGTACAGGTACACAGTAAAACTTATTTTTGTTCGACTTCCATCAGACAATGCAGCAGCATAGGTAATAATTATAATAATAAAAAACGTAAAGACTAACTACACAAAACATGCCACTTTGACAGGCAATTGAGGCAAAATATTGTTTTCCTGATTGGAAAAAGAGAGAAGGGAGTTTTTTTAAGGCTCATTTTGACCCAGTATTATTAGGTAACAATGTTCAAGAGATTCAATACAGATGAAGTCAAGCAGATGCTAGGCTGCATGCAATCAAATATATGTGGCAATGCTATAACCCTGGCCTCTCGTCTCATGCTGTCCCTGTCACCTTCCCCAGTGATTCCCTGAAGGCAAGTTTCAGCCACTGCCATCATCACAGCACAGGGGTCACAGATGACAGCAGGATGTCTGTCCTTCAAGTACAAACAGGCCCTCTAGCTTCGCTGACGTCACAATGGCCACTGCTGCTATGGGAATGTATACTGGAGGCTGTATAAGTGCCCGGCGAGGAGGCGACATATGGTGTCCATGCGGCATGCCACCGTGTGGATCTGTAGCTCCCTCAAGGAACGGGGCTGAATTTCACTGTTTATAAGCCCTCAGCATGAGTGCTACTATGTGCGTCAAGCACATGATATGTAACTGCCAAGAAGGGAGAGAGTGCAGCGTGCATGCGTACGTTCATGTGTACTTTCCTCAGTTCCCCTTTGACTTCTCGTCGCTAAAGTTGGCTGGCAACGACTCCTCAACAAGTCGCCACATGATGCAGAATGTAGCTGGCTTCCACCAGTGGTCCTCCGTGCAGTCCTTCTCAGCGACACCCTTGGAGCTCCCACCGATCAGGTATACTCAACGGTGATAGGGAGCCAGGTCACAGTGGGAATCAAAGGATAATACCACACCATCATGCATTTAGGCATGCATGGTAATCTTTTAATCCCAGCAAATCATGTGGACTTGTGCAAGTCAAGCATGAAATGAAACACATTCATGCCATTATTAATTATATCGGAGATGTTGATACTATAATTATAACATTCTAGAATGTCAGTATTTTCTTTTTTATAATTGTGTTTTTTTTTTGCCAGACGTTGCTGATCACTGTTGATCTGTTTCAGCCTGCTTGGAGTAGCAGATGGTTATAGGATTTATCATCTCTGGACAGTTTTGGCAATTGTATTGTCCTATTTTAAAGCACGGATACGACAGGAAGCACGCACATCTCCAGAAATTCTACAGGTGCTGGTCAAAAAAACTTACAATGAAAAAGGAAGGGATGTCCGCACACTGAATTGTAGCTCCCACTCCCAGGAAAATTATTTATTTATAACAACGTTTCGTCAGGTACCTGACGAAGACCCACAGTGGTCGAAACGTTGTTACAAATAAAATAAAATCCTGGGAGCTACAATTCAGTGTGCGGACATCCCTTACTTTTTCTATTTTAAAGCTCACCATCACTGCAGATATCTGTACATTTTTTTTTGATACATGCCAGGTGTTCCACTGTGAAATGGGTACAGCAGGAGGGTTTTGCCTCAGCATTGATGCCACTGGTCTTACAATTAGAAATGTCATTTGAGGTGGTTAACAAGGGTGTGTGGAGGGTAACAAGGAGGCAGTGAAAACAATACAAACATGAAAGGCAAAAGAATGTCCAAAATGGCCACCAGAGAGTAACCAAAAAGTCCCAAAAATAATTACAAAGTCCTCAAACCATGACAAACAGGTTAAGGCTCTATATTCTGAATTTGATAATAACAGCTAGTGTTTGTTTTTTATAGCAGGGGTCTCCCTATCTCTCCAGCTCTGAGAGTGCAAATGTATCGGCTTCAATATTATAGAGCATACAGTAGACCCACTGAAAATTCATTTTCCCCCCAAAAACAACAATTTATATAAATTATTTTAAGCCTAGAATCCAGCTACCCAGGATCCTGGTGAACACCTTTGATTCTGTGAAGAAAGAAAAAAAAAGAAAACCGCTATATAAAGGGTATTTATTAAATGTAGTATATCATATAATTAATATTATCCTGACCTGGAGAGTCAAGGAGACACCACCATGACCTGTTACTGAACAAACACACTATAGCAATGATCAGAATATAATATAGAGCTATTTAACAAACAAAATAATATAATTTACTGCACCTTTGAATCGACTGTGAATGATACTTTTTATTAGACAAAAAGGTGTTTTTCTGGTGTCTTTTTTTACACAGCATTAAATGAAGAGTGCTCTGTAAATCTGTGCTGTACAGCAAAATCTGGACAGTATTATTCTGTGTAAATAATACAGTATACTGTACATGACAATCTCCATTTTTATTAGCTATGCAGCGCCTGAAGTATCAACCATGTCAAGGAAATGCTTCATATTTGCTTTCTAGCTGACTAGAATTAGTATGTCAGCAACACTGTTGCTGCTGTTGCGACTTAAGACAATGTACAATGTATCTACACTACACTAATGTAGTAATTCTAACCTATTAGTGTTTTGTGTTTTCCACAATTGCAAAAATAATCACTGTTGTCCCTAAAGCTGTTCCATAGGCTTAAGGCTATATTCATGGTCCAGTTTTTGGTGAAGAGGTGACAACCGAAACGGTGGTTAGTAAAACAGAGAGATGTGTTGTGTGAGCAGTGACCATTGACCACTGCGGCGTGACGTCATGTTGCAGTTTTTGGTGGTCACCTCTTCACCGAAAACTGGACAATGACATGAATACTTGAATAGGCCTTTAGCCTTGCTCTAAATTCACTGTTAATATTGTACAGGAGGTAGGCTGTAGCTCGGGAGATAGTCTGTGGGTGTGGCCGTGGTCTGCGGTTTGAATCCCGGCTCCTCCTGTGGAGGAGGTGTCCATGGGCAAGACACTGAACCCTAGCCTGACCCTAGCCTGACCCTCGCGATTCAGGGCTGGGGCTAGGCTAACTGAACACCACATTGCCTCCAAATTGGCCCAATGAGTCGGCCGGTGCCCTGCATGCTCGCTTGCAAGTTGCCACCATTGGTGTGAGTATGAATGTGGGAAGTGAGGCGTTGACTGTTGGCCGCTTCACCTGCCAATGTATGAATGAATGGACCATTGTAAGTGCTTTGAGTATGCACTCTGTGCAAGTGCTATAAAAATGCAATCTATTATTATTAGTAGTAGTAGCAATTGTCGTGTGAGTGCTTCAAACATCATACAAGTTGTTACAGTATATGTGTTAATTAAACAATATAGTTAGACATGTGCTTTCTTTCTTTCACATTATTCAAAGATTCAAGTTCATTGTCAATCAGCATGCATAAGGTATAACACCTAATCCGTTTGCTGTGCTTTTTTAAGGATTGCAGTACACCAGCCGTGGTACAGATGACTGCCCCACTTGCTGACACCCCATGTTTCAGTGTGGTTGGTAAGTAGGCTATGCAATTTTCAATGTGAATCAAATAGGCTCTATGCACAGCAGTCAGCAGCTACTGTATATTGGACTTTGGCCCATTGGTCCTCTCCCTAACGCGACCCCCGCTTTATCTCCCGGAAATTTCACCAGTGAGGGGCAACTCCCCTTCTGTGCCTCTATTCCAGGAGGACAGCACTGCCTGGCTGTGCTCCGTTGTGGGGAATATTGCTCGGTGTTGGCATTGCCTTGGGGGGGTAATAATGTACTATTCTGTACTATTCGGGTTGCAACTCATACGGGGCAGAGTCAGCTCTAGCAAACTTGAGCCATGAGAGACACCACAAAATCACGCGAGTTGCCGTGTCGAACGGTGCTTTTTATTTATTTATTTTATTTTGGGGGGGCCTATTTCCACCCGCTTTGAATGTTATCAACCGACAATCACCAGTAGGTTACTTATCATTCGAATACAATTGAGCCAGTAGGCTCCCCTGGAGCGAAGGCTACTGCACGGAAATTAAATTACTGCCACTGAAGCTAAAACATTGTGAAACTGACTTACATTGGTTAAGACTGATATGAGGTTAGGGGACTTACGGGCCGGTTAAAACTGAGGTTAGGGTTAGGGTTAGAGTTAGGGTTATGGGTTAGTAATAGTCAGACAACCAATGTCGGACACCTCCGCGTTTCCTAATCAAAGCTAGTCGGCTCAGGCGAGCCTGCTGGCTCGATTGCATTGGACTGATAAGTATTGATAGATTGAAAGCTGGCTGACAGGAAATGGGGAGAGAGATGGGGGGTGACACGCAGCAAAGGTCGTCGGGATCGGGAGTCGAACCCATGACATGCTGTCAGGCTTACCAGCCTGACGGCTACGCCAGCCACCCAGGCCCCTTTTCAACTTCTTTATGCTCCAAATGATGTACAGGTTTCGTAGCAATTGTAGAAATATTAGACCTTAATTGTCAAATGTTCAATCATGTTCTAATCATGTATACTTCACATTACTTAATTCTGTGCCCTATACGTGTTTTCCACTGGAGGGCGCTGTGCGCTAACCTGACACATCCATGGTTTCGATGATTCTTGTGAGCCTTCGAAACACGTTGATCACATGGGGAATCGGTCAAAAACACCACTATAATTTATTCCAATGGGACAACTGCGCGCTGACTAGAGTAGGCCCTCAATCACAGCCAATATTATAAACGGATTGACACTTATATCGACCATGATTCCGTGTGCGGAATGGAGCAACGCAAAGTATTCTGTGATTTTTCAAAGGTAGGTGGAAAAAACTGTTTAAATAAGGCACAGAAAGAGTTGAGACCATTTTCCATATGCCCACTCTTACTGGTCCCGTCGCTCGACCTCCGTGGAAGGCGGAGGACACTCCAGGCACACGGTATGCCTGGAACAAGCACAGCCCTTTGATTGTGTAGTGTTTTCACCAGTGGTATCAAACGTTTTCATGTCAAGGACAACCAAATTGATCAATATTTTGTGCCGGGGACCCCCAGATTATTCCAGAACACAAGATTGACTATTTTCAAATCCACCCATCCATCCATCCCGAGACGTTCCAAGGCCAGTGAGTCGATGTGTTTCCTCCAACAGCGCCTTGGTCTGCCCCGGGGTCTCCTCCCAGTGGGACGTGCCTCGAGGACCTCCCTAGGGAGACGCCCGAGAGGCATCCTAACCAGATGCCCGAACCACCTAAGCTGGCTCCTTTCCAGGCGAAGAAGCAGTGACTCTACTCTGAGTCTCTCTCGCGTGACTGAACTTCTCACCCTATCTCTAAGGGAGATGCCAGCCACCCGTCGAAGAAAACTCATTTTGTATTCGAGACCTTATTCTTTCGGCCATGACTATTTTCAAATGTAGCATCAATCCAAATGTAGGTCACCTGGAATACAGTATATATTAGCTGTCTCCAGGAAGAGACAGATAGTGCTGCCTGCATGGGCATGGCCACCGTGAATATCCAAGGCTTGCAGACAAAGCAGATAGCAGTGGTTCGAAAATAACTACCGGTAGTATGTTTACTTAAGTATTACAGTTTTGAGGTATTTGTACTTTACTTGAGTATTTCCAATATCCAACACTTTTACTTCTACTCCACTACATCTCAGATCCAATATTGTACTTTTACTCTAGCTCTGATTCATACCCTTCCTGATACGATTCTGCAAATTTCTGCCCTCCAGTAAGGCTATGGGGCAAACGGGGTTAAATCTCAAATCGAAATCAGACCAGCCTCTCCTCTTTAGTGGAAATCTCACAAACGTTTGACCTACTCACCAATACAAACACGGGTTGTGTCAATAGAAAGCCTACTTTCCTTAGTGGACGCACTCTGAGCCCCCCACCACACGTATAAACTGTACTTTTTGGCCAAAAGGGGATTTTGTTTCCACCGGAAAAAAAAAAAAAAATTAGTTACTCCGCTGCGCCCTCTACTGATATTGCCCAGAGAACTGCCTCATAGAGAATATTTTTCCTCCGGTGGAAAGAAATCCCTTTCTGGCCAAAAAGTACCGTTTATACGTGTGGTGGGGGGCTCAGAGTGCTTCCACTAAGGAAAATAGGCTTTCTATTGACACAACCCGTGTTTGTATTGGTGAGTAGGTCAAACGTTCGTGAGATTTCCACTAAAGAGGACAGGCTGGTCTGATTTCGATTTGAGATTTAACCCCATTTGCCCCATAGCCTTACTGGAGGGCAGAAATTCGCAGAATCGTATCAGGAAGGGTATGAATCAGAGCTACTTTTACTCCACTACATTTATTTGACAGCTTTAGTTACCAGTTACTTTGTAGATTTTGATTATATTACAAAACGTACATTAACCAATTCAGCCCTATACATTTTGGCCATTTGAAAGTAGCCGATGTAGATTGGCTATTTTCAAAATATTTGTATACATTTGAAAACTTGAAATGAGGTATTCTGCATAAATAGTACTTTCTACTTTGGGTACTTTTTTTTGTAAATTTTGAATTCCGGACTTTTACTTGTAACAGTCAACAGAGTATTTCTATATTGCAGTATTGATAACTTTACTCAAGTAGCCTACAAAATGTGAGTGCTTTTAAAACAGAACACAGATATGAGAGAGTACTTGTATTTTGGTGTATTCACTCCAAGACATGACAAAAACATGTGTAGCTGGTCTACCTTGAAAATGATTATTCCTATATCCTTGATTCCTTACATTACTCAAAATGAAGGGATTATTCCCACAGTAAAACTAATCCTTTGCGTTTAGATTCTCTTTATTACACTCGCTGTTCTGCACTACCTGCTAGCCTCTGGGAATATCAGCCAGTCTGATCTTTTAACTCCAATGCCAATCCACTCTGATTTTCATAATCAACCACAGTGGGCCCCGTTCTTCAGATCAAATGGCTACAGCTGTGGATAAAGGCCGCATTTGGCTTTAGGGCAGAGCTGAGGTCACAGACTCACAGTATCAGTGGAAAAACACTGGAATGCTCTTTAATAACACTTGATCGTCTTTATTAGGACAGTAACGTTTGGGTGAGGGGCAGAGGAACATACATTAGTCAGATTATCCCATATATTACATTATTTATTTTTAGAACTTTTACTGCGCATTCATTGGCTTATTTAGGGCACATTGCAATTATTTCCATTAAAAATAATAATAATCAAAATGTAAAAATAATCTCCAAATATCAGCACATCAAGTCACTATATAAACAAGATTGTGTATTTTTAGTTTGAGGGTAGACGACTAGACGTGTCACACAAATTGAGTTTTCAGTTGTAGGCTATTGTGTTTGTCTTACGTAAAATAGATATCTGCAGAAGGCCCGCAACACTCATGTGAAAAGGACATTCTTTGTGTGCTGGCTACTTCTTCATTTGTATTACTGTGTTTATCTTGAGTCCTGACACACATTATACAGTGCAAAAAATACCGAATGTCAGTAAGGTGTCATTTAATTAGTCACTGTATACAGCAGGGAGCACCAATGGTCGCCAGAGCTGCATTCAGCACAACCAGTCCCATCTCCCTGGGATACCCGGAGACAGGTCTGACAAATGCTTCTACGCTGCTACCTTCCACCACGGGCCACTTTAGGATGACCTCGTCAAAGTGCTCTGAACGGCCTCCGTTGCGCTCTTCCCTCAGCGCGCACATTTCACACACCCATCTCTCCCTCTGCATTCTGCTCTCCTTCAGCTCTCTCTTCAACGTCGCTTCCTTTGCTTTGTGTTCCTCCACCTTCAGCGTGGACGTCCTCAGCTGACGCTGGAGGGCCTCCGCCTTCATGGTGACGAGCCTGAAGTGCTGCTGAAGGCTCTCCCTTTTCTTCATCTCCTCTTTCTGGTTTTCCAGCGCCCTCTCCTTCTCCCTTTGGCTCTTCTCACTTTCGCTCCTGATCAGCTCCTGCCTTTGCCTCGCACTCTTCTCCTCCCTGCTGCTCTGCTCCTCGATGAGCTGGGTGAGTCGATCCAGTTCATTTTGCAGAGCTTCTCTCTTCGTCTCCTCTCCCTGCCTGATGGTCTGCTCCCTCTCGAGCTGCTGAACTTGCCATTGTCTCTCTTTCTTTTCATTTTCTACTCTGTGTCTCTGGATGATATTCCCCACCTCTCTCCTCATGCTCCCCTCCATGTCTCGCTGCTCTTGGAGTGTTTTGATGACTCCTTCAAGTCGCTCTTGCAATGCCTCCCTCTTTGTCTCCTCCTCCTTCCTTATCTCCGTGACTCTCGCCATATCCCGGATCTGACGCTCCTTTTCCATCTTGTCATCGTCTTCCATCCTCTCTCTTCCGGCTGCCTCCTCCCTCTCTCTGCACAGTTGTCTCTCCATCTCACGTTCCATCTGTTGCTTTCTCTTCAGATCCTCCATCTGCCTGGTGCTCTGCTGCTGAATCTTCTCCAGTTCTCTTTGGTACCACTCTCTCATTGCCTCCTTCATTTCCCCTTCCCCCTTCTGAAGCTCTTCTTTCGCCCTTTGCAGCCTCCTTTCCTGCTGTGCCACTTGGGCCTCTTCTGCCTCGTCGTCGCACAGCTCTCGGAGCGTTTTGCAGGTGTAGAGTCTTCCTCCGTTGGCCTCCGATATGCTGTCCACCAGGTGGAGGAGCACTGCCACCTGGTCCTTATTGGTCTTTGAGGTGTGGTTGCTGAAGGTGCAGTACCTCCCTCCACACTTGTCCACCAACTCAGACAGGCCCTCACAGCGCTGCACAGGGCAATCCCTCGCAGACGTCCCCTCGTCCGGGCCGTCTCCAGGGGTGAACACCACCACGGAGTACTCCAGAGCCCGGGGTCCCAGTGCCTGTTGAATAAGCCTCACCGCGTCCCTCTCCTCCTGGGTGAACCTCCCAATCTGGAGCACCAGGAGGAAGGCGTGCACGCCCGGAAAGAGGAGAGTGACGCACCTCCTCAGCTCCCTCTGCACCTCCCTGGAGGTCTGCTGTCTGTCCACCGAGGACGGCGTGTCCATGAGACAGATGTGTCTGCCATGGAAATCGCTGCACGCTCTACGGCACTGTTGGTTGACAGAGAAACCGCTGGACTTTGACTTGAAGGCCCTGCGACCAAGGATGGAGTTGGCGGCGGAGCTTTTCCCGGTCGTCGTCTTGCCCAGCAGCACCAACCTGACTTCACTGGAAGAGACGGAGGAAGGCTCCTTCCTACCTGATGGACAGAATAAACAAAATGAGTGTACCGCACATAAAAACACGAGTGAAGGAAAGAAAAGGAAAAATAACGTGACTGACCTTCAGCTATAGAGGTGACTGAAGACTGCCTGCTGAGGGAAGACATATTGCTTCTCCTTGCTATAGTCTCTTCTGAGGTTAAAACACAGTGTATATCTCTCTTCAAGAGTTGTGGGAGTGACTGTTTGCAGTCCGGGAGGCCCTCCTTTCCTGAACTCTGACCTTGATGATGTCGACATCATCACTGTGTTCAACATCAGTCTGGAAAAACAGTTGTCCAATAATCTGGTCTCTCAAACTCTCAGCGCCATTGTCCTATCATGAGTACACACCATGGAGCGATGGTCAGTGGTCCAGTGGAGGGAACAAAAAGCTTATCAGGCAAATAATGAGGAAAGTCAGTTCTGAATTGTCGTCGTGATCAAGGTCCATTCCTTTTATTGCTGTGTGCTGAAGTGTAATTGTTGTTCAGAGTGATCTTATCAGCTGATCAATGAGACAGACGGCAGGCCTGCATATATTTGCAGATAAACCAATCATCATTAGTGAGTGACTAAAAGTCTGTTTAAAGCAAAAGTGATCGATTTCTGTACAAAAAAAGAAAACAAAATAAATAAATAACATTTTCCTCATACTTGCACTGGTGGAAAAATAATTCACTTTTTTTTTCTTATGTAAAAGTATCAATACTGCAATGTAGATATGAAAGTCCAGAATTCAAAATGTACTTGAGTGAAAGTACAAAAGTAAAGGTATCAAAATTTACCAAAAGCAAAAGTACTCATTATGCAGAGTGTCCCATTTCACAAGTTATATTCAAACCTTCATTGAGACGCATTGTGAGCTTAGTGGTTACTGTATGTTTTGTAATAATAATACAAATCTACAAAGTACCGTTAACTAGTAACTAAAGTTATCAAATAAATGTAGTGGAGTAAATGTACAATATTTGGATCCCAGATGTAGTGGAGTAGAAGAGTAGAAGTATAAATTATTGGAAATAAAAACACCAAATTTGTACTGAAGTACAGTACTTAAGTAATTGTACTTATTAGTTACTTTTCCACCACTGCATACCTGTTTGCATCAACACAACACACAGCTGCAATCACACTGAGTTAATCAGAACCTAGATAAGCACCACTCGTGTAAACGAACACGGATCGAACACTGATCCAAACTACAAGTGTAGTACAAGTGTTGTGTTTCCTTAAATGTTCCCAAAGTGGGGTCCTGGGACGCCCAGGGGTCCTTGAGGGAGTTCCAGGGGGTCCCCAGCTACATCATAGTTTGGAACCAAATGGACCCTTATGGGTCTGTAACTCTGAGAGTGTACAAATGGAACCAAATGGACCAGATGGGTCCATTTGGTTCCATTTGTACACTCTCGGAGTTAAATTAACATTGATTTTACAATATAAATCTGGGTTCCAGAGATAGAAATGCCATTAAATGGGGGTTCGTAGACTAATGCATGTTAAACTGGGGGTCCTTGAAATTAAATGGGTTGACAATCACTACTAGAGCCGTAAAACTCTTCTCTTATATGGGGGTCCCTGGCATACCTTTTCAAATGGGGGTCCGCGGGCTAATTAGTGTCAATTTGGGGGTACTTGACATGATAACGTTTGGGAATGATCCATTACATTCTAAAACCTGAACAGAATTGTCTTGTGAGGTTTTTATGGTCGAATAGTAACAAATGCTTTACCAAACACTATACACAAGTATTCTTGGGGCAAATTTATATTTGCAAATCAAATAATCTAACTGTAACTGAGTGCATTAGTTAAATGCCTAAAATACATTGTAATGTAATCCTTATAGCTGGATGTCTGGCTGTTGGTCCGTTAATAATTGAGTCTATGTATGTATAAGGATTGTCTTACTGCTCAAGGAACACCTGACATTAACAATTTAACAAATTATTTCCAAAAGGCTTTGAGATATTCCACATCCACGTGCACACACAAGTGTAAAACTCTGGCAATGGCAAAATAAATAATAATGATAATCTTTGTACATAACGCTTTGATTATTCAGATTCATCATTATGCTGTACATACAAAGATTGTGTGACATTACAGCACATTGGAATGGAGTCTTTATGTAGTAAAAAGGTCTGCTGGTGAAGTCATCGTTGTAACATAGCAGCCCACCAAGTGACAACAGTGTTAGTAAGGATGATGATGGTGGTTATGAGCATGTTGACGGCAATTACAAAGGTGATGATGTCAATATTGCCATTGACTCATTGTCATGGAAATCAGGGCATTGCAAAGGCTCTCAGACCACTGCCTTGCCGATAATAAGGATGCTCATGAGGAACACCATGAAGAAGAAAATCCACATGAAGAACCTGTCCATCACCTTGGCAACTTTCTTCCACTCCGCACTCTTGGCATTGGTTGATCTCTGTTCGCGGAAGCAGTTGGTGATGTACTGAATGTTCTGCACAACCTGTGGCGCACACAAAAACACAGATGACAGGCTCTGGTGAATGCTGAGACGACAACTATAGTTAAATACCAGTAGCTTTTCTCCCTCCCTCATGCCCTCAAAAACTGTTGGCCAAGCTTTTGGGTCCTAGAACAGGGGTGTAATACTCATTTCTGGTCACGGTTATAGGCAAAATGCACAATGTTCTATCTAGACTCTAGAACCCTGTTTCCCAAACAGTGGGTCGTGGACACATTTTGATGGCTCACGAGAAATCCCCAAGAATGCAACCCTTTTCAGGAATTGAAAACAAATTCAATGATTCTTCAAAATAATTTCATGAATTAGAAAAACAAATGTTTAAGTAGTAGTGAAAATAGCCGATCTACAAGCTCACAATGCAGTGCAAAGTGAGCTTGTAGATCTGCTATTTTCATTAGTTTAGGCACGCACCACTGCTCTAGCAGATCCAAGACAAAGTGAGAAAATGCCTTAACCACTTACAGTAAGCCCTATTTTATCATTTGTTGTACAGTAGCGTAGCCTGCAGATATTCTCACAATGACATGCCCAAAATCGGGTGTCCAGGTTGAAAGTGGTCAAAGGAATATTGTACGAATAAATTAGCAAGATGAATATAGCAAATAGTGGGGACTCAACCTTTTTGTGTTGCGGGCAGGGGCAGCTGCAGGGGCAGGAAGGCACGTATTGTTTCTCGGGCGTATACATCATCTGCTCCTTCAGGTGCTGAAGTTTCAGGGCCTGGTAGGTCAGCTCATCGTGTACGATGTTGTGGTGGTAATTCCGCGGGGGTTCGTGCTTCTCCTCGCCGCCCTCAGCGCTGGCGGTGCCGATGTTGTTGTGGTTGTTGTAGTGTTGGCCGCTGTAAGCGTGGCCGTTTGCCTGGCGGCGGTTGTCGTGATTGTGCTTGTGCTTGTTTCCGTGGTGGTGATGCGGGCCGTGGCCGTTGCTGTACTGGTACGTGTCGCTGTCCTGAGGGTAGAGGTTGTCCTGGAAGCCTGCGTGATGATAAGCGTTGTTGACACCCATGGGCTCGTCGCAGTAGAGAGGCTCTTTCTCGCTCTCCGGCGTGGTGCAGTTCTCCCCCACCTCGTACACAAGGAGGATCTTGGACAGGTAGCCTATGATGATGACCTTGGCCCAGTGAGGAACCGGCTTGGCCTCGGCGCCACAGAAATGGATGTTCATGATGAAGATGGTGAGAGAGGTGGAGGCAGTGATCATAGTCATGGTGGCGATGTAATATTTCCCTGAAGCACAGATGAAAGATAAGAGTCACATACTGGACATGGATCATTTGTTGCTGTCGGGAGGAAACCACCTAACAACATTTTTGAGGTTTTACATATTTTGTTGTTGCATAAATCAGTGGCAGTCCTATTGAACACCCTTTACATCTGTGTGTTGTTTCAAAAATATTGACCCAATGAAAAGTAGTCAAAACCTCTTAACTCCATTGGACCCTCAAACTCCGCTAAAACAGCTAACTCCACCACCTCTCCCCCTCTCATGCAAGTAATTGACAATATATAAAGTGACCAACTTTGATGAGGCACTATTATTTGTTTTCAAAATATAAGGTTTTCTTCAGGTGGTTTCTTCCCGACAGCAGAGATATAGGGCATCAAATGCAGTACATACACATACTTATATTTGCCTTATATTTGAGTCATTGGAAAAAGTAAAAAGATTGCACTCAGTGCATACTGTATCTATGACCAACACTATACAATATGCAACTGTCAAGAAGTTTCTTCTTGAGGTATGACGGATTGTGTCATTTTATCCTTGTACATTACACTGACGCATGTGACGTGTCCCCTTGAAAAGGTCATGTTATTTTGCGAACAGAAAAACAGAATGGGGTGAAAACATAACCATGTCCATCTCTGTAAACGTCATATACTATACTGTATATTCACACGGCCACAGTAAGGTTTCCTTGCAATAAACTCCAAACATTTCCAAAGATTTAGGCCACCATTTCTTCAAGGCAATATTGTATTCTTTTCGTCTTGTTCTAAAATTACCAACATTCATAGAAGGTGTGTAACAGTAAGTGGAACAAATCAATTTAATGGATTATATAAATAAATATTTTCAAAAACAGGCTCACAGTCACAAGCTTCTTTTGTCGCTGAGCTTGTAGATCTGCTATTTCTGCAACGTTTGTACAACAGCGTTGTACAAAGTATGAAATAGGGCTCACTTTAGTCGATATATATATATGAATATAAAACATCTATTCTAATTCGAAGTCGATTCGTTGGTAAAAACAAACTTTTAAGTACACACTTCTTGCTAAGAAAATAATCATTGCAGTCCTACCGAAGGATACAAGGTGCTTGTGATCACCAGTGGTGGAAAAATTACCTACCGGTAAGTACATTTACTGTACATTTATTTAAGTAAAATCTTGAGGTATTATTACTTTACCGGAGTATTTCCAATTGTCAGTACTTTTACTTCTACTCCACTAAACCTCAGATCTAAATATTATACTTTTACTCCACTACAATTAGCCTATTTGAAAACTTTAGTTACTAGTTACTTTATAGATTTTGATTATTTGTTACAAAACATACATGAACCTCTTCAGCCCTATATACAAGATCTGCTATTTTCAAAAGATTTGTATACATTTGTAAACTAGTACTTTTACTTTTGGTACTTGTACATGTTGATGCTAATACTTTTCCTCGAGTACATTTTGAATTCCGGTATACTTTTACTTGTAACAAAAGCATTTATAAATGGTAAATGGTGCATTTATATAGCGCCTTTATCCAAGGCGCTTTACAGAGATTGTGCATTACATTCACCCATTCACACACACATTCATACACCGATGGCAGCGGAAACCATGCAAGGCACCAACTAGCACATCGGGAGCAATTAGGGGTTTAGTGTCTTGCTCAAGGACACTTCGACAGTAACTCTGGGGGAGCCCGGGTTCGAACTGGCAACCTTACGGTTACCATCCAGGCACTCTACCCCTGAGCCACCGCCGCAATTTATACATTGCAATATTGATACTTATGGTGCATTCACATGGAATCAGGCAAGTGGTAGACGGCAAACCGGAAGTCATTTTAGTGGACGGGAGCAGGACGGTAAACGGAACAGGACGGCAGCCAGAACCGGCGAGGGTAACGGCAGACGGTATCAATGTTAAAATATTTAATCTTTTTACCGTTCCCTGCCGTCCAGCAGGTTTTGCCGTTTGCCGTCTACCGCTTGCCTGATTCCATGTGAATGCAGCATTATACTTTTACTTGAGTAAAACATTTGAGTACTCTTTCCACCACTGGCTCACGGTGCTCACCTATGTAGGGCACGTTCTCGGAGGGCGGCATGCTCTCAGCCACCATCAGCTGGAACACGGTGAGGGCCAGCAGCACGGTCACCCCCAGGGACACCTTCATGGAATAAAGCAAAATAAATTCTCAAGACTGAAAATGGAATGATGACGTTTTAGGCCCGCCTAGCTGAAGAAATCAGGACATTTCTGAGACCATTCATGTTTCTGGAAGAAACTTGTATTCTATTGCTAGTTTGATCACTTCAAATACTCTTCTCATCTTAAAATAACTAATAATCGAAAATAGCCGATCTACAAGCTTGTAGATCGGCTATTTTCGGAAATGAAATGAAACTCCACCCACGCTGCATTTTGCCGCGTGGGCAAAGCGTTTCCGGTTTTCTGTCCCGACGCAGAATTTTGCCACATGGGTGGAGCTTCATTTACATCCACCAGCTGTCTAAAAACCACGGAGAGACTCCTGCCGCGAGCGATGTGTGTGTACTGTAATCCGTGCACCTTCTCGCCGGAGTTGGCCGGCAGGTAGAAGCCCAGCGGCGCCAGGAAGGAGATGAGGAAGCAGGGCAGCAGCAGGTTGAAGATGTAGAAGGCGGAGCGGCGCTTCAGGAGCAGCGTGTAGGTGATGTCCGGGTACGGGTCGGAGCAGCAGCCGTACATGATGACGTTCTTGACCGCCGGCATGCCGAGGCACTCCCACTCCACGTTATCCACGAAGCTGGACAGGTCGGCCTCGTTGGTGTCCATCAAGATGTCTACCTGGGGGACACGGAGACGTGCAGAACGGCATGCTGGGATATATCGTAATGTACTAATGGGACACGCCCGGATGCATTCTCGCCACGTCGTGTATGCATCGCGCGCGTGCAGTAAACGATGGCGCATATAAATATATATATATAAATGTGCGATAAAGCAGCAAGATTAAGACATTTAAGCCTAAACATCATTAAAATAAGATCTGGTTGCAAAAGGGGTGAAGTGGCCCTTTAAGTATTTAAAACATGTAAAACATATAATGTTGTATAATAATGTAAAGAAATGTAACATGGCCTGACCCAACAAATTTCAACCAATAATATAACAGCCATCCATCTTCAAATTTTAATTATAATTCTCCATGTTCCTATGACATCCACTTTTCAGCGTTCAAATAAAATTCCTCCTAAGGTTATGTCCCGCCTGCCTTTCCTGATTCACTCACAAATGCATCACGATGCAGAGGTTACTCGTGAAATGTCTTTAGGACAAGGGGCACGAGAGACGAGACTAAGAACTGACAGGGAAGGACCAAACAAAACCCAAGGAGCACAAGCAGGACAGGGGCACACCAACAACAGGACTGACAATAACAGACAAGGGGCAAGAGCACACAAAAACAGATCAACAGAAGGACTAAGGATAACATACAAGATAAACTAGTAAACAAATGCAAACGAACTAACTGATTGGGAGACACAGACAGACAGACAGACAGACAGACAACATGTCATTGTTTGATTACTAACACTATCCCAAACCCTAGCCCTAACCCCAGTCTTAACTGGCCACGTAGGTCGCTAACCCTAACCTCAGTCTTAACCGGCCACGTAGGTCGCTAACCCTAACCTCAGTCTTAACCGGCCACGTACAGGTCGCTAACCCTAACCTCAGTCTTAACCGGCCAGGCCTCAATCTTAACCGGCCACGTAGGTTGCTAGCACTAACCTCAGTCTTAACCGGCCATGTAGGTCGGACTTATGGGCAGTCGCCGACAGACAAAAGGTCATTTCAGACATAAAGAGTCTTTATGTAGGTAAGAAGACAAATCAAAAGGTAAGCCCGGTTGACCGGGGAGTAGTACAACAAACAAACAGGCAGACACACAGGCAGGAAAACAAACTGGGCACTGGGCTGCCGTTCAGCGTTATCTGGCAGGCACGAGGTGTGCTGCCAACAGGATAATTGAGTCCATTTGGGACAGATAATCAGGAAGTGGTGTTGTAATGAACCCGGCAGCTACTATCGAAATGAGTACGACTCCTCTTCCACAGGTGAGTGAGTGAGTGTGTGTGTGTGTGTGTGTGTGTGTGTGTGTGTGTGTGTGTGTGTGTGTGTGTGTGTGTGTGTGTGTGTGTGTGTGTGTGTGTGTGTGTGTGTGTGTGTGTGTGTGTGTGTGTGTGTGTGTGTGTGTGTGTGTGTGTGTGTGTGTGTGTGTGTCACTGACTGACTGACTGACTGACATCATTCTGAAGTCTGCATAGACTCCATATTTGGGCATCCCCATAAAAGGGAGACAGACATAATATCTGGGTGGGGCATTCATACATTTCCAACTTGCATCGTTCCAAGTAGGCCAGTGCCCATGAACGGGCACTGCCGTAGACGTAGAGGCTCCAATGGACACCGATCTAGTGTATTCAATTCATCAACATAACAAACAAATACTAACACCATAATGTACAAATGAGAAAAATAACAAAATTCAACACGATTCCACAGTAAGCTGTAAGTTTGAATGGAGTTTCTAAGTGAAACTGTCTTAAGATATTACAGTGGTGTCGCTTGCAGCGACCCCACAATAATGGCAACACCAGATTGTCCTTGGCATACGCATACCTGATTGCCGTTGTAAGTCCAGGAGCCAAAGGTGAGGTTACACGACTGATAGTCAAAGGGGAAGTAAGACACGTCCACCACGCAGGAGCTTTTGGTGATGGCTGGAGAGTCCCAGGTGATCTCCCCGTTGTAACGCAGCACCACGTTGGTTTCGGCAGGCCCCGATGCCTCTTCATCAGCTCTGTACACGACACACAGCAACATACATGATGCCTCTTCATCGGCTCTGTACACAACACACAGCAACATACATGATGCCTCTTCATCTGCTCTGTACACAACACACACAGCAACATACATGATGCCTCTTCATCTGCTCTGTACACAACACACAGCAACATACATGATGCCTCTTCATCTGCTCTGTACACAACACACAGCAACATACATGATGCCTCTTCATCTGCTCTGTACACAACACACAGCAACATACATGATGCCTCTTCATCTGCTCTGTACACAACACACAGCAACATACATGATGCCTCTTCATCTGCTCTGTACACAACACACAGCAACATACATGATGCCTCTTCATCTGCTCTGTACACAACACACAGCAACATACATGATGCCTCTTCATCTGCTCTGTACACAACACACAGCAACATACGTACATGATGCCTCTTCATCTGCTCTGTACACAACACACAGCAACATACATGATGCCTCTTCATCTGCTCTGTACACAACACACAGCAACATACGTACATGATGCCTCTTCATCTGCTCTGTACACAACACACAGCAACATACATGATGCCTCTTCATCTGCTCTGTACACAACACACAGCAACATACGTACATGATGCCTCTTCATCTGCTCTGTACACAACACACAGCAACATACATGATGCCTCTTCATCTGCTCTGTACACAACACACACAGCAACATACATGATGCCTCTTCATCGGTTCTGTACACAACACACAGCAACATACGTACATGATGCCTCTTCATCTGCTCTGTACACAACACACAGCAACATACGTACATGATGCCTCTTCATCTGCTCTGTACACAACACACACAGCAACATACATGATGCCTCTTCATCGGTTCTGTACACAACACACAGCAACATACATGTGGAGACATGTATTCATTTGACTATTACTGCTACTTTTTTTAAACATTTATTTCTTAAATTATTTATTATGTCAGTCTACCTAAGGTATTTTTTTTACATAAAATGCCAGCAGTCAACATAATTACAACATAATATAATTACTATTATATATTACTACAAAGTAGTAATGGTAAAAAGTGCACATATGAGAAGTAAGTGGTAGGGAAATATACAGACACACACTGCAGTTATCTTCTTGTTTGTCAATACATGTTCAGACCACCTGACATTTACTATGAGCTTTGACTTGCATTCTCCAAACGTTTCGAATTTGTTGATAACCATGAGTTGATGATAACAGCCTTTATACCGACCCGTACCCTCTCCCTCTAACCAGCTGACTTTAACCGTCACCTTGTTGGACATGCAGCATAAATTTAAAGAACGGGGGTACAATGTATCAATTCAAAACCACGAACCACAACGACATTTACAATTTAGGTATTTAGCAGAGCTATTCTGTTGACGGTCAGATAATAAGGGTCGGTCTCCAGTTATCTTTTCCACCTGTTGCTGAAAAATGTAAACATATTCTGAACAAACACTGGCATATTCTCAGGTGTGATCAGTCACCCCACAAAGCCTCCTGGGAACCCCCCTTGTGTATTCTCACGCGGTCAGAACCTGAGACAGTACAGACAGATACCACCTACCTGGTTAGGTCTGATTTACCACCTCCTGCTATATGCCCTCAACGCAAATTAACACACATCACCAATGGTAATTGGTCCCTGCGGCATACTAGCGTCTGATCCTGATTAAGGGTGTAATTACACTGCATTGCTGAGCACCGCAGCACCTTAATAAGGTGCAACAATGACACATATCCAGTTGCTGCTCATTTTGTACTAGAGGCCAATCATCCTTGTTTCCTTGTTTAGGTCCCTAGAAGAGGAGGGGGGGGGGGGGGGGGGGGGGGGGGGGTCAGACAACGAGATCTAGTATCTCAAAACTTTGTCACATATAGCTATGGGTCTAAATATTGATTTTGACCTCTGTCATTTCTAACTCTGTCATTTCTAAACCATTTCGGACACGGGGGGGCTCGCCGGAACCAGCCCGACCCCCTGGGCACTCTCACGCTAACTATGTCATTTCTCGACTGTTTCGGACACGGAGTGGCTCACCGGAACTGGGCTGGCACCCTGGGCGCGTTCCTGGGGATCTGGATGTTCCGGGGCCCCCCCGGAGACACCCACACAGAGTTGCACCACTCACTTCACACGGGTGCGATTTTTTAATAATAAAGACAATTGTGTCACAGAGCAGCCTCTTACAGCCTAATTCTAGTTAAACCAACACTTTCAAATTGAAATGCATCTTATCATGCTTAACTTTGATTACGTAGAGTCCCAGTCCTACAGAAGGTGCACATTCTGTTATGACTGGAATCTCTTTAATATGTTTTTTTTTTATCGGTTACGGGGAAACAGCCTGTTGAAGACTAGCTGTGTATAGTTTGCTGATTGATTAGAACATGGGGTGCACCATGGGTGGGTTGCTGTTGTTCTGTGGTTGGTTGATTAGAAATCAAAGGGTGGAACCTGCAGAGTATACAGCTCAGTAGAACTAGGAATGTAGCCTGGGGACTTGTGGGAAGCATTCCTTCATATGCCATTTAGTAACACAGACCAGGCTTTCCTCCGAGGTGGAGAGCCTGGTGACGCGAGGTTAGTAGGAGTGTAAGCTGCCATGGGGAGAGGTTGACTCTCCATTTAAGTTGCTTCATGTTTGAGTTGTATACATAGGTTCTTCATTTGTACACTATTCTGTCCTGCCTCTGTGGCCTGCTGCATCAAATTAAATTAGCTGATGTACAAGGTAACAGTGCTTGGAATCGCATTGTATTGTGAACTTGTAGATCCACTATTTTCTGCAAAGATATTTGGTGTAGAGGGGGAAAAGGATGATGCCTGCAGCCTAGTGTATTCCATTGAGGGACTCGGGTCAGTGAAGCATAATGGGTTTTAAGCGGTTAATCACTTGATACCTCGTCCAATGGTGTCACACAATTTTTGTCCCCACAATAGGGACGCCAGGGTAACAGTATTAGCCTAGTTAACACGTTCTTTCTCTCTCTTGCTCAGTCTTTCTGTTACTGACTTGTTGTACAGGACGATGTCTGGCCTCCAGACCATCTCACTGGGGATGCGGATCACCTCTAGTCCGTCATATTCCTCCTTGTCCCAACTCAGGTAGGCATCGTACCACACCTGTCTAATCCACAGATAGGTGGTCAGCACTTGGTTCCTCTCATCCTAACACACAACAAAGAAACATATGGTCAACATGGTGTCATGTCCAGACTCAGCTGCTATCTTAAATATCGTGTGTGTGTGTGTGTGTGTGTGTGTGTGTGTGTGTGTGTGTGTGTGTGTGTGTGTGTGTGTGTGTGTGTGTGTGTGTGTGTGGTGTGCATGTGTGTGTAATAAATTCACAAGTCAGCTCCCTGCCAGTTGCATAACTAAGGTTGGGAACTGTTGCACACTGATGCTGACCTACAAATGGAAATCCTTCTTAGTCTTGTTTCCTCAAATCTACAGCGACGTCAGCGACCTCTAGTGGTCTTAAGGGGAACTTAACTGCCTACTGTTGGCTGCACAAATCATTTGACCTTTTCAGAACAGTATTTTATATGGGGCTACTTGTGATACTCACTATCTATACACAGTATCTCTTTTGTCGTTCTAGGCCTTTGTGTCTGTGACATTCAGTGGCACTCAGGACATGTAGTGTTTGCATAATGATGTCCTCTTCTACTCACCATGTCTTTGATCTGTGACAGTGTGATCTGCAGCGTGACGTTCAGGGTTTTGTCTGTGTCTTCTACAGGTCTCAGAGCAGAAGCGTAGCCATCCATCAGATCACTCAAAAGTTTATGGGCATAATGACCCTTGGCACCATGCGACACTGAGAGAGAGACAGAAAGAAAGAGAGAGACAGATAGACGGAGAGAAAATGAGCAGTGTAGATAAGAAAATCAAAGAGAGGAGAGGGGAGAGATAACAAATAACAAGGAAGGGGGAGGGACGATCAGTATCAAAATTGTTAGACAGGAACCGTGGAGAAAGTTGAATTACATCAGTCAAGAGGTACGATAGGAAACAGGCAAGTCAGGGGTCAGTCCAGGACAGCGTTGGCGTTCAAAGGCCAGCTCACATAACATAAGTTACACATCAAATCTATCCAACATGGAGAACTGACCTTGTACAAACAGGCTGATCCACAGCATCAGAGCAGCCTTCCTCATTGTCAACCCGCCGTCACAAGCTCACGGATCAATTATTCAATAAACCAGCCAAGAAAGACGGCCCCCGGGTCACCGATCCACACTGTCACTTCACTCTGAGGCCCATCGTGTTCTCCGGGGACTTTGCGTGCTACCACGACCGCGGAGGATTCTACAAAACTAACATCCTGTCACACACAGCGCTCGGTAGCCGTTAAGTCGCCGCTCCCCTCCGTCACTGTCTGTGTGATCACTGCCCTGGAACTGGACCTGAGACACACACACACACACACACGCACGCGCACACACACAGGTACACTTCAGTATCACATAACACATATAGGGGCTGGATGAAATTTGATTCCTGCAGCCCAGTATACATGACTAGAACTAACAGTATAAAAAGCACTCACACACGCACATACACACACACACACACACACACACACACACACACACACACACACACACACACACACACACACACACACACACACACATACAGTACACACAGCACCTTACTGTGTTACACAGCCACTAGACGGCTGTCAGTCACATATCCAAAGGCGGGCTGTGAGCCTGTGAACCTTGGTTCACGCAGGTCAACAAGGCTAGCAACAGCACGCGTGTCACTGAACATGCATGCTACACAGCCAGAAACAAAATACACACTGATTCAGAATCAGATTCTGCACTGTAAATAGGGACGCTTGCGGTAAGGTCAGTAGCGGTAATAAGGGCCTTATTGTGACTGTGGACCATGCTGTGCCTGGAGTGGATTTCATTCCATGTCACTGCATGTCTGTTGGTTTTATAAGAGGTCAGTAACCAGAGAGCAAGGCCAAGCAGACGGTAAACCTACGGGTCCATCGAGTCAGCCGCCGTGCATTGTTAAATCATCACGCTTCATTTAACAACTTTCAACCGGATGTCCTGCACTACACTGTAAAAGAAATACAGGGAAACCTGTTATTGCTGATATAAAATACATAGATACAAGGTATCTGTATTTGTTTTGTCGGTGTGACTATTGGGGACTATTAGCCCACCCAAAATTGTGTCCTGCCCACCCAATCAAACGTTATGGGGAATGTCTTTTTAGCAAATATAAAAAATACCACAAAAGTATCTGTACCATTTATCATTTCTGATTGGGTGAGCAGCATCTGAAGAGACATTTAGAGCCACCTGCAACACCGTTTGCCATCAGTGCTGTTAACCGACAGGGTGCTGATGGAAATTTGGTTACTGTTGGTCAAAGAAGGAGAAGATATAGATAAACTGATATGACGACATGGTTCTCTATGCATTTCGGGGGTTTACGGGTCTTTATAGGCGGAAAGAATGTCACATTTAATGACAAAAATAATGTTGTAAAGCGACGCGCCGTAAGGTTGTAGATTGACAATTTTGCTGTGAAACACCATTTTACGACAGTATGAAATAAGAAAATATTAGGGCTTAAGTGGTTAAGATTTTATTTGAATCTACAAATGGATACATTAAGCCTCACTATGTAACTGTTTTTATGAATAAAATGTAATGTTGTCCAATATGCACTATGCAGTGAAATACAATATAACTTATATAATTGTGAAATACAATATAACTTATACAATTGGGGTGGTTGTATTTAGTTTCCCTGAGACATTTATATCGTGTCAAAGGTCATGTCAAAGGTCACCTTGACACAGGATCTGACCTGAATTGGTCAAGATTCAATGTTCATTCATTTAAACCTTTATTTATTCTCGAAAGACTTTGAGGTTGCCCTCGTTTGCAGTGTCGTTGAGATACATCATAGTTTTCAAACCAATATTCACGTCAATGCTGAAACAACAAAAACAAACATATGTTATGAAACTGATCGTATGTTATGGAAGAACAGATCTTTAAGCTGTAGGTCATTCCAACTAAAACGTGTTTGGGGTATTAAAGCTGGAGGCTGTTTTCTCCAGCTATGCGTTTACTTTGGGGACCTTTGGTGTCGGCCACTGTCGATCACTGGAGCGTGTCCTACATGTAAATGTATCCCCCTGCTCTATGAGGCCGGCTCTATGGTAAACATTTCAGCACTTAATTGCGCAGGAAACCGTTTTAAAATCCGTCGTGGAAGAGGAAAGTTGCGTGGTGCTGCTTGAGGAGTTTGCAATTCAGGCCTGACGTCGAAATTAAAAAAAAAAACTTCTAAATCATGAAAGATTTCTGAAAGATTTGAGGCACATTTAACGATTTTTCAAGAATAGCAGACCTACAAACATGTATAATTCTAATCGGAGAATTGAATGGTCTTGGTCTCAATAGCTGTCTACTGACCTACCTATAGCTGCATTCTGTGCGTTGATCACGGCTACTGTTTTGACAGCAACGAAACTGACTTACGTGGCCGGTTAAGACTGATATGAGGTTATGGGACGTACATGGCCGGTTAAGACTGAGGTTAAGTCGGACAACACACGTCGGCGCTGTAAAAACCATAACCATGATCTGTGATCAATGCACAGAATGGAGCTACTGAGATCTTGATAGGTCAGTAGACGGTTACTGAGACCATTGAATGCTCTGATTAAACGTGATTTTGTTCCTTTCAGTGCATTGATGGCATTCGAAGCGGGCGGACAAAACAGACTGCAGAATATTTGGAATTAGGGTTTTTCCTGACCCCACAGTTTTCCCACAAAGAAAAAAGATTTGTGATATTGTACAACCCGGATTAAGTAGAATGGCTGATTGGTATGAAGCTTAAATTTAGGCCAGTGGTGGCCGTGGAGATACAGCACTAATGCTGCCAGTGCTTAAAATAGCCCAGAAGAAGGCAGAGCAGGACCTTTTGTGAGAGCATTGATCGTGGCAGGCCTCTCAGGCCTCTCATCGCTCAGGAAAATGAGCATGGCTGACCCCACGACAGAATGAGGGGAAATATTCATGGGAATGTACCCTTAACAGGTTTCAGAGTTTAATCCGGATTTTGCTGTAGGCCTACTACAGTATATGATCAGGAGAGACAACTGCCCAATACTGAGAGGATCAGAGAAAGTGACATTTGAGATTAATACAAAAATCGGAATAATTTTAACTGTATGAAAAGGTGTCATATAATCCCATGAGGGATGGACCACGACGTGGCATGACACTTAAATAAAGTCATTCATTCATTCATTCATCCATTCATCCATTCATCCATTCATTCATTCATTCATTCATTCATTCATTCATTCATTCATTCATTCATTCATTCATTCATTCATTCATGCATTCATTCTTCATTCATTCATTCATTCATTCATTCATTCATTCATTCATGCCATGCAACTCCTTGGGTCCAAACGGTTGCATGGTGACCCTTTGGTGTGGTTTGGGCCATTGAATTCCATGCGTCAAATCACTTGGGACAACTTGGGACGACATGCAACAGGACATATCACACCGCTGGGACAACGCTAAAACCGTCTCGAGTCGACCCTTTGGTGTGGTTAGGGCTTTACACTTACAACATGGCTCTTGTGGCGGTTGACTCAAAAGATAGAAAAATAAACAAATGTCTATAAAACGAACTCCCACAATGTGTGTTTTTTCAACTTACGCCCAACAGGTAGCCATGGTGCGAAACCATGTGGTCATGGTCCAGCCGTTCATCCCCTTCTTCACACCCCGGCTCCAGACAGAATAGCCGCTCCCTGCACCTGCACAATAAAGTGAAGATGAATTGAGCAACACAAGCCTTCTTCTGTGCCTTTTTATGCGCTTCATGAGCTGCATTGTAAATGGAGCTCAAGACTCGTCAGGTTAGAAACCCCTTATCCCTAAACTTCTTTGCCTTTTTTTTTTTTTTTTTTACTATTTTGCAGAACATTTTTGAATAGTTAAAATGGCCAGTCTACAAGCTCACAACGTGTCAATGTAGATTGGCTAGTTGAACTATTAACTACTAAAAAAAAAAGGCAAAGAAGTTTAGGCATAAGGGGTTTAGCGGTAACGAAAATGGAGCCCTATATCTCAGTGGTTGCGCAAAGACCCGCCAAAGACACCACCATGATTTAACTTCACCTTCCGTCAGCCAGGTTCTTAAGGAGGATTCGCTCCTGGGGGTTCCTCACATTGTGTGCGAACCTGAGGTGGGTTTTAATGGAAACAATGTACCCACACAGTTTGTTAGGGAAAGTTGCCGAAATGTGTCATAAATCTGCAAAATAATCTTACCAATAGCTTTCTTCACAAATGTGTTCAAAAAGGTGTCTACTATCACCTAGATTAGACCCTTCCTCACCCAGGAGTCGGCCCAGCTCCTTATGCATGTCATCAGTCATATCAAAACTTGACTACTGTAATCTCTCCTCACTGGCCTACCAGTATATACTGTTAAGCCTCTCCAATTGATCCAGAATGTGGCAGCACGCTTGGTCTTCAACAAGCCAAAATTCTCACTCTCTCCGCTCCCTCCATTGGCTCCCGGTGCCCGCACAGAGTGCAAAACACTGAAGCTGGCCTACAAAGCAACCCCCCCCCCCCCCCCCACAATATCATGTGGTACTGGTATTCTTGCTTACTGTAAATCGCTCTGGATTACCGGGAAGAGCATTTGCTAAATTGTATTACGAGTGTTTTTCTACAGTTTTCTAATGGAATTTAGTCTGTACATTCAATTTTCCAATAGTTGTAGTAAATTCAATTCAGTCAACTTTCCTTTCTATCGAACAATGACAATGAGACGTGTGTTTTTAGGTATTGTGCAATGTGAATGAGACTTTAGTGTGTCACTAACTTTCTGTGGTATTGAGCTTCACAGGTGTTTCCTGTGTGTGTGTGTGTGTGTGTGTGTGTGTGTGTGTGTGTGTGTGTGTGTGTGTGTGTGTGTGTGTGTGTGTGTGTGTGTGTGTGCGTGCGTGCGTGCGTGCGTGTTCTGCTGGTGCTTAGTGTTAAAGACGACAAAGAGGGAGAGAGATGGGGGTTGTGGGTGTTCAGAGGGAGTGGGCTAAAGAGGAAGAGACACACAGGCAGGTACTATACTGTCAGTGTGGGTTACAACTGTTAGAAGTGTAACACTAGAGACAAGAGCGCTGACCACAATGTGTGTTATCAGCAATATGCAGGGGTAAAAGGTAACTAAGTACATTTACTTACGTATACTGTACTTAAGCAGCATTGAGGTACTTTTACTTTGCTGGAGTATTTCCAATTTCCAATACTTTTGCTTCTACTCTACACGGATCCAAATATTGTACTTTTTTGTACTATATTTATTTGAAAACTTTAGTTACTAGTTTCTTTTTGAAGATCAGCTATTTTCAAAAGATTTTTATACACTTAAAAACATGAAATGGGACATTCTGCAATGGGTAATTTCTACTTTTGGTACTTTAAGTACATTTAATGCCAATACTTCTGTACAAGGCAAGCACAGAAACATTGCCGTTACTTTGAAATGTATAAAGGTCATCATTTGAAAGTCCAATCAACCTAAAGGCAACACCACTGTCCAGCTGCTGTTTGTTTCAGCTTCTTTTGTTCTTTTCATTGTACAATTTAAGCGATTATACATTGATCCTGTTGATTCCTGTTGATTTAGCCATTTTTAAACATAAAACTATGTTTTAGAAAGGCGTATGAAGATATGAATGAAACCCCAATAATTCAAATAATAATAGGAAACTTACTTGGTTTTGTCCTGGACGATTTGCACTTGATTTACATTCTTTACATTTGTAAGAAATTTGTAAGAAGAAATACATAATTCCATGGCCATAATGTACAAACATTTTGTTTAAACAGTTAATAAAGAAAATAACAAATTACAGTATGTAAGCAATATTACCTTCAGTCGCAGCCAACAATAAAAACTAAGTAACTCTTAATTATAATTTATTTAAATTATAATTATATCTTATCATTTATTTAAATGTCTCCAACTAGTAGTACTCGTATTGTTCCACTACCACATGGATACCGGCAGTAATGGGTCCAATGCTTCCAGTTGTCTAACATTAGAGTAGTGGTTCCCAAACATTTTTGCCCGTGACCCAAAAGAGACATTTAAAATAATATATATACTGTATATGTAACGCACATCCTCCATCCATCCTTGGTGCTGAGCCAAACTGTTAAAATAAAAGAGAAATTAAACATTCTCCCGGGACCCAAACTAGTGAAAATATAGCAGATCTACTGGCTCACAAGAGATGGGCTATTTTCACTACTTCTTAAACATATTGTTTTCTGATTCATGGAATTTATTGATTTTTCTTTGATTTCTTCACGAAATTACTAAAATAAAATTATATAAAGAAAGTCTGGATGTTTCATATTATTTATATATATTTGCATGGTTTGGACTGGGATCCATTTGCTGATGAAGTCACACTTTCTTCTGACTTTTAAGATATTTGGCATTCTTTATTCAGAAAGTCAATAGAGATTAGATAAATCGGGTAGGCCTACATATGAACCTGCAGTGATCAATTAAATATCATTGCTGTTGGGCAGAAACCTCTTGGCCATACATTTTTGTGTTTTTTTTGTATCATACTGTACAGTGTCAAACAAAAGTATCAAAAATAGAAGATATACATACAAGCTTAGAAATGAGGCACGAAGCATGCGTTTCGAGCTTGTAGATCTGCTACTTTTGCTATTTTTTTATTTGAATGAAGTTTTGGACATATGAGGTTTTTTCCAACCAACAGAGATGAAAAATAAGTTATAGCAGAACTTTTACACCTTTTTTTGGAGCCAAATTGCCTTCCTGTTTTATTTTGTTTTGTTTATTGTATAGTGTTTTGCCTACCTAAATAATTATGTCATGTGTCAACAATCAGTTAGAATGGGACTGATTGACAGGGTGGTTGGTTACTATGGTTACCACTTATACCTGGCAGGGTGTGATGGCTTGCAGGTGTGCAATGGGAGAAGCCACATGTGCCATTATGCTGTGTACTGCTGCAGTGTTCAACGTAATATCAAGTGAGTTTTACATTCATGTGAATGGCTTCAATGTGAATATAAGGACTGACATATCCAAAAAGATACAACAACTCTGGACAATGAATTACTACATGCACGCATCAAACTAGAGCTTGCTGTAGGACCTAAAGGTAAAGGTGAGGCTCTAGTCTACACCTTTTGTTTTAAAGGCGTGGTGAGTAGCTCAATTATTGTTCATGCCTCACGTTTACTATAATATCTATATGATTTATTTATTTTATCAATTTATAATGGGTCCTATCCAGAGCAAGGCCACACACGCACAAACTTTCCACTTGACTCCCTATGAGACATTCATATTATGTATCAGACAAAAATATATATTATGAAACAATACAGTAGTTACTATTTTATTGATTTTCTTTTCATATAGTTTCTACTACTAATCAATAAACAACTCATATATATTATTTAAAGGTATATTCAGTGATTTCACTTAATTCAAATAATACATTTGTTTTGTTTTGTTGTGATAATCCTCCCTAATATAGAGTGTGCTGACCATATAAAGAGTTCCTCCCTGTCCCCAGTTAACCCCTGGGGGTCAAAAAACGTAGGTTTCGTTTTTGTCCAGGTGGCCCAGCCTTCATCCAATCAGGATAGAGAGTGTCCTTCCGCCAATCATGAGGGGGGGGGGGGGGGGCTTGGTGTGTGTGCAGTTGGCCTGTCGCGTGTCCCCCCACTGTTGTTCGTGCATGTGCACATCTTGTTACCGGGGCGGACCGGGGTTTTTTCAAATCACGACTGAATGCTCCTTTAACAAGCAAGACAATGAATGCATGGTTCAACTGAAATTAAAAAATCTTCTCCCCCAACATTATGTCAATGACTGAAGTCACCGAGATATCCAGCTATATCTATTTGCACTATAGACAAAGGTATTTTATATGTCCATATTGTGTCATAAATGTTATGACACAATATGGACATATAAATACCTTTGTGTGAGCTAGCTGGACCATATTATACGTTGTGGAGGTAACTGTGGTAACACCCTAGCCTATTGTTTATGTCTCTGGCTGTATTGTCTGTTTTATCATTTTTTATATCCCTTTTAGGGCAGTTAATAACTTAAATAACTTATTAACAAGCATGTCAATATTTTTCTGTCCAACCCAGCAGAGATACATGGATGATCCACTTTATAATCACTTTGATCATGCCAGCCTAATATGACCTGTGGCAAATCTTCCATTAACTTTCGTCTGGATCCCTTTAAACATTGACACTATACCACTCCACCTCCATGCAGAATGTGGACTTGTTAACGTTATTGTACAAATCACTCTGGTGAATATTCCATTAGAACCCATATCCACCAGTCATTTTTAAGTCCTTGGTCAAAACATGTTACACTGATGAATCCTCCTTTCCCGTTTCCTGGCCTGGTTTACGGCCGCCCGGACAGCAGACTCGAACACCTCCTGCACGCCACGGTTACTTAGGGAGGAGCACTCCACGTAGCCTTTGGCCCGCACGTCTCGGGCCACGCGTTTCCCTTGTTCCGCCGAGATGCACGTGGCACGGTGTGGTCCCGTCTCGCGCAGGTCCGTCTGCATCGCCACGACCAGCACCGGCGTGTGTGACGGCAGGTTCTCCCGGACCTCGCCGATCCACTTGCGTGTCACGCTGGCCAGGGAGTTGGGGTTGGCCACCGAGTAGCAGATGAGCACCACGTCGGCCTGCTGGTAGGACAGAGGTCTGATCTGTCGGAACGTGTCGTCGCCCGCCGTGTCCCACAGCCCCAGGCTGATCAGAACCCCGTCCATATAAACGTCGACCCCTGTGTTCTCGTACACCGTGGGCTTGTAGTTTTCGGGGAAGGTATCTGACGTGAATCGCACCAAGAGGGATGTCTTGCCCACCGCGCTGTCCCCCACTAGCACACATTTCACTGAAGTCGCTTCCAGTTCGTTCATGGTCGCTGGCTGCTTCTCGTCTTGGTTGTGCTGGGTTTGTGATACTTGCAGTGTAGTTCTCCTATAGGATACAGCTCAGGGAGTCGTGAGGCATTACATTGTGGTGGTCAGTGCATATGTGATTATGAGATGTGGAGTGTGTGTGGGGTCCTTTTTGTAGCTGTTGATTTTTAGCCATGTGGTAATGACATGACTAGAGATGTAGTGGTCAATCTACTTCTGTGGTACGTACTACTGAGCCATGTAGACTGTGTTTAAGTCTCTCCTCTGAGTCAATTGCTCATTTCAAATATACTGAGGAAGTTGACATTGACGAGCACGGCTTCGTAAAGGTTTTAACCTCTCCTTTCCTTGTCTCCCCTCGCCTTGTTTCGGGCCGGACTCTTGTTGTGACGATTGGTTTTGGTCTTGGCAGCGATTACCTTAAATATGATTGGTCTTGTTGAGTCATATCTGACCCATCAAGGCTGGATGACGAGTATCTGCTGAGAAGACAGAAGAGACCCACAACAGTGATGAGAAGATAACAAATAGTATTTACGGTGATTTATTTATTTCAGAGTACAGACCAGAAACTTAACAAGACTCTGCTTAGGCCTACATCTCTCACCTCACCAGTTTGCCAAACAACTCATATTGAGGAAGAAGACTGCATCATCGCTTAGTTTGTACAAGATTATTTTATAATTGAGAAATACCTTTCACTTTCAAGTAGTCATCAGATAATATAGATGGATACTTTGCACAACTTACTGCCAAGTAACTAAATTCTCTGAAAGAAGTTGGAACACAAAGACATGAATCCAAAAATGAGTTAGGGCACCCACCACCCGGGGGCCGGGGCTGAATCCATAATGAAGTATAGATTTGATCCGGAAGTTCACAAAGAGCTCTATTCGATAAATTTAAAAAACTTTATCTATGAATTTGATGAATAGAGTACAAAAGGACCCAAATGGAAACAAGCCATATGCTTTCTTGAGTTTAAAATCCTCTTAGCAGAGCTTTTATTGAATACTTTCCTCTGCTTTTTTTGTGCAAACTGTAAATAAAGTATTCAATCAATGACTGTGACAGAAAATCACATGTGATTCCCCAAGCTATATACCGGTAATCACAAGAACAGAAGGTGAATTTGAGGAAAAATAAATAAAAAATATAATTTAATCACTTTATGGTGAAAAACCTAAACCAGTGGTTTTTAACCAGTGGTCCGGGGACCACCAGTGGTCCTTGACAGGGTTCCACGTGGTCCCCAGCTAAAATGATGGAAAGCTGGTAACCAAATGGACCCTTATAAATCTTTAACTCTTGAATGTAAAATGAAACCAAATAGACCCTTATAGATCTTTAACTCTTGAGTATAAAATGTTTTACGCTCTCAAGAGTAAGAGTTACATTTATGTTAAACATCTGCATTACTTAATTCAAGAAGTCTACACAATTAGAGAATGCCAAATAATTATTTTGATCAATGTTTGCCTGTTATCTCTCCTATGGTACCACAATCTTATCCTATGACAACTATATCCTTTAGTTTTGGGTTTGAGAGGTTAAATGTCATCAAATGGTGCATGGGCCGTGGCTCAAATGACAAATAATGGGCCTTGATATGAAAAGGGTTGAAAACCACTGCCCTAAACCACCTGCCAAGCTATAGGCTGCCATGATGGTGGTGGCTTGGCAGTCTTGTAACAGACAGTAGCCACTAGCCAGTAGGCTATATTGTGTTATTTACAAGTTCTGAATCTGCTATTGAAATGTGTCCCTGAGCTAGGCTATTATCATTGTGAGCATGAAATGTGTCACCTCAGTGAACTAAAGCTGGCCAAGTTATAGCCTATAAGCAAATCACTGTTGTTTCTCTAGTGTGAGAAGCTTATCTTTTTCTTTGCAATAATTGTGAGAAGTAGCCTATCTTTTTCTTTAATAGAACCATATGAACCAATCTTTCCTTTCCGTTTTTTGGGAAGTTTGTTATAGGTTGTAGGCTAGGTTGTAATAGGGTTGCCACCTTTGAGATATTGAAATAAGAGACACTCTTTACGCCTGCCACGGCCTTGCGGTGCAGGCGTGTGCGGCAAGGCCGGCAATAAGTTGAAGCAATAAGTTGAAGCAATAAGTTGAAGCAATACGTTGAAGCAATAAGTTGAAGCAATAAGTTGAAGCAATACGTTGAAGCAATACGTTGAAGCAATACGTTGAAGCAATAAGTTGAAGCAATACGTTGAAGCAATACGTTGAAGCAATAAATTTAAGCAATGCGTTGAAGCAATAAGTTGAAGTTTCCCTTCAACTTATTGTTTATGGTATATGCTATCCACAACTTTTGAAGTAGAATTTTGTTTTCCAAATGAGCATAACAACATCAACAGCCCATTATAAAATATATGCCAGCGACCCCCATAAGAGAAGATTTTTACACAGTGATTCTCAACCCATTTAATTTCAAGTACCAGTTTGACATGCATTAAGTATACGGACCCCCATTTAATGGCATTCTATCTCTGGGACCCCCAATTCATATTGTAAAATCAATGTTAATTTAACTCTGATGGTCCATTTGGTTCCATTTGTACACTCTCAGAGTTACAGACCCATAAGGGTCCATTTGGTTCCAAACTATAATTTAGCTGGGGACCCCCTGGAACTCCCTCAAGGACCCCTGGGGGTCCCCGGACCTCACTTTGGGAACCACTGGTTTAGGCTACTTTAGGTAGTGTGTGCCTCCCGCTAGAACAATTGTGCTGACTTTAATATTTCCTGTGTTTTGTTTTGTTCATTATTGTTAAATTCAGTGTTGACGTGTAGGGGCTATTTAGGAAAATAAGGAACAAACTGCGTTCCTTATTGGTTCAATAAGGGACGCATAATTTAATTCTCAAATAAGGGACGATTCTGTATTTTAAGGGACGGGTGGCAAGTGCAACCCTAGGTTGTATACAAATTAGAAATAAATAGGCTAAAAAGGGACGTGAATTTCTTAAAGCACCACCAGGTTATAGGAAAAAACAGCCAAGGTCGACAATAGCATTTAAGATAAAACAATAAAACGACAAAATAGTCTTACCTGTATTGTCTATCGACACAGCCCATCTAAATGCTGAACAATGAGGCGGATGTCGCACGCCGCTTGTTCAGTCAAAGCCCATACAAAAGTCCTTCCACTAACTGAAGCACGGAGGGCGGGCAATTTATTTCAATAAACCTTTACCGTGTGCTAACTTGTTGCCTTGATATCAAATTTAAACAAACACTATATCTAGCTACGGAACGATCAAGCAAATTAGCTACACCTTTCTTTGAGTTATAACTTTATGATACCAAAACTCTTCGCTATGTTGAAAGCATCCGCCTGCATGGTGACGGGTGGAGGAGTGGGTGATGCGATTCTGTTCCTCTGCATCAATCATAGACTGTAAAAAATAGGCATCAATGCATCTGCACGCGTCGCTTATGGAGTCAAGTGCATATGCTGGTCCCATCAGTTGTGCATTATGGTTGAGCAGGTTGACATGAACACATTTGCAATATTAGGCTATAGAAAATACAATGCATAAGCGCATAATCTATCATTGAATGCATCATAGCCGTTCTCATACTTTATACTGCATATTCATATAAACATGAATACATTGTGGGACAGAAAAGGTCCTTACTTTCAAAATGTAAACACTTGCTTACTGATTGACACTTATCTTGCAGTAGGACAGGTAATTTACATTTATTAAAATTTCCCAGAAAGACATAAAAGTATAGGCTATAGGCTTACACAAAGCAGAGCACAAAAGTCTCAAATACATCTTTATTCAACAACATCTTTACATCATGTAGAATGATAAACATACAATACAAAAATACAAAATTCTCTTCCAAAATGATTGTTCCACTTAGGCCTATTAAACATACAACAAAGTGAAAAAATATTTTAAACCTGCAGTTACCTGAGTAATACCTATCGCTAGAACGATAATATTGGCAGATGGGAGGGAAAAAGCTTCAACAAGTAGCCTACTGTAACTGGCCTCAATGAGAATCAAACGTAATGTGGTAGTATAGCCTACTACTGTACCCGAGTCACAAAACGGTAGCAGCAGAAACAAGTTATTTGCTTTGTCGTGTGGCAAATCAAGTATATTCTGTGCACTGCTTCTAAAAGGCACCAAGGCAAATTATTAAAATAATTTGCCACACAGCCCATTAAAGGTTGATTACTTAAATGTGAGGCTAATCTGAGTTTGCATTAAAACCAATTTAATGACCATATATTTAGGATTACAATAAAATGCCAAAATGTCCTTTAAAACATCTCCATATTACTTAAAAAACTAAATCTGACTGAACAAGTACCATTACAAAACGTGATTTCCAAAATATTTTCCATTCATCGTCCTTAAAAGGCATAAAGGCAAAATACAAATACAAATGTAGCGATAAAACCTTTCTAAAGAATAAAAAGTACATTCATATCAGATATCGGGCACCAAAAATACACACTGATCCCAATTTGAGTGTTGGCTCATATTCAAATAGTCCATTAATATATAATTTATATATACACTATGAAAGCAATCATGTTGTTTTCACGTGATGTTAAAACTATAGTAAACAATTAACGTAGATTTACACTTTGGCAGCTCTTACGTCTGGAACGATGAAAAGTTTGAGCGAGTAAAAAGGAAAGAGGAAGAGAGGTTGAGAGCAGTGGTTTTCAAACTTCTTGTGGCCAAGGCACACAAGGGACAGTCAATATCTCAAGGCACACATGTATTCACGTCTGTGCAAAATATCCCCTATAACAATCTGCAAACATTTTCATTTACCAATTCCAAATAAAAAGATTGAATATACATATATAACTTACTTTTTAGGGCATATCATTTGCCTGTTTGGGAAATCTATGTGCGACCGGCGAGCTAGACAATATGCACAGCCATCAGCACATACTCGCCTAGCAGCTCGCTCATCGTTCGTTACCCATATATAAAAAATAAAAGGCTCTTCTCTTGCACAAACATATTGGGGTAAAAAAAATACAAAATATAACCGTCCTGGACTTGTCTCAGGCTAACCAGAACCACTGATGCAGAGACATAAAGGTACGATAGAGGGAGCGATGTGTGTGGCTCTGCAGTGAAATCTTGAGTGGTACTTTAATGCTCAAGAGCTTGAAAATGGACACGTAGCGTAGGGTCTCCAAGTTTATCAATTTAACCCTGATGGCTATATTTTGAGCATGTAATTGTAGGTGAAAATGTTCAAAACATGCTCAAATAGCTGATTGGCTATTTTTAGAAGAAAATTTTAAAATGTTTAAAATGGGGCTTTAAGTTGTTAAACTAACATTCAAGATTTTACGGTCTTTTGACAAACTGAAAGCGGGGGAGAGAGCAGCAGAAGTAAAATGACAGATTAAGCCAAATTAAATGGTTGACGCACACCCATTTGGAAGAGGTACAGGGAGAGGAGCTGTCCTCCGTCAGGCCTTCACATCCTGCTGGCTTCTGTTCACCTCTGTTCACTTCAAGGAGAACAACACTACACCTTGCTTTGGCTCAGGTTCAAGGAGACCAACACTAGACCTTGCTTTGGCTCAGTAAACCTAAGACAGGAAAAAAAAGAAGAGTTGATCAATGATTATGGGCTTTGCGATGAGTGGGTGAGAAAGACCAATACGGGTCAAAACGTTGTATGTCCTGCCAGCTGTGATTGTGAATAAATTGAGAATAAGTGAGTTGCGAGCCCTTGCTTTTGTTCATGGGTGTATGTGGGGCCATACCAATATCAGTCTGGCTGATATATCAGCCATTATTTGACCACATCTGTATTTTAATTTAAATCACTTTCAAACTGGCATCCCTAAGTTTTCAACAGTTTAAAAACATTTAAAAAATAGCCAATCGACGGACTCACAAGGAATTGCGTTAGGGTTCAAGTGATTAAATAAAAATTAATGTTCAGTTTGTGTTTTAACTATTAAAAGAATAACATTTCCAGATACGGGGTCTTGTGTGTGTGTGTATACTGTACCTGTAGTTGTGGTTATTGAGGTAGTCTATGACAGCAGGGCGAATGCGGGCCACGCCTCCCATGCTGTGGTTCCCTTTTCCCGTGATGACAGAGAGCCGAGGATGACACTGCCCCTGCTGGTACTCTACACACAGACAGACAGACAGACAGACAGACGGATGGACATTCAAACTCAGCTCAACGGCTTCTGCCAGAAATATGGGGAGGGGATGTGGAAGGGCATTTCTTACACCTCCCCTACTATAGGCTCTTCTTTCTTATTACATGAGTTGGGCGTTGTCATTCTACTGGAGCCTGGACACCCAATCTGGCAGCCAGCTCGTAGCCAATAGACCTTCAATCCATACCTCCCGGGTTCGAATCCTGCTTACGGCACTATTTTTGTGCCAACCGCAAACAACTTAAGTTTTAGACCATGGCCCGGTTAAGACTGAGGCAACGGAGTCCGACATACATGGCCGGTTAAAACTGAGGTTAGGCTATGGGGTTAGTAATGTCTGACAAAGTACATACCCGTGGCTTCGTGCAGTGCCACTCAAAGTGACTACTGGGTTGGGCTGCTGGATGCAAGGGCCAAGTAACCCCTACTATGTATGTATGTCAGAAGCCGTTGAGGGCTGATTTCACCCCGTGCCAAACCCACACACTATACTAATAAGAGTTGTACGAGTAGAGTGTATGAGTGCGTGAATTAGTGATGGTGTCACAGACATACACTATCTGAAACAAGACATACTGGTCCCCTGGGTCTCCTCTCATACACTATCTGAAACAAGACATACTGGTCCCCTGGGTCTCCTCTCATTCACTATCTGAAACAAGACATACTGGTCCCTTGGGTCTCCCCTCGTACACTATCTGAAACAAGACATACTGGTCCCTTGGGTCTCCTCTCATACACTATCTGAAACAAGACATACTGGTCCCCTGGGTCTCCTCTCTACGCACACAAACAGCTTTCTACAGTGGCTAAGCACTCCTCCAATTTAATGGATATATTTGTAGTTGTCTATTGTATTTTTTTTAATGACTGTGCTTTCAAGATGTTATTAATAATTGTTGCATGTATGCATGTGCATGCATACATGTGCATTTAATGTTTGTATGTTGGGAGTTTACATTCTCTGTCCGCAATACAAATTATTTATCTTCAGTTGCAATGCATGATGCATGCACGCACACAATAACTTGTCTTTCAGTCTATCATATCACCATCTTTCCGTCAAGCCATGCATTATGTACTGAAATGCTTAATTTATGCTGTCGTGCGGCGGTGTCGCAATGCCAAAAATTGAAAACTAGCTAATCTACAAGCTCACGTTAGCAATAGTGTGATCAAGTAGGGACCAGGCTTAACCCATTTTGGGCGGGAACCCCTTTTGGTGTTAGCATTATGTTATGCTTTAGCTATTGAAAAATAGCAGATCTACAAGCTCATAGCAGGCGCGCTACGAGCTTGTAGGTCTGCTATTTTTGAAAAATCGAAGAGCGACTGACATAGAAGACATTTTTTTAATCTGATCTCAGGTCAGAATGTGTTAATGTGCTCAGTACCTGTGGTTTTGTCCAGCAGGACCTGGGACAGATGCTGTACGGCCTCATCCACATGCAGCCCGTGTAGGTCCAGGATGTTACTCGGCAGCAGTGATCCATTGACCCGGCCAAATATCTGGGCTGCCGCGCGGCGGTCGGCCTCTCGCTTTCGCTCACCGTGGAGGTGTCCCTGCAGGGTAGGCAAAGGGGTGAGCACACACGCATGTATACAGTATGTGGACATAATGTTTAATCAAAGCCAAAACTGATTCCAGCTGGGAAGAAAAATTGTTTTAATTTTAGGTGTCAGGGTGCTCAAGTCAAGTGTATCATTTTCATTATGTGTTGTGGTGTTCTCAAGTGATAAGTAAAATATCAAACAAACAGTGAGTGTTGTTAGATTTACTATTTGTATTTTTCTGTTAGGACCTACATTAAAAAGGTTGAAATGTGCTAGAACCCAAAGATTTTACACAGACCATTTTGGCATTCTTAACATGTTCAAACAGTCTTATTGGACACAGGTCTGAAATGCATTCCACCTTCCATCAGCTGCTATGTCCCATTACCAAACAAGAATATACCCTAATGATGACATTGCCACAGTCATTTTACTAGACTGATTAATTTCACTGGCAACTGTGCTGGTTAAGCATAATATTGCTGTGCGCTGTTTCTTTTCTAAATCAAATAGCCATCACTCAAAGCAAACCAGCCACAGTTGTCAATGTTATTTCCGAGTCTGCAGCACACTGAAATTTAATAAGCTAGGCATTTGTGTCAGCAGTCTACTGTACTGCTTGTAATACTCAGCACTTACAGGAAGATGGAACCACAGCCATGTGCTACAGCTATCCAACAACAGCAAATAGCACACAAGTCAAGTGTTTCATTGGGTATGCTTTATTTAATATACTCGTTCTTTGTCCTTCCATCTGTATTTACAAAAGTACATTTCATCTTTTTATGTAAAGCACATTGAATTGCCTTGTTGTTGAAATTGCAATGATGGAAAAACAGCGACTCTAAACTCATTGTACCACTTTACTTAAAATGGACTTCTCTTTATCTGTCGCCCACCTGTTTCGCGTAGAAGGAGGCCACATCCTTGCGATTTTGATTGTATGCCTCTGCGGCCTTCATAAAGCACTCATGTTGCTTATCCCTCTGCAGACTGGCTTCAGCCCTGAAGTCCTCATACTCTGGGTCCTCCACGTCTTGGTAAGGGGGCAGGACTGCCTCTGGCAGCTTCTGCTTCTGACAGGGTTAGGGAATGAACGTTTGTGGGGTGGAAAGAGAAACGTGAGGAGGACACAATGGTGTTAACAAATAGTGTTGAGAACGACAGAGACAAAACACTGCTGCCAAGTCCTACCCAACGCAATTAGCATACTGCTTGGAGAACAGTGGGTCATGCAAGCGTATACCTTCTCTCTCTCCTTGCTGGGTGCCCTGTGGGTGTCAGATTTGGGTGCCTCAGGGGCAACAACTGTCTTGACTGGCCCCTCATCCAGCAGGGAGCGGAGGAACTGCTCAGTCTCTTTCAGGCAGTAGCTAGACATAATACACAAGGATCGTTCAGTGGTAAAACCACAACACATACCACACTTGCCCTTGATACATTTAACAAATAAATTAAGTGTCTAACCCTAACTGTATATTGTGCTGTGCATAAGCAATGCACTTAATGTCCAGTGCATTCATTTGACTGTAACAAAGCGACCTCAAACGTCTCACTTGTTGTCCCTGAAGATGTCCTGGAGAAAGTGCCTGTCAATGTTGGGGAAGAGGGAGATGAGCTGCTGCTCTTTCAAAATGGTGGCACCATCACGCTTGCACCTCTCCTGGTCTACATGACTTTGCCTGGACTGCACAAAAAGAAGGGCGGGTGGGAGGGAGGGAGGTGAAGTAAGGTTATTAGGTAGTAGAATATCGAGGTCCAGGTTTCATTTAGCTTTAATTGTTTTGTGTCACTCTGTTCTTTTTATTTATTTTTTTCATTTTTAGAAATTCTGCCAAATTTCACCAGTGTTAATGTGGTTAAATAATTGTAAAGTACACAAAAAAGAAGGGGCTGAAGAAGAATACAGAAGAGTGGAGTGAGGGAATGGTAACCAAGTGCAAGCAAATAAATAATATAAAAGATGATATATTAATCTAGATTGTGTTGCAGCAAAGACTGAAAGGATCATGAGAGTACTGTATGTGAGCATTGATGTTTTATTTATGATTGTATGCATTATGTTACCTTCTCCAGGGTCTCTTGCAGAGCCTGCTCCTCTGACATAATGTCCCGAAGGGAGATGTGGTGTTGGGGAAGACTCCAGTGGTCCATGAAAGGCGCCACATCCCGGTTGGCCTCTGGTTGGCTGCCTAGTGAAGCGTAACCATCGGCACCGAGGAGAAAGTGGGCTGGCTGTGGGCCCTCTCCGGGCGCAGTCCTGTGGAGCTGGGATTCTCCCCAGTGAGAAGAGCCTGGAGATTCAATAGTCAGTGTTCAAAGACAGTGACAGGAATGGGCTACATGCACACACACGCCATTTTGGAAAGAACTTGGGCAACTTCCCTACTTCCAGGGGTGAGTTGTTACCGATGATACTAATGAAGGCTGTGTTCCATCCTGGTCAAACAGAGTCAGGGTGCTGCTATTGAGCGTGTTGGCTCACTGGAAACACTGCTACACCAGTGGGTCTCAAAGTGTCCTTGAGTGGGCTCCAAATGGCCCCGTACGGGTGTGTAACTTTGACCGAATGTACACTCAGTTATGGGGTTATGGGGGTCCTTGATTATTCTTTTTTGAGAACCACTGCACACTAGGGTCGCATTCATACCAGAGAGCTTTGCTGCGATTAAAACGAATCCTGCTGCGCATTGTCAGAAAGTGCGCTTCGTTTGGCAGGTGTGAAGGCTCATTCGAATCCTAATGCGCAGCAAATAACCGCATTTTACTCCGCCCAAAAACGTGGGTTTCGCTTCGCTTCGAATCGCACTTGACTACGATTCGGTGCAGGTGTGAATGCAATCCGCAGTAAATAAAGGAAATGAAGCAAACATAATGTGGCGGGTGAGGAGCTGAACACAGTTGGAGACGGTTAAGGCATATTTTACGCAGCGCAAAGATGTCCCGTTACTGTGGATAGACGTGGTCGAATAAGGAGACTGAAGCCCTGATCGAAATGAGGACGTGTACATTAATCAATTGCTTAAGAAAACACATAAAAACACTGCAGTGTATTATAGCCTACATAATATTCTGTCTGTCTGTCTGTGCGTGCCGTAAACATGGAGTGCTGTCACTGTGTGGGACTGGGGAGTTATATCAGTGCGCTCATGCAGCGCTGTGCCTCCATGCCCAAAAGAACAGTGTGTGGCGGCTGCGTGCGTAGAGAGAGAGAGAGAGAGGAGGGGGGGGGGGGGTCCCAGACGGCACGACACATGCACGTTATGAGTGTAATTTTATCACGATAGATTTCACTGTGTAGGCTATAGTTTATGAATGGAACACATTGATAAAGGTCCCCTCTGCTGCGTTTCCAATTGCTGCGAATGACAGTGTGAAGGCAAACCCCAGCCAATTAAAAATGCAATAATCCCAATTCCCCGCCCATACGGATCTGAGTCTACCGAAGTATTAGGTGAGAATGTGACCTAAATGGAACAGAGCCTTAATTAGTATCATCTGTAACACCTGTGAAGGAAGTAGGGAAGCAGCCCGAAAGTAGGAAGAGTTATTCTGTGTGCGTATATCTATTCTACGTCCGAGCATAGACACAGGTAACGCCCCGCCTGCCTCTGATTGGCCTACCGACACTGCCAGACTTTCCTCCGAGGTGGATAGCTATATGCTGGATAGCCTGATGCGAGGTTATTCCGTGGTGGGAAATAAATAAATAATACAAGTACGATATAATACAAGCGAATGACCGCTTGGCACGCGCGACAGTAACTTTTATGTTTTGTAGAAGAGGCAAACTAATATATTGTTTATGCCGTTTATTTGTGTGTACAGTGTAAACTTGAAACATAAAATTGTACTGTAAAAATGTCTCTTTTCCCTTGATCTTTATCAGTATTGGTATTAATTACATTAATACACGTTAATCAACACTTTAGAACACACCCAAATCATACAAATACGTGTTCAATCAATCATTCAATCAAAGCAAACAGCATAAACAATATTATTTTGCCTCTCCTACAAAAATAAAAGTTACAAGTTACTGTTGCGCGTGCCAAGCTGTCATTCTCTTGTACTTGTATTATTTCCCACCACGGAGTAACCTCACGTCTCGGAGGACAGTCTGGTGAGACCATTGCGGCAAGATAGGCAGTGTCGGTAGGCCAATCAGAGGCATTATATAATAATGAAAAATATGTCTTTATGGGTATGTTTCTTACTTTCCTGAAGCAAGTGATAGGAGAGCGCTGCTTGTCTTTGCCTTTCCTGTAACACATATTTCACAGGGGTCAAGCTTACCAATGGCTCATCACACATGCATACATGTTTGCATTGCTAACCCCAACTCTACAAATGTCTTAACCATAGAAATGTCCCTTTCCTCGTGGGGAACTTGTATTGTGTGGAACACATGCACAGACGCGCACTGACCCCACCACACACCTGAGATTAGGATACACTTTGTAGTTGTACTTTGAACTCCAATAGGAATGCGAGATGGGTGTATCGGTTCAACTGATAATGCTAAACTGGCTGCTAAATGAACAACATCTGACCTGGATGCAGTCCTTCCACTTCTGGTGGAGACGCTTGGCTAGGTTCAGGTCCATCTGCACAGCGTAGTCTTCAGCAGAGCAAGCACCTGAATGCAGAAGGTTATGTCAGTGTTCCCTATTAGACATTCACAAAGCTCGGCTCAGGAACTTATCATGAAAACAAAAATAGGAATTTGGACTGTAATTTTCATTTCGTATTGGGAGGTCATGTGACAAATCTTTACAGCGTGGCTCTGTAAGAGGCAAGAATGAAGTTCAATGAAGTTACAAGAATGAACCTATACATTAAAAAGATGTTTTATATATTTGAGGGGTTTTGCACAGCTTTGTGTATGAGCACGGAATGTGCTCAGCTGATTAGAGGATTGGCTGAGCACGTAATGTGATGTATGATAACTCACAATTAAGTTAAATTTTATAATGGCGGTCAGAGTCATACTGTAGTGGACGGCATTCGTAGATGACTAACAATCACATGAAGTCTGAGATCCCTAACCCATGCCATTAGTGTGTGTGTGTGTGTATGTACACACACACACACACACACACACACACACACACACACACACACACACACACACACACACGAGTGTAGAGAATAATAGTTACCTGGGTCTATACCCACAGGACCAAAGAGTTCAGCGAGTTGTAATGCCAGCTCAGTTGGCAGTTTGAGCTCTACACTTTGAATGTCCAGGTGGCTCCGATGTTTCTCCTTCCACTCCATCTGCTCTTTCCTCTGCTCCTTCTTCTGTTGTCCCTCTCGTCTCTTAATCTCCGCAAGCTGAACTACAAGCGACCGGGTCACCTCATCTATGTGAGACATTTCATCTCCCCCGTTCTCGTCCCTCGACTCCACATGTGCTTCGCCATCATCCACATCGCCGCCATAAGATCTTCCCTCTAAGTCAACAAAGTCTTTACATGGACTTGTCTCCGTGTTCCCTGCCTGCAGGGTGTCCTCATATCCCTCTCCGTCTTCTACATCTCCAAGCAGACTGAGCAGTGGCCGAGAGGACTGCGGGCTTTCATCACAACGGTCCTCGTGATTGATTGCAAGTCGAGAAATTGCACCTCCAACCGATGAGCCGTCGTCCCTCATCACCCCTGCTGAGCCAGGCTCACTGTTAGAACTGCCACATGATTCCACTATTGTCCTAGTGGGAGAACCTGCGTCGGTTGACATGTGAACATCCTCTACGTCACCAGCTGGCTGTGCCTTTACCTCTTCTTCAGGGTGAAGCTCGTCCAACACACCAGAGGCAATGTCCATGCCTGAAGCTACACACGGTGCAGGAGGACTGCCGTCCTGTTCAGCCAAAACATCCTCCTCGCCTTCCTCATCCCTAAAGAACCTTTCCTGAGAGTCCAGCAGCAAGTTGGTGGTCCATTCCAAGTCCTGATGGCATTTGTCATAAAGATCCTCCAATGTATCAAAACCGACCAGTTTAAAATGGCGGCTGAGGATACGTAGGTTATCCAATCGGCTTCTAACCCCCGAAACGTCTTTCTCTTCCACCTGTGTGCCTTTCTCGTGCACTGCACGGTCGGGTATCACACTGGGGCCAGAGGGGTCCACTACTGCTGCACAGGACAGCTTAGGGAGGAAGCGAGAGGGGTTGCATGAGAGGACTGTGATGTTATTGGGGAGGTTACCCACAGCAACAACTTTGTCATCACGGCTACTGTGCTGATTAAGGCGCCAAAGAATGGCAAAGTCTTGGGGGTCTGTTTGAGTGGGGCGACCATTATCTAGGTTAGGGCCAGTGGAAAGGTATTCTACCTGTGACAGATGGTTGGGGTTTGGGATGGGGTCAAGGGACAGGTCAAAGTCTAGTTTGGGATCAAGAGTGAGGTTACAGTCAGTATTAGAGTTGAGCTCAACGTCCGATTCAATGTTGCGATGACTACTGTTTGGGGTTGTGGTGTGAGGACTGTCTTTGAGGGATTTAGGCGAGGGAGAGTTTTGAGTGAAGGTAAGGGCTAGCTTGCACTGTTTTCCAGACCTGCGACTCTGGCGCTGCCTCCTCTCCTGACTGCCCCCTGAGTGTGGGCCACTATCTGCTTCTGAATTACTGCTCTCGCCATGAGCATCAACGGGGACGCCGATAAGAGAGCAGCTGTGTGTGGAATCTTTCTTCACCATATCAGTATGACAGAGGTCAGCCTCTGCATCACCATTGCCATCCTTTTTCTTGCTGAGATAAGACCGAGAACCACTGGGGTTTTCTCTATCAACCTCTAATATTTCATCTCTCCTCTCATTGACATTCTGTTGTCCGTTTTCACTGACGCCCGCTCCAGCCCCAACCATTATAGGTAGAGGGGGCTCCTTCAGTAGAAAGGAATCACATACCTTCCAGTCCAATACACAGTCAGGTAATTCAGTTCTATTGCCGTCAACCATGACCGTCTTCTTGAGTTGTTCTCTCCCTTCACGGTCATCTCTATCACACTCCTGTGACCCGTCCCCCTCCTCACTTTCTCTATCCGAGTCCTCTCCCAAGCCACAAATAAGGGCGGCGTCAGGGGAGGTTACACCCGTCTGAATAAGATCAAGAAGCCTCTGGAACTCTGTTACATCGGGGCCTGGTCGTGCTTTCATTCCGTTAGAATGGCCATCTACTTTTCTGTTCCTCTGCCCCTCTTCCTCCCCACTTATGTCTCTTCTCCTCCCCTGCCGTTGCTCTAACCCTGGCCCTTTAGTGGGCCAGTCCCCAACAAACTCCAACAGCTCTGGCCTTCCTTTCTCACTCCCGTCCCCCGACGGCTCCCCCCCAACCACTGCCGTAGCACTCATCTGCCCCTTCTCCTCCACTCCACCTGCTTCTCTCTCTGACTGGTTGGTATCCTTCACGAGATCAGCAGGTTCTGACATTTCAAAATCAGACCTTCTGCTTCGCCTCTCCCTTTTCACTCTTTGCCCGATGGACTCTGAAAAAGCCACAGGCCTTTCGTCACAATGTTGCTCTTCCGTCAACACAGATTCCACTATACAGTCAGGGATTCCCTGGTCTCCCATCGGATGAGCCAGCTCTAACTGGGCATCTAGCTCGGAATCCAACTCCATAAAATCCATCACTTCATCCTCATCAGGGACTTCAGGTTTTTCCTGCACCCTTTCACTGGAGAGAGGATTGAGATAATCAGTGGAGCTGTGGTCTGTGTTTTCTGGCAGTCGCATCGCTCCTTCACACCCGGAAGACGACACGTCAGGAAGGGAGGAGAAGCAAGGCTTCTCAGATCTCCTGGATAACCCAGGCTCTCCCACTATGTCAGGGTGAGTTGCGTCAGAGGACACTGGCCTAGGAAAAGCAGAGGTATGAACAGTAGTTTAAACACATTTGCTGATGTCCATAGTTCTAAAAAGGAAAACATTTTAGACTTAAAACATATACCGTATATATATATTTTTTCTCTACTTGCTCTTTTTAGCACTCTCCCTTTCTTTAATATTTTTACGTTTTTCTTTTATCACTATTCTACCGTTATTGTCTCTATAGTATGACAATATGTACCTGTACACAAGATGTAACAAAGTACAACCTCGAAACTTGAATATTTTTGGATTAGAGTAGGCTGGTGACACTCACTGTGGAGGCCTGCTCCCCTGCCGGACAGCCTGTATCCTCTCGGGGGGCTGTGCACCCATGATAGCCTGGATAGTAACAAAGCGATCATAGTTCTCCAACATGCGCCGGATCCTCTCCACGGGTACATCATGCTTAGAACGTCTATAAATGTACAGATAGTGACAAAGGGTAAATACATATAAGCTAGACAAAGGGAAGAAGACATCAGCAACAGAGCCATCTGTCACCAGTTCAGTTCAAGACTGACAATAGAAACATTCAGTAACACAATTTAGAGCTTTATAACAAAAACATATCACCAAACAGAGTTATGTACATGTACACAAGATGTAACAATAAAGTACAACCTTGAGCCTCATGATCCCACCTTTGCAGTTCTCTGGGCTTGTTCTTCCACCAAGTGTCAGGATCCCGGAACAACACCTTGTACTTATGCTTTAGAGCCTATGGGGAAATGTGACAATATCCTTGTGAGACGGTAGATTCCCAAGACCACATGGATATTAAAAACTACTTTTTTTAAATGTTTTAAGGCCCCAGAGCATAATAAACATTAAACAGATTTCATGAAAAAGAAATGGACTAGTAGTACTTCTTAAAAGATTAGTCACAAATAGGATGTTGCATGTATTGATGACAAGTTGACAGACCAGGGCAACATAGGGTCTCATCTCCCAGGACTGCATGTTGGTGTTGTCAATGATGACGGGGTTAGCACCACTCATAAAAGCCTCCTTGGCTAAGGGATAGAGGTGGAAAAACACAGACAGTGGACTGGTCACAAACTGAAATATGACCTTCTAGCCAGACTGTTCACAATGTATTTCAAAGTGCAGTTTTGAAAACATCAGTAATGAAAATGTAGCACAGTACTACTGCTATAACCCACGTGTGGCAAAGGTTAATGCTTGTATCCAACAAAACTGCTGTGATATTTCCAAATGGTAGCTTTAAGAGTTATTCAAATTTCCCCCACGCTAAAACCTGATGTGACATTTGTGCGCATTCCTGTCTGTGTGTATGTTTGTTCTCTCTGGCTTGTTGCGGGTATCTTTGTAACAGTGTTATTACACTGGGAAATACTATTCATTCTGCAGTACAAATGCTACAAAAGGGCCAAACTCTTCATTTTATTATTAGCCACTTGGAGGGTATTCTGCCCCTCTCTGGTCCCCCGAAAATACCAAGTCTGTCTCCACGCCCCATACAGTACACTGCACGCCCCATACAGTACACTGCACGCCCCATACAGTACACTGCACACCAGTTCAATTTTTCCCCCAAAATAGGGCCCTTCGTATTTACCTCTGTTGTGGTTCCACTCGTGAGCTTCCCCCAGGGCAGAAGGGTCAAAGTGGTATGTTCCATTGCGACTGAAGTAGTCATCAGTACTCAACACCACTCCACCTTGGTTATGTTCCAACATTGCCCTACACACATGCACATAGACACAAGTTACATAAATTGTTAGTTGGCTGATACTTCTTAATAAAGCAAGTTGCGTTGATCGCAACATTAGTGCTCTATGAGCAAAATAAACATTTTGATCATTGGTCGACCCCTACTTTATACAATAGACTGAAATAATGAAACAATTTAAACTACAGTACACACAGCATGCTTACCTGGCCAAAGTGGACTTTCCAGACCCCGGAGCACCCCGTAGCAACACAAGGACCCTCCCTTCCAAACGAAGCCTGTTGAGTGCAATGTGAGGGCCGGGGCCCTGTGGTGTCGCAGGTACAGCCCAGGACTTTGGAATAGTGGCAGATGGTTTGAGAGGTGCTTGACTGACGGGCCTCTGGCCCAACCAGGGAAAGCCAGATCGTGGATGAGATTCCCAGGGGGAAGGCTTTTGAACCACAGGAGTAATGAAGACTGGACCCTGCTTTCCATCGGTGTAGGGAAAGAATTCTGTTGCGTCAGGGTTCCAGGATAATTGCTGGTTGCTAATTGGGTCCTTACTTGTAGCACTACTCACCTTGGATCTTGCACCTCCCACTATTCCTCCTGTGGGTGTGTGTGAGGGAGCGGGTGGCTGGTCTTGCTTTCTATAGGCCTGGAATGCTGACGGACGCCCAGATGCACCTAGGTCCAGATTAGAATGCTGCTTGGCTGCTTGCGTTTCTGAGGTCAGGTAGCTGAAGTCCAGTACTGAAGACTCGGCCCTAACATCCTCTTCTCCCAAAATACTGAGTTGGTCAAGTGGGGAGAGAGCTTGACCCGTCTGCTGCACTGAGGTCACTCCTGCTAGACAGGACTGTTTCTTGGGGGTCTCCGTAGCTTCGGGGTCCTCCAGGCTGGACTGAAGCAACTCAGGGAGTGCCTGCTTGGGGACCGTAGGTGGGGTAAAAGAGGAGAGGGGTTCGGCAGCGGAAAGATACAGGTCTTCCGTTAATTCCGGCTGTGTTGTCAGTGTCTGCAGCTCTTGATCAATCAGAAGGTCAAGATCATCTGGCAGGGGAGATGTGGAGAAAGGGAGTCGTGGCGGTTCGGAGGACCTGGCCAGGACTGGGCCACATTCAACAGGGGGGGAGGGACTGAGGAAGGCTGCAGCCGTGAGCTCAAAGCCACAGGTGGAGGGAGCCGCAACTTCAGCAGCAACTGACAGCTCCAACAGAGAATCCATTGCATTCTCAACTACAGAAGAAACAAAACATTTATCTCAGCTATAAATATAATTACACCGCTGCACATGTCAAAATATCACCGCTTCAACTGTCAGTCAGCCACTAACAGAACATGCAGCATGTCCCCCCCCCCTCTCTCTCTCTCTCTCTCTCTCTCACACACACACACACACACACACACACACACACACACACACACACACAAACATTTAGGTATTAAAGTTAGAGATGTACTGGTCTTTCTTGAGCAAGCATACGCTTTGCATGCCAGACTGCCTTCAATAATGTGATATATCTAGTCAAGTAGTGGCCATGTTTATTAGTCTAGACATGTCATGAATGTGAGGTAAAGTGAGTATATGGAGAAAGATTAAAGGCCTAAATGTGGTGCAACTTCTGATTCAAATTAATCAATAAACACATATCGGCCAATCCGCTGCAACGTACGACCTGTGTGACATTAAGGTGCAATACAATACAACACACTCCTTATCTGTCAACCTTCAAAACAAGCCAGCCAGCTGAGCTATAACTGCTTTAGCTACCCAACAGCATTCCCCAAAAAGTTGGATAGCAACATGGCTAGCAAGCCAGCCACAACAAGACTTCCGTGTTTATAAGTGCTACCTTTAAAATCACATTCGGAGAGGACGATGTAAATGACTTCTGGCTCCAAATGCGAGAACATTTCCTGCATGTTTTGGACGATCGTCTCCTTGTCACAGTGCGACTGTGCGGCGGCGGAGCTGCTGCTGGGGGTAAAGTTACTCGCCATGGCACCGAATGCTGGTTCCTGTGAACGGGAGCCCTCGGTTAACCCGGGTGGTGGTGGTGGTACTCTGGCAGGGCTCTGTCCGTTTTTCTTTTTCCTTGGCATCTTTCACCCGTCACCCGAGGAGGAAGAGCACCTGCTGCTTGCTCGCATTAGCTGATGCGTGTGAATAATGTCTGGCAACAAAGCTGAAATGTGGTGCTGACTCCTGGCTAAAGTACATACACACAGACACACGCTCAACCTATCTGTGGCCACCGCGAATGTAGTAGTAGTTTCTGTTCATGGCTGCAGAAAAGCAAAACAACTCAGGGCTACATTAGCTGACAGCACTCCAAGCGGTGAAACGCAGAACTGGCCTGAATTATTTACAATCAGTGAATGAAAAGTTTTTTTGTGTGTGTGTGTGTGTGTGTGTGTGTGTGTGTGTGTGTGTGTGTGTGTGTGTGTGTGTGTGTGTGTGTGTGTGTGTGTGTGTGTGTGTGTGTGTGTGTGTGTGTGTTGGCTGGGGTCCCTCTCGGGCAGGGGTCCTTCAGTTGAGAGGGTCCCAGCAGGTCCTCATGTCAAATAATTAAAGACTAAATATGACACAATATTTATTGCCAGTTTGTCACACCACAGAGATACTAGTACGTACTACTACAAATTACAATACTACTACTGCAACTACTGTACTGTCTACTACCACCACTACTACTACTACTACGTCTACTACTACTACAACATTACTACTACTATACTACTGTAAAACATGATGTGTACAGGCTATTTTACATGTACATAAGCAATAAGTGAATTCACTTTACCACTTGCAATTATTACACATACAATGTATGAGTAGCTATATTCCCTATTCTTTTCTAGCCATGACAATGGGTCACCACAATTAATCTATTTCTCTATTTTAGACCAGAATGTGATGTAAAGAAAGAACAGAATCATCACTTAATGAAAGTTAAGTGATTTGACGTAAAGTGACATGAAAACGTTTGAAACATCCTGCACTAAAGTTCTAAACTGAAGATAAATAACACTGGCCTTGGATCATCATTCTGAATCCCGCCACATCTATATTCATATGCAGTGCCATCGGCAGACCGAAGGGGGTGCTATATACCCAGTATACACACACGCACGCACGTACACACTCACTCACGTACACAAACACGCGCGCACGCACGCGCGCACACACACACACACACACACACACACACACACACACACACACACACACACACAACACAGCACTGGAACTGCACTGACTGAGGGGAGAAAGCTTTGTGCCGAAACTAGAAACCCAACCTGTGTCAGACCAATGAATTAAAACGGCCTACTTCAGAGGTAAATACTAAAGAGGAATCCGCAGCAAGCGCCTGCGGGTACGTTTTGCTCAAACTGTATGTGTGTGGAAATAGATTGAATTCATTTAGGATGTTTAAAAATAAAAGCAGCCGTGAGAGCAAGTTGGTAGAGAGGAGAGAGGAGCTAAACTAGCGACAGGAAGAACCAATGTTGATGAAGTTGTGGTGGAGGTAAAAAAAAAAAGAAAAGAAAAAAAGATAGAAATAAGTACATTTAATTGCATTTCTTCAATTAATAAAGTTGTAATGATTATGAGAAATTGCAGAAATTAGCCACGAGTACAGCTATTTGAAGCAAAGGGTTTGGAGACTTTTCTCTTATTGTTGTAGTGCTTGATATGAGGGTATGTTTGAATAGTTGGCGGCCTGTGTTAGCAGTACATGCTAACCAGTTTGCTAACATGGATGGACAACATGACTAGTAGCCGTTAGCTAGCTAGCATCCTCAGCTACTCCCTCCCGCAAAATTGCCTGTGAATGATGCCTGCAGTGCAGCTAGTTGGCTAATGGACTCGTAATGTTCTGGTGGGCATGTGGCTACTGTTCGACTTGTAAAGCACACCACTTTGACTCGTTCTATTCGAGTGGTTCGTTTGACTGAAGATTGTAGTCTTTCTTGTCCCCTTGCCTAGCGACTCTTTGATTATGGAGCTTGATGTTTAGCTGGCTGTGTTTTAGCATCCGAGCTAACATTCATGTTTAGGTGGTCTTATTGTATTTTGTCTTGCAAAAACATTTCGTTGCTCAGGACATCACAGTTTGAACGTGCTCGCTGTACCATTTTCTGGTACAGAAATTATCGCTGGAGGCAAGTAATTGTAGCTTAAAGATGTTTTTTGATAAGTACGGTAGAATGGTTGTGTTGAACTTTTGTTTTGTGACCTATAGAGGCCAGTAGAAGACCGTGCGGATTATACTTCAACAAGCATGGAGTTCCCGCAACAGCAGAAACCGGCGCCTGGGCTCATCACCTATCCGCCAGGGGTGAAAGAGATTACGGACAAGATCAGCAACGATGAGGTGGTCAAACGGTTGAAGGTAATGTAATTCATCTCATGCTCTCTTTTGAATATATGGCATAAACCTTACAGCAGCTATGCTGTGCATTGAACCTATTCGGATCGATTCCTATTGCCTACCACCTACCACCTGGACCATAGAGAGAGAAACCCCCTAACTTTACGAATTAGAAAGATAACAAATCAAGGTGCTCTCTAGAGCTTGCCAGGTATCGACTGACTTGTTTAACATATCCAATCCAGCATTGAGATTGATTAGTGGTAGCCTATCTGTGCTGTGAATGTGCTTGCCAAAATGTATTTAAGTTTAAGTTTGGCATAATGTCATCACACTTAGACTAAAATGGAGTAGTGGTTCTGAGTAGTGGTTCTTCTTTGGTTCTCTGAGCTCTCCCCCTTCTTTTGAGCCATGGTCTGCAAAAGCGAAATGGGGCTTATGTACCAAAATATCCAATGACCTAAAACGATTAATTTGGGACAACTACAGCCTGCACTATATTGGGGTGCAATACACTGTGTGTAGGTGTTTGTCTGTGGTGGCAGCAACACAAGATTTGAACTGTCCTACAACAACATACCAACAGTCAAACACCCTGGTCTCCTCAAACCCTAACCTAACCTCACAGGAAGCCACAGGTGATTTTTTTTTAACCCGCAGCACAGATTTGTTTTAACCGGCCATGCATGTCGGGAGCCACGGGTGATTTTTAACCCGATGTAGGGATGATTTAACCCGCAGCACGGGTTTGTCTGACTAATGACTATACGTTGGTATGTCTAACCAACGTATGCATCCCTGGTTGCACTGGTGTGCCGAATCTTTTCAGAGGTGTGCCAGAATATAATTTAGGTGTACCAACACATACACAGATTACACACACACAGACCTGCTAAATGTAAGGTGCACTGGTGCGACCAATGAAACGGTTTAGTTGTTTTTGGGTGCTTTGTGCGATTGTTAGATGGTTACATGCTCCTTTGTAGTGATGCACCGAATATTCGTCCGCAGAAAATATTCGGCAGAAAATAGCAAAAAATGCATTTTCGGCCTATTCGGTTTTGGCCCGAATAGGCAGAAAATATATCACTGAATAGTGTATGCAATTAATGCATTAAAAAGAGCTGAATAAATGTTTTATGGACCCATAATAGTGATTATTATTTAAGTTAAGTTTTTCCATAACCATTTATTTTGCCATAAATCAGGTAGCTTTAATGACGGCAATGGTAGGAAAAAATATATATAATATTAATCATATTCAGGTATTCGGTTTTCGGCCAACTGTTTCCTATATTCGGCATTCGGTTTCGGCCAAGAATTTCCCTTTCGGTGCATCGCTAGTCCTTTGGATTAAAATTGAAACACTTGGCCCAGGCCGTAGCGTAACGGTCTGGGCACCGGACTGGTGATCCAGTCGCGGTGTGCCGCGGGTTCGACTCCCGGACCCGACACGGCCTTTACCGCATGTCATCCCCCCATCTCTCTCCCGTTTCCTGTCAGCCTACTATCTGTCCCTTAAAAAATCAATAAAGGCGTAAGCCGCAAAAAAATATCTTAAAAAAAAAAAAAAAAAAAAATTGAAACACTTGCCTTAGGGCTCCCAGTGAAAATGTTTTCCAAAAACAGCCTATATTCCCCCCCGAGCTTTTTCACATTTTTTATTTAGCTACATTGCAAAAGTAACATTACTTTTAACAGTGCAGAAACATAATTGCCTTCCTTGATGTATTAATGAGCATCAACGACCATCACCTAGGCACAGTCACAGACACACAGCTACATCTACTACTGATTACTGAAAGTGACATTTTTCTCTCCAAAAGCACTTGAATAATGGAAGATGAGTAAAGCTCACATTTCATATCACACACAACATAAATCACTAGCCCCCCTAGATTTTATTTTATTTACTTTTTTATTAAATCGATTAATATTGTCGGGATAAACGATATGTCTGCAGGATTAATATGGATATACGATATATCGTTACATGCCTAATACATATTAGCTGGTGGACAACACCGACATACATACCCAGCCGATCGCAGTACTTGCTTGTGCAAGTAATGAGCAACCTCCAACACCAACCAAATGTAACTGAACAGCAAATTACTGTGAACTAGATAAAGTGCCAGGCAGGTGAGGTTGTGGCCTCATCTATAATAGGCCAATGTAAAAAGGGTGCCATTTCTTCTGACGCCTTGGATGGCAATTGGATGATTTGAGGCATTTTGTTCCAAAAATGTGTTTTGCTAAAATCCACCTGTTGGTGGCGCTCTAACCGACCAATGGGAAACGGGTGGGATAGTGTATATTCCTCAGCCTAGTAGAAAAGTCTGTGAAAGATTTCACGTAAATTGCATGCTGCAATCTGGTAATATAGTAATATGTTTTACAAAAGTCGACCTCCTGGTGGCGCTATAACAGGCCGTTCTGGAAAATTTGGGGCAGAGGTTCATCGTTGGCATCCAGGGAGTCGTTGGCATCCAGACGCACACACAATCCTGCCAACTTTGAAAGCCAATGTTAGCCAATTAGGATGGAATATGAAATATCGGACGTATCCGTCTTCGTCTTGAACACATAGACTATAGAGATACTGATAACGATTTGCAGGAGTTTTGGACAGAATCTGGAGGAGTAATATAAAAAAATATGTTTTACAAAAGTGGCCCTACTGGTGGCGTTATAACAGGCCGTTCTGGAAAATCTGGTGCAGAGGTTCATTGTTGGCATCCAGGGAGTGTGTGTGCAAAAATTGGAATCGACCGGGTTACCCGCACAGGCACACGCACGGAGACAATAATTAACATTAGTCAAAGGTGATACTTTTTGATGCAACATTTGTAGACTAGTATGAAACTTGCACAGTTATGCAGGATATTATAATGTATCATGTGGTATGGTATGATGGGTTGATTTTGACAAAATGCTGTTAATGTTTTTTTTGCATTGTGGTCTCTTTAGTGACATTGTGGCAACAAGTGCTGTTGTATCATGCTAGTGATGCAATAGGGTGGATAGTGTGGATGTGCTTAGTCGGGTAAACTTGATAGGATTTATTTTTATTCTAAGACTAGCACCTAACAAAAGCTTCATAGCATACACCTACTTATGGTCTGCAAACAAAACATATTTCTTGTGATCAAGAAGAGTTGCATTTTTGAGGTTCACCTCTGTTATACTAGTTAGTGTTGCCTCAACATATTTGATCAAGGATCAAGCCACGTCTCCCTTTCCTACTGAAGCTGTTCTAGAAAATCCTGTGTATATCCCAGGTTGTGAGTTGTGTTTCCTTAGCGTGCTGTGAGGTAGCTTGATTTACACCTCTGGAAATTACGCTAGTGATGCCTTGATTCATGGAGGCATTGCGTACATTTTGTTACTCCGCAACAAGGCCATACTGAGCTATGGAGCAATCCTACTCCTTAAAATTTGAACCTGCCATAAATCTTTATTACATTTTGTAAAATAATAAATAAAGTAAATCTTATATTAGGGCTTGCCTTGGACACATATGTAGTCGAATCAATATCACGATTATTTAAAACTTTTGCGTCAATTACGATAATGAACGATTATTTTATACACTTTTCTTTACACACACACACACACACACACACACACACACACACACACACACACACACACACACACACACACACACACACACACACACACACACACACACACACACACACACACACACACACAGTCACAGTCACACCACGCACAGTCACATTCACACACACACACACACACACTGTAATTTGTCACAGGTGTGTGACTGGCACATGAGCATGGGTTGACAGTTGACACAGGTAGACCTGAGAATGGGTGACACAGGTAGATGGACAGAAACGGACATCTCCATATACAGTGCCTTCGGAAAGTATTCACAGTTTCACACCCCTTCACTTTTACCACATTTTGTTTTGTTACAGCCTCATTTCAAAATTGATTAAATTAGTTTTTTTCCTCATCAATCTACACACAATACCCCATAATGATGTGTAAAAGTGAAAAAGGTTTTCTCAAATATTTTGTTAATTTATTAAAAATAAGAAGCTGGAAAAACACATGTACATAAGTATTCACACTCATGACTTAGTACTAAGTTGAGTTACCTTTGGAAGCAAAGACTTTTTGGGAATGATGCTACAAGCTTGGCACACTTTAATTTGGGGTATTTTCCCCCTTTTTCTCTGCAGATCCTCTCAAGCTCTGTCAAGTTAGACCGGGAGCGTCGCTACACAGCTATTTTCAGGTCCTTCCAGAGATGCTCAATGGGGTTCAAGTCTGGGCTCTGGCTGGGCCACTCAAGGACTTTCACAGAGTTGTCCTAAAACCAATCCTTCGTTATCTTAGCTGTGTGCTTGGGGTCGTTGTCCTGTTGGAAGGTGAATCGTTGACCAAGTCGGAGGTCCTGAGTGCTCTGGAGCAGGTTTTCATCCAGGATGTCTCTGTACACTGCTCCATTCATCTTTCCCTCTATCCTGACAAGTCTCCCAGTTCCTGGGAGAGTTGTTCTCCCCACAGCATGATGCTGCCACCACCATGCTTCACCGTAAGGATGGTATTTGCCAGGTGATGAGCGGTGCCTGGTTTCCTCCAGACGTAACGCTTGGCATTCAGGCCAAAAAGCTCTATTTTGGTTTCATCAGACAAGAGAATCTTGTTAATAATGGTCTGAGAGTCGTTTAGGTGCCTTTTGGCAAACTCCAAGTGCGCTGTGACGCCCGGCTGTCATGTGCCTTTTATTGAGGAGAGGCTTCGGTCTGGAGTAAACCAGGCACCGCTCATCACCTGGCAAATACCATCCCTACGGTGAAGCATGGTGGTGGCAGCATCATGCTGTGGGGATGTTTTTCAACGGCAGGAACTGGGAGACTTGTCAGGATAGAGGGAAAGATAAATGGAGCAGTGTACAGACATTCTGGATGAAAACCTGCTCCAGAGCGCTCAGGACCTCCGACTTGGTCAACGATTCACCTTCCAACAGGACAACGACCCCAAGCACACAGCTAAGATAACGAAGGATTGGTTTTAGTACAACTCTGTGAAAGTCCTTGAGTGGCCCAGCCAGAGCCCAGACTTGAACCCCATTGAGCATCTCTGGAAGGACCTGAAAATAGCTGTTCAGCGACGCTCCCCATCTAACCTGACAGAGCATGAGAGGATCTGCAGAGAAAAAGTGGGAGAATACCCCAAATTCAAGTGTGCCAAGGTTGTAGGATCATTCCCAAAAAGTCTTAAGGTGCCTCAACTTGGTACTAAGTCAAGAGTGTGAATACTTATGTACATGTGTTTTTCCAGTTTCTTAATTTTTATAAATTAACAAAATATTTGAGAACTTTTTTCACTTCATCATTATGGGTTATTGTGTGTAGATTGATGAGGAAAAAAACAAATTTAATCCATTTTGAAATGAGGCTGTAACAAAACAAAATGTGGTAAAAGTGAAGGGGTGTGAATACTTTCCGAAGGCACTGTAATCTGTATATATGACAAAGACCCCGACAGGCCGACACTATGATGACTCTGACATATTGTTCGGCTTGGCGGTGCGGCGTAGGTGTGAGGGCTATCTATCTACTCTGAACCTGTAGTATAGATACATTTGCTGTGTCCAGGGTTAGAGATATGCACGGTGACAGCAATTAATTTGTTTCATGGCCAAGGTTTCCTTATTGTTATGTCTTGTGTACAGTTACAGAACAGTACTAAATTGATTTTGTTCTGGTTCCTCAGACATTGTAACAAAATGAATGATGGTACATGAATGCTGTACGACAATAAAGAAACGATGAAAAAAACAACAGTTTGACTTTGACCGTTGTCTATAGTGCTTAAGGAGCTTGAAAGCACTGTGTGCAAGGTTGTTACTCCTGGGTTATAAATATCAAGTCTAAACATCTTTGAGTTCATAGAAAAGCTTTAAAGTGACATGGGTCAGTGTGCCTTTGGCAGTGTTTAACACAGAGGCTGTCTGACCCCAGACAAGCAGTCATATTTACCAGACAGTGGTAGTGAAGCATAGATTTCGAGACTATGATATAACCACAGATTGAGGACAAATACCAGTAAGACCCCCTGAGGGCGAGAAGCGTGCAGGCCTCCACCTGGGTGACGGCAGACTGCTGGGCGAGCACTGGCGCTTTGGCATGGGGGGTCAGATCAACATATGGGATGAATTCTGTACTGGCCATATAATAATAATAATAACTAGAACTGCACTCTGTCGAGTGCATACTTGCTTGTTGCACACTAGTAGGCCATAAATGGCCAACTAGTGCGCAAGCAGAGCGCGCAAGTCCTTTCGACCGCTGTAAACTGTCAATCTCAGTATCTCTGTGAAGGAACGTTTGAAATGTATAATTTTTAGATGTAACTATTTGCTACCTACCTACTTTATGCATATAAACACCTAGTATTATTAAGTATGATTCAAGTTTCTATCTATATAAGTTTGGGTGAAGAGCTAGTCATACATATACACACCACGTACTCTGGTCCCAGCAGATCAGGCACAACTTGCTATTTCATTTTTACTGATTATGTATATAGTATACGTATGACTAGCTCTAAATGATGACGTAAGAGATATGGTCATTTGTGGTCGTTTGGTCCCAGCAAAGCAGGCATATACTATATAGGCATATACTATATATAGTAGTATATAGGCATATACTATATACGTCGTATACTATACTATATAGAGTGTGTAAGTTGATTAGCGGTATACTGTGGTTACTTTGCGCCAAAAACCGTGACAGCTGTCCCGCCATTTGATGTTTATGCAAGAAAACAGCAAATCTGTGCCTGGTTTGCTGGGACCAAATGACCACAAATTACCATATTTCTTACGTCATCATTAAGAGCTAGTCATACATATACACACCACGTACTCTGGTCCCAGCAGATCAGGCACAATTTGCTATTTTATTTTTACTGATTATGTATATAGTATACGTATGACTAGCTTTAAATGATGACGTAAGAAATATATATAGTATATATATAGTATATAGGCTTATACAATATACGTATACATATATACTCTATACTCTATACTGTATAAAGTGTGTAGTTGTAAGTTGATTAGCGGTATACTGTGGTTACTTTGCGCCAAAAACCGTGACAGCTGTCCCGCCATTTGATGTTTATGCAAGAAAACAGCAAATCTGTGCCTGGTTTGCTGGGACCAAATGACCACAAATGACCTATACACACCACGTACTCTGGTCCCAGCAGATCAGGCACAATTTGCTATTTAATTTTTTACTGATTATGTATATAGTATACGTATGACTAGCTCTAAATGATGACGTAAGAAATATGGTCATTTGTGGTCATTTGGTCCCAGCAAAACAGGCACAGATTTGATGTTTTTCTGCATAAACAACGAATGGTGGGACAGCTGTCACGGCGGAAGAGACCGGGCGAAAACATTACTTGCGCGCTCTGCTTGCGCAAGTAATTAGAACTGCACTCTGTCGAGTGCATACTTGCTTGTTGCATATGGCCTAGTGCGCAAGCAGAGTGCGCAAGTACTTTCGACCGCTACAAACTGTCAAATCTCAGTAATGACTACTTGTGCCTGATACGGCAGTGGTGCCAGAATTAAACAATGGTAATTGTTTTTATACTCTTCAGAAACATAATGTTGTAATGAATACGTAAGTGACGACTTTGGATGGTGACGTATATGTCAATCAGTGCCTCCCAAGACTAAAACATATCGTCATTTCGTCACCATCGAAAACCAATTACACTCTGGCATTGGGTCCTTTAATCCACATATTTTTTACGTCATCATTGAGAGCTAGTTATACATATACACACACCATGTAATCTGGCACCACTGCCGTATCAGGCACAATTTGCTGGGACGGTGCATACGCAATTACGCATCAAAAGTGGCGGGACGGCTGGGACGGTGCATACGAGTCCCGGGCGAAACTAGTACTTGCGTGCTCTGCTTGCACAAGTAATAACTTTATTTATATAGCACCTTTCTAGGCATGAGCCACAAAGTGCTGCACAGGAATAATAACAAGAAAATTCACAATAAAAAAATAGAAAAATAAGATGACCTATCATAATAAACAAGAAATGACCAAACATTTAAGTAAATCAAGAACACATCAGGGGCCCGTTTCACGAAACTTGGATTAGAGATTAAACTGGGATTAACAGATATCCTGGTTTAATATATCCTGGATCAGCGATTAACCTGTTTAATGAAAGCTGGTTAATCTTGCCAGATTAAGTTTGCCAGTTAACCTGGATAAGTGGATATGTTGAGGCTTGATTCAGTTTCATGAAAGCAATGCCACACAAGTTACTATGGAAACTAATGGTCTAATGCTGTGGATTTAGCCTGCTCCGGACCAGGCTAACAGCCAGGTTTAACCTAATCCTGATGTCTTTACTGTTCATTAAGCAGTCAATCTGATCACAAACCAATGATTTTTTCCACACTTATTCAATTATTATGGGTTTATGTTGCCTTGTTTTAATCGGTCTGCATTAAAGGACTAATTTAAGCACTATATACAAAATCAAAGAACCAACATATATATATATATATATTCTGCACAGTGCACAACCTCATCCTGACAGCTTGTAGAACTTTTGGTGACTGTTCCCCCAGAATAGGTTTGCTGTGGTGCAAGTGGTAAAGAAGAATTATTATATTATAAAAATAAAGTAAAGGTGAAAACATGACTAAATATCACCATTAATTCATTGTTTTACAACATATTACCATTGTAACATTTCACCCACTATTGAACCCATGACCCACAGTTCACCTGTCTGGCCAACAACCCCCTTCCCCAAAGGTAACTCCCTCAGAGGAGGAAGTTATGGCCAAATATCACTACAAGTACAATATCATTATGCTTACAATATTAAGAATTCCATTACATTTATTATGACGATTTAGTTAACCCATTTTGGGCGGGAACCCCTTTTGGTGTTAGCATTATATTATGCTTTACCTAATAGCAGATCTACAAGCTCGTAGTGCGCCACCGAGTGGCGCGCTACGAGCTTGTAGGTCCTAGGTGGAGCATAGGGCCGCAATCGCACCCCGCCATTGGACTCTGTTTTGAGCAGTTTTCTTCAGCTGGGCCCATGATAGTCCGGTCATCTTTGCCTCACTCTCCACTGATCTTGTGTCTGTTTTGGCCTCCCCACTTTTCTTTTGCCCTGTGGATTCCAGTCCAGTGCTTGCCTAGTGATGTTGTCAGTAGGTTTTCGGAGGGTATGTCCAATCCACCCCCACTTTCTCTTCTTCACATCCTGGCTGATGGAGTTTTGGTTGGTGTCTCCAACAGGCTGGCAGTTGATATTTTATCAGGCCACCTGATGTTCAGAATGCGTCTTAGGCATCTGTTGACAAATGTCTGGAGTTTGTTGGTGGTAGTATTTGTCACTGTCCATGTCTCTGATCCATGACTTGACGTTGGTAGTGGTAAAATGTAGACTATATTTTTGTGGTTTGACGAGGTCAGATCCACATAATGGAATGTCAGAACAGGAAGGACTGGTGGAATGGTATGGAATGTCAGAACAGGTCACCTCCATATATAGAGATTTATGGGTTTGAGGTTTGAGGTCAGATGTAGAGTTCTGGCCGGCTCCATATATGCAGATCTAGGTGATGATCTAGTCTTCTCCATGTATGGTTATTAGTGACCTGCGGATGGTGGATTTAGCTGCGGGTAACCACGGTTGGCATATGGTGCGGTTAATATAAATGGGATGAAGCGGTTGGATAATGGGTGAATAATGGCTTTGCGGTTGCGGGTGAAAAAAAACTCCATCCGCAGGTCTATAATGTTTATCCAGGAGAATGCAGTGTTAAATCACAGTCGATCCATCTTGTGTGAATTTCACCACGACAACTCAAAATGTGACTGTGTGTATTGTGTATGACTTGTGTGTCGATACGCACTCCCAACATCTGCTGGGCTGGGGAATTCCTGAGGGATTCCTCCAAGACATGGATCAGGGCAACTGTGAGTTCCTGGACAATCTGTGGTACTTGGTGGCATCAGATGTGTTTATGCATAACGTCCTGTAGGTGCTCTTGGATTTAGGTCAGGGGAGAAAGAGAGGGTCAGTCAATGGCATCAATGTCTTTGACATCCAGTGTGTACAGTACACACTGGCCACAAGAGACCACGTGCATCAGGACAAGGCACTAGCGTTGGGCCCAGGGCCCACTGCACTAGCGTACACGCTTCCCAGTACCTAACAGCAGTCAGAGTACCATAACATTGGCTATGTCAAGGAGATCTGTGCAACCCTCCAAGGGTAGCCTATGCCTCCCCATGGTGGTCATACTGGATGATCATGTACAGGCAGCAATAGAGGGTATGCGCATGCTTAAAGTGAATGGCACATCGAGTGGCAAATCGAGAGGCAAAGCAACATGCAAAGTGAGTTTAACATTGTTTAACGTTGTTTAATGCAATCAGATAGGACTTTTCTGTTTGGATGCATGGGTTGTCGAGGCCAGAAAGTAGTTTTTTGCCACTCAGTAGGCATTCCTGCATAACTTCCGGGTTTGATGATGATGTCACGTGCATAACCTCTATTGGAGATGCTGCGATGCATGTTTACACTTTACACACAGCAACTATCTTAAGCAAAGACCCGCCCCCGTCTGCCTCTGATTGTCCCCCCTCCCACTAGTAGTAGGAAGGAATGGCCATTGGGCGCCCACATTGTCAAACTGGCAGCCAGCTGGGTTGCATGCATCGTTAGTCATTAGACTGAGTCCCAATCCACACCTCCCGGGTTCGAATCTCGCTGCCGTCACTATTCTTCCAACAACCGCGGAGTGTGGACTAGTTTTTTGGCCTGTAGTGTAAAGTATTATATAGTTTATCCGTGATGGAGGGGCGCCGTCTCGAGCAAACCTGAGCCACGAGATACGCCACTGCTATGCGCGCAAATTGCCGTGTCAAACGTTGTGAAGTTAGCTTCAGCCAACTCAGCCCCGTTGGAGTTGGAGTTGGACAGAAACAGAATAGTAAATCCTCGTCCCGCAAGTAGGGAAGTCGCGGGGCATCTCCATTTACACACAAAGCTGGCAATGCTCGCGAATGTGACACATGACTAGAGGCGAAGCAGTTCATGTGCGTCACAGAAAATGACGTTCGGTAGGCCAATCATGCTGTATGATTGTCGCTACTGATTGTACAACTATCATCAGACTGTAAGGCAAGAGAGATGGATCACTCCTCTTTAGTTTAGTTACACTTAACACTGGAAAAACTATGGTTAAGTGGGAAATCATCTATGATAAATTGCAAAAAACTCTAGCGATTAGTTGCCGATTCGATTAATCGATTACTAAATTAGTAGACAACTAATTGAATAATCGATTCGATTATGATTAATCGTTGCAGCCCTAATCTCAGATGTGCTCAGTGTGAAGTGTGAACCTGCTCTCATCACTGAAGAGAACCGGCCGGCAGGTGCGAATGGTGGACCTTTCAATTCTGGTGTTCTCTGATGAATGCCAATCGAGCTGCACAGTGCTGGGCTGTTGGCACACGTCCCACTAGAGGAGTCGTTGGGCGCTTATGCCACCTCATGGAGTGTCTTTCTGACAGAATATTGGTCAGAATCATCATGCACCAGTAGTAGTTGCTGGAGGTTGTTTTGTAGGGGTCTGGTTTACACCCTGTTCCTCCTCCTCTGCACAAAGAAGCAGATACCAGTCCTGCTGAAGGGTTGGTCCTCTGGTATCCCCTCCATGCTCTCGAGACTGCTGTCAGACACGGTCTGCAAACCATCTTGCATTACTTATAACCGCATGTATATGGATGTGCCATCCTGGATTGAGGCACCCACAGGTACCGCCTCATGCTACAAGTCAAGGACACTAGCGGAACACAAAACTAGATAAGAATCAGTCAGAAAGTATAAAGAGTGAACAATTGTCTGTGGCCACCACCACATTTGTGTGACACTCTGCATGAGAGGGAATGGGAGAGAAAAAAGATCAACCCATACAAACACGATAAATAAATTATTTGATGTTAAATTAAGTAGAATTTACAGATTCACTCGATTAACTCTGCCTCAGTCTGTACTGTGTGGTGTCAAGTTGGTTCTTTATTGGCTATATTCGTTTTGGTGCATTCATTGGCAAATCTTGTCACTCAAACCCCTGTCAGAGGGGCTATAAAACCGACTTAAGACGGCTTAGACTGAATTTAATATGCGCAAACACAAAGGCCCTTTTTGATTCGATTAAACTTGATATCTGTCAGACTCAGCTGATCGAAGCTCCAGTTGCAGCTGAAAGAGCCGAAAGAAAGAATGTGTGAGAGTCTGTTGACAATTTTTTAAAAGGTAGATTATTTCTTCCAAACTCCAAAGACCATTAGGTTCTGGTAATGGTCTTTGAACTGAAAGATGGCAACAGTACACATGCATAAAGGGCAGGTTTGATCACGTGTCACACACCATGTATTAAGTAGACATTTGTGCTTAAAGTTCAGACCAGATTTACTCAGCTGAACAGTTCCATCATCACTGACTATTATTCTGCACTACCAGAGCTAGTCGGGGAGAAGATGCTGGAGTCAAAACATTCATACACAATCATGCATATTGTTGCAGGAAAGTAATAGGGCTACGAATTCTATTGATTACTTCTTTGTGAATAGATCTTTTCATGATGGCCGAGCTACACCAAGTGCACAATACGCGGATACGACCTTCCTCCATAAGCAGACTTTAAAATAGGACGGATGGATGGATCTAAACGTGTGTGTGTGTGTGTGACGTGTGCATTTGTGCGTATACGCACACACGCACTTTGAAAAGCCTGTTGTAGCTCGGCCGCAATCGACTAAATCGATTAGTATGATTTAACAACTTAATCCCTGTGTTATATGATGATGTGTCGCAACGTGTCATCAACGTGTTTGCCACGTTGATGACCTACAAGCTCACATATCATAATTCCATGCTGCACGTTATGAACTCAAAATCAGTTATATTTAGCTAGTAATGCTATTAAAATAAATGTCTGAGACGTACAGTACATCAGCTATTCTTCAGTGCTGGTTGCATGTAGGGCTGTCCCAATTTCACATTTAAGTTGACGATTAATTGCCACACAAATAATTGCGAATAACGTTTTAGTTGTGTTTTTCTCATTGGAAATTGGAACATTTAATATGATTGCCTTTTAGGCTTCGTAATGAAAAGGTGCACAGGGCAAATATGACAAGTAACTGAAATAAGACATTACTGGCATTTTTATAAATTTTATACATAAAAGGTAAAAATAGTATGACAAGTAAGCTTGTAGATCTGCTATTACTGCGTATGTATGAACATCTTTCAACATGGAAACGACCATGACAAAGGCAATTATGACAAAATAATTGCAATTATCTCAAATAATTGTGACGAATATTAATATGCAATAATTGTGAGAACCCAAGTTGCATGAACTGTCATTGCTTATTTACGTAATTCCCTTATTTATATTGTTTGTAAAACGTCCTGGAATAATATGATCTTGGTTTGCAGATGCCATTGGAAAAACAATAGGATCAGTTTGCATGTGCAGAAAAAGAATCCTGCAGAACTCTGTAACTGATCTCAAAGTGTGTACAGAGAGAACAGTGCTGTAATGAGGGCGTGCACGTACACACACGCTGTTAACCACAAGGCCCACAGACACGTCTCTGTGCAAGTCGCCTTCATCGGTTGGGAGTTTGGCTGTTTTCAGTTGAGAGTGACTGAGCCTGTGCTGTGTGTGGAGGAGTGAGTTACAGCACTGACTCTACTGCTTGTCGGGAGCAGTGTGCCCATCCCCCACTCCACTGAATGACTGTTGAGGAAGCTCCACTGAGCCTGGCACCCCCCCCCCCTCCCTCCCAACACACAGCTACAGGACTGATTGTTGGGTCCTAGTGCCTAGCATGTCATAAGATTTGTGTATGGCTGTGAACTTGTTTGAGAGCAGATATGTCCTGTTTACCATTGCACAGCTCAGTGTTTTAGAGGACAGGTTAAAGATTGATTGTAAAAGGGAGACTTGGAAGTGCTGCAACAGTTATTGTTTTTTTTTTTACCTGTTGCAGCACTATAAAAGTTTTTTTATTTTATAACTAATGATATCGATTAGTTGTCTTGTATTGTATGTTCTTGTGCTGTGCTTGCCAAATTAATGAAAGCTTTTTTTTGCCTTGATTTGTTTTTATTTTTCTATTTTGGTCAATTGTCTAATGTAGGCCTGGGCCGTGGCTCAACGGTGCAGGCACCTTGGCTGGTAGCCCAGTCTGGCAGTGCCGGTGTGCCGGCACTGCCAGACTGGTGTGCCGGTGTGCCGGTGTCTGCTCCCGATCCCGACGGCCTTTGCTGCATGTCACCCCCTGTCTCTCTCCCCATTTCCTGTCAGCCTACTGTCTGTCCCTCCATAAACAAAAGTATGGAATGGAGGCGAAAGCCAAAATGTTTTTTGTCTAATGTAATCCTGAGCGCTACATTCCCTCTGTCAACCTTGGGAGAGCAACAGACTGACCTCATGTTTCCTTCAATGCATAAGGAATCCAAGCCGCTTCTTTTCAAAAAACCAATGGAAAGACGAGACTTGCGCTCAACATACGTACAAGCTATTAGGAAGAGAGCTTTATCTCCGCAAAATCGGGGGTTATTATGAACACACTCACACACAGAATGGAAAGATGATTTTGACAGCTACTGCCCCACTTTCAAGGCTACAACTGATGCACAGCGCAGTAGCCTACCTTATTGAAATTTGAAGGAACTAACTATTATAGGCCTACATTTAATTGCTTAGTGAAAACATCTGCAGAAATCTTTCATGCCCCATGTTTATTTTACATCTGCTGGTGGGTGCTCAAACTGCTGATTCACATCCACAGACTAGTACAAAACAGAAAAGCGTCAATACTTCTTCTAGTTGAGTGCCCATTTGTATATGATAACACATGGTAGGCTATGATTCAAGAACACTTATTAACAATATATAGGCCTACCTCTAGATCCGGTGCGTTTTTTTATTGATTGTTAATCTCCACGTTAACTCTGTTCATTGAAAATAGCCGATCTGCAGCTCACCAGTAGCCTGACACCCAGCCTTATAGTTCGAAATGTGTTTGTTTTTTTGTTTTGTAGTGACATTCCTCAGAGCCATGATGGCTTTGGTACAATTTTTTTAAACCGTAAATAAAGTGAAAAAAGGCAGCGATCCGAGCACTCAAAATGTTTTAAAAATTGTCCTAATTTTTAAACCATTTTGAGTGCTCTGATCGCCGTCCTTTTTGTCTAGTATTCCAGTCCCACTGATCTTTGTAGCACCAGTCGACTTTATGTTTGACTTTTATTGCACCTCCACCGAGCACCTGGTTGACTCTCTATTTGTTGTAAATAAAGTGAGACTGGGAGTGGGGTGCGGCCCCCTGTTAGGTCAGGACGTAACAGGGGGTGCACGGCCAAAAACGTTAGGGAACTGCTGAATAATCAATCGTGTGAAACATGCAGTAATAGGATGCTGTCAATGCAATAGTTCTGCATTCTAACACCAATCAATTAATGCACATAAATAAATTCCCAGCTTACCCCTCTTCCTCTCCGTTCACCTCCATCAGATGGTGGTGAAGACCTACATGGACATGGACCAGGACTCTGAGGAGGAGAAGCAGCAGTATCTAGGCCTGGCGCTGCACTTGGCTTCAGAGTTCTTCCTCAGGAACCCCAACAAGGACGTGCGCTTACTGGTGGCCTGCTGCCTGGCAGACATCTTCAGGATCTACGCCCCGGAGGCACCCTACACTTCCCATGACAAACTCAAGGTATGGAAGGACAGAGTTGTGAGTGTGCAAAGAGTTAGGTAGTCAGAGTTGGTGTTGAAGTGTCCTTGAGCAAGACGCCGAACCCCTAATTGCTTCCGATGTGCAGGTTGGTGCCTTGCATGGTTTCCTCCGCCATCGGTGTGTGAATGGGTGAATGTAATGCACAATCTATGTAAAGCCAAGGCGCTATATAAATGCACCAATTACCATTTACAAACATTTATTATAACCATGCTCTGTACTCCTCTGGGAGTGGGGAATTTACCAGCTCAACTAGCTTTTGCCATCATAAATAACCACCAACACAATACAATATCCCCTAACCGTCATTTAAATAATAATGTGACTGGGGTAGGGGAATAAAAGAAAATGGGCCTATTTTAGAAAAACATTTCGTTCACATAAGGGTGCCCATTTTATTTATTTCTCCAGCACACAGGGAGCTCCACACCCACACCCTCCGGTCAATACAACTTCACACAGGGAGCTCCACACCCCACACCCTCTGGTCAATACAACTTCCCGCGGCTATGCTGCATAGATGTTCTGTCCAGCTCATTATTACCAAACCACCCTCTCTGTTGTTGAAAGGTGCAGTTGGTAGTGTTGAAGTGCTAAAATAACTCTCCCTTTCCTAATGAAAGCGCCTTTGTTTATTTTAGTACGTTAAATACAGTACATGTGCATGAATATGCAGTTGCAATTATGGGTGGTGTTTTGGACATTTGAAAACATATTCACCCTGCAGTTTAGAGAAACATCAAACTGGGTCAATGGGGCATGTATTTATTTGCTGGAGCGCAACACTGACACCATAGTGAGGCATCTCTGAAAATCAAAAGGTTGCGCTCTGCAGCTTCTTTTAATCATAACATTTATTTTTTATTTTATTTTTTTCATTCACTTTCATTGTTTCTTAACTATACACCTTTGTTCTGTGTTAATTGCCCCCAGGATATCTTTCTGTTCATCACCAGACAGCTAAAGGGACTAGAAGACACCAAGAGCCCGCAGTTTAACAGATACTTCTACCTGCTGGAGGTGAGGAACTCAGTGGTGGCTAGCTAGAGTTACAGGGAAGGCTCGCTGGGCAAGACCTACACTGTAGAGTTACAGGGAAGGCACACTGGGCAAGACCTACGCTGTAGAGTGTATTCACTGTATTGGACTTATTGAACTCAGTAGGGGCTAGCTAGAGTTACAGGGAAGGCACACTGGGCAAGACCTACGCTGTAGAGTGTATTCACTGAGTTACAGGGAAGGCACACTGGGCAAGACCTACGCTGTAGAGTGTATTCACTGTATTGGACTGTATTGAACTCAGTAGGGGCTAGCTAGAGTTACAGGGAAGGCTCGCTGGGCAAGACCTACGCTGTAGAGTGTATTCACTGAGTTACAGGGAAGGCACACTGGGCAAGACCTACGCTGTAGAGTGTATTCACTGTATTGGACTGTATTGAACTCAGTAGGGGCTAGCTAGAGTTACAGGGAAGGCTCGCTGGGCAAGACCTACGCTGTAGAGTTACAGGGAAGGCACACTGGGCAAGACCTACGCTGTAGAGTATATTCACTGTATTGAACTCAGTAGGGGCTAGCTAGGGTTACAGGGAAGGCACACTGGGCAAGACCTAAGCTGTAGAGTGTATTCACTGAGTTACAGGGAAGGCACACTGGGCAAGACCTACGCTGTAGAGTGTATTCACTGTATGGAAGGCACACTGGGCAAGACCTACGCTGTAGAGTGTATTCACTGTATTGTATTGTAGAGTTACAGGGAAGGCACACTGGGAAAGACCTACGCTGTAGAGTGTATTCACTGTATTGTATTGTAGAGTTACAGGGAAGGCACAGTGGGCAAGACCTACGCCAGGGGTCCTCAACTAGAAATGATGAAGGTCCACAAATATTTTTTTGAATAAGACCGAGGTCCGGTCCCATGCGCGGCGTCCATCGGAGAGCGGGGCTCTATGCCCGTTTAATATGGTCAAGCCAAGCTTATACAAATCAGATCGCCTTCCACCCAACCAATAATGGGGTGCAGAGTGCAGGCCCGGAGTGGAACTCCAAATCAGGCCGGGAGTTATACGCCCTGGCAGGCCACACTGCGCGCGCGCATAGCGCGCGCCAGAATTTTGGGGGCCCTTGGGGTACATTTTGGGGGCCTTTGCAGCAATTTCACATGAGAAATGTACCATCTGATGTTATTTATATTATTAACTTTAAAAAAGTTTTGGGTGGTCCGCAAAGAGGTGGTCCGCGGTCCGGTCGCGGACCGCGGTCCGCCAGTTGGGTACCCCTGACCTACGCTGTAGAGTGTATTCACTGTATTGGTGGAAGACCTACGCTGTAGAGTGTATTCACTTTATTGGCGGAAGTAGCCGGATTTTGGAGGAAGTACCGCTCAAGGAAATGACGTTGACGCTTTACAAATCTTTACAAAAATCTTAGAGTATACTATATATCGGGGGTGGGCAACTTTGACGATGGAGAGGGCCATTATATTTCCATACTCACTCCCTATAGGGCCATATATTTCTGTTGTAGCAAAAATAGCCGATCTACAAGCTCAAAACGCGTCGCACTGTGACACGTTTTGAGCTTGTAGATCGGCTATTTTTGCTATATTCGAATTGAAATCTTGAATTATTTTTTGCAATTTTTGAATTGGAATCCTGAAAATTAACATTTTTATGTAATTTCAAATACTTGTGTTGAGCATTGAGCTACTAATTTAGACTGAAGTAATTAAAGCTGGTCATGTTTGCATGTTGTGGAATTGTAAACAGCTGAAACCATCAGTATTCTGACATTAACCTGAGGGCCGCATTAAGTGAAGGTGCGGGCCGCATGTGGCCCCCGGGCCGCCAGTTGCCCACCCCTGCTATATATGAATAGAGACAGCACCCGGAGGAAACCCTGATGCGAAATGGACATAGTGGCCGAATTTGGTATTGCAGTGTGGGCCCAAACACATGAACGCGCTGGTCCGTTGACTATCATTGTGCACGTTCACGATGACATGTGAACGCTGTTTCATACGTGAACGCGTGCAATGATAGTGAACGGCAGCGCGTTCATGTGTTTGGGGCAAATCCATCCCAGAATGCACTCTGTTCCTACCCGGAAGGAGGAGTGAACTCGCCTCATGCGCTTTTAAGCAACTTAATGCAAGTGGATGGAAGGAGAACTCAGGTGCCATCTCTATTCATATATACTCTAAGGTTTACATTCTCTGTGAATTAAACAAGTGTTGTGATTGGTCGAAAAATATCGTATCCGGGGGAAATGCATCTGACAGATGTTCCCGGCCCGACACTTCGGCTATACACTGTCTGCCTTAGATTGTGGCCTAGGCTTTTGTCTTCGCAGATGAGTAAGACCGAGGCTACAGGGAAAGAGGTGTGATTTTAAGATATGGGATTGTTACTATCTGATGAGACACTCCTCTCCATCTGAGGAATGCGGTAGATGAGGAGGGGAAAATAGAAGAGTGTAGGTGGGTGGGTTGAGGGTCGTAAAGGAATGGAGAGGAGCCATCTGTGTGTGTGTGTGTGTGTGTGTGTGTGTGTGTGTGTGTGTGTGTGTGTGTGTGTGTGTGTGTGTGTGTGTGTGTGTGTGTGTGTGTGTGTGTGTGTGTGTGTGTGTGTGTGTGTGTGTGTGTGTGTGTGTGTGTGTGTGTGTGTGTGTGTGTGTGTGTGTGTGTGTGTGTGTGTGTGTGTGTGTGTGTGTGTGTGTGAGAGATATCTTGGGGAGGATGAGTGAGAGCTGACGAGTATAAATTGTTGTTTGTCGCTGTAGAACCTAGCATGGGTGAAGTCCTACAACATCTGCTTTGAACTGGAGGACTGTAACGAGATCTTCATCCAGCTCTTCAAAACTCTATTCTCCGTCATCAGGCAAGGCCCTCAACACTTACCCACTGTCTGATTTGAATGTACCTTTTTCTACAGTCCCTTCATTTGAGCTTAAATTCTGTAGCAATTGCGATATTTGCACAAATGTCCATGACTCTAACCTACCCTAGTTTCTGAACAGTGACCTTTTTAAATAAAGAAAATAACTATTTGAGAAGAATGTATTCAAATGTAATGTTTTTTTATGACTCTCATATTAATCCCAAACCACACCAAAGGGTCGAGACGGTTTTAGCGGTCGGCCCAGCGGTGTGATATGTCCTGTTGCATGGTGGCGCATGTCGACCCAAGTGATTAAACTGCTTCAATTCAATGGCCCAAACCACACCAAAGGGTCGAGACGGTTTTAGCGGTCGTCCCAGCGGTGTGATATGTCCTGTTGCATGGTGGCGCATGTCGACCCAAGTGATTAAACTGCTTCAATTCAATGGCCCAAACCACACCAAAGGGTCGCCAACTCGCCATGCAACTCCTTGCAACCAAACGGTTGCAAGGAGTTGGGCTTTGGGCATCACTATTTCAAATATTTCATAGGGCATTTAAAAGACAGTTTCACGGTTTTCAATTTTATGCAAACCGACTGTGGTGACATTTATTATGACCCCAAAGAATGTTATGTTCTGGTGGTGTGCACACAAAGTACATGTCAGATTTCCAGGGTGCTGGTTATTACCATAACTTGACCAGCGTCAGCAATGCACGTGATGCGCATATTACGGTAACATTGCCCCACTCGTCGGGAAAATGCAAAGCACCAGAAGAAGCGAGGCATGTATTCCCCTTTGACTGATGATCAAGATAAGATAAGGATTGGAATGATTGTGGTGGAGAGAAACTGAATTCTCCAAAGACAACCCCAGATTGGGCTGTTTACTAATGCCCAATCTGTTTGCTCAAAATATAGACGCACATCTGTTAAACTGATAAAACTATTACAAACCAGAGTGCTGTAAATCTGACATGTTTCTCTCTCCCTCCACAGTAATAGCCACAACCAGAAGGTTCAGATGCACATGATGGACCTGATGAGTTCCATCATTATGGAGGGAGACGGAGTCACACAGGAGCTCCTGGATACCATCCTCATCAACCTTATACCTGCACACAAGGTGCTATATTACACACACCACTGTTCCTAATTCACCCTTCTGATTGGTCCCTGACTGACTAACCAGCTGGCTCTTTCTGCCTTGTTCCGCCCTGGTTCCTTGTTTATATTGAATTTGCTAAAACATTTTTCTTGGAAAAAACTATAAACAAACATGATATGCCCAGTCACCTTTTTACTGACACAAAGTTTAAAATAAGAATTGAGTGCACAGAATATCAATATGAAGCAACTGAAAAACATGTTATTTCAATGGTAGTGGATGGAGAAAGAGAGGATTTTTGTCCAACCACGAAACGGCAACCAATGGGTGCGAAGAGGGGCACAACCACGGGCGGGACTTGACAAAGGGTGTATTTAGAGGCTTTTAGAGCAGGAGTTCCCAAACTGTGGTGCGTGCACCTCTTGTGGCAACACGTGCAGCAAGACCAGCAATACTAATTGTTAAATCTTCTGTGACACAGAATCTGAACAAACAGGCCTACGATTTGGCTAAAACTCTGCTGAAGAGGACAGTCCAGACCATCGAGGCATGCATTGCCAATGTGAGTACCAGCTCCTGTTCTACTCTTCCCTCTCCTCGCTTGGTGATTCATTGTCAACAGTTCTCTAAATTAGTTTTTCAAGCCTTCAGTCTGTTTTTCTTTCCACCTCACAATTTATTTCCTCACTCTACTGTAATGGCGAATTGCAATTTTTCTGGGTTCATAAGCAATCAAGTAAACAACGTGAATGCAGCTTCACGTTAATGGAATCATCATCATTTGGAAATGAGGTCGCATAGCTGCATGAATCGTGATTGTGACTTTTTGTGCTACCCTACTGTCCTGTCTGGAACATTCTGTTGTGCCTCAGTTCTTCAACCAGGTGCTGGTGATGGGCAAGTCATCGGTCAGCGACCTCTCGGAGCACGTCTTCGACCTGATCCAGGAGCTGTTTGCTATCGACCCTCTCCTTCTCACCTCTGTCATGCCTCAGCTAGAGTTCAAACTCAAGGTTGAAAACAAACACTATTACCCCCAAAGATTTAAACCCGTTTATCCGTTGTAAAGAACTAATTTATTTTCAAATAGACATGCTGTCACTTAGGCCATATACACATACATTCCTGAAATTTGACCAGGTACATGGTATAATATGATATATATGTATTTGTGATAACAAACAATTTTTTTAAAAACCAAATGAAAAAAAAAGCTAAAATGTAAAATCTGTGCTGCTGGTGTGCTGAAGTCTGTATGACATTGTCTAGAGACTACAATGCTGTGTCTAATATGCAATTGGCCAACTTGGACGACTCTCGCTGGGTTTAAATACTGTGGCCCATAGATTAATGAATATAGAAAGGAAATAAGCGTCATTCTTTCATAGATTCAGCATACCTTGCTGGAAGAGCCAATGACACTTTTTCATGTGTGGGTGGTAGAGACAGACTTGCAAATGAATAAAAAACAAGTAGCTATTAGAATTTAGCTTTCCTTAGCGTTAAGGATCTTATAAGGATGCCCTTGTGTTTCAGAGTAATGATGGTGAGGAGCGGCTAGCTGTGGTACGGTTACTAGCTAAATTGTTTGGGGCCAAAGACTCTGAGTTGGCTACACAGAACAGACCTCTGTGGCAGTGCTTCCTAGGACGGTAAGTTAGACACACACACACACACACGCACACACCCCCCCCCCCCCCCCCCCCCCCCCCCTAGTTGTGAGCCAGTGTCAAGCATAGAAAGTAGTACATGAGCCGGTCACTATTACACAATTAAGTTGCCAATTCATTGTCCCACAAAATAAATTGCGATTAACGATTTATATTTTTTTATTGAACATTGAAACGTTACTATTTGTGTTTGCCTTTTAGGCTTCGTAATCACAAATTGCACAGGGCAGATATGACCCTAACCCAAATTTATTAATGTAAATTTTTTCTTTCCAAAACATTTACAAAATTGTGGAAATGGCTGATTTACAAGCTTACAACATGCACGTGTTGTAAGCTTGTAGATCTGCTATTTTTGAAAAATGTTTGAAAATGTATGGACAAAACTATTGACGATTATGAAAAAATAATTATCTAAAATAATTGTGATTATTTTAATTAATAATTGTGACAGGCCTAAGCAGATCTAGATGATCTTAGATCTGTTATTGTCTTTGCGTGAGATGATTTGAACGACTTATAAATCAGGTGTAATGTAACAGGGCAAACCTGGCAGCACGCACCCACATCTGTATTTACTTACCCAGTCGTTGACTTGTGTGAACTCTTTTATCGTTTGTGAACTCAACGTTCTTTCGTCCTTCCACACCAGGTTTAATGACATCCATGTCCCAGTCAGGCTGGAGTGTGTCAAGTTTGCCAGCCACTGCCTCATGAACCACCCAGACCTGGCCAAAGACCTCACAGGTGTGTCTGTGTGTTCATAATGTGCATCTTTTCCTCATGTATAGCTGTGTTCTACATCCCTTTCACATAATGTACAATAGCACAAAAACCCAACCCTGGCCCTCTCTCTATGCTTCAATGTATCAGAATTCCTGAAGGTGCGTTCCCATGACCCAGAAGAGGCCATCCGCCATGATGTCATTGTCACCATCATCAACGCTGGGAAGAAAGACCTCAACTTGGTTAATGACCAACTGCTGGGCTTTGTGCGGGAGAGGACCTTGGACAAAAGGGTGAGATCTCCTGCATGGGGAAAACAAACATCTACCACTTAGACAAGTGAAATAGTAAGGATACGGTATGAGACTGTGCGCCTACTCTGTGTGTTCTGACTCTTGCACAGGAAGCCAAACATGTACTACTTAATCAATCCCCTTTTGGGCAAGGAAGATGGCAGGCTTCCAGTCTTGCTGGCAAGCGACACTGCTGCACATGTGTACAAACACACTCATGCATAACATGTATTATTCATATACGTAAACACACAATGTGACTGTACATATGGAGCAGGGTATACTGTACATGTATTTATAACTACATAATGTGCATTTGCCCACTTTGTATTTTTGTATTTTTGGCTGCTTTAGCCAAGGCCCTTCCAATAAGCATAATGTTATTCTAGTACAGGTACAGTATAGGCCCCCGGGGTATTTTTCCCCCGGGGGGAAAAGGCTCAACTAGTGGGGCACATGAATGGATTATTTTCCAACGAATGTGGGCAGTCAATGTTATAATATTGAATATCACAAGAAAAGTACATTATTTGTCCTTCTCGCGTCCCTCCCCCCACACAGTGGCGTGTGCGTAAGGAGGCCATGATGGGCCTGGCCCAGCTCTTTAAGAAATACTGCCTGCACCACGAGGCAGGCAAGGAGCAAGCCCAGAAGATCAGCTGGATCAAAGACAAGCTGCTACACATCTACTACCAGAACAGCATTGACGACAAGTGAGCATATAATAACATAGATGAAGACACCAGCATTGCATGGCTAATAGTAATACACTGACTATGACTGTTAGAATAAATGTCCTGGCCAGAAACTATAAAAGACGGATGGGAATAATTGTGTAATACAAACAGCTGGCATCAAATGCTTACTAATGTTTCCTGCGTTTAGTTTTTGCCTACTAGCGGTGGCGTTCTAAGGATGGTAATGTCTGTCCGCCCAACCCTTTGGTCTCATGATAGCTTTAAAACTGTCTAGCTTGTAGTCATGGGATTTGCTGTTCACTCGGGTGACCCCATGGCCTTTACAATAGTGCCAAAACGTCCACTTTTCCACGCATCTTCCATGCAATAGATCTAAAAATGGACTAGGCAGAATGCCATGAAACGTGGAACAGCACAATATCTAGGGGAGTATATCTATTATCTCTATCTTATAGCTTGTCTATCTCACAGGCTATTGGTGGAGAAGATCTTTGCCCAGTACATGGTACCTCACAGTCTGGACACAGAGGAGAAGATGAAATGTCTCTACTACCTGTACGCCTGTCTGGACACAAACGCCGTCAAGTCAGTGCACCTGTACACTCACACATACACACAGACTGTCATGTTAGTGCACCTGTACACTCACACATACACACAGACTGTCATGTTAGTGCACCTGTACACTCACACATCCACACAGACTGTCATGTTAGTGCACCTGTACACTCACACATCCACACAGACTGTCATGTCAGTGCACCTGTACACTCACACATCCACACAGACTGTCATGTTAGTGCACCTGTACACTCACGCATCCACACAGACTGTCATGTTAGTGCACCTGTACACTCAAACATACACACAGACGGTCATGTTAGTGCACCTGTACACTCACACATACACACAGACTGTCATGTTAGTGCACCTGTACACTCACACATCCACACAGACTGTCATGTTAGTGCACCTGTACACTCACACATCCACACAGACTGTCATGACAGTGCACCTGTACACTCACACATCCACACAGACTGTCATGTTAGTGCACCTGTACACTCACGCATCCACACAGACTGTCATGTTAGTGCACCTGTACACTCACACATACACACAGACGGTCATGTTAGTGCACCTGTACACTCACACATACACACAGACTGTCATGTTAGTGCACCTGTACACTCACGCATCCACACAGACTGTCATGTTAGTGCACCTGTACACTCACGCATCCACACAGACTGTCATGTCAGTGCACCTGTACACTCACACATACACACAGACGGTCATGTTAGTGCACCTGTACACTCACACATCCACACAGACTGTCATGTCAGTGCACCTGTACACTCATGCATCCACATTCCACACAAACGCAGGCATCACAGAACCCTGTCAAGTAACACTGACCCACATGTTTGAACTAAACACACACTGTCCCTATTGGGTTACACATTTGCTTAACAAGAACGGTGACGGAAATAAAGACGGTGCAGTTTCTCCTCCGTCTTTTGTAATCTCTCGAGTCTCAATTTACTTTCCTTTGTCTCTTTTTCTACACTTTTTTGCACTCGCTCTCTTCTCAGGGCTCTAAATGAGATGTGGAAATGTCAGAACATGCTCCGAGGTCTGGTCAGGGAGCTGCTGGACCTTCACAAGCTGCCAGTGGTCAGTCTAACGGACATACGCATGCACACCCATACAAACATACTCAACATCGTTTTTGTTTGCAAGACATTCATTATCTCCATAATCCTAAATCTCTCTCCCCTGGCAGTCTGAGCCCAACAGTACAGCCATGTTTGGGAAGCTGATGACCATTGCCAGTGAGTTGAATAAGTGTGCATGTACACCATAAAAGTTATATTTTTTGTAAGCTTTTATACTCTTGTGTACGTTTGTCAGTCTACATTTGTTCAATTCTTTACATCAAATACCATTTCCTTTATCAGGCAGTATAGTGTTTCTCTTGCTGCCCATCACACATTATTTAACCTTGACCTGTGTGTTTCCAGAGAACCTGCCAGATGCAGGAAAGGCCCAAGACTTCATGAAGAAGTTTAACCAGGTGCTCGGTGAGGATGAGAAGCTCAGAGTCCAGCTAGACATGCTCATCAGCCCAACCTGCTCCTGCAAGCAGGCTGAGATCTGTGTGGTGAGAGAACACGCCTACATCACACCTCTTTTCCTCAAACACGTAGCAGATTTGACCTGTAAACGCATTTAACACCTCCCTATGTATTTCTGATATAAATCTGCTGCTGAACTAATCAAATCAAAGGGGAAATTACAGCATTGCTTATACATCATTGCCAATTTCATTTTAAAAATATTTTAATTTAAAATTGCACACAGCACGTCGCAACGTGTTGTGATTGTGGATATTTTGTTCAACACACTTGTATGATGAAGTAGGGTATTACAAAGTTGAAATATGGAGATATGAGTTTTCTTCCCGACAACAATATGTTACTTTAGAGTTAGACGGACATGCTGTTCGCTTGGCTACAAATGTTAAGAATGTTAGTAATGTAGTTCACTTCACACAGATGTAGGGTTTGATGTTAAGTGTTAACTAGTATCTTAGTACCTTTGCAGCATTTACCCTATCATTTGTTGACTAATGATATTGTAAACTGAGAACAGCAGAGCAGTTTTGTTGCATTTATTTGACCAATGAATTAGATGCCCGTCGCCACGCAACGACTTTGATTTTTTTTGATTTTTTTCGGGCAGGGCGAAGGAATGAGTATATTAACTTAGAACTGAGTTTGCACACACATTCACACACACAGTCACACAAACACACACATATGTATACTGTGTGTATATATCACACTCATAATCTTCAGCGTAGTGATTGAAGTGTGTTTACTCTGTTCTGTCCACAGAGGGAGATCACCCGTAAGCTAACGTTCCCCAAGCAGCCCACCAACCCCTTCCTAGAGATGGTGAAGTTCCTGCTGGAGCGCATCGCCCCCGTCCACATCGACTCCGAGGCCATCAGGTCAGCAGCAGGTCTTCATCCTTAGTTTAAAAGGGACCATGGTCCGCTCACCCCTTTGGTCCAACTGGTGTGGACGTGCATTTGAATTCTGGTGCGGATCAAACATAGCGGAAAAGGCCTAACACGTTCCGTTTCCAAACGAACCATGGTCCGGTTCGTTGCGGTTGGCAAGACGACAATCACAGCAAACTTCTGTTGTAGTTTGGCAGTGAAGTAATTTTCCATAGAAATAGCATATTCTGTCAGTGGATCAATTTGGCCTGTATGACCACGTAATTTGATTCGCTTTAAAAAGTCCCGTGTGAACGCTAAACAGAACAAATTTAAACATTTGGTCCCTGATCCGGACCTTCTAAGCGATCTTTGGATGTGAAACAGACACTTTATTTTAGTTTTTTTAACAGACCCCAGTGCTATTTACTGAATACATTCTTGTAAAAACGTGGTCACGGTATGCTACACCAGCCAGCAGAACTCTCTACAGGTCACATCCAATAAGCCTTGTGCTCTCCTCTCCCCCATGTCCCTGTGTGATTGTATAACAACACATTTACAACAGCATGCAGGCTTTTCTCATTCAGTGAGACACCTACTGGTGGCAGGATGCAACTACAGGTCTCAGACCAAATACCAGTTTAACCCTTTCTGATCAGTGGAAAAACACCACACACGGGGCCTAAACATCTGCTCTGGATTGACTGATCGAATGGATTGACCGTGTTGAAGCTGGTCAGCCTGACCGCTTGTTTCATGCAAACACTAGACATCTGCGTTAGTGCTAAAACCCTTTACCTGCAAGTGATTTTCTTCCCTTTTTTTTAACTAATGAATTAAAAGAGGAATGAGTGATGTTTTTGTGTGAAAATAAGTGGTTCAATAGCTCTATATTAGCCATATAAAACATTGCTTCATGGTGTTTAACTGTTTTTTCAGTAAGAGGGTTCTCCCTGTCTGTCCAGCTCTTTGGTAAACAGAAGAATTTTCAGAGAGAACTCATGCCGGAGGCAAGATAAACAAGTGAAATTAAAGACATTAAACTAAATAAACGAGCAGACAAAATTGGGACAGTTTAAAATTTAAGCTGATGAATAGGTTCTCTCTCCTGTTTGGATTACTATTTGTTACCCATCTGTGTGTGTCTTCACTAAAGAGCTGGAGAAGGGAGACCATGATTACTTACTACCAAGTGATTACTATGGGAATATACACCAGAGCTAAAATAATAATAATATATATATATATGTATGTGTGTGTGTATATATCTATGTATATATCTCACTTATGGCTAAAAAAATGTATTGTTCAATTGTTGTGTTGTTCTCTCTCAGTGCTTTGGTGAAACTACTCAACAAGTCTATTGAAGGCACAGCTGACGATGACGAGGAGGGAGTCACCCCTGATACAGCCATCCGCGCGGGCCTGGAACTACTCAAGGTTAGAGAGTGAGGCACGGCAATGCAGGTGGACAGAGCAAAGAAAGAACTACTCGTGGTTAGAGAGTGAGGCAAGACAATGCAGGTGGACAGAGCAAAGAAAGAACTACTCGTGGTTAGAGAGTGAGGCAAGACAATGCAGGTAGACAGAGCAATCAAGGCATTGCTGCTTCCATGGATTCAAGTTCTCAGTCGCCACAACTGATTTCAGTCATTTGATTTGGATTCCATAGAAGCCAGTGTGTCTCCTGTGAAAGCATGCTGTGCACCGAAAATAGCAGATCTACAAGATCACAAAACGTTGCAGCGCGACGTGTTGTTAGCTTGTAGATTGGCTCATCAGGCCCCGAGGCCTGGTAGGGTTTGGGCAGAATTTGAGAGCTCTACACTAGGGATGTGCCGATGAGACATTTTGGCCGATATCCGATATAATTTCATTGCTGTTATTGCCGATAACCTATATTACTGATGTCGATATCATCTCATTCTGTATAAAAATATATATAATTCAGTCCATTCTGAAAAAATACATGTAACAGGGTGTCTGCACTGCAGGCTTAGGCAAGTCAGCTTTAACTTTAATACCTTTTATATTTAATATTGTGAGCTTGTAGATCTGTTCAAGCTGTTACTTTGGGCTTGTTTATCTGTAAAGACAGACCGATTATTCGCCAGTCAACACCATCTTCATAATAGATAAATACACAAACAGATAGAACAGAACTATTATTTTTATAATTATGGATAAATACACAAACGGAACAGAACTATTATTTTTATAATTATGAAAAGAATATATCATATTTCTTTCATGGAGCCTGAGGCCAGGCCCGGCCCGGCCCTACTGATTAGCATAATTTAGTAGTCGGACCTGGTCGGGTTCGGGCAGAGTTTGAGAACACTCTGCCCACTCGGCCCACCTCGGCCACCTGCCACTGGCAGGTAAATAAAACCTTCGGGAAGGTGGAGTTTGCTTTCAGGTTGCCCTGAAAAAATAAATAAATAAACACAACCCAAGATATCAGTCGGCTTATAACACCTGAGCGTGGCCAGAGTGCTCTGTCTTCTGGTTCTGATTTACCTATAATGTGCCGTTTTCACTTTTCACTGTTTTCACAAATATAAAATAACAAATGCGAATACGCTGCGCTGAGGCGCAGTTGTTGAAGGGAAAGGAGGAAATCCAAGGGAAAACAAGGAAAAGCTTTGCGACGATCGGACAAAAATGCTTTTTATTGAACAACGCGGAATGCACTGGTGCTAATCGCCGACCCAGCAACATTCTAACATCCGTGGTGAGCGCTTTATTTTTATGAAATCTGAACGTTTGTTTACACGTTCGCTCTTTAAATGTAGCAGCCGCGCAAAACAGGCTGAAGTTGCTGCATGACTGTCATGTTCCAGGGCTACCCCATGCTGAGCCCTTTCTCTGCCTCCTTCAGGTCCTGTCGTTCACACACCCCACAGCGTTCCACTCGGCAGAGACGTACGAGTCTCTCCTCCAGTGTCTAAAGATGGAGGACGACAAGGTGGCGGAAGCGGCCATCCAGATCTTCAGAAACACGGGCCAGAAGATCGAAACGGAACTGCAACAGATCAGATCGTAAGAGACGGACAGATACATGGAGGGTTGTGGAACGAAGGAGATTACTATAGTGCATTTTCATTGCAGTTGATGTTTGCACTGGATCTATTTTGGGGGACAAACTGGATCAGGTCATTGGACCAACTGTGGATTAATCACTTAAAGTAGCTATACGTAATAATATATATTTTGGGGTTGTCCTCAGGACAGCCAGCAATGGGTTTAATGCTCCCAAAAGAAATGTAGTCTCTGACATCTCTAGGGGCCGCAATCTGCCTTCAAAGATGAGGAACAATGCATGAATTTGACTGTCCACTTCCTGATTGGCTAGTAATTTGCCGGCGGAATAGGTTTGGACCAATGACAAAGCTTCTAGGAAAATCCTTGCATGCAGACTGCGGCCCTTAGAGGTGTCACAGAGACAAGATAGAACATTTTGGAGCATTTAATTCATTGCTGGCTGTCTGACAAAATAATAATGATACTAATAAACAGTCATTAAAATGTTGATATATTATTACTTGTATTTAACCCTATATATTTAGTTGACCAGGGTCCTGCAAGGATCTATAATTGGTCCCCTACTTTTTATCTCTCTGCACCAAATGTCGTCATGTGATTAAAATACATTTCAACACTGTCTCACTAGGACACTCATTCCCGTACTGCATCAGAAAGCCAAGCGGGGCACCCCCCACCAGGCCAAGCAGGCCGTGCACTGCATACACGCCATCTTCAACAACAAGGAAGTGCAATTAGCACAGATCTTTGAGGTGGGTCACTTCCTCTGCTTTTGCCCTGCCTGCATTTGCACTTCAAAATAGATGATCGTCTAGTTCAGTGGTTTCAACCCTTTTCATATCAAGGCCCAATTATTTATTCGTCATTTGAGCCACGGACCAACATTTGATTCAGACCCAAAACTAAAGAATATTTTGTTGTCATTGGATAAGATTTTGTCCACAATTCCATGCTGTATTGATTACATTCTCTAATTGTGTAGACTTCTTGTAAATTACCAGCTGCAAACAATAAGGTACCGGTAACTCTTGAGTGCGTAAAATGAAACGAAATGGACCCATAAGGGTCCATTTGTTTTCATTTTACACTCTCAATAGTTAAAGATCTATAAGGGTCCATTTGGTTACCAACTCCTACATCATTTAGCTGGGGACAACCTGGAACCTGCTCAAGGACCACTGGTTGAAAACCACCGGTCTATTTGGTTATGTTCCATTCTACACATTTGTCATCTTTTGTCCCATTTCCCCTCCCGCAGCCTCTGTCTCGTAGTTTGAACGCAGATGTCCCAGAGCAGCTGATAACTCCTCTGGTGTCCCTGGGCCACATATCCATGCTGGCCCCAGATCAGTTTGCCTCGCCCATGAAGTCCATTGTGGCCAACTTCATTGTCAAGGACTTGCTCATGAATGACAGAGTATGGAACAAAGCGGTGTAGTCGCTCGCACACACACACACACACACACACACACACACACACACACACACACACACTGAAGTATTGTATACCCCATTATACTTATTCAAGGGATGATTACTCAGCATTTCTCATATATAATACATAAAGAGAAAGACATAACATAGCCATGGTTCTTCTTAACCACCAACCACCGAACTTCATTTTTTTTAACATTTTTAAGGATGTCAAAAATAACTGATCTACGAGCTTGCAAGTTTTCATTTTTTATCCATATGGTTTCAGTATTTACTTGTACATGTAATAAGTAAGTAAGTAGGTCATGTGGCCTTCATGTAATAATATTGACAATTAACAATCAATCATTGAACCCCCCCCCCCCCAAGGACCCCTGGGGAGTCTCCGGGCCTCATGTTGAGGCCATGATTTAAAGTTCTCAGTCATTTGGATTCCATAGAAGTCAACATGTCTTCTATAGAAGTGTGTGTTGCACCAAAACTATTGTCTGCTTTTAGTTATTTCAGTCTTCCAGAAAACCCTAATGATCTCAGATATTTCATAACCACAATCATTAACGCCTCAATCTGCAATTTCTTCAGCTGGTTAGCTGTATGGCTACCAAAACATCTTCTTACATATTGTGTTAAGTGTGTAGGACACACAGCGCTAGTGTGTGTCCTTTCACGCCGTTTCACAAATTACTTGGCCTAGCAAAAATTTTCAGTCTTTTTATTTTGTTTTCATCCATGTGTTGAGGCCATAGACTGTAAAAAATATGGACAAAGCGTTCTCCGGGTCTAACATGAACGTAAAATGAAGCCTGAAATCGCTTCATTGTAAATCGCCATCTTTCTAGATCCGTTTGGTACCAGCTGGCCATTGGCTGGCTCCGTTTTGGACCAGCTGGCCATTGGCTGCCCAGACAACGAGGCGGGACTTCCCCCCCTTCTTCTTGGTTTTTATTTTGACTCGAGTGGGAGGGGAATCCCGATCATAGACTGTAACGGTAGCCACGCCCCTCAGAACATACGCGATGTTTTTTTTTTCTTTATGGTCATTTTTTTAATTAATGGGACCATAATTTTCCAAAAAGAATATTATGACATTGGAAATTAGACTTTAAACTAGTGACTGGAAGAAGAAAGTATTCATGACCATGTTTATTAAGGTAATACAGTCTAGGTGAAGTTGGGCCAAAATACATGGGCCTCTATGGAGCTATGGGGCTTTTTGGGTCCAGTCCAGCGCCACAACAGGCCATTATAATGAACTACCGATTTCAAATGAGGCTTCACGAAATATCTGGCTGACTGCCCCCCTGGTTGAGGCCCAGAGACCCCCGGGTGAAATATATGACGGGACAGTGTTAATACTTTCTAATGCAATCTGTCCTGAACCTTTGTTTTGTCAAGTCAATGGGGAACAAGAATGGGAAGTTGTGGACATCCGATGAGGAGGTCTCGCCTGAGGTTCTAGCGAAGGTAAGACCCTTTAAAACACATGCGAGAGTTAAGGATGCTTTATCCGAACATGGATCAAGAACAATCCTGTGTTGATGACATGATTGTGGCTTGAACCTTTGTTCTAAAAACGCAAACCCATGTGTGAAAGAGTGCTGTTTCCTCTATAATCCCATTCGTATGTTATTTTTTTACATTCAAATATATTTGACTATAAAAACAAATCTATAAAAACAAGCCTCTCCATCCACCAGGGCTGTTGATGGCCACAGGTCGACGTTGTAGCGACAGCACAAACAATGTTATATAGATTAACTTTCATGTTGTACTAATTATGAAAGTTTCTTAAACTTAACTTTCAAGTGAAGTTTCGTTCCCACGGCCCTTGTAAAAGATGTCGTTCGGTCAGCGAGGCAGTGTTGTTAAACACCTCTTCCTTCCTCTTCCTCCAGGTGCAGGCCATCAAGCTGCTGGTGCGCTGGTTACTAGGGATGAAGAACAACCAGTCGAAGTCGGCCAACTCCACCCTGCGACTGCTCTCTGCCATGCTGGTCAGTGAGGGAGACCTCACGGAGCAGAAGAAGATCAGGTAATTCTAGGGTTAGCCTCAGTACCCAGGCTTTAGATTACTTTATTTTTCTCCCAAGGGAGAAATTTGTCTTGGCCACAAGGGCCCACACTGCAGCAAATTGTACAATACAATACAATACAGGTACACAGTGACTCGTACAACATCTAAGTAACACACACGCCAAAATACCTAGTGCAAAAGATAGAGCAGCACCCTAGTACCACCTCAAAACCTTCTACCCCTACCCTGTCTGCCCCCTGCAAAGACTCTGGTAAGGAGTGTGATTGACAGAGGGACAAAGGAATGCTTGTACCAATTATACCTATTATATTTGCACACATTAGAAATGCCTTCTAAATCAGTACATCTGTGCGTATGTATGCCTTTGGACCTCTCAGCTTCCCAGAAGAGAAGACTCTTTCAATATTTAAAAAAACCAAATAGCAGATGTACAAGCTTGTGGCACTGAGCAATGATTAATTAGTCTCTCCTTTACAGTAAGTCAGACATGTCTCGTCTGAGGTTGGCTGCAGGTGGTGCCATCATGAAGCTGGCCCAGGAGCCCTGCTACCATGAAATCATCACACCTGAGCAGTTCCAGCTCTGTGGCCTGGTCATCAATGTCAGTCCTCACTCTCTCTCTCTCTCTCTCTCTCTGTCTGTGTATGTGTGTGTAACTGTGTATGCATAAAGGGATAATTTATACCCATACTCATGCAGTTTGAATCTTCTGTTTTGATTTGCTTTGATTTCCTGCTATATTTAACCACATGTCTACGAACGACTGAGTTTGTGCAGTGGTTCCCAAACTTTTTAGCCTGGGACCCAAGCGCGCAATGCAACGCGTGCTTGTAGATCGGCTATTTTCACTACTACTTAAACATTTGTTTTCTGATTTATAAAATGTATTTGATTATTATTATTTTTATTCATGAAAATCTTTAAAAAAATCATTGCATTTTATTTATTTTTAAATCATGAAAAATGTTGCATTCTTGGGGAATTTTCTTCTTCTTTTGAATGTTTTTCTCGTGGCCCATGAAAATGTGTCCCACTGTTTGTGAACCAGTGATCTAATTGTGTCAGCCTTTTCCCTGCCTCCTCCTCCTCTGCCCTGCCGTGCAGGATGAGTGCTACCAGGTGCGTCAGATCTATGCCCAGAAGTTGCACTTGGCGCTGGTGAAGCTGATGCTGCCCCTGGAGTATCTGGCCGTGTTTGCACTGTGTGCCAAGGACCCCGTCAAGGAGCGACGCGCTCACGCCCGACAGTGCCTGCTCAAAAACATCACCGTCCGCCGCGAGTTCATCAAACAAAACCAACTGCCTCAGGGTGAGTGAGTTCAGGGTTGCTTGGACTGAATTACATTCACCGTTGATCACCATCATTATGAGAACACGGCTAGAATTCGTATTATGTCAGTGGTTGATGAGACCTTACAATATAAGTAATAATGAGACGTAACATGAACTTTATTACTTTTTTATTTTTACAGAAAAGATGTTGTCGCTTCTTCCCGAGTACGTGGTTCCCTTCATGATTCACCTGCTGGCCCACGATCCAGATTTCACCAAACCGCAGGAGTATGACCAGTTAAAGGACATCAAAGAGTGAGTCATTCGTGTCATCTGGCATGTTTAAAGTTAAAGAACGGACCACTTGTCCACTTCACCACTTTTCAACCTATCTTCATATAATTGGTCCTCACTAATGACCATGATAAAATAGCAAAAAAATAAATCTACTCTGTGTGGGCAGTTCAGAAACCCGTACACATCAAATCCAAGCTAATAGAAAATTAGAAACTGCAGGCTTTCTGTTCCTTAAAAGTTGCAATGCGAAAATGGAAGCCATCGTTCTCACGATAATACAAATCTAAATGTATGTAAAAAATCACACCTGTGTGAACTGAGTGGTGCAACTCCCCTCTCCCCTCATACTGGTGCTCATTGTCACATACATAGGTGGACACATAGGTGAACCAACACATACTGTAGGTGAACACGGACATTGCTGTTCCTTGGAGTGGTTGCACCACTAAAAAAAAAATCTTCCTAACGATGACACTGGTGGACGGGTTTCTGAACTGCCCACAGCCCTCCCATGAGACAGAGTAGAAAATAATTGATAATAATAAAGGATTGCATTTTATAGCGCTTTTCTATGCACTACGTGCTTACTCAAAGCGCTTTACAATGGTCCATTTATTCATACATTGTACTATTTTATCATGAACATTCGTGAGGACCAATTATATTTAGAGGGGTTGAGAAGTGGTGAAGTGTTCCTTTTGTAAGCTGAAGTTATGAACAGACGGACGCTTTCACTTATACTGTCCAACAAACGGTTGATCCGATTCTGGCACAGTTTCTCAGTACAGAGTTTCATTTATCCAACAGGTGCCTGTGGTTCATGCTGGAGGTTCTGATGACCAAGAATGAGAACAACAGCCACGCCTTCCTGAGGAAAATGGTGGAGAACATCAAACAGACCAAGGACGCACAGTGTCCGGAAGACGCAAAGGCCAATGAGGTAACGTTAGCCGAGTTAACAGAATACCAGTGGTAAAGTACTCAACGTTCTTATTAACCCATTTAGACCTACCATCGATTCTACAAATATCTTCTAAATCCTGACGGTTTTCTGAAAAACCTATGAATTTATGTCAGTGGTTCTCAACTTTTTTCAGGATATAGGTTATTCCAGGAACCCCTCAGAAGCAAAGATTTGAGTTAAAAACGTTTGCTGTGAAAGAATATATATTCAAAGATTTGTGCCACATTTTCACGATTTTTCAAAAAATAGCAGACCTACAAGCTTGTAGATCTGCTATTTTTGAATAGCTAAAGTATAACATAATGCTTAAAACACCAAAAGGTGTTCCCGCCCAAAATGAGTCAACTACTACCGTTACAAGTAAAGGTCCGGAATTCAAAATGTACTTGAGTAAAAGTACAAAAGTATTGGCATCAAGATGTACTTAAAGTACCAAAAGTACTCATTATGCAGAATGTCCCCTTTTCAAGTTTTCAAGTATAAAAATCTTTTGAAAATAGTCGATCTACAAGCTCACAATGCGTTGCATAGCGACACATTGGATCTGAGTGGAGTATAAGTAAAAGTTTTGGAAATTGAAAATTCTAAAGTAAAGTACAAATGCCTCAAGGTGTACTTAAGTACTGTACTTAGGTAAATGTACTTAGTTACTTTCCACCACTGATAACCACATACTCTAGGAATGAGCGCACACGGGTACAGTGCCTTGTAACACAAATTCTCTCTGTTTCTCAATTTCATTATATTTTGTACTGCCATGTCAATGTGCCTCATTTTCCATGGTTACAGAAGCTGTATATTGTGTGTGATGTCGCCCTCTTCGTCATCGTCAACAAGAGCACAGCATGCTTCCTGGATCCTCCCAAAGAACCCATCCTACCTGACAAGTTCTACATTGCGCAGGACAAGGTGATATATTTGTTTATGCATTCACATATAGTTTAGTTTTAGTTTGTTTTGACAATAATCTTTCTAATTCACTTATTATGACATGCCCAGAAATGGGAACGCTGCGGTTCAAGTTGTTAATGTGGTTTTAGTGACTTGTGCTCATCACCAATTTCTTCTGCTCGACAGGACTTCAAAAATGATAAAGACTATCTTTCTGCAGAAACCAGACAAGTGCTCCTCACCGGCAAGGTAAGTACATTGTACATAATGGGCTTAATTTGTAGATTATATCATACTCTGTTGCAAACGTTTCCACAAATAATTGGCATTAGCAAGTATTAACCACTTCCTTTGACCAATACCAATAGACCAAAGACAGTCCTGGTTGTTTAAACATAAATGCACCCCCACTACTGCTTTGTTCTCACCCTAACCTTACGGACATCTCCACAGCCTAAGCCCTCTCCAGTTCTGGCAGCAGTGAACAAGCCACTGACCGTACCAGGGAGGAGGGTCTACGTCAAGCCCACTACGGGCTCAGACACAGCCAGCAACGCCAGCACCAACTCCCAGCCGAGCTCTCCAGCCCTCAACAAGAACAGGTAGACAGAAAGCCCCTGAAACACAAGACTGAAACAGCCTTGGATCAAGACGGTCGACTCATCAGGCTAATCTTTTTTTATATCATCCTCTCCTTGTTGATATATTATGCCAATATGTCATTTAGGTTGAAATCATGATATGACTTTATGTTGTGATAATAAGCAGCAGTAGCCTCAGTCATGAACTACATGTCTTCCGTTCCGTGTGCAACACACTGCCGCCCACCACCACCACCACCACCACACCACATGCGGTGTTGGATGAAATAAAGTCAATGATAGCTATCGGTGCCTGTGATACGAACGGGTAACGGGTCCATTTTTGGACGGGCAGGATCTGGTTTCGAGTTTTATATAAATCACGGGTAACGGGCGGGTAGCAGAACTGATGATTGACGGGCGGGGCGGGGCGGGTGCGGGTGCGGGTATCGGAAATTGGACCCGTGCAGGACTCTGGCACGTGCACACATTTGTGAGGAAAATGTTCTTTTTGTGACTTTTCTCCTTTCTCCCATAGCAACAGTAATGTGGGAACAGAGTCGTCGGAGAGCGGAGCACGGGAAAACGAGGAGAACCCGATCATCAAGAATAATGACAACAACGCAAAGGTAAATAAAATCTAGACAGGATCTACACAGGGTCTAAGAAAGGTAAAGCAATAATATGTACTTGAAGGTTATTAAAAGAGAAAAGGAACCCAATATGTATTCAACATCAATTGGCATTGACTATTAAAAATGTGTTTTGTAAGTAACCCTCTGTGTTCAAAAGATGTAGTGGGGCTATTCCATACACTAAAGCATGTGTAGACAAGAAACAGATTGGCTTGTTTTGTTATTCAATAAATCTAATATGATACATTTAAAATGGTCAGAAATTTAGGTTTTTTTCTTCTTCCATCACCCATTTCATTGTGACATACACTGCTCATGGATCTTCATCAAGTGTTTCCTCTCTCACTCTCTCAGGAGGAGGTAGGCCGGAATGCGACCACCCCTGACGCTACGACAGAGGCGTCGCCCGTCAAGCGGCGCGGGCGTCCCCCCAGGGGGTCTGCGCCCGCAGCGCCCCCTGTGGCCATGGCCGACAAGGAGGGAGTGGCGGTGGTGACGGGGGGCGGGGGGGCTGGCAGAGGGAGGAAGAGGGCGGCTGACCCTGCTTCCGACAACTCGGCGGACTCCATCAACATCAAGATGTCAAAACAGCAGCAGCAGAAGGACGAAGGCACGAAGAGACAGATCGACTTACAGAGGTGAGCCCGTTGATGGAACGGGGGTGTAAAGTGACTGAGTACATTTACTTAAGTGCTGTACTTAACACTTTATTTTCCCATGAATATTCAGAATAAAGGTGCTAGAGTGCCCAGCAGATGAGGCAGATTTTACTCTGAAAAGCCCCGCCTTCCATTATCCCCCAAAACAGGGAGACATAATCTTCCATTATTATGTTGCGCTGTCACATCTAAACTCTCTATAGAAGCGTTTATATTCCAACTGAGATGCTAGGTTAAGTCAGAAATGAAGACGGAACATTGCCGTTTTAGTCAAAACCATGGAGAGCACCGTAGATTTAGAGTTATGAGCCACTTTAGTCGGGCGTAAACAAGGAAGTGAATGGCAGTGCGCATGCGTGAAACACAAGGAGATCGCTGAAGAAGGAATGGCAACAAAAAAAAAGGTATTGAGGTATTGATTATGAGTATTTCCAATAATTTTTCTTCTACTCTACTACATCTTGGAGGCACACATTTGAGTCATGCTTTGTATGTAACGTCACTTGTGGAAAAATGGTCTGACTGAATAGTTTTTGTGGCAAGTCTGTACCCCATTAGGACTTTTAGGAATTGGCAGATACAATAAAGGCACGCCAAAATGTGATCTGAAGACATTTGGGAGTTTGGACAGAAATGTTCCACTTCCAGGTATAGGAACGAAAGAAGAATGTTATTTAACATGTAGCCTAAAGGAAATTTCAAATTAACGTTTTGGCTCAAACAGTTTAAGATTGTGTTTTCATATTTGCTTCTAGTACAGTATTTTTTTTATTTTTATATTTTTTTCTCAAACCCTGCTCATTAAGTTGACCTGTTTCCAAATTAGAATATTCTTATTTGCTGTTAGTCTTGTATTTTCTTGATAATAGTTGTAATTATTTGTCTTTCAGGTAAAGAGGAGACCACTGAGGGCCAGATCAAGACTGTAGAGAACATAGCAGAATCCCTCATGCTCCCCCCCACCCCCCTTCCTTAGCCCCTACACATGCTTTCTGACTCTAAAGCTCTTCTGGACACTTGATCGTGATGGACCTTTCGTACCCATACATATACAGTACATACACACACACACACACACACACACACCACTGATACTAGAAGGTTTTAAACACCTCGTAGTTATGAATGGAAGCTCATTGTATGTAGATCTTAATCTCAAAAACATGTTATTTTTTTCCTTTGTGTTTGTTGCTCTTTGCTTCTTTTGTGGAGCTGTTTTTAAAAGAAGAAAAAAAGGATGGACATTTTACAAACGTTTTAATCTGGTTATGATTGTTGCTTATTAAATTCCCTGGGAAAATCTTATGTCTCCTGGTGTCTTACTCAAGTCTTTTTTTACTAAGCAATGTTTAAATTTCATTTTTGCTAACCTGTTTTGCTAATTATAAACTTACATGGCAACTTCCAGTTAAACATTTTAGATCTTGGAATACAAAAATAGCTAAAGATTGGTTAAATATCAAGTTCAAGGGAATGAAAATGTCCAAGTAAAACCCTATTCCTCTTGATAGTGGATATTTTGTTATAAACTTAGTAATGTTAAATGTCATCGACAGGGACAAAGTGAATGGCTTTATTGACTTGTTTATTATAGACAATTTAATGGAAATCTTGACTAAAATAAACCCAAGACAATATCCTAAGCTCCTTTCACTTAATTTATACTGGGAAGAGGATATTGAATAGAAGTTGGGTATGATAAACATTAAGTACTTAACTGTGGATTTCACAATTATTTATATTTTTACATACAGTATTACCGTTTTGTCAGTAATATTTTGTAGTTAAAATGGGTTCACAGCTGTTTTATCATTTTATTATTCTTCAGAAAATAAATGCTTTTACATTTTCTTGTACAGTGCATTTGTTTTTGTCCCAGCATGTTGTAAAGAAGACTTGACTTGGCCCAACCAAGAGACACGGAATGCAAATCGTTGGTTTTCTAGATTTTTTTAATCAAAGAAACATGACACTGTCACAATAAATAACCATGCTTTGTACTGTTGATGCTTGCGTCCAGAGGGGGAAAAAAATGGAAAATAAATTCCCAATCCTAACAGAATCCCAGATGCAACAACCCCATTTTTTCCCCACGTCATCGTGCAATATTGAACATTGTGATAACATCCATCAGTAAGACAGGGTAAGTGTCTGTCTGGTTTTCTTACAAAATATAAATCCGGCCTTCAATGGTGCACTCTAGTAATAATCAGAATGCTCTTATTGATAAAGAGCCTTCACTATTTACAAAAGAAGCACATGTGCCTACACCACGTATTTGGATCTAGTCTGATGCACTTCACTGTTGGGTGGTCAGCTTCTGCTCTCCATCTCCTAGTCATACTACATGCTACTGGGTTGGTAGGGGTAGTGCAAGGAGGGCAAGCAAAAGGGGGGTATGTGTGTCTTCGAAGGAGGCAGTGAGGATGCATGGATACCCCACTAATCTATGCTAAGCAGTCCATTTCTTGTGAACTTTGCTCACGGTACCTCAGTAAAAGAAAAAGTCTTGCAAATATTTTGCAGGCCTGCCATCTGATATTAAATAACAGAGGAATTCCAGCCTCCATATACCATCCATAAGACTTGAGTTTAGCACAAGCTTGACCATCTCACGCGGTTACAAATGAGGGCATTGCCGACTGTACACCATGGACATGGTCCAAGTTTTGATTGCCTCCAGCTGGATTGTGTGACCAAGTCAGAGCAGAGAAAAGAGATCTCATACTGATCTCTGGAAAGGTTAATATATCTCCTTCAATTTATATTAGGATCTTTAAGATGGTGAGATGCTTTGAAATCTGTGGCAAAAAGCAAGTTGTGCCTATGGTTAGTGATCTGTACAAAACAAAACCTACTCAGCTCTTCTAATGCAACATCCAGCATGTTTTTGATCAATTACTGATTCTAGGTAAATCTATTCATGATGGGATTTCTCAGAAACAGAGGTAAAATAAACAGCGAAGCTTGAAATTTCACAAAACTATACCACACTGGATGTGCCTAGTGGTTAGTTTTGTAGCCATCAAGGTGGCTGCTATACAGTAGAACTGGATAAGTTTTTAGCACTATTATAGTTCACTCCAAAGGAGGATGCCAGTAGTTAGATAACTATGTAACTTGGCCAGGAAAGCCTATTAGAAGGCAACATACTATAACGTGCAAAGAAGCACAGACACAATAAAGGGTTAGGGGTACAGCGGAGAAGGTGGTATGTCTTTACTTTTAGCAGCCTGAGCAGGTTGTTCTGTAACCCCCTTGCAATACAATCAGGACCAGTATATTGGCTGTGCCACTCACTATAACACAGTCTCGGCCACTCAAATGTACTTGGAATAAAATGGAAATCATTTTAGAAAACAAGGTAGACATTAGGTATAGCAAGGTAGGACTTATGGACCACAAAAGGATAAAAAGATATTTCCATGTATTTGAACTAGGTATAGTTTATATTTAAAATAATTTGTTTTACAATGTCATGTAAGAAAGAAAAGTATATCCCAATTTATTTTCAAATTTACACACTTATATATCTATTTACAGATAACTTTCTTCCTGCTGTGCAGGTGTTAAGAGAATGCATGTATGTTTGTCTGCTTCTAGACCCTAAAATCCATATCCAAAACTCTGCAGGTGTTGGACTCTAACATTAAGGAAATCCCACACACCACTCTTGCACCACAACAGCATCTATTTAGCCCAATCAAGGCTTTAGTCAGGGTATTAAATGTCCATCAAAAGAATACTCTGACAAACGTCCAACTGGGATGAAATAACAGAATAACTGACAATGTACAGGAAGTGCAGTTTGAGGGGTTTCCCTTTTGTTTTAGGATGATTCTACAGATTAAAATTTAACCAGGTGGTGGCAGTTATTCCTTGAAGTAACAGGAAATCTTGTCAAAAGTTTTAGAATTAAACTTCAGAATCAATCTTGTGCCAAGTTGCCCCCCCACCCCAAAAAAAAGCGGGTCATAAAAGGCGTCATGTTTAGGTTTGTCTGATTTCTTTTTGGGCGGGACATGATTAAGTTAGTGGAAATTCAAAGTGGAAGAAAACACATAATTCAAATGGAGAAGAGTAATGAATGGCGAGAGACAGTAGGCAGCAAGGTGGTGTGCATATTGGCGATTGTGACAAGTTTATAGCATACAAACTTGTAACAACACTCCTCCCCCCCCCCCCTCCCCTCTCAAAAAAAGAGAAAAAAAAAGAAAAAGGCTCAGTTTGATGGATGTGGTTGGCGGGAGTTTCAATGTAATGGAAGGCAATGGTGAAATGGCAACCGGGAGAAGTGGGTGTTGGGGATCATCAAGCCTGGCTGAGACTCAGTTGCTGAGGAGCAGCTCTGTTGCCGTTTCCACATCCCAAGATTTTGAAGACAAGGCTGCTATTACTGCATTCTGGAAGGAAGGAAAGAAATTACTTGCGTGTGATCAAACGCTATGTCAAACAGTGACCTTCCCCACTACTACATACAAAGTTGTTTTAACTTGAGGTAATGACCTGAAGGAGGGAGAAGGGATGGCATTCCTCTTGTTAACATAAAATATGTAATGCACCCATTCTCTATACCTGTATATTTTCATTGAAACATCAGAGAAAGAGATGGTTTATATTCACACCATGCCCCTTTCAAAATCAGGTGTATTGGCATATAGTATTTTGAAATAAGACTCAACAAGTCCTTCAACAAGGTTGCCTTGCAACTAAACCCATTAAGCTATGCTGTCCCATACCATGCTTCATTCGATATTAATTTAGCCTGAGAAACAAAGTGATACTGACCTTATCAAAGCCCATAGCACAGAGTTTGTCTATTTTACGCGTGTAGTCGGGACTGGAAACAGGAGCGCCTGCGTACACGTGGGACCACAGTCGTGCCGTCTGTTTGAACATCTCTGGGTTCTGCTTATACTGTGGGAGCAGAGAGAACAATTACATTCTAAAGAAGGCATATCTCCATGTTGGTGTATAAATAGCATACATAACTTATTGGTATTAGAAGTGTACAGCCTGTATTATAAATTTGATTTACTCTATGGGACTCAAAGTACCAACAAATATTAGTTTATTTTATTCACAAACCAGATTGACAAAGATTGCATTCAACCTGTTGTGGGCAAATCTTAGCTAAAAATAATTACTTTTATCTACCCTTACAGTGCAACAATCCGTTCTGCATGTTTATTTGATATGCTTCCAAAATAACTCAATAACAACGGATGGCCGAGAGATTATGTTTTCAGTTTAAAAAGTAAAGGTCACAATCAAGGTCATGCTCAAAATACAGAACAGGCGGGTGTATTTTAATTAGTGATGCACCGAATATTCGGCCGCAGAAAATATTGGGCAGAAAATGGATAAAAATGCATTTTCGGCCTATTCGGTTTCGGCCCAAATAGGCAGAAAATATATCACTGAATAGTGTATGCAATTAAGGCATTCAAAGAGCTGAATAAATGTTTATTGGATCCATAATAGTGATTATTATTTAAGTTAACATAACATTTGTAGAATCAAACTCAGGTTAATGGGTTAAGTGAGGATACTAAAACAGCGATATTCAGTTACACTTCATACCAATGATACTGTGCGGGTGTAGGTATGTTAAGTGATAACCACTTTCAACATGGCATTATAGGCAAAAGCTTTCTAAATCTTTCAAATTTTCCAAACATCTACAAGCTTGTAGGTCAACATTTTTTTCTATTTGTTGTACAACAAAGTATATAGTGCTTAAGTGGCATTCTGGACTAGACCTGTATGGCTGGAAACATTGTGGTTGCAAGGACTGACCTTCTGACCTTTCAGATACAGGACTGTGTCACAGTCATTACCAAGTGATTGAGAGATTATTTATTCTGTACTTACTCTGTATAAACATACTATTTTAACTAGTGATGCACCGAATATTCGGCCGCAGAAAATATATAAATATATTAAAATATATCACTGAATAGTGTATGCAATTAATGCATTCAAAAGGGCTGGATAAATGTTTTATGGACCCATAATAGTGATTATTATTTAAGTTAAGTTTGGCCATAACCATTTATTTTGCCATAAATCAGGTAGCTTTAAGGTACGGCCATGACAGCAATGGTAGGAAAAAAGATGTATAATATTAATCATATTCGGATATTCGGTATTCGGTTTTCGGCCAACTGTTTCCTATATTCGGTATTCGGCCAAGAATTTCCCTTTCGGTGCATCCCTAATTTTAATGACACTTGGTGTGGGGTACAGGCTTTAGTTCCGACATACTATTGGTCCGACTATCATTAGACAGACACCGTACCCAAAACCCTACGCAAGCATGGCGCAACGCATGTCGGACCAGCGCATTGTTGGGAGCGACGGGTCATTTCCACATGTCGCACCTTTGGTGTCGGATTTGCGTGTGCATCCCATTCACTTTTGGGTCAAAAAGATCAAGGGCAGATGCCTGGTGGACAAACCATTTGTTTTCTTACCTAGTTTAACTTGACCCTTTTTTGTTTAGCCGAGCTGGGTTCCATGATATTGATTGTTGCCATGCTTTTAACCCTGTACCACTCTGAGATTAGTGAGAATGTAAAGTGCTTTATAAATAAAATGCATTATTATTATTATTACCATCATTATGCTCCTAGTGAGTGTTAGGACTCAGGTTCGACCCCTGTATTGCATCTCTCTCAAGCATACAACAAAATCAAGGGCACAATAAAAAGACATAGTGTACCTCATCCTTAACTATTATATGACCTGTCAACTATCAACTTGCATAACAAAATGTGCTTTAGCTTGCAACTTTAACAACCTTGCCAAACCTGTTTGCTTCTGAACAGGGAGAGAAGGTATGTTCAAAACATTGTTCATTACCTGGTTTGCTACTACTGCATCCTGTGGGTCATCTGGCTCAGCAGCAGCAAGGAGAGCTTGTAGAGATAACAGCACTGTCCTCAGGGTCATAGCAGCCGCCCTGGACATAACAGGAGGAGGACAGGGGTGGACATAAATAGAGTGGGTATGATTAAACGATTGGCGGAAAGAACAGAAAGCAAGTTAGAGATGCTGGCAGCGAGTGTAAAATGTATTAATTTGAAGTGCTGCCAAGTCTATTATATAAAGCACACTGGAACGATGTTTGATGTAGGTCACTAAATGCAGGCATTGTTTACCTACCACTGGTCTTTTAAAATGTCCAGACAAATTGCTCCTGTCACAGAGCTGATGTTTGGATGCCATATCTTAGTTATGAATCGCACCTAAGAGAGAGAAAGATGCGAGATTGAGAAAAAGAATAGGAATAGTATGTGTGCGAGAGAGTGTGTGTAGCTTCATGTATAGATAGTTTACATCATTTCTGCAGAGCAAGTGGGTGGGTGATACTGGAATACATACCTTTGGTGGGTTAAATGGATACGTTTCTGGGATTTTTATTTCAAGCTGATACCTTCCACCTTAGGAAGGAAAGACATTAAACACAATCACACTGATCATGATGATAATGAGGAACCAACAAATAAACTTGATTGACTAGCATGACATTTTAATGGGTACACACAGCACTGCTAATTGCACAAAAAAGACATGGGTACTACCTTCATATGGTGTGTCTGGTGGACCTGCTATTTCCCCTCTCAGCTCCGTGAAGTTCTCATCCACTAAATCTACTTTAATTTGGTTTTTACTTGTCTGTCAGGGAGAACAAAAAAAATGATTAGGGAATAGGTTTCATTTGGTCACAGTAATGGATCACAATCTATCGTATATAAAATCACAGATTCGGACATAAGACTGTTAGTTACTGACAGGTTAATAACGATGACAAGTCATAGAAATACCATAGAGTTTCAGTCTAAAGCTAGTTAGCAACACAGCTAAACCAAATTGTTAACTTCGGACCATTTCATGTGTAACAACTGTCTGCAAGGTGACATAATAAAAGCTTCGCCTTAGCTTGGACAAATCCATTTAACTTGAGACACGTGACCGACCACTAATTAATGTCAAGTTAATGTGGACAAGTTTGTTAGTTAAGTTAGCCTGAGAGAGAGAGAGCCGTCACTGCACGGCTAATGTTAGCCGAGACATAGCTGTCAAAACGCTGCTAAAACAAGCTTGTTGGGCGTTGATCACGTCTTCTAACATAGCATTATAAACATGTCTTAATGACTCATAAGGAGTGTCACAGATGCCATCAGCAAGCAATGGTGTTTGTTAGGACGGAGTAATGAAACGAGAGGCCTGTAAATCCTCGGGGTTTCCTACGTGAACACCCGCTGCCACCTGACAGATATTCATCCGATCATAATACCTTTCAGTCGTAAACATGTCATGTTTTTTTTCCGAGCGTAGCGCTCGGAAAAAACACAACATGTTTACGACTGAAAGGGTGTTTTCAGCGCATGATCATTGTTTTGTTTTGCCATATCGTTATCTTGTTATGATGATGAAGTGGTTGTCAGCTAGCTAGGTTAACGCTAGCCAACCTCAATATCATGACACTAATCGTCATTAATTTATACTTCGTCGTATACATACGACACCTTTCTCATTTGAAAACAACGAAGTGTTTTTGTAGTCGTGCGACTAAAGTATATAAATACCGCCGTATCGGTTTTAGATCACTAACAAACAAGCTCAACAACTCCCAATTTATCCCGGGCCTCACTTCCCTTCCTCCCCATCACAATCCACAACACACACAAGCTAAAGCTAACGTTAGCCCAAAGTAAAATAGCAGTGAGAGCCGCAACAAAATGACATGAGACAGGACTATTTCATTTGACCACATTAAAACCCACTTCAACACAACAACACATCGTTCGTTTACAGGGTGTAAAAACCGTTTCGCCAAGTGGCGTCCACACCTCTTCGCTTTTAAGAACTTCCTTGAACTCCCGTTTGATCCTCTGGACCGCGATGTTAGCCATGGTTCTGACTGTTCCTCTCCTGTCCTAGGCTGTCCTGTCTGTCTGTGTCTGTCTGTGTGGAGCTGCGCCCAGATCAGACCAGCTTCTCCCCCGGTGTGTTTGTGGCTCCTGGTCGTGGCTCGCTGCTGCTTTTCTCCACGATGGAGGATCTCGATCTTCTTCTTCCTACGTTTCACGTTCCAGCTAAATGATAATAATAATGATTAAAAACACGTACGGCACCCCTTCAACAAACTAAATTAGACGGCAAGAGGCGGCATTGGGTTGTGTATATGAATGTGGCCCGCGTCACTCAGTCTCTAGAAATATTATTCACATTCCACACAAACAGTCAGTGATTCAATGGTAGCTAATCGTGGAGACGCTGGAATGTTCATTATAGTGGACAATGATGTGAACTGAAATGATTTGTGTGTTTTTCGGGATATTTCTCATTTTCTCCTGTGAGAGGTGAGCAGGTGAGAGGCACAAATAGACACAAATAATGTTATCTTTACTGACTGTTGACTACTTAAACAAACGATATAAATCTGAGGCATTATTATTTAATAATAAATACTGTGTTAATTTAACTGCGAGTTGCCACCAATTTGATTACTTTCGATACATTTGTATCTGTTTACTAGACAGTAGGGTTTTCTTTTGACTGTTTTTTTTTTTTTTTTTTAAGAAAATCTGTCAAAAGAAAACCCAGATGTCCAATTTGCCTACTGTTGGCTTGGACCTAATATTTATGCTGACAGAAAAAATAAAAACGTAACCACATGCAACGACTTATTTGATCTCTTTTTGGCCAGCAACTCTACATCTGACCTCAAACCCTTAGATCTCCATATATGGAGCTGACCTGTTCTGACATCCTTCCCCATGGGTTGACACTAAAGGTCTCAGACTCGGAGGCAGGTCATGTTCTACTTGCCCATTGCCCAAGAGTCATGCCCACTTGCCCAAAAAGTAAATCCTCCATTATAAAATGACAATTACCGTTCAATTTAACACTTACCATATTTATTTTAAAGGATATGTACTCAAACTAGAGCTGGTTGTCTGGGTTAGGAGGACCGCCGCAGTGGTGTCCTTAACTTAACCTGGGATGCCGAAATTTCTGTGAGAATAAATACCAGCACACGTTGTGTCCTTTTATGACTCTTGTTTTATTTTTCGTTTCCCCCCAGCAGGCAACAAACAGATAGATGGACGTTTCGGCCGAAATCTCGGACACAACGATATCAGGGTTGTAAGGCCAGATATCCTGTCTCGTACTGAGGGCGATGGAGTCTCTCGCAAGGAGCGTAGCAAATTATGCTTGCCTCTAACGTCAAGGGCAACAACCAGTCAGCTCTAGGTGAAAGCCTTTGTTACAGTGTGATAATAAATGTCATACCTCAATTTGTATGCCAAATACCTGCATAGAATATGACACTGCCCCCGCTGCCACACTAGAGTTCTCATCAGGCCCGAAAATTAAGGCCCAGCCCTAACTCTGCCCTCATCAAACCCTGTGTACACTCAAGACACTGCCCCTGCTGCCACCCTTAGAGGAGCTGACCCGTTCTGACATTCCATATGTTGATCTGACCTCATCAAACCCTGTACACTCAAGACACGCTCCATATATGGCAGGTACAGAATTCATTCCATATGTTGATCTGACCCCCCTTGCCAAAGCGCCAGCGCTCGCCCAGCAGTCTGCTGTCACCCAGGCTGCTGCAACCTCGCTTCTCTCCCTCAGGCGTCCCACTGGTATGATTCTGATGATGATAATGACGATGATGATACATTAATCATTAATAATAATAAAAAGCTCTATCTATCTATCTATCTATCTATCTATCTATCTATCTATCTATCTATCTATCTATCTATCTATCTATCTATCTATCTATCTATCTATCTATCTATCTATCTATCTATCTATCTATCTATCTATCTATCTATCTATCTATCTATCTATCTATCCATCCATCCATCCATCCATCCATCCATCCATCCATCCATCCATCCATCCATCCATCCATCCATCCATCCAGTCATCCATCCACCCATCCATGTCTTTGTTACACAACTGTACAGATGTTACAGGTGGCTGAGTGGCAGCTGTGTTGATTGTTTACTGAATCGTCCGCTGCCTGTGATAGGCTCTTAGATATGGTCGAGTCCTTATTAGACCAATCAAGATGCGCTTTTGGAAACGTAAAGCTCCCGGATGTCTCGCGTGTTCAATATGTGCTAGAGTCTAACCTGGACCCCATAGCCCCGAAGGACGGTCAGCTTTGGGGAAGGAACTGCAGCCAGGTATCATTCCAAAATAAATACCTCGACAAAAAGGTATATATTATCCACCTTCTGTTCTCTATTATATATATTGTTTTATATTAAAAAATATACAATGTATACTTTAAAGCTCACTTTAGCTCATAAATCTGTTAATCTTTAAAACAACATTTTACAGATATAAGTAATACACATTTTGTGTGAGCTAACCGTCGCGTGACAACAAACCCCGTCGTCCTTGCGGGCTATGGGATTTAGACCGTTCTCATCTGCCTGCTGCTGCCGTTAGGTTCACGTGTAACAAAACAAAACATACTGGTGATACTGCCCGAGATTTTGCTGCTGTTCAGATGACATGTTAGCCGTTTAGGGCTCTGTCTGGAAGGCGTCTCGCGTTACAACGCTAGTCCGGAGAGTAGGAAGAAGCCAGTGGGGAAGCTTGCATTGAACATTCCCAACACTCAAGTAAGTCAAGATTTCTGGTCTTTGTTGTCTTATCCGTTTTAATAATTCAGATGCACGATTGATCGGAAACAGCCCCAAGATGGCTAGGTGAAAAACCGGTTTTCGGACTAACATTGTTGTAGCCTCACACACCCATGAACATGGTGGTGTGATTGTTTGGTTTCCTGAAAATAAAGATTCCTGCAAATGAATCACAGATTTTCTTATGGTAAAGGTTGCTGAAAATAACCATCGTCCTACTCCATGTATTTCAGTGTTTTTCTATGTGTGTCCTGTGTTGTCCTGCCCCAACTCTGCCAAAACTGTAGCCAGAATGAGAGAACGTGCTGTGTAAACAAATCCTGGAATGCATAAAGGAAGATCCCTGTACACGGGGAATTGTTTGCTTATTCCCAGGCTGCATGTCTCCACCCCCTGACTGACCTGTGTTTATCAGACACATACAGTCAGACTCATAGCCCAGCAGCGCTGACAGTGACAAAAGTTAGTAGGCTATTGCATTTCTCACCTTGCCTCGGGTATTTACAGTACTATACTGCATACTTTTTTGTCTAAGGTGAATCCTTCTGGTAAGACATGGCGGAGGGTGGCTTCGACCCCTGTGAATGCATCTGCTCCCATGAGTATGCCATGAGACGGCTCATCAACCTGGTAAGTGATATACACTAGATAAAGGGTTATTTATTGTGCTAGCTCCTTGGGATCCAGTTGAAAGGCCTAATCAAGTAATACAAAAATAATTATCATGCAAGAGGTGTAAAGCTCAATTTATTGTGTATGTAGAGAAGAAACTCACAAAACGTTTTTATTTGTATTTTTAGTTTTATCTTTGTTTAGCTACAAGGTTAATGAAAGGCTTTTCTTGGGGAGAAAGGGAGCAATACAAGAGAAGACTATTTCACCCAGGATATCCTGGTTCCTGATCCTGTTTGTCTTGACTGTCTGTCGATCAGGTGTACCGTGTAGATGAGAGCATTTATGCTTCTGTCACTTATTTTTTACCCAATAGTGAAAGGAATAGTCTTAACTCTTAAGAAACTTTTTTTTCCTCCAGACCTTTCTCTCTGTCTCTCTTGTTACTCTCCCCGCTCTCTCTAAACAAACATGCTACATCTACTTTAACAAAATGAATAGCTGCAAGGTTAGTTTTATTACCAGGCAACCTCATTGGCGTCATTATGCTGTTGTAACAGGGCCTACGTGGCGAGCTGCAATTGGCCCAGGACATCCCTGGGGGCTTCCTGATACAGTATAGGACTATAGGCTACAGGTGGAACGGATTTGAGTTCTCTAAGCCAGGGGTTCTCAACATGTGGGTCGGAACCGCCAGGGGTCCCCTCATGGTTTTTGGGGGGGTCCCCAATTGATAATTTAAGGACATTTAAGACATTTCAAAAAAAGAAAAAGACCAATCAAAAGTAAGCCAGTAAACGTAGACCACTGGGTACTTTGTGCGTCTTGGAAAGTCTGGTGCATCTTCTAGCGTGCACGCACATGCACCGTTCCGTCCCCGCGTGTGCACGTCAAAAATGTACTGGTACCACGGTGTGGTACTGCGGTCTACGAGCATGACACCACTGGGGATCACTTAAAACTGTAGGATTACTTGTCTTAAAACTGTAGATGCATTCTGGAAAACAATTAACTACAACTATTGTCTGAATGTTTGATGTGTGATCATCAAGTAGGTGATTTTGTTGTACTTGGCTTTGTGCAGTTAGACTGAGCCCTGTGTGCATGTCTCATGTACTATGTGTCGAATCATCGTGATGGGGAACTATGCACAGAAACTAATTTCACCCATCGTTTTTCTTGTAAAACTGTGATGTGACAATAAAGATGATTCCGATTCAGTTCCTTTTTTTTAGGACATTTCTATAATTTTGGACATTTCAAGCAATGTGGTGTCTTAGTGGTGTAAAGTAACTAACTTTTACTCCACTACATTTATTTGAAAACTACTTGTAGATTTTGATTACTATAGCAAAATACACACTAACCACTTTAACACTTTTTAAACTTTTACTTACTTTTTGACTTTTACTTTTAACATATATATTGCATATTTTTATTTAAAGGATAAGCCCCTTGCGATGCATCATCTAGTTTTAGAGGGGGGTCCTCATAACAGAGTATTTCTATATTGCAGTATTGATACTTTTACTTAAGTAAAACATTTGAGTACTTTTCCCACCACTGCTTGAGAATTCTTATTTTCTCTTCCAGCTCAGGCAATCCCAGTCCTACTGCACAGACACGGAGTGCCTTCAAGAGTGTATGTATAAGCGTTACTTTGTGGGTTTTATATTGGGCATTGTTTCTCTCATATTTGATGTTTTATCAGGAAGCATTCACAATATGAAAGAAGTACTCACATGATTTACTTAAGTAAAAGTATCAATTCTGCAATGTAGAAATACTCTGTTACAAATAAAAGTCTTGAATTCAAAATGTACTTGAGTAAAAGTACATTTTGGTATAAAAATATGCTTTGATGTAACTAAAAGTAGAAATGATCATTATGCAGAATGTCGGAAAAAAAAAAGCCTGCTGAAGGATTTAGTTGAGGTGCTGGAGTCATAAAAGTATAGAAATGAAAAAATAAAGAGGCTCCGCACACTGTCTCAAATCTCTGCACAATCGATAGGTTCATTGCAAGCTTTCAGTCTACTGACCTTCAGGCAAGTTTTAAATGTATAAAACAATCTTTTTTAAATAGCAGATCTACAAGCTGCGACGCATTGTGCGCTATAGATCAGCTATTTTCAAATGGCTAAATGTATATCGGGCTGAAGTGGATAATGTGTGTTTTGTAATAATAATCAAAATCTCCAAAGTAACTAGTAACTAAAGTTAACATCGCAGTAAAAGTACAATATTTGCCTCCGAGATGTAGTGGAGTAGAAGTGAAAGTATACACTAAAAATTGGAAATACTTAAAAAATTAAAATCACACCCGTGTGAAGTGAGGGGCGCTCTTATCATGCTATGATTAGGTGATGTAATGATGATGTCAAAACAAACATAAATTATCTTTATTGTTAATGGGATTTAATGTTTGTTACGGACAAGATTATGTAAATTTAAACTAAAAACAAACATTAAACCTGTATATAGGAGGGGCTAGCGCCCCTCAAAAATAAATATACTCAACCTTACTTAATTTAATTTACAGTACTTAGTTACTTTACACCACTGTTCATGAGTGTAGATTTCTTCTTGTATGTACAGTGCCAGCCCCCGGTGGGTCAGTGGGAGCTGGAGGCGAAGGCGACCTGACTTTTCCCATTATTTTTATGGGATGGATGCTGCTGGCCTTGATACTCTTCGTGCTCCGCCCACCTAGCCTCAGAGGTTCACGTCCCACAGGCAAACCCACTGGACCCCACAATGTTAGTATCAATTAACATGCACGTGTTGTTACTCTAATAATTGATACTTTGTCAGTTTCTTCTTGAAAAGAAAGAAACACCGTTTGTTGCGTGACATTTTTTGCAGTTATAGCGGGGAGTATTCTACATTTGTACGCTAATAGTTTTTAAATCTCTCATCACAAATTTCTTGTACCTAGTGACTGTAATGCCAATTCTAAAAGTAATCTTCTATCGCAGGGAATGAGGCAGAAGGGTGAACAAAACAAATGTGGGAATATGCGCATAAAGTTGTATTTTGTCCAATCTGGCCTGTGAACTGACAGAGAATGTTTACCAATAGTTATGTTGGACATGCCACCATGTTTGGAGGAGTGACATAGGAGAGATTGTAATATTATCACCTTTTCCTCTCTGACAAAACCAAGCCTCACTTGCTAGTTGAATAGTAGCCTGCCCCAGCCAGTGTGATTTCTGGTCTAGAGGGGCAGATTAAAATTTCAGCGGAAAACATCCGTGGGCTCCTATTGGTTCACCGATCTGTGCGTTCCCCCCCCCGCCCCCCCCCCCCCCCCCCCCCCCCAGACACAGCTCAGAACCCTGTGGAGCGACGCCCATCCCCCCCCCCCCCCCCCCCCCTTGCCCGCTAACCTCGTGTCACCAGACTTTCCACCTCAGAGGAAAGCCTACCTGCACTGGTTGGGTTGGAAATGAAAGGTTGACTCCCACAGTCCCACTTCCTATTTCTGAAATTTCAATGGCTTTGCCCAGGCTTTTCTTTTTGAGCCGAATGTAAACTAAAATAAATGCCTGGGTACCGAGGCTAGTTAATAGTAACATGCTCAAAACAAGGAGAAGGAAGGGATTAGACTAGGGATGTCAACGGTTAACCGGATAGCCGGTTAGATATAATATATATATTAATATATATAATATTTGAATATGCTTATCGGCATATATTATATATTGCGGTTAATTTGCATAATTATAAATGCATGTTCTGATCTCAAATCCCTTTATTTTCGATAGTTTTTTAGTAATAGTACAACATAAACATTACAGATACTTTAGTTGTCACTGTACAATACTTTAAAACAGTCATGTTGCACACATGCCTAAATTGCTGTTATTTGCGCCGCACACGTTGAAAACAATGTATTTCAAACTCCAGCTTGTCACACTCACTGCATGAACAGCACTCGAGCGCTGTTTTCTGACCCCTCAATGGCACAACTCTGTCTCTGCCCAACAGTAGCTGAGCGAGTGACAGCGAGACGAGATTACCACAACATGTCGACCGTATCAATGAATGGAGAGCCTACTTGGCATTATTAAATCCATTATTGGCCTGGATAAAGTTTACAGCCTCCTCCGTCTTCCCACTGACATGGCTATCAAGTTATCCATGTGCTTAATCTGTGTTTAACCGGCAGGCAGCAGGGACTGAGAGTGTTCAAAACTGTACCTGACTGGACACTGTAACAGTCCACAAAGATCACCATTCTTATTGTTCTTGTGTTAATAAATCCAGACCTAAACGTAAATGTAAAATATCTTGTTTATATATTTTTCATTGTATTGGTTTGCAGAGCAATGACCGCGGGCCCCCTGCACCACCTATTGACTAGCAGTGGACCCAGGGAACCCATGATCATCCAACCGTTGTGACTGGACCTTCACAGTTGGCAAGTTACTGTGAGCTGGACTGCACCAACTCCTTGTCAACCTTCATTTGACTTTTGCTTTTTCCTTTTCTGGTACCATTTTCTATGTTCATTTTTCGATTAGATTTATTTCTGAGATAGGTGTGTTTTAACAGAGGTTGTCAAGTTAATTTTATTTTGATGGAATTATAACCATGTCTTTCCCCCCCAACTACGGTGCAGACTTTTGCTATTCGAAATCAGACACAAGGTCAAAATGAAGGAATGTGTTACAAGGATTAGGGGAGAAGTGAGGGGTGGCCATGAATTCCTCTCTGGACAGTCAAATTGCTATTCTAGTTCTTGCTGAGCAATACTGGGTGGAGGGTTCTTAAATGTTTAACACATACATTCCACTTAGATGTAACAACTCTGTATAGTGCCAGTAATTTTGTCAAATGGCAGATTAATTTAATTGCATACTTAAACAAGGCCTTCACAAACGGTATAGTTCAGAAGGTATATACTTAAAAAGATCCGGTGATGTAATCCCTGCTTCCCCATTCCCCACACACCTCGCTGTGGCGTGTTTAGTAGCGACTGTGAGCTGTGCATCTGTATTTGACTTCGGACTCTCTTCACCATGATATTTGTTTTGATAACACATTGATGAAAATAAAATATCTATATTTCCCAAAGAGAAGTTACCAAGCTTCAATACTGGAAGAAATATGTATGTGTGACAAACACACACACAAACGGAGAATTCTGTTTTTTACTTTTTTACATGTGTTCTCATGCAGGCTGCAATGACTTTAAACCATCCAATCCAACTGGAAAGTTGTTAGGAATAGAAGAAGATTTACCTTAAGATTTAACTGCTGTCAGTTCAGTTGAAACAACTGAATCTCATTTATTTGAGTATGTAGTTATCTAGGAATGGGTCCCAATTATGGAAATGAGAGAGAACTGTAATATTTGTATAGTGTTATGCAAATAATATATTGTCTGTGTGGCATGGTCTTTTACATGCAGCTTAATCAAAGGGTTGATTGGATCAAGACAGGCCTTCAGGCCAAGGTGCCATTGCTCACAGACGCGACCTAACAGAACAGCATGGAACAATATACTCTATAGATTAAAGTCTTCAGATCTACCGGGATTTACAGGTAGCTAAGACATTTTATTAGCACTTTTGTTTCAATACATTCATGTAAATACTGACCGTGAGAATACCAGGGTTGATGTAACATACCCTACCATCATTGTGGTGTGGCATTAGATTGAAGGACGAGGTCCCAAGTTTATTCTTAAAATGTCTGTCCTATCACTCTAGTAGTGAGTACTAAACAGGACGCAGTTGTGAGAAGCACATTCTACAATTGTTTTGTAACGGTGCCAATGTGAGGTGTTGTGGTCTTAATACTAACATCTCTCACCTATTCAGAAAGTTGATAACCACAAGACACAAATTTGAAAGAAAAGTTATAAGCATTTTTTGCTTTATTATGGTCACTAGGTTTACAGATGTAAAGAAGTGGGTGAAATTTGTTTTTGTGCATCGTTCCCATCGTATCTTTATTTCGTAGAAGTAAGAAATGGAAGAAGAAAGGGGAGGGCAAAGGAGATCAAAAATACAAAATATTTACATATGTATCTACATGGTACCTGAGATTGGATATGAAAGGTGTGTAAGCATAGCAGCAGATGTATGCTCATTGCTGTGCATGATATACTTATGGGCATTGGTTAACACATTTAACGCCATTGCTGGAGATCTTCGGCAATATTGGTCTTTTATAGTACTTTTGATTGATCAAGTAATGCTACTCATGTTAGCATTGAGTTGCTACCTGGTGTTGTCTAACACTGGAGCACACCATCATGAATTGCGCACACACCCACGCCTGTTCTGTTTCTTTCAATTGACTTTATCTCCAATTCCCAGATAGCATTTCTGGTCAAAACAAGCTTTATTCCATGGCCAATAGCCGACGCTGTGATCGCCGCGGTAGTCCTTTCTGATCGTCCAGCGGGAGACCAGAAGTGATATGCGTCAAAATAAGGGTTGAAGGGGGGAAAATGCTGGTGTGAATTATATCGAAGTTATTAATAAATCCTGTTGGCCAAACGGTTAAGGTGCTAGAAAAAAAGAATCACCATCTCATTTGTAACTAAAATAGTGTGTGTAAAGATGTTCCTCTCACACGCTTCCGAGTAGGTTATGCAGTGGAATTGGTTACCTGGCCCTTGTGGAAGTTTGGCTGTAAAAAATACATAATAAACTGGGGATGCATTTAACATTAGTTATAACTTATAAATTAGTTATAACTTATAAATGAGATGGGTAAGTCGTTTGGAAGTTCAATGTTAAACACAGGATATTAACTTTGATTGTCGTACTCGTAGCCACTTTGACCATACTGTAAAGTAATTGTAATCATCTACAGAGGCTGTTGGTACGGTGTTCTGTATTTTATCTGCCGTGGACTACATGTTTTGGGTGTTACTGCCAACTATGCCCCTCCATGTAAGTAGCAGTGTGTTTCTTATTTGTTTCTCTTTTTTTGTTGGACCTTTTCAAAAATGTATAGATATGGGAATCTTTTTTTTTTTGTAGATCAAGACAGCCCCTTGTCAAGTGTATCTGGTGCCATATGAGGCCTCAGTTTACACAGTAAATTCTATTTGAAAAGAAAGGGCTTCAACTATGCACTTTTCCTTACAAAATAACAAATAAATAAGAATGCAGTATTGTGTTGTATGTGTGTTTATTAAGCGCTATTAGAAAATCACACCAACATAGACTCATACATACTTGCTTGTGTGTGTGTTTTATAGATTTGTGTCTGTGCGTGAGAGTGTGTGATTGTGACAGTGCATGCTATTCTTGTGTGATCCACAACACAGGATTTGATAAATCCAGACTAAAATTATTAGTATTACTGTATTACCACCACCACCACCAATAACCATGATAGTACAGCAGCTATTTGCACCAGGGGGCATCACTATGCCAGCTGTGATGGACATTTCCATTTAAGTTTTATTTTTGCCACAGACATGCAAAACAAGTGATCAATAATATTACACAGAAACACATGTATAGCCTAATGGACTTGATGTGCCATAGTGTCTACTCTGTTCCACTGCACTACGTTTTAAAACAAGTCATTTATCAAAACGTATTTTTTTTAAAGCCGATCTACAAGCATCATGGTATGTTGTGAGTTTGTAGATCAGCAATTCTCTCTTTTTTTTTTGTCTAATGCCCAAAATTGGGATGTCAGGGTTAAATTAGTTAGCTAGTTACCCAGCAAGACTGGGAAGTTATTCACTGTATACTGTATAGCCTACATGTGGCGGTCCTGGGACAGGCATTATATGTGGCATAATAATGCATGGTCCGACCGTCCAAGACTCCAAGTATATTCCATGTTTGGGATTTCAAATGGGTCTTATGCTCTTATCAGTACAGTTGCAGGAGAGAAAGGGCCACTTGGCTGCAAAGGTGAATGTATTATATTAATGTATTATACACTTTATATAACTGACGGTAAATGCACGTTTTCATAGGTCGCTTTATTATTATTATTATTATTATTATTAAATTCAATAGAACAACGGACAACTGACACTGACACTTTTACACTTACTTTGAAAATAGAGGACCCGGTCGGAAGTAGCTTCCCTGCCGGGCTAATCCCCCCCCCCCCCCAGCTCAGCTCAGAGGGCTGGTCTTAGAGCCTTTATAACGGCGCTATGAACTAGAGGTGTGTGTGTGTGAGTGAATACAGAGACCAGAGTCCAGCAATAGAAGTACCAGAGGCAGAGGGCTGGGTTGGGTTGTGTGAGACACTGAGAGTGAGAGTTACATTCTACTTCTAAGTAGGTTCAGTCGTTTAGAAAGTTGGGAGAGAAATCTATGCTGTAAATTCCAGTCATTTGTCGTGACATTCGGACAGACAGATTCCAAGATCCATTCAACAACTTCCACGATCGACGGCTGCTTCACGAAGGTATTTGCTGAATTCTACACATTAGTACAGATTTATCAGATTGTCGAGTTGGCACCACAGGTAATGTAGCTAGCATGGATGCTAACATTAGCTAGCTAACGAAACTATGCCTCCATTCATTCATGATGTTACAGTTACAAGAAAAAGGTCCAGTTTGGTTAGAAAGTGAAACTTCTCCTGAGTCCTGACTAACGTAACCACTTAAACACCGGCGTCCCCTATTTGGACATGTCGTCAGAGGAGAGCATTTTCAAAGATCTTCAATAATCGTATCATTACAACTTGCCTACCTAACGGATTTAAGGTTAGCTGGAATAAAAGGCTCCTTCTGTTCTGCTTGGATCATACGTGGCTTACTTGGCTGAACTGAATGGGTCTTTATCCCCCCTTGACAAGGTTTTACTGTTAACATTATTCCAGCATAGAACGAACCACAACCTGGGAAGGATTAGGAAATCGATCATCTACTTGAGAAGGGTTCTTCAACGTTTTACAAGCCATGGGAGAGAGAGGCAGGGAGTCAGGAACCCCCACTGTGGGGGGGGGGGGGGGGGGGGGTCTTTTTAAGCTACAGGACGTTGACTATGAAGTGGCTAAATTGAATCTAAGGGACTACTATGGGTTGCCTCCAAGTAATGCTGCAGCGTTGATGGCTTCATATAATTCATTTGACACATGTTGTGTAAATGAAATGTTTTTGTGTTTGCTAATATGTTCTATTCGTGTTCGTATTTGATTCCTTCCTTTTGTCGTTCCTATCAGAGAAAAATGCTCTGTAATGAACTCTGAGGACCCCCTTTTTAAGACTCATGTTCTTGAGTAAAAGTATCGAACATGGAGTGTAGAACTACCGTTACAAGTAAAAGCCTGGAATTAAAAATGTACTTGCATAAAAGTACAAAAGTATTGGCATTAAAATGTACTTAAAGTAGGCTACTCACTATGCAGACAGACACAATGCGTCACACGATGCATTGTGAGCTTGTAGATCGGCTATTTTCAAATGGTCGAAATGTATATCGAACTGAATTGGTTAATGTATGTTTTGTAATAATAATACAAATCTACAAAGTAACTAGTTTAGTTTTAAAATAAATGTAGTGTAGTAAAAGTACAATATTTGCCTCTGAGATGTAAATGGTGCATTTATATAGCGCCTTTTATCCAAGGCACTTTACATAGACCAACCAGCACATCAGGGTTCGAACTGGCAACCTTGCAGTTACCATCCAGCCACTCTACCCCTGAGCCACCGCCTCGTAGTGGAGTAGAAGTAAAAGTATTGGAAATTGGAAATACTCAAGTTAAGTACAAATACCTCCAAATTGTACTTGGTACAGTACAGTACTTAACTAAATGTACTTAGTTACTTTACACCACTGCGTATAAATCAAAAGCGATCTAGCAAATTTAGGAAGGATCATTTTAAGGATCACGATACAATGTTTTGTATTCTGATTCGAATGTTACAAAAGATTGATCAAATTAACACACAGTATGATTAATGTCTAGGTGTGATAACCATTTACCATTGATAAGAACGCACAGTATGCCACGCCACAGATATGGAAATCCCTTATCTATTAACACTTAATCTGCAGATTATCAAGGTGGACAGGAGACATTTTTACTAACTATGGAACCAGATAAAGCAATCAATGTCTCCAGGGAAACATCCAGGGGGGGTGCCAGGTGGGCCGTCAAATGCTTTGATCTTTGATGAATGGTGTCAGGAAAAGGGTATTCAAACAGTCAAAGGCGTGGTTGTACTATTTATGGTATTTATTTGTGGTATGTTCTATTTCTATGCAAGTATCAAAAACTGTAAAGGACGACATGCAGCCGTGCTAACTAATTTGAAGAAATACATATTTATAGTCAAACTACCTTTGTGTGTGTGTAGGCAATCCAGGGTTTCTTTTTTGTTGAAAGTACGGTATTTGTGGTAATTACATTGTTATATCAATATATAAGGCTTTCCTCAGTACATGTAAAGCCTGGTTTCTATTCTGAATCAACCAGTCTAGAGCCGCCTAATGCATTCGGTAATTTTTGCAGTGCACTCACATGCAAGCACTAGTCTGTTTCCGTATCCACTCTAGACCCAGACCGGATCAGCAAAAAAGTACTTGATCCCAGTCTAATGAATAGATCATTATACATCGCCGTGGGGAAATTGCAGCAACAGAGACAATATGCCATAGCCTGTTCCGAGTTATTGCTTAAACCAGCAATGCTGTAGGTCTTTTTATGGTATTTTGCCGGTGTGTTTTATTAGAACCCCCCGCACTTATTGCTACTGTATCTTAAATGTTTCATAATAGCGAGTACCTCTAACAACACTCTCTTCTCCAGATGTTTCAGATAAAGAAGATCTGTTGCATCGGTGCAGGGTATGTCGGAGGGCCAACATGCAGTGTGATTGCCCAAATGTGTCCGGGGATCACAGTGACTGTTGTGGATATCAATGAGGCTAGAATCAAAGCTTGGAACTCGGAGACACTGCCCATATACGAGGTAATTGTCCATAAAACCATCACTCTCTAAAGTAAATTCATGGCTGGAGCTTGTGTAAGAGATCAAAGCACAGCTGGAGGCCCCTGGTCATTATGGGCAATAAATTAGCCTGTAACCTGTGTTTAACTTTCTTAGTGCTTCATGTTTGGCCCCACCCCATTCAGAGTCACTACAGACATCCAGGCATCTAGAAAGGGAACAGTTTTGGCCAGTTTCAAGATCTCTTGACTATTGCTCACTAATGCTCAGAGAACAAAAAAAAGGGAAAAAAGAGCCTTAATGAGTTCCAGACTCCTCGATGTTGCAACTTCTCAAGTTGTCAGCCGTTGAGTTGTAGCTCTAATGACGTCAAGGGTGACTAGTACTGACCAATGTTGGTGTAAAGGGGGGATGGTGGTGACACAGTCATCATGACCACTTGTGAAAGTAACGTTAAAACTGGGAAAGCATCTTTGTAACCACTTTAATCATAATTTTATACTTTGGATATTCAAAAATAGCAGATATACAAGCCCAAAGCGCTACGAGCTTGTCGAACTGCTACTTTTGGAAAATCTTGAAAATGTGTGCAAATCTTTGAATATAATTATGTATAAGGGAACAATGGTCCCTGGAAGGCTGGAACCTCCAGATTGGTCGGCAACCAAATGCATATAATTTTGAGGGTCCACCCAATTTCCCTTTTTCTTTCTTCCTTTCTCCAGCCGGGCCTGAACGAGGTGGTTGAGTCATGTAGAGGACGGAATCTGTTTTTCTCTACAGACATTGATTCTGCCATAAGGGATGCTGATCTAGTCTTCATCTCTGTGAGTCCTCTAGTTACCATGCCTGTTACAAACACACTACTTTCACATGTGATTTACTATGCTTGCTGCTGTTTGACAATGCAAAACTAAATACAACCAAAATTACACACCACAAGTACGAATGAGTGATTGAATGGCTGTATCTTGGTGGCATTGGAATCCATATAAAGTTATTCTCCAACTACAGGTGAATACCCCCACCAAGACCTACGGGATGGGGAAAGGCCGTGCAGCTGACCTGAAATACATCGAGGCATGTGCCAGGCGGATCGTGGAGGTTTCTGATGGCTACAAGCTCGTCACGGAGAAGAGTACAGTTCCTGTCCGGGCGGCCGAGAGCATTAGGCGTATATTTGACGCGAACACTAAACCTAGTCTCAATCTGCAGGTATGTTTGTGTGTCTCTGTGTTGTTCTAGAGCTAACCCTACCTATATTCCAACTTTCCCTTTATTCATACAGACCAGGGCCGTACCACTCAGGTCTGTCATTATGCAAGTTACTAAAAAAAAACAATGTTCCCCACATCTGTCTAGGTGCTTTCCAACCCAGAGTTCCTTGCGGAAGGAACTGCTGTGCGTGACCTGAAGGTGCCCGACCGTGTTTTGATTGGTGGAGATGAGACAGTGGAAGGTCAAAGGGCAATCAGAGCACTGTGTGCAGTGTATGAGAACTGGGTACCCAAGGAACGCATCATCACCACAAACACATGGTCCTCTGAGCTTTCCAAACTGGTATGCAAGGCAATTACTTTTTGTCTGTAATGCTGCGTTCACACGAGCGGAAACAATGAAAATGATCCAAGCGTGGTCAGCCACATTGCGTAAATGAAAAAGGGTTGGGTTAGATGGCACGGGGCACTGGTTTAACGGCAAGAATGTAGTTCTTCTTCAGTTCACAGAACGGAGCAGGAATTGTGGTTGAGAAAGAAGGGGAGTGGAGGTGGAGAAACAAAAAGATAAGATTGATTGATGCTTCACTGCGTCATTGAAGTGCTGAAAAGTTTTAAGTCAATAGAACTTGTTTTTGTTACGTGCCCGTCAAGTGGTGGATTTCTAGCTTATTTTTTAGCTTCATGTTGCTGGCTTTAAAATTTAAAATGACTTGTTGTGTTCTGTTACCACTAGTGTGAATGCAACGTAAGCATATCCACATTCCACAAGTGTCTTTTTTTTATTCCAATAAACAAAACCTATGTACTGTATGTGTAGACGGCCAATGCATTCCTGGCCCAGCGGATCAGCAGCATCAACAGTATCAGTGCTCTGTGTGAAGCCACCGGCGCTGACGTGGAGGAGGTCGCTAAGGCTATCGGCATGGACCAGAGGATAGGGAGCAAGTTCCTCAAAGCCAGCATAGGTAAGAGAGAGACCTATGCCACAGCGCATATAGGTTTGCACTGAAATGTTAGTGCATAACCACGTGAACCCCGGCCTAACGTCTCTATTCTGGGGTTAACATTCGCTGTTCCACAACATGTTGCATCAGGTTTCGTTGTGACCTTATATAGGCTATTTTGGTGTAGATGTGGTGTACAGGGAAAATAGGAGGGGTGGGGGGATTATTAACTCCCTAGGGGCCCCAGTCAACTAAGAAAGGTTTACTGTCAGTGGTTTGTTCTGTTCAAATCTGGCTTAATGTGCTTGCTCTCTCTCTCTCTCTGACCAGGTTTTGGTGGCAGCTGTTTCCAGAAGGATGTATTGAATCTTGTGTATCTCTGTGAGGCCCTCAACCTCCCCGAGGTGGCCAATTACTGGCAGCAGGTGGGAACTAAACTATACATTTCACAGCACTATATCAATATATCTTGGATTATGTTGTGTCTCAACATCCATGCAAAGCGCCTTCGATAAAAGCGCTATATAAATGCACCATTTAATATTCTTTTACCTCATCATCTCTCTGATTCTTTATCTCAGGTCATCGACATGAATGAGTACCAGAGGAGACGATTTGCTTGCAGGATCATAGACTGTCTCTTCAACACTGTCACTGGCAAGAAGATTGCCCTGCTAGGTTTCTCGTTTAAAAAAGACACGGGTGACACGAGGTAGGTCTCAAATCACTTCAGCTTCTTCTGAGGTCCTATATACGCTGGGTACGGTGCTTTGTTGTATGGCGACTAGTAAAAATATCTGAGCTTGTAGATCTGTTATTTTCAAAGTTTTAAAGATGTTCGCAGTCAATGCCATGCCAAAAACACTGGTGCCAGGTTTAAATTCGTGAACTTATTATTTACACACCTCATTCCCTCTTGTCACGCCAATAAACAGCTCTGTTCTGTAAAAGATCCTATCACACTCTTGCAGATATTTAAATTCCACAGTTTATTAAATTAATCATTACATTGTTATCACTTGCCAGGGCCTGTAGGTGTAGGTGTGTATACAAGGTCAAGGTGCATGCTGAACATTTATCTACTTTTGCGTGTGGCTATATATTGACAAAAGCTATTGATAAAAGATTAATGCAAGCAAACATTTGCTGTATTCTGACTGTCTGTCCGGCTTCTATGAGGTAAAATCCTAGAGTGTCTGGTTCTATGAGCTGCATGTTTGTGTTTCGAACCCCAGAGAGTCATCGAGTATCTACATTTCCAAGTATCTGATGGATGAGGGGGCCAAGCTGTTCATCTATGATCCAAAAGTCCTTAAGGAACAAATCATTCACGACCTCTCCCAGCCCAACATCTCAGAGGACAACCCAGAAAGAGGTAACCGGTGTAAAAAATAAATAAAGACGTGAATTAATTTGAAAAGTCCTTAATACTCATTAATACCACCCTCCCAACCCCCGCCCCCCAAAAGAAGGAGGGAAAAAAAGGTTTACCCGTATGGAGACATAGAGTCTCCTTTGTGTCTCCATAGGGAACCACTGCTGGTCATCAAATTACCATGGGGTGAATAGAAAAAAGTCATTTTGGGGGTGAACTATCCCTTTAAATGAAATTCAGTCTTAACAAACCTATAGCAATTGAGGGTTACAGTATAAATTGACTGTCTATCTGCCCAGTCAATTAAATTATTAATGTATAAACACTGACCAAAAGTAAGTAGAATCATGGGTTTTTTAATTGGAAAACCGGTAGGAATCTTGATATATTCTGAATTATCAATTTCTTTATTTTATGAAAGGGGAGGGGCGTGTCCTTTTAAAAACGGTTATTGCTCATATTTTCCTTGGGTGAACACACTGTGAATGAACCTTGACCATAAGTATTACTAAGCATTAAGAGACTGATGACTCGTTGCTGATTACTTACTGTGAGTTGCTTTTTTCTCACTTCTCTTTATTAAGTGTCTGAGTTGGTGACCGTGACAACAGATCCCTATGAAGCTTGCCACGGTGCACACGCATTGGTCATCTGTACCGAGTGGGACATGTTTAAGGTCAGACACACACACACACACACACACACACACACGCACACGCACACACACACACACACACAATGTAAGTCTGGAATCATTAAGGAAATGTCAACTTCTTGAATTGACAAGAGCTAACCCCTCATGTTTCTCCACAGGAGCTGGACTACGAAAAGATCTACAAGAAGATGCTTAAGCCAGCCTTCTTATTTGATGGCCGGAGAGTGTTGGACCATCTCCATCCTGAACTACAGAACATAGGCTTCCAGGTAATCACAGAGGGGCCTGAAAAGAATATACATACACACTTTTATTTTGTTCTTATCCTCCAAAGCAAATATTCAGTTTCTTACAAGCTTTACGGGTTTTTACGAGCTTTTTCGTTTCCTTGAAGTGCCTTTGGTTAACAATAGCAATGTTGTTTTTCAGATTGAGACCATTGGAAAGAAAGTGACAGCGTCACGTATCCCCTACACCCAATCAGCTGTATGCCCCAGCCGCCACTCTGTCAGTGAACCGCCCACCAAAAAAGCCAAAATTTGAACCCTGCTTCTCCCCGGCTATGTGCACTACATTCCTGCCTTTAGTTTAACCCTTTCTGCAGCGGGTGTCCAACATTTCAATTACCTTCAATCAATCATTCTCGTCGGAACGTGCTTAATGGTTATATATACACAAAGTGGTCTGTTGGCCAACTTCTGCTCGACAATGGGTTTCTGAATGAAGATCATTAATGAAATGAATTATGTAGTGGTATCCAGTGCAAAAAAAAGACCCAATCACGAAACTGTCTTATTGTACATGTCCTGCTAATAACTGGCAGTCGCCAGTTATTTTAAATGCAAATGTTAACAGAGTAGTCTTATAAAGTATTTACTGTAATGTAATCCAATGTTGCCTTAGCAATGGCACAAGTTTTTATACGTTTTTCTAAAAACTATTTTTTATAATTCAACTGAGTGTATGTTGATGAGCGATGTTATCAAATGAGTCTGTTTACCAAATGGGCCAATGCAATAAAAATAAAATCACCTGAGACTATTCTTGTTAATTATTTTCCTACAACAAAAAATTTACTTAAGAAGAATTGGTGATATATAGTTGTTTTGTTCTACAGGAGTTATACAACAGGGGTCTTCAAAGTTGTTCAGGTCTAGGACCCTTTAGCTGAGGTAAAGACAAAGCAGGGACCCCCACTACATATATTGCATAAACGTTTCTACGCTTAAGCATTTTTTGTATTTTTTTCAGAAACCCTTCCAACTTGATAAGAGGCTTTCAAAGGTAGCTCACCATAATTAGTTGGAGATTTGAGACTGACATGGAAGTATTCCAGTTTTTGAGGGGTTCTAGCTTGCACTTTTAACGCAAATCGAATGTATTTTAATGTTCGTTTAGGGTAGCAGAGCAGTTAAACAAACATTGACATCGTGAGACTGCCAATATAAGTACACCTTGTGACTGATTTTGTTTTATACAATAATAACACTGCATTCATGTCTCATAATGTATACGGCAGTGAATCCGCACTGCATCATCATGCAGTGCCACTATATAGTGGGTGCCTCTCACTTCACACGAGTGAAACCCTCTTTTCCTGATTTCTGGATCAAAGTACCCCCTTTACCCAACTATGTTGCTTACAAAGAGCACACTATATTTCGCATATCGTTGCTGTCGGGCAGAAACCTCATATCTCTATATTTTAACCTTTTTGGGGAGTATTGGAAGTAATGCCCTACTTTGCCATACTAGTGTCAAAAATGACACAAGCTCAAAATGCATTGCGTTTTGAAGCTTGTAGATCTGCAATTTGACACATTTGAATTTGAATCCTGAAAAGTAGCTATTTTGTACATGAGATATCCACCCAATTCTATGAATGATATTTTGAAGAATATAACATTACAAATAAAAGGAGTCAAGACTTGTAATTAGAGCATCCTGAGCACATTTACTTGTGTCCAGTTTTTACATTTTATATTTTCTCTCAGGTTCCGCCTGTATGCATACCACCATTTGAGAACCACTGCTTTAGCACATTAAGACCTGAGGCCGATTCTACAAATGCCTTCTAAATCGGTAGTTCTCACACTTTAAAAATAGCAAAAATGCCTATGATGAGTTGTCTCCAAGTCCAAGTGATGTTGCAAGCTTTTGATGCTTAATAGATTAAATGTTTTGCTTGGTTACAAATCACCAGCTCAGTGGCCTCGTGGTTAGAGTGTCCACCCTGAGACTGGGAGGTCGGGGTTCAATCCCTGGCTGGGTCATACCAAAGCCTCTAAAAATGGGACCCAGTGCCTCCCTGCTTGACGCTCAGCATCAAGGGTTGGATTGGGGGTAAGTCCCTGCTACATACTAGCGTCATGTCCAGGGGGTGTACTTGTACATCAAGCTGCCTCACGCTACAGGAGATCATGGCTCGGCAAGGCTACTTACTTACTTGGTTACAAATCATCTTTGCTAATACCTTGGATTCATGTTAATGTGTATTATCAAGGATGTGGCCTGCAAAGTGCACACATTGATTACACAAGCTTTTCTATTTGCACCCGTTTGTTTGATTACACACAATTCTATTCAGTATGCAGTTATGCCACACCTTCAGAGTTGTCAAACACACAACTATGAATAACTGAACAGACCACAGTCTACAGTGTCGCTCATATAGAAAATCTTTAATAAGACAACAAAATTACTAATTTACTAAATTAATAATAACAGCTTTTACGCCTATCATGTCTGCTCCACCATGTGTTGCTCCTTTTCTAAGCACACTCTCTGATGCAGTAATAAATCAGTGCTTTCCAACCCAGAGGGACAGTGAGTGGGGGTGGGGGTTCAGGAAGCCCTGAGGAGACTTGCGTTTTCCAGACTTGTGCGTCTCAGATAAATAGTGTACAGGGTGTGAAAGAAGGGATTATATAGGTGGAATTCAAACGCCATATCTTGATGTAACCAACACATTTCCTGTCCCCCACTTATATACTGCATCTCACTTTCCTGATATTGTATATGATTATGCAGTGGCGTAATTTACGCTTAACTTTGATGCTGGCATTGACTTGAGGTCAAATGAAGGAAGGGAAAGCTAAAACAGGAGGCAGCAGGTTTTCACTCTGCAATAGTGACTTCTGATTTTCTCTTCTCGAGTAGGTTCTTCAGGAAGAACTCTCCTGTAGAGGGAAGGCAGATATGTCAAGGTAGCCCAAAATAATAATACACTTTATTTATAAAGCACTCTTCAAAACAAAGTTACAAAGTGCTTTCCAATAGCAGAATAAAAACAATATAAAACAATTAAAACATGTAAACCGGTGACGCCATACACGGTCTATAAACCTTAAAAGCATCACAGCACCTCACCTGCTTTATAAGACGATCGCACCAGGGGGCCACTGGCCGTGTAGGCAAAGCCCATTTCATTCCCAACCTTCTCCCAGTGGGCAAACCTCTCAGGGGTCACGTACTCTTCCACCTAGACACAGATCATCACAGTTGAATCCAACAGATATAAAAATGCCAAAAGATTATGGATTCAGAATCACTGTAGCAAAAGGTGAAAGGAAGATGGAGTGTTATGTTCTGATTGTACCTTGAGGTGGCGTTTGGTGGGCTGCATATACTGGCCCAGTGTCAGACAGTCCACCCCTGCCTCCCGCAGCTCTGTAACAACATCACAAGACCCATTTAAAATAAATTTGAACAGGGCTAATCCAGCCATCGTAGAGCCACCGTATTTCTGTGGATTTGAGTCAGAAACACACACCTGTCAGGGTATTGAGTATTTGTTCGTCGGTCTCGCCCAGTCCCAGCATAATCGAGGTCTTGGTAAGCAAGTTGGGCTTGACCTTTTTTGCATGTTTCAGCACGCTTAGTGACTGGTTGAAGTTCGCTCTTGGATCGCGAACATGCCTGGGATTAGAGGTGACAGATCATGAGCAATTACAAAGCAGTGCACATTAAAAGCAGATGTAAACATAGAAATGTGTCTACAAAAGTAAGAGTAACTCGGCGTGATACATACATACGCTACAATATTTGTACTTAATGCATTATTTTGCTTAATGTCAATACAAATCAATTATTTTTTTGTCTGCGTTTATCAGTGTACTGAGAATTGGCTTCATTGTGCCACCTGCTGGTCAATGTGTATAACCATCCCTCCCCATTTTGTCATCTAAATTAAAATCTTAATCTCCGTTTGTACTCCGCAGAAACATTTACAGATACACCTAGAGAAAACGTTAATGTGATGTGTACCATAACCTGAGTTCCAGTATATTATTATCAGCTGCTGTGCACCAGCTAGTACCTTTGCAGTTCACGGACTGTCTCCACATTGTGGGCGTAAACATCCAACCCTGACAGGGCGATCTTCTCCACCGCTGCCAGGTCACCACGGAAATCAGGAGTGAGGCATTCCACCAGGATCCGAGAAGTCCTAGATGGAGAATAACCAGGGTGAAGGTCTGCAACTATTCATTCCTTTCTTAGTGATTATTCTATCGATTACTGTTTGGAATGGATTCATTGAATAATCGAGAAATGCGGTTTTAAAACATTAGTAATTCTTGTTTTATACTAAATCGATTAGTATGATTAACCACTTAAGCCATATTTAAAACTTTAGTTAATGTTGTTGTACAACAATATCTGAAATGGGCTGGCTTATCTACAAGCTCATAGAACCTTGCAGCTCCTTGTAGATCTTCTATTTCAGCTACTTTCAAGAACGTATTTTATTAAAATAGATAATTTGTTATAATCCAGTGGTTTTCAACCAGTGGTCCGGGGACCACCAGTGGTCCTTGAGGGGAGGATTCCAGGTGGTACCCAGCTAAATGATGGAGAGTTGGTAACCAAATATACCCTTATAGATCTTTAACTCTTGAGAGCAGGTACAGGTCCATTTGGTTTAATGTTACGGTCTAAAGAGTTACATTATTGTTAATCATCTGCATTACTTAATCTCTCCTAATGGTACCAACATCAATACAGCATGGAATTGTGGACAAAATCTTACCCAACGACAAGAAAATATTCAACGTTTTGGGCGAGAGGCTAAATCTCCTCAAATGGTGGTCCGTGCAGAATAAATAAATGCAGAATAAATAATGGGCCTTGATACAAAATGAGTTGAAAACCACTGTTATAATCGATTAAACCAATTAGTTCGAAACTTATTAACACAATAGTGCTGACTGAGTTATGTCAACCAGATGAACAACAGAGATAAACCAGCCTTTCATTGTGGAAATGACTGTCCCAGAATAATGAGAAGACTTGATTACATTATTCAGTTCTGTTCTAGAACTTGGTGCGTTTGTCTTACCTCTCCTTCAGTTGAGTGACAGTGTTGGCAATATGCTCCGCCCCTCCATCAGCGATATCTGACAAATGAGTCATGTGAGAGCATCTTTAAAATAACCTGTTCCTATTGATGCGAGTGCTGACATTCACTCACATGTAGAATACTGTATTTATCTTGGTACAAAACACTGTCTTCTTACCATCTCTGTCTACAGAGGTCAGTACCACATAGTCCAACCCCCAGGCCGCGATGGCTTTAGCGGTGTTGTAGGGCTCATTTGGATCTAGAGGAGGGGGCCGGCGGGCCGTCTTCACCGAACAGAACCGGCACCCACGGGTGCACGTGTCTCCCATCAGCTAGAGAAAGACAGAAAAGGGAAAGAGAAAATGATCAGGGAGAGGTTATGGGGTTGTATGTATTAGTCTACCTACCTGCTTTATTTACAACTTAAATTTGATAGAATCCAAATACACACCATCATAGTCACCGAAAAAGACAAGAAGGTCTGTGTCTCTCACTTTGTTCTTTCAGAGTCCATACCATGGCTCCATCTTACATCCTATTTTAATCCCGTTATTTTTTCAGATAATAGTTTGCATTGTTTATTTATATATCACTGCTTTCTTGTGAAATGTACTGTAGCTTTTCAATCCTGAAGTATATATATATTTTCCAAGTTTTTACTTCACTAGTTTCTGACCCATGTGATTGATAAATACTTGAAAGCATAACCTCCACTTTTAATTATATGTAGAAAGTGCTTTTTCCAATACTGGCTGAAATCAGCAATGAACATCAGAAAACAAGTTGCATCTACCAAATTGGCTAGACACTAGACTGACTACAGTCAAGCATACAATAAAACTAGAACTCTTATGGGACTATCTCAGAACTAATTGAGGTTTTTAAAATGGCCTTAAAAACCTCTTTTATCTGCAGGCCTTCCCCTAAGCCTTTTACAATGTTTTAATCTTTTTATGTGACCCACCCACTGGATTTCCCCCATTTTATTAGTGTTATTTTACGGTGTTGCGCCTAAGGGGCAAGGTGTGTAGAAAAGAGCGTTTGTCTGTATGTACTGTATGTCCCCCAAATGTATCCATCCATATTTGGACATCAATATGACATCATTCTGACAAGATTCAAAGAGAAGCCATACTGTTAGACTAACCTAGACGATTCGTCTCGATAAGAAGTGCAATATAAACTCAATTTATTATAATGTATTATAATGATCAGTGTCTTGCTCAAGGACGGGGCAAAAGAAGTAAGCCATTTCGGAGGAGCAGGGTCTAACTAAAATTCTTACCATAATAATATCAACCCTAGGTCAGGGCTCATGTTATTGCCAGACAAATCATCCAGATGAGGACTCACCATTATGGTAGCTGTGGCTGTAGCATACTCTCCTCCTCCCCAGCACTCCCCAATATTCGGACATCTGGCCTCCTCACACACCTGGAAGTACATATATTAAAGACATCACACAAATACACAGTGTATGTGCTATAGTTAAGTTGAGTGAATTTTAGATGCATTTTGAAAAATTATAAAAGTAATTTCAGTGTGACCAAGTCTAAATTTGGATTCATTTTTTCCATATTCTATGCCATTTTTTTCAAAGGGGTAAAAAGGTAGTGCCACTTTACGGCCCATACGAACACACTGAATATAATGAAAATGTCACTCTCTCATACAGACACAAAGACAAAGCCACGCACATGCAAGCACACCACTTACGGTATGTAAGTTAAGGTCTCTCAGCGTATTCTTTAACTTGTTGAAGTTCTTCCCAATCGGAATTTCCGTCTTCAACCAAGGAGGAAGCCTAAGCCTGTCAGAGCACAAATACAAGTTTATCTAAATAAATATACACATATATGTAATCCCTGCATAAAGCTGCTGAAACAAGATAAAAGTTTGGATTGTCTTTCAAGAAATGTAAGAATGATATGCCACAGTAGTAGTACTAGTGCTGATAGTTCATCGCTGTCTATTGCATAAGGACAAGGAATGTCTGATCTTTGAACCCTATACTTCCCTATACTTCCACTTCCAGTTACAGTTACAAATGAAATACATATGACAAGTGGTCATTAATGTGATTCTACATGTTTAGGTTTACTTTGTACCTCTCTCCTTTCTCTCTCTTTAGCTTCCCTCTGTACTCATCCCACTTGCTCTTTTCTGATAGATCCCCAGAAATGAAATCCTGCAGGTCAGGGCCATCATCTGCCAATACATCCTTCCTGCTGTCTCTTCCTGTCGTGGAGGATTTGGCCACTGTGGTCATGCCACTGGCATACACCTGCGGAACAGTTAGCATTATTATTTATTATTCAGCAACAATTTGTCATTGATTGCATTTTTATGTTCCTGCCCACTTATTTGGAGCAGTTATTCTCGCCTTTTAGCCCCAATTATTTGGTATGCATTAGTTCACACACAGACTAGTGAGACTACCCGCTCAAGGAACCCTGTCTGGACCATACCTCTGGTCCATATACCCTAGCCCAAAATTTGAACTCTCGTAGACGTATTTATCGATTCTGACGTCATATTCATCGTCAATGATGACGTCAGAATCGATAAATACGTCTACGAGAGTCTAAATCTTAGGCTATATAAGTAGACCCCATGTCAACTGTCCTAGACCTAAGCAACCATTCTAAATAATGACTGCTGTTTATTTGTGGAAACAAATACAATAATAACGTATACATCAATACTACTAGGTTACAAGCAGGTTGTTACTAGCTAGTTGTACTATAGGTTACAAAACGGTCACATTAACTGTAAGTAAAGGCCAACGACAACCAATTACGACACTGACCAGGGGTAAGTATTATATAAGAATGAAGAAACCATGTAAGAAATTGTTAGTGACAACAATGCAGTGTAAAATACTTACATATCTGCTGTATGTTGGACTCAACCATAAATTATGACAGGAGAAACGACCAGCAATAATGCATGTTTGTTTGATCAACGCCATGACATCTAGCTCGCAGTGGCTACTTAAGCTGTCATTGAAAACACCACTCTGTGTGCGTTTATTTTGGTCTGAAAGCAGACACCAAAACCTGTAAAGAAGTACAGTGTGAGCTTTTCAGTTCGGGGAATTTTACCCATAGAGTTAGATTTTACCCCACTTACGTTAAACCTAATTGCGTTTTGTGCTTACAGTTATTAAAATGATAATAATAATCTGTTCGTCATTTAATTTATAATGCCTGCTGGAGCCGTTACGTCATGACGTAGGCACCCTACAATTGCGTCGTGACGTCCTTCCTTCCTCCTTTCCTCTACTACCGGCGAGGTGAGAACGAAGGCGGATAATCTATCTTTGTTAAATCTAACTCCATCTGTGGCCAATAAACTCACATTTTACATCCCGGTTGGAATATTTGTCCGGGTATTGCTAATACACATTACAGACATCGTATTTAACACATACGCTACGTTTATTGGCATTCCACAACATTAGTTATTCCGATGGTCACTTCCCAGACTCGTCCTAGCCCAGGCCTACGCGTCTTGTTTTCCTGCAATATGGCCCCGTGGATTGGTTTAATATAATTAATGTTAGAATCTTATTCCCCGCTACTGCTAAATAATGTTTATAGCACCCTGTCATGCTGTTCCATTGAACATAGCTTACCGATATGTATTGGTTGAGCTAGCGTTACATTAGCATCATGAGCAGCTAAATGGTACTGTTCAGTCATTTGTGTCACTCATACACTACGTCCAAAGATTAAATAAAATAAACGTGCTCTTCCACAAGCTGCTTCATGTAGATTTTAACTTTAAAGTATATTTTCTAATCATCCAAGGGCCCACTTGCTGTCAACTATGAATAGTGGGAAGGGGTTGTGTTCATCTAGTGTTGTCAGGGTATTATGTACTGCTGTTTCGATGAAAGTTGCTTACTTGCTGTACAACTAAACCATGCTGTGAAACCTAAATATCTGTTTCTTATTGCAGAATGAAGACCATTCTCAGCAACCAGACTGTCGACATCCCCGACAATGGTAAGGGGATGATTGTTGAGTAATGAATCTTAATTGATTGTTTTGAGATCGTACATCTCATTGCTGTGTTTTGATGTGTCTGTGCAGTGGATATCAAGTTGAAGGGGAGGACGGTAATCGTCAAGGGTCCCCGTGGCATGCTGCGCCGGGAGTTTACCCACATCAACCTTGAGCTCAGACTTCTGGGCGCAAAACACAAGAAGGTAATCATTTAGCACCTTGTAGTTTATCTAAAATGTCTGGAACTTTGGGACAACTTTTGGACTGTCTTCTTTATACTATGTGTGACACATTTTAGACTGACTGAAGGCTTAATCATGGAACTGACATGTTTCACAGTGATATGTATTGTTGCATTTTGTGTGTAAAGTGTGCATTGTCCCAAGTGTGCAGTGTCTTGTGTAAATATGCAAACAGTTATATGTACATGTGTGCTAGCTGGTCAATCTCTGTTTTTGGTCAGAGCTTGTTGCTTTTGAGAACTGATGTTTCAAGCCTAGAAAGTTGGGTACATTCCTAACCTCCAAGGCTCCAGCTATTTAAAGAGGACAGCCAGTGTCATAATGTGATGGTACAAATGGCGTATGTTCTGTACCTTCTGGCCATGCCGTTTTCTCATCAGGCCACAAACGACCATGCTTTATTGAATTCTGCTTCGAAGATGTAAAGAAAATAAACAACCAAAAGCCTGCCTGCCCCCTTAAAAAAGACTAAGATACTTTTGCTCACTTGGGTCTCACTGCTCAAGGGATTGTGTGGTTTCGAATGGAAGTGCAGAAGTTGATGTCCTGATCTGTTTTCAGCTGCGTGTGGACAAATGGTGGGGCAACAGAAAGGAGCTGGCCACAGTCCGCACCATCTGCAGTCATGTCCAGAACATGATTAAGGGAGTCACAATGGTGAGACTGCTTTGTATTGGCATTTTGTACATTATACACATGGATTAAAGTTCTGTCACCACGACTGATTTCAGTCATTTGGATTCCATAGAAGACAGTCTTCTATGGAAGCATGTTGAACAGTGAAAATAGCCAATCTACAACCTCTCAATGCGTCGTGGATAGGCTGTTTTTGGTTATTTTAAGATTAGAGCATTTGAAGTAGCTTGTGTTAAAAAAGATCTCTCATTAAATCTTAATCGTCTGGGATATTTCATATAAAAGCAATGGTTAAAGCCTCAATCGGTGATCTCTTCACCGGTTATCAGTATGTAGAACAGCAGGATCAATACTACTAATTCTTTTTTAATTGTTTAGTGTGTGGGGCTTTTCACACTGTTTCACAAATGGCACATTATTTAGGACTTGACAATATAAACATTTTCAGTCTTGAGATTTTATTTAGCTTTAATCCATGTATGTATACATATATTCTTGCCTGTTTGATACTGATTTGTTTATTTTGTCATGACATTGCCTTTATTTAAAGATGGGGCTTATTTGGAGAGAGTGTTCTATTCAGCTGTACAGTGCTCCAGTCATGGTTTTCATTGTTGGAAGATAAGTCACTGTCAATGCTGACTGCCATGTTTCTTCCTTCGATAGGGTTTCCGGTACAAGATGCGATCTGTGTATGCCCATTTCCCCATCAACGTAGTCATTCAGGAGAGTGGGAATTTGGTGGAGATCAGGAACTTCTTGGGAGAGAAGTACATCCGCCGTGTTCGTATGAGGGCTGGTAAGTGAGACTGCACCTAGTGACAAAAATAATTGGTGCTTTTGTGACTAGTTTGCCCATGTGGTATAATGTGCCGTAACGATCGGGTTTCCTCAAAAGAGCTGTGATATTAATCCTCGTTTGGTTCAAAGATTTTGTTTGTGCAGGATCATTCTGTGGCTGCAAACTAAGCTATTGTCTTCTCTGTTTCCCTACCCCAATCTGTCCCCTTCCCAGGTGTGTCATGTGCACTCTCACAAGCCCAGAAGGATGAGCTGGTCCTGGAGGGTAATGACATTGAGCTGGTGTCAAACTCAGGTGGGTTTAACAACTTTTCCATGTAGCTCAGTGATGATCCACCCTCCTCTGGGGTAACTGCTAGTTTTCCACTGTACAAAATAATATCAATCTAGTGTCGAGGTCATTCTAGTCACCGTAAGCTGGTCGCCATGAATGGTTTCTTTGTCAAATCAAAGCTCAGTATTTCATTTAGGTGTACATGTCAAAGCTAGGGACCACTGCAAAGATGGGATCCTTTTGCTGCTTCTGTGAGCATAAGGTTTGCCGATGGGTGATTCAGTTACCCGTCATATCCTTGTCCATGGAACTGTCATTTACTGGAAGTAGACACCATAGTTTACCTACCTGTAGTGCCATGATATTTGTTTTGTCCTTAAACTATCCAAACCATCCCCTTGACATGTAGAACATCCCAAGTAAATCATTGTCAGAATCCCTATATTAGAAATTTGATCATTCTCCCCGCCCATCTACATTTTGTAAACGGCGTACTGTGGCTCGCCCCTTTCGTGCCCATTGACAAGACGGAGCATTTACACTGGCTGTGATAATGGAAGCACACTTTGACATGTTCAGTGTACTTGAAGACATGGCTTCTAAAGTTCACCTAATCAGATTTGAATAGATCTTATTGACTGGTGCTTTCCCAAGTGTAATGCGCCACAATTTACATATTTCTTAACCAACCATAATGCTAAGTTTTGCCAGCTCCATCTTGAAATCAAGTCTTGTGAATTCTGATAATACTCTTCCCAGCCTTTTCCGTATTCCTTTTCTGATATAGAAAATGTTGTGGGCAACAACATTTTACCCCTCCAATTCCCCCATCTTTCTTCAGCCCTCCTCCCTCTTCCCATCTTTCTACAAATCCATAATCACCCTGGTCTATCCTTAGTAGGGCTGAGCAATTTGTAAAAGAATGTCCAATTGCACATTTGCAGACCAAGGTTTATTTGGTTGAGCTTCAATTCTGTTTACTGGGTTCCAAAATATATAAGGACCATACCAATGTTATTCCATGTTTAGCCCATTGACTACAAGTCATGAATATTTTTCATTACTACCAACGATAATTGTGTTATTTCTTTTTGTATAATTATTGCCAAGGTTGCCTAATGTTGCTCAAATCAAGTCTATCTTTAAAATAATCTGCTTAAAGATGTACTAGACATCTGAATGTCATACGTCTTGATTGACTATTTTCTGCAAGCCTTTTAAAAATCAATCCATGCCACATTAAAACTGAACAATTAATTTTGCAGTGACGTTCTAGACAGTGAGCTAAACATGCAAAATGGTCCTGTTGGTATACATTTAAGTTTGCAATATTGTACTTCATTAATTGGACCAAATATTACCTAAAACATTAGAATACCTTGTTATGAGGCCATTTAGAAATTTTAGATGCTTTATTTTGTGCAATAAATAAAATTAGACTCATTGTTAAGCCCTATTACCTAGTGTAGAATGTGTGTTGTCCTTGACCCTGTGACCTGTGCATGCTGCTCATCACCCCTAGCTTCTCTGTGTTCCAGCTGCCCTGATCCAGCAGGCCACCACAGTCAAAAATAAGGATATCAGAAAGTTCTTGGACGGTATTTACGTGTCTGAGAAGGGAACAGTTGAGACTACGAAAAATTAAACGGCTGCAACTGTAGAGGTTAGAGAATATTGCCAAATCTTCCCCTGTGGACTACAGGGGGTGTGCATTTTGTTTCATCTTAACCATTTAACACCTTTTCTTTTCCTTGTGTGTCCAGTTCATGCATTGCCAGGTGCATTTATATGCTAGACATGTTTTAGTCATTTCATGGTAACAAATGGTGTTCAGGATGTTTGCATGTTTCATTTTGATTGTCAATATGTGTGACTATTGACTAACCACAGCATGCTTCTGATCATAACATAAGTTTGTCTAGTAAAAATAACTGAATCACTGTAAGGCAAGACTCATTCAGTAGATTGACATACTGTATTTTGTAGGTTAGAACTTGTATGCCTCGTATAATAACTCTCCAATGACAACCTTGACTATGCATGCGACTCACTCAATCCCTGTATTCATCCTTGTTTCCCCCTCCAGCGGCATTGCTCCAACAGGCCACCACAGTAAAAAAGAAGGACATCAGGAAGTTCCTGGATGGCATCTATGTCAGCGAGAAGACCACTGTTATTGAACAAGATGACCAATAATGTTCTGTTTTGACAAATAAAGTTCCATCTACTACACTTTTTTGAAACTTACTAGTTTGTCATTTTCTTAGTAGTTAGATGGATTGGTTTTTGTTATGAATGATGCCATTTTATTTTCATGCATTTTCCAAAAGTATGCTGTGGCTGCATTAGTGTTGAAACCTCAATTTGAGCATTTATTCTGGAATTCTTGGATATGAATCCAGATAATTTCTATGTGCTACCAAGTATCCTAAACAAAAGCAAGGGCTTGCAACTCAATTTGTAATGCTCCAGGTAAGTTTATTCACAATCACAGCAGGCAGGACATACGTTTCAACCCAAATTGGTCTTTCTCAAGTATACTTGAGAGACAAATGCGGGTGATTGTGAATAAACCTACCTGAAGCATTACATTACAAAGTGAGTTGTGAGCTATTTTCTACAGTCTGATTGTTGCGAGCCCTTGCTTTTGTTAATATCTGTTAATTTAACAGCCGTTTTTCTTATTCTACCAGGTATCCTAACCTTTACCTCTGGAGTTAAATAAATGCATAAAATCAATGTGGATAGATATTTTTCAATGTCCTTGTGGAAATGGCTAATCTTGAATTTAGGTACATTTCTAGAGATTTCATTTGGGGATTTCGGATTTGTTTGTAATTGCCCAGAAACATAAACAAACCTATTCTTTAATAATTTATTGTGATACATGGAATCAAGTAAATACCGGTAGGCTACATACTGTTTGGGAAATTGAAATTTCTATTTCACACTGCAGAATGGGTGCATTTCAAACAAACAATACAATTTACAAAACGTAATGTGGACCACACCATGGTAAAGCATTACACTTGTTTACAACGGGTCCATTTTTAAATTCATCAGAGATGCTGTAGGGGTTTTATATATATAGGCTATATATATATATAATTACAAAAAATACAGTGGTGGACGTGACGTACAGTCAGTCTGCGCCTCAACACTGATTTGAGTGGCGCGCTGGAAATAACCTATATACAAGCTCACAACTCTTCGTGGAGGTGGCACGGTGTGAGCTTGTAGATCTGCTATTTCTCAGTGCGTGGCACCACCGTACGGCGACGTATCAAATCGAGTTACGTCACTTCCAGGCGACAGCAACGGACGCCGCGCGCGCCAGATTCGTTGGATTATGATTATTTCTCACAGTGACAACTGATCTGACAAGCCAGAAGAAAGATAACGTTATTGTGTTGATTATCATGGTATGTCAACCGATCTGAGCATTGACGTGCAGCAGTCTGCGTAAATTTGTTGCATTGCATGAAATAATCTGTGTTGTTAATTTGTTTACCATGTTTTGGGAGCATGCACACTAGCCAACGAGCTAATGTTAGCTGGCATAAAGTTGCATTATTATATGATAATGATTATATGATACCACTCAACTGTCACATTGTGGTTTTATAGCCATGGTTAGTTATGTTTCTTTTACTCTTTAACTGTTATAAAAATGACATGTTGATTTACTTTCGATATTAACGAACGTTGCACTTTGAATCGTGAAATTAACATTAAACACAATGTAGACAATGCAGTGTAAAAATAATGATTTGCTAGGTAACATTGATTGAATAGTTAACATTTAGCAAAATAGTATAAGCATAGTCGTACGATTATACGATGGTGCTATAAACTTGGATTACACATGACACAAAGCCCTTGAGGTCAAGTCTTGTGTATTCAATTCATAGACGATTGGGTCGCAGCATCTTGGTTTATTTTCTGTTGAACCTGGATCAATGTTGTGTATGTATTGTATTGTTTGGTAAGAACAGCAAAAAACATGACTACCGGTATACCGGTTTAGTTACAAGTAGTAGCAACACTAGCTGTTGTGTTACATGCATATAGCTGCTGTTCTCCTTTCTCTTTCTTGAGTACCAAACGCGCCATTTTTAAATTAAATTAGATTGGAATGTTCAGATGCTGGGTTTATGTCTGCTGCTGTAATTCCTGTGAAGAACCCTACATGCCAAATTCTTCTTGTGGGCTCTAGTGTCATGATGATTCAAAAAGTTGGCATCAATCTCTTCCTCTCTGAAAACACAGGACATCAGGAGATTCTTTGCACCAACTTCAAGTAAACCAACAGTGCAGAAAACAGCCCAGAATGGAAATGGTAGAGATGAAGATAGTAAGAAGAAACATAAATCTGTTTCCTCAGAGGAGGATGCAAAAAAGAAAAAGAAAGTGACTAAAAAGGTATTTGAATACGGTAGTATGATTTTTCCTACTGCCATATATTGGTCTGTATAATTACCATGATCATATGTTCATATGAAGCACATCTTTTGCCTGTGTCAAGGTGTTTGTGGGGCATTCATTTATGTGGGCTATGTCTTGATCTTTCCTTCAGATCAAAAGTCCCAAAGCAGAGGTGAAACATAAGGACAATGAGAAGAAACGTAAGAAGCGAGCTGTCATAGAATCAGGTAACAATAGAGATGACTTCGCCATGATCACATCAACTACAGTAGCCAAGATCATTATCAAAACAATTGTCCTCATCATTACTACTGTATTTCATATAAATGTGCAACACTAGATTTCTTTATAGGCCTAATGGGTTGGATCTAGAGTTGCAATACCCTCCATAGAAAATGTCGATCTGCTTGTATTAAACAATGTTAAACTCAACAACATTGCACGATTGCAGCTGTATAGGGCAAGCTTGAATTATCAAGACATTCTGTGCAGGTGATTATTTTTCAAAGTGTTGGAGTTTGGAAGCGCTCGTTAGAAGTCACTGAACATACCACCTGTTTCGAATTTGCACATAATGCAGGAGGCAGCAGCACGATGCGTTTATGAGTGCTTCCAAACTCCAACACTTTGAAAAATAACTTAATACAATATTCACCTTTTATAAAACAAACATTGAAAGAGGATAATTCAAGCTTGCCCTACAGCTGCAATGTTGGTGTAATTTTCTATTTGGATCAATGGGCTGTCAATGGAGGGTATTGCAACTCTAGATTCAATCCATTATAAAAAAATCTAATGTTGCAAATTGTATTGACAGTTGTCCCGTCAAGCGGATTACCACCTCTCCTAGGTCTACATTTTCTTAGGATCTCCTCACAATCGTCTCTTTACATTTGATACAGACTCTGAGGAGGAGGCACCACAGAGACAGCCACAGAAACCCTCAAAATCCAGTAAGAAGACCAAGGAAGAATCCCCTCCTAAAAATGATCCTGTACAGTATGTCTCTGAAACAGGTGTGGAAGAGTAAGGTTATTTACATGCAGTGCACAGAAAAAAGTACACACAGCAATTTCCAGTATTGTTATTATATTGGATATTGTAACCCAACCTGCAATACTAGATCTATTTTGTGCATTTTTGGTTTTAGACTCGGACAGTGATAACTTCCCGTCCCTAAAGAAGACTGCGAAACCCAAGGAGAATGGCCTTTCTAAACCAGTAAAGATGGAGGAAGAAAAGGCTTGTCCAGTGATCAAAGACGGGACAAAGACTCCTTCTAAAGCCTCCTCCACTCAAGGGAATTCATCATCAAAATCCCCACGTATAGCTGTAACCCCCAAGTCAACTACTATTCCCCAGACCAAACGAACCCCAACCTCAGTGATGGACTTTTTTGGCATGAGCCATGTGCAGCGCTCGGATAAGAAGCTGGTAGCCAGCACCAAGAGGAAGGCTGTGAGTATCTGAGCCCTTTCTTTCTCTACCTATTTCTTTTTTTAATGTATTGTGTTTCTGTTTTCTCTTCTCTCACCCATTACACCAAAACAAGAAATACAACAACAACATGGACTGGGAGTATTACACTTGAATGTGCTACTTAGTTAGATGTATACATTTGAATATGATTTGTACCCTCAGCCAACTCAGGACCCAGATGATTGCATGAGTGATGACTTAATTGCCAAACAGCTGCAGATGGAGGAGGACATGGAGGTAGGCTGACATCTGCGATAGCTAAAAGTGAACTTATATGCTAATGTATTCAGCAAAGTGATATCTCTTTACATTCCTGTTATGGATTCTTTTTTTACTTGTAGATGAATGAGTGAATGATGAAACGTAATACGTTTTTGAAATCATTCAATATTCAATGAATTGACTACGGCAGTGTGATCTATTCTTGTATTTAATTAATTTGTGTTATCTCTCTCACAGCTGGAGAAGCAGGTCCACAATGATGAGGAGTTTGCCAGGACTCTGGCCATGCTGGATGAGGCACCACAGGCCAAGAAGGCATTGAATATAACCCGACATTTCACATGATCATTAAACAATACTCACTTTCCATAAAAGCCACTGGTCGTGACATTATGCCTTGTGTGTGTCTGTTCGTCCAGGCTCGTAAGGACTCTGCTGAGAAGCCAGGGCCAACTATATCGCCCAAGAAGGAGAGTCCATTCTCGGCCAACAGCAGCACAAGCAGACAGTCAAAGGCCAATGAAACTGACTGCTCCATAAGCGAGGCTATCAGCCCATCCCCTAAAAAGACCACAGCTCCTGTGAAGGCCAGCTCCAAACTGGCCCTAATGAAGAAAAAAGATGAGGTGAAAGAGGAAAAAATAACAATTTCACCCAAGAAAATGAAAATCTCTCCCAAAAAGGAGCCCTGTACTGATTTAACCATAGAAAAGAAACGCACACCGAAAACAGGAAGCATTGATGAAGGAGAGACTGCAATCAAAGTGTCCCCCAAAAAAACACAGGTAAGCCAAACCATTGATGCCAGTTGCAAGGGGAGGAAAAATGCTTTTCAGTTGAAATTATATTTTAAAAGACATAAGGCAAGGGTCCTTTTTGTGGTTGACATAATGTTCTCAACTGCCTAGTCCACAAGCACTAGTCCTGATGACGGCGAGAAAAAGAAAGGCAACGCTACAGCCTTCAGAAACTACCTAAACAGAGATGGACCACGTGCTCTGGGCTCCAAGGAAATACCTACGGTAATACCTACAGCCGCTTCAAACTAGTGGTGGGATGATTCACTTACCTCCCGATTCCATACGATCTCCATACCTAGGGTGCAGATTTGACTTATATTGCGATACTTAATTATTTTGCGATTCGATTCGATATTGCGATTTTGCCCCCAAGTTACTTTGATTATTTATTTTTATAGTGGAACATTTTAAAACAATTATAAACCATGAAAAGTTGAATCATACACTTCAATGCAGCTTCAAACACTCGTGAAAATTACATAAAAATAAAATAAAATGGAAAAACGAACCTAAAAAAAACCCACACGATTCGAACTTCACGATTCAATTTTAAAATGGTGGCATTAAGAATCACAATTTGTGAGTGAATCAAAATGTTTTGCCCACCCCTAGTCAAAACAACATTACGTTTGATTCATAGATAATCTCAAATTCTAATAATTGGTGTGATTGTGTATTCCAGGGTGCAGAGAACTGTCTGGAGGGGTGTGTTTTTGTGCTGACTGGAGTCTTGGAGTCCATGGAGAGGGACGATGCCAAGTCTCTCATCGAGCGCTATGGGGGCAAGGTGATGGGCAACATCAGCAAGAAGACCTCTTACGTGGTGCTGGGCAGAGATAGTGGAGTGTCCAAGACAGTGAAGGTAGCAAGCTGAGAAGCACATAAACCACACCGTTCAGGCTCATTTTAATAGTGTATCGCTAAAGGTCAAATTAGCACATCTTGCTTTTGTGTTTATTCTTTCTTTAGTTGCTACCATGTTATTCTATTGACTGTGTGATTCTACTACTATTCTACTACTGCTTTGATATTCATGTTTCCACTCTTTCATCAATGTTCAACTTCAGTTAAAAGTAAATACACTTTGCATTGATGAATTATTTCCCCTAGATTGTTTTCTCACTTTGTTGTTCTCTCCTTCTGTATCCAGGCAGAGAGTCTGGGAACTAAGATCCTCGATGAGGACGGCCTGTTAGAGCTGATCAGAACCAAACCAGGGAAGAAGTCCAAGTATGAGATTGCTGCTGAGGCTGAGGTCAGTGCGCGCACATCTGCCTCCATCCACGTGACTGCCATGCTTCAAACTCATTTGTATTGATTCATTTTTGGGTGTCATTTCTATTCAAGTCCCGTAAGTTGAGTCGGATACATAGAAGTTAAAGTAACACTTTGATGTATTTTGTGATTGTCTCCTGTGTACTCTCATACCGCACAGTGCAAGGCCTCTAAGAGCAGAACTCCTTCCAGCCAGCCATCGAAGAGCACCCCACCTGCTCAGAAAATCTCACCCTCCAAGGGCAACTCCAGGTCCCCTCAGACTCCCAGCCCCTCCAAGACGGGCCGGAGCTCCAGGCCCGCAGCAGGAGGCAGTGCCACCCCACCCGGGAGAGGCTCCTCTGGGTCCGAGGTCCGCAGGGGACTCGGCCTTTCCCCCTCTTCTTCCTCTGCTGTGGCCGGTGATGCCGCTGCTAGCCTGCTGTGGGTGGACAAGTACCGGCCCCGGTCTCTGAAGGCTATCATTGGCCAGCAGGGGGACCTGAGTTGTGCCAATAAGCTGCTGCGCTGGCTGAAAAACTGGCACAAACACCAGGCAGGGGGCGGCGCTGCTAAACCAGCGGGTAGGTGTGCCTGTCTGATGCTTTTTTTTAAATACTGATTTCACATAAGGTTTCACGCACATTGAGTGAGCCAGCGACATTTTGTTTTGTGGCCTAAAAAGGATTGCGGTAACACTTAACAGACTGTATATACTTCTCTCTCTGCAGCAGCAAAGTTTGGTAAGTTTGGAGGCGGTAAAGATGATGGATCAACATTTAAAGCTGCTCTGCTGTCTGGACCCCCAGGCGTGGGGAAGACCACCACAGCAGCACTTGTCTGTGAGGTCAGTCTCTTTCTCACACACACTCATTTTGCCTTGACTTTTCAGGCACAAAAAAGCAATGACTTTTCTTGAAATCAGCTTCAATGTCCGTCCACATTCCGTGTGTGTGTGTGTGTGTGTGTGTGTGTGTGTGTGTAGGAGGTGGGCTATAGCTATGTGGAGATGAACGCCAGCTGTACTCGCAGTAAGAACAGCCTTAAAGATGTGGTAGCGGAGTCACTGAACAACACTAGCATCAAAGACTTCTATACGGGTACTGATTTGCATAATACTGATTTGCATAATAATCACACCTGTACACCAATCACATCCGGCTTTCTGAAATGACTCCTATTTTCATGCGTTTGCGCAGGCACATCCCGGACGGTCAGCAGCAAGCATGTCCTTATCATGGATGAGGTGGACGGTATGGCTGGCAATGAGGACCGGGGAGGAATACAGGTACAGGCCTGGCCCAGCCAGCATGCTTTCTGGTATAGAGAGGGGCGGGTAGCGCATGGAGCAAGCGCTGGATAATATTGGTTCACCCATCTGAGCGCTGTTGATTATTACAGAACATACGTTCATCACAAATTCAAGCGTGGTTTGAGTTTCCAGAGGCCCTTTTGTGTGGTCCAAGGGAGATCAGTCCATGTTCTCCCTCATGTTGTCACTTGGGAGGATATCGGTTGTTGTTCTGTCCACTCACCTGTATCTCACACACTATGTTGACGTGTGACCTTTTCAGGAGATGATTAGCCTCGTCAAACAGAGCAAGATCCCAATCATTTTCATGTGCAACGACCGCAACCACCAAAAGATTCGGTCCTTGGCCAACTACTGCTTCGACCTGCGCGTCCAGAGACCTCGAGTGGAGCAGATCAAGGTACCTGCTGACAGCTACTTGTCTGATGTTAGATCATTGTTTTTACAAAATTCTCTTCTCTCTCTCTACACACACAACCCATTGAACCCAAGCCACTTTCCTTTTCCTTGTTGCTCATCCACCTGCTTTTCCTTTTCCTCCTCAGGGAGCCATGATGTCAATAGCATTCAAGGAGGGCATCAAGATTCCACCGCCAGCACTCAACGAAATAATCCTAGCTTCTAATCAGGACATCCGACAGGTAAAGAGCCCAGTCGTTGAATTTGCCACAGAGAGTGACAAAACCTAAAAGGCAACTTTGCTCATCTTTAACCCGAATCCTATCATTCTATTGTGATGAGGACACCGATCTGTGCTGTGTGTTGAGGTGAGAGTGTGCCCTCAGTCGCTAGAAAATCTGACAAATCCACAAAACTGAAATTACAGGTGCAAATTATATCGCCAGCATCACCATTTCTCCCTCCTTGCTCAACTCTCTCATGTGCATCATCATGTCACCTTTCTCCGCTCTCACCAGGTGCTCCACAACCTCAGCATGTGGTCTTCTACGGACAAGGTGATGACAATTGACCAGTGCAAGGCTGACGCCAACAATGCCCGCAAGGACCTGAAGATGGGACCCTTTGATGTCTGCAGGAAGGTCTTTGCCTCAGGGGATGAGACAAGAAGCATGAGCTTCATAGACAAGAGCGACCTCTTTTTCCACGACTACTCACTCGCGCCGCTTTTTGTCCAGGAGAACTACGTGCACGTACGGCCAGCAGCCGCCGGGTAAGAGAGGGAAGATGTACTCAAACCTGTAGTGTAAAACATCTGTGTCATTATTTTCACCCCACTGAGCAATAGTCGGCTATTAGACGTCCGTCTAAAAATGGGCTATAACTGGTCTAAAAATTGCCGTCTAAGCTTTAGACCTTAATTAGCAGTTTTTTTTAAATGTCTAATGTCTATATATATCTGTTGAAATGACATTAGACGTCCAATACCCTGACAAATGCTCAGTGGGACAGTTCTTTCAAACATACTTTTAAATGTTGTGTAAATATGTTGTCCTGTCTGTCTGTCTGTCTGTCAGTGGTAATTTGAAGTCTCACCTGATGCTGCTCAGTAAGACGGCTGATTCCATCTGTGATGGAGACCTGGTGGACAGACAGATCCGCTCTAGACAGACCTGGTCACTGCTGCCCACCCAGGTACACACGCACACAACTTTAACATGAAAATTAACAACTAGGGATGGGAATTATCCATTAATTTATTGATAATTTATACGTTTTTATAATCTTATTGATCGATTAATATCCAACTAAAAAATCTACATTTTGCTGATATACAGAAAGAATACAAAAGGCATATTATGTTTCGATAAACGATGGAAGTTGGAGACCCATGCCCCACCCGGCTATGCAATACCCAATTTTCTATTAATTGTTAACTGTTAAGTTTAATTGAATAATTTATTAACGGCAATTAACTATTAACATCCCTATGAATGCCTTCAAGTGCTTGTGGCTGGAGAGACTGTTTTCCATTCTAAAACGTACTTTGTCAGATAGAATTATCAGGTGAAAACCTGAATCCTCTTGTGCCATGATAGAGAGGTGAACTATTTTGTGTGTGTTGATTGTGTGTTTTCTAGGCCGTCTATGCAAGTGTGTTGCCAGGGGAGCTGATGCGAGGCTATATGAACCAGTTCCCTACTTTCCCAAGCTGGCTGGGCAAATTCTCTTCCACCAACAAACATTCCCGTATTATCCAGGAGCTGGCTTCACACATGTGCTTAAAGTGAGTTGCAGCACATAGTACCGCTATACTGTATGTTTATCATCCTTTTTCAGTTTTATCAATACACATTTTAGTCCCTTGCAATGTGTGATTTTCTGCACACGAGGACAAACAAGCTTTTCAATTACCTCATGCACACCTACTCCATTGCTGTCTGATTAATGGCTGCGATGGTGTTCCTTTTCTTTTTAAATCGAACCCAGTTCGATTCCTGCTTTTTTTCAGATGCGTTAAAAAAATTATTGACCAATAACAAATCACATCAGACTTGTGCGACTTGTGTGTGCAGGGGGGCACGGTGGCACAGTCTGTAGTCCTGGGTTCGATTCCCGCTGGGGGCGTGTTCCCTCCTCCGCGGCATCAGTGCCCATACCCAAGGCGGGGTTGGCAAAAGGGCCCTTCTGTGTGGAGTTTGCATGTTCTCCCCGTGTCCCCTAGGGTAGATAACCTCACAAAAAACCTGGTCTCTAAACTACCTCCCCCTGGCTAGCCGGGGCGCCCGATGGAGGGGAAAGGAACTGGTCTGAATAACGTGTTCCTTCCACGTGCTACTGTACGTCCGGCCGGGGAAGTTCTCCCCTGTCAGGTGACAAGAAGCAGCTTGGACTCCTCATGCATAGAAGGAAGCATGAGGTCAGTCCGCTGCCCCCCCAGGTTCGGCAGAGGAAGTGTAGTGCCCAGGATTACATTAGATAATTGACACTGGGTGCAAGGTTTTTAGTTTTTAAGTTTTTATACTTGAAAGATGTCTCATTCCATCCCCCAATCCCATATCAGACCTGTCTGCCCTTGTTACTATCAGACCCGATCAGACTTCCTTATTTCCCCTAACTCTTGTTAATAATAGTGTTTTCCATTCTAAAACGTATTTATATTATGAGAGACGGTGAGCTCATCTTGCGACCTATGACCTACGCGTCACAAGATGAGCTCGCCCCTTCTGCATATTATTAAAACGTATGATTTTTCTCCTGCCTGCTTGTCGTTTTCATCACTTTTCTCTCCCTTCTCTGCCTCCATTCCTCCTCCTCCTCATCTCTTATGGCCGCTGCCTCCTCTCCCAATACAAGGACACTGAGCAGCAGACAGGCGGTGAACCAGGACTACCTGCCGTACCTGCGAGGGGCGCTGTTGAGTCCTCTCCAGAGGCTGGGGGCGGAGGGGGCGGGCCAGGCCGTGCAGCTGCTGGATGACTACCAGCTCATCAAGGAAGACGTGGACAACATCATGGACATCAGCGTCTGGGGTGGAAAGACTGACCCCTATTCTCAACTAGACCCCAAGGTAAGACTGACCCCTACTCTAAACTAGACCCCAAGGTAAGACTGACCCCTACTCTAAACTAGACCCCAAGGTAAGACTGACCCCTACTCTAAACTAGACCCCAAGGTAAGACTGACCCCTACTCTAAACTAGACCCCAAGGTAAGACTGACCCCTACTCTAAACTAGACCCCAAGGTAAGACTGACCCCTACTCTAAACTAGACCCCAAGGTAAGACTGACCCCAAGGAACAGGGAATGGTGGATAAAGTACTCACATTGTTTTACTTAAGAAAAAGTGCCAATACTTCAATGTAGAACTACTACTGTAGTAAAAGTAAAAGTCCAGAATTCAAAATGTATTACAAACGTATTGGCATCAAAAATGTACTTATTAAAGTACCAAAAGTAAGAGTACTCATTGGGCAGAATGTCTCGTTTCAAGTTTTCAAAGGCATTAAAGATGTTTGAAAATAGCCGATCCCGAACGAACAGGGAATGGTGGAATGTCGACAGGCCAACATTAGAATTCTTGGTCACTATTCTGCTCAGGTGAAATCAAATGTATCATTATTCCCTACAGGTGAAAGCAGCCTTCACTCGGGCGTACAACCGCGAGGTCCACATGACGCCCTACTCCCTGGGGACGGTGAAGAAGGGCCGACGCGGTGCAGGAGGCACCGAGTCTGAGCTGGGAGGAGACGGCGAGACCGAGCAGGAAGCCCAGGATGCAGAGGGGGAGGAGGGAGAGGATCTCGACCTTGACGCCATGATCAAAGTATGACGCCTCACTCACACCGCATCCGCACTGCCAGCGATGCGAGCGAACAATGAAATCTCGTTAGAAGACATGTTTTTCCAATGAGACTGTGCTGACGTACCACGAGCGACAACGTGCCCATGCAGCGACATCCTATATTCGCTCGCAGAGTCTTATTCGAGCAAGGTTTCACGGCCCAAAACACATTTATTAGTTGAGATCTACACACTACTATTTATTGGTTATTTGATTGGTTCAAGCTACGTCACAACGCAATGGCCCAACGCTCCATATCAGGACAGTTTTTCCACACGATGACACCGTCGGAATGCTCGCTCCTTGCCTGTGTAGATGAGCTGTCAGACTGCTCACTGCACCCTGCTGCCTGTGATTATGATGAAGGCGTGTTTATGCATTTATTTTGGTTGTTGCATTTCTACACTATTTAATCTGCCTTGCTTGTCTGTGTCGTCCCACAGCAGAAAAAGGCCAAAGCCACCAGGGAGCCCAGGAAGAAGGCAGAGCCCAAGAAGAGGGCGGAGGTTTCGGGGAAGGGCAGAGCCAAGGCCAAGGCTAAGAAGTGAGCCATGACCAGAACTGAGCCCACCGCTCCTCTAGGCCTGGAAAGCCCCATACAGACTGTTCATAATGGGCTATATATGTGCGCACACACGCCATTTTGGAAAGAACTTGGGCCACTTCCCTACTTCCAGGTGTTACCGATGATACTAAATGAAGGCTCTGTTCCATTCTGGTCAAACAGAGTCAGGCTGCTGTTTCCCACTGGAAACGCACTGCTACAACAGTGGGTCTCGAAGTGTCCTTGAGTGGGTTCTAAATGGCCCTGTATGGGTGTGTAACTCTGAGAGTGTACAAATAGGACCAAATGGACCCCCATTTGTACACTCTCAGAGTTATGGGGGTCCTTGAAATTAAAAGGTTTGAAAACCACTGCACACTAAAGGGAACAGAGCCTTTATTAGTATTATCGGTAACACCTGTGAAGAAAGTAGGGAAGCGGCACGGAAGTAGGAAGAGTTATTCCGTGTGATTTTTTGGAAAGGCTTGTAACCAGGACGACAAAGTCAAGGAATCATCTGTGTCATTCTGAGTTGGAGTTCTCTTCCATGTTAACCACTGCATCCGAATGTCTAGAAGTGATATTCAACTTGAGTCATATCATGTCAGCAAAGAGGCATTTACACTGCAGAGGTCATCTGTATGCCTCTGCAGGTGTGTGTGCTACTCTAGAATCATTATTGGGTTGAGGTGTTACAGCTGTAAATATGTGACTGTAGTGTCAAAAGACTTGCTTTGATACTACTACAACTACTGTTGCTACATTGGAGGTCTGTGTACAAGAATACTGTTTTTTTCTCACTTTGATGACCAAAATTAACCAACACCACCAAGTTTTCCTGTAAATGGAAATTTTGTATATAAAAAGATCACAGTAATCAATAAAGACATGTCTATTGTCATTTTTCTTAGTCTTAGTCTTCTTAGTCTTAGAAATTCACAACCTCAGGAATGTAATAACCATGAATGAACATAAAATGTCCACGAAGTACAAATCCACAAAACACATGTTCACCTATTGATAATTTAAGTTAGTAGGAACAATAGGAGAGGATGATGTATACAGATATTTTATTGGCTGATATATAATGAACCTATCCCTGGCTGTCAAGGTATCGACGCTGTAATTTGTTTTACAGCACAGCTAGGACTTGGGTGAGAGACACAGACAAAATAAAAAGGCACTTAGTGGTATAATGATGTTTCTCTTACTTAACACCACATAGGCCTCTGCAGAGAACATTGGCTACATAGCTAGAGTAGGTGGGAACAAGCCTGGTGTGGACCTCTTGTCAACTTTATATTAAGTGAATACGTGGGCAACGAGACAGATCATTTTGCAGCAGCTTACAGTTTGCCATACAGATCAGTGGATCCCAAATTATTGAGCCTGTGACCCAAAACAAATTATATTACTTAGGTTCATCTTACGGTGGACATGAAAAGGAATCTTTGAAAGGTGTCATATTTTTAGAAATATAGCGCTTTCAAATTTGAGACTTTTAACATGGGGCTCAATGGCAGATTTTGGCGTCAAAAAATCACTTTCACCTAGAAACTCCATTCACACTTTTTATTATTCAGCTTACTGTGGAGACACATGCTGTAACTTTTTTATTTTGAAATGTTTTGTAGTTTATGAGTTATTTAACTTAAACGCCCAATGCATTCTCTATGGCAATAGCACAAACTTTGGAATGCTACTAGTCCTACATACTTACACCTAGCAACCCCATTCTAGCCTACTTAGGTTCATCTTACGGTGGACATGTTTGGCTGAAAAGGAATCTTTGAAATGTTTCATAGTTTTAGAAATATAGTGCTTTCAAATTCACAATGGGGCTCAATGGCAGACATTGGCACGTCAAAAATCACTTTCACCTAGAAACTCCATTCACACTTTTTATTATTCAGCTTACTGTGGAGACACATGCTGGAACTTTTTACTTTGAAATGTTTTATACTTTCTGAGTTATTTAACTTAAACGCACAATGCATTCTAGTCTGTCGCAATAGCACAAACTTTGGCATGCTACTAGTCCTACATACAAAATGATGAAAAACGAGGATAAAAAAAAAAAAACGATGGGCTATAACCCATCGTTTTCTTTATTATTATTATTTTTTCAAATCCTCAAAAATGATAAAAAACGGCGTGCTATAGTATGCCGTACGATATGGGCTATAGCCCATGGTCCAAAATGATGAAAAACGAGGATTTTTCTTTCTTCAAAAATTCAAAAAACGATGGGCTATAACCCATCGTTTTTTTCGTTTTTTCCAAATCCTCAAAAATGATGAAAAACGGTGTGCTATAGTATGCCGTACGATATGGGCTATAGCCCATGGTCCAAAATGATGAAATACAAGGATAAAAAAAAATCTAAAATTTAAAAAACGATGGGCTATAACCATTTTTTCATTTATTTTTCAAATCCTCAAAAATGATGAAAAACGGCGTGCTATAGTATGCCGTACGATATGGGCTATAGCCCATGGTCCAAAATGATGAAAAACGAGGATATTTCTTTTTTTCAAAAATTCAAAAAACGATGGGCTATAACCCATCGTTTTTTTCATTTTTTCCAAATCCTCAAAAATGATGAAAAACGGCGTGCTATAGTATGCCGTACGATATGGGCTATATCCCATGGTCCAAAATGATGAAAAACGAGTTTTCTTTTTTTTTTTTCAAAAATTCAAAAAACGATGGGCTATAACCCATCGTTTTTTTCATTCCTTCATTTTTTTCAAATCCTCAAAATGATGAAAAACGGCGTGCTATAGTATGCCGTACGATATGGGCTATAGCCCATATCCTCGCGGTGTATAGCGGTGTATGAGAATGCGTGTTGCGGAGGATGAGAGGCATTCCTCTCATCCTCCGCAACACCCGTTTTCATAAACCCATCCCCAATGCATTCTCTATGGCAATAGCACAAACTTTGGCATGCTACTAGTCCTACATACTTACACCTAGCAACCCCATTCTAGCCTACTTAGGTTCATCTTACGGTGGACATGTTTGCCTGAAAAGGAATCTTTGAAATGTTTCATAGTTTTAGAAATATAGTGCTTTCAAATTTGAGACATTTAACATGGGGCTCAATGGCAGCTCTATAGGCACATCAAAAGTCACTTTCACCTAGAAACTCCATTCACACTTTTTATTATTCAGCTTACTGTGGAGACACATGCTGGAACTTTTTTTTATTTTTATGTTTTGTAGTTTATGAGTTATTCAACTTAAACGCCCAATGCATTCTCTATGGCAATAGCACAAACTTTGGCATGCTACTAGTCCTACATACTTACACCTAGCAACCCCATTCTAGCCTACTTAGGTTCATCTTACGGTGGACATGTTTGCCTGAAAAGGAATCTTTGAAATGTTTCATAGTTTTAGAAATATAGTGCTTTCAAATTTGAGACATTTAACATGGGGCTCAATGGCAGCTCTATAGGCACGTCAAAAGTCACTTTCACCTAGAAACTCCATTCACACTTTTTATTATTCAGCTTACTGTGGAGACACATGCTGGAACTTTTTTTTATTTTTATGTTTTGTAGTTTATGAGTTATTCAACTTAAACGCCCAATGCATTCTCTATGGCAATAGCACAAACTTTGGCATGCTACTAGTCCTACATACTTACACCTAGCAACCCCATTCTAGCCTACTTAGGTTCATCTTACGGTGGACATGTTTGCCTGAAAAGGAATCTTTGAAATGTTTCATAGTTTTAGAAATATAGTGCTTTCAAATTTGAGACATTTAACATGGGGCTCAATGGCAGCTCTATAGGCACGTCAAAAGTCACTTTCACCTAGAAACTCCATTCACACTTTTTATTATTCAGCTTACTGTGGAGACACATGCTGGAACTTTTTTTTATTTTTATGTTTTGTAGTTTATGAGTTATTCAACTTAAACGCCCAATGCATTCTCTATGGCAATAGCACAAACTTTGGCATGCTACTAGTCCTACATACTTACACCTAGCAACCCCATTCTAGCCTACTTAGGTTCATCTTACGGTGGACATGTTTGCCTGAAAAGGAATCTTTGAAATGTTTCATAGTTTTAGAAATATAGTGCTTTCAAATTTGAGACATTTAACATGGGGCTCAATGGCAGCTCTATAGGCACGTCAAAAGTCACTTTCACCTAGAAACTCCATTCACACTTTTTATTATTCAGCTTACTGTGGAGACACATGCTGGAATTTATTTTTATTTTTATGTTTTGTAGTTTATGAGTTATTCAACTTAAACGCCCAATGCATTCTCTATGGCAATAGCACAAACTTTTGCATGCTACTAGTCCTACATACTTACACCTAGCAACCCCATTCTAGCCTACTTAGGTTCATCTTACGGTGGACATGTTTGCCTGAAAAGGAATCTTTGAAATGTTTCATAGTTTTAGAAATATAGTGCTTTCAAATTTGAGACATTTAACATGGGGCTCAATGGCAGCTCTATAGGCACGTCAAAAGTCACTTTCACCTAGAAACTCCATTCACACTTTTTATTATTCAGCTTACTGTGGAGACACATGCTGGAACTTTTTTTTATTTTTATGTTTTGTAGTTTATGAGTTATTCAACTTAAACGCCCAATGCATTCTCTATGGCAATAGCACAAACTTTGGCATGCTACTAGTCCTACATACTTACACCTAGCAACCCCATTCTAGCCTACTTAGGTTCATCTTACGGTGGACATGTTTGCCTGAAAAGGAATCTTTGAAATGTTTCATAGTTTTAGAAATATAGTGCTTTCAAATTTGAGACATTTAACATGGGGCTCAATGGCAGCTCTATAGGCACGTCAAAAGTCACTTTCACCTAGAAACTCCATTCACACTTTTTATTATTCAGCTTACTGTGGAGACACATGCTGGAACTTTTTTTTATTTTTATGTTTTGTAGTTTATGAGTTATTTAACTTAAACGCCCAATGCATTCTCTATGGCAATAGCACAAACTTTGCCATGCTACTAGTCCTACATACTTACACCTAGCAAGCCCATTCTAGCCTACTTAGGTTCATCTTACGGTGGACATGTTTGCCTGAAAAGGAATCTTTGAAATGTTTCATAGTTTTAGAAATATAGTGCTTTCAAATTTGAGACATTTAACATGGGGCTCAATGGCAGCTCTATAGGCACGTCAAAAGTCACTTTCACCTAGAAACTCCATTCACACTTTTTATTATTCAGCTTACTGTGGAGACACATGCTGGAACTTTTTTTCTATTTTTATGTTTTGTAGTTTATGAGTTATTCAACTTAAACGCCCAATGCATTCTCTATGGCAATAGCACAAACTTTGGCATGCTACTAGTCCTACATACTTACACCTAGCAACCCCATTCTAGCCTACTTAGGTTCATCTTACGGTGGACATGTTTGCCTGAAAAGGAATCTTTGAAATGTTTCATAGTTTTAGAAATATAGTGCTTTCAAATTTGAGACATTTAACATGGGGCTCAATGGCAGCTCTATAGGCACGTCAAAAGTCACTTTCACCTAGAAACTCCATTCACACTTTTTATTATTCAGCTTACTGTGGAGACACATGCTGGAACTTTTTTTTATTTTTATGTTTTGTAGTTTATGAGTTATTTAACTTAAACGCCCAATGCATTCTCTATGGCAATAGCACAAACTTTGCCATGCTACTAGTCCTACATACTTACACCTAGCAAGCCCATTCTAGCCTACTTAGGTTCATCTTACGGTGGGCATGTTTGCCTGAAAAGGAATCTTTGAAATGTTTCATAGTTTTAGAAATATAGTGCTTTCAAATTTGAGACATTTAACATGGGGCTCAATGGCAGCTCTATAGGCACGTCAAAAGTCACTTTCACCTAGAAACTCCATTCACACTTTTTATTATTCAGCTTACTGTGGAGACACATGCTGGAACTCTTTTTTATTTTTATGTTTTGTAGTTTATGAGTTATTCAACTTAAACGCCCAATGCATTCTCTATGGCAATAGCACAAACTTTGGCATGCTACTAGTCCTACATACTTACACCTAGCAACCCCATTCTAGCCTACTTAGGTTCATCTTACGGTGGACATGTTTGCCTGAAAAGGAATCTTTGAAATGTTTCATAGTTTTAGAAATATAGTGCTTTCAAATTTGAGACATTTAACATGGGGCTCAATGGCAGCTCTATAGGCACGTCAAAAGTCACTTTCACCTAGAAACTCCATTCACACTTTTTATTATTCAGCTTACTGTGGAGACACATGCTGGAACTTTTTTTATTTTTATGTTTTGTAGTTTATGAGTTATTCAACTTAAACGCCCAATGCATTCTCTATGGCAATAGCACAAACTTTGGCATGCTACTAGTCCTACATACTTACACCTAGCAACCCCATTCTAGCCTACTTAGGTTCATCTTACGGTGGACATGTTTGCCTGAAAAGGAATCTTTGAAATGTTTCATAGTTTTAGAAATATAGTGCTTTCAAATTTGAGACATTTAACATGGGGCTCAATGGCAGCTCTATAGGCACGTCAAAAGTCACTTTCACCTAGAAACTCCATTCACACTTTTTATTATTCAGCTTACTGTGGAGACACATGCTGGAATTTATTTTTATTTTTATGTTTTGTAGTTTATGAGTTATTCAACTTAAACGCCCAATGCATTCTCTATGGCAATAGCACAAACTTTTGCATGCTACTAGTCCTACATACTTACACCTAGCAACCCCATTCTAGCCTACTTAGGTTCATCTTACGGTGGACATGTTTGCCTGAAAAGGAATCTTTGAAATGTTTCATAGTTTTAGAAATATAGTGCTTTCAAATTTGAGACATTTAACATGGGGCTCAATGGCAGCTCTATAGGCACGTCAAAAGTCACTTTCACCTAGAAACTCCATTCACACTTTTTATTATTCAGCTTACTGTGGAGACACATGCTGGAACTTTTTTTTATTTTTATGTTTTGTAGTTTATGAGTTATTCAACTTAAACGCCCAATGCATTCTCTATGGCAATAGCACAAACTTTGGCATGCTACTAGTCCTACATACTTACACCTAGCAACCCCATTCTAGCCTACTTAGGTTCATCTTACGGTGGACATGTTTGCCTGAAAAGGAATCTTTGAAATGTTTCATAGTTTTAGAAATATAGTGCTTTCAAATTTGAGACATTTAACATGGGGCTCAATGGCAGCTCTATAGGCACGTCAAAAGTCACTTTCACCTAGAAACTCCATTCACACTTTTTATTATTCAGCTTACTGTGGAGACACATGCTGGAACTTTTTTTCTATTTTTATGTTTTGTAGTTTATGAGTTATTCAACTTAAACGCCCAATGCATTCTCTATGGCAATAGCACAAACTTTGGCATGCTACTAGTCCTACATACTTACACCTAGCAACCCCATTCTAGCCTACTTAGGTTCATCTTACGGTGGACATGTTTGCCTGAAAAGGAATCTTTGAAATGTTTCATAGTTTTAGAAATATAGTGCTTTCAAATTTGAGACATTTAACATGGGGCTCAATGGCAGCTCTATAGGCACGTCAAAAGTCACTTTCACCTAGAAACTCCATTCACACTTTTTATTATTCAGCTTACTGTGGAGACACATGCTGGAACTTTTTTTTATTTTTATGTTTTGTAGTTTATGAGTTATTTAACTTAAACGCCCAATGCATTCTCTATGGCAATAGCACAAACTTTGCCATGCTACTAGTCCTACATACTTACACCTAGCAAGCCCATTCTAGCCTACTTAGGTTCATCTTACGGTGGGCATGTTTGCCTGAAAAGGAATCTTTGAAATGTTTCATAGTTTTAGAAATATAGTGCTTTCAAATTTGAGACATTTAACATGGGGCTCAATGGCAGCTCTATAGGCACGTCAAAAGTCACTTTCACCTAGAAACTCCATTCACACTTTTTATTATTCAGCTTACTGTGGAGACACATGCTGGAACTCTTTTTTATTTTTATGTTTTGTAGTTTATGAGTTATTCAACTTAAACGCCCAATGCATTCTCTATGGCAATAGCACAAACTTTGGCATGCTACTAGTCCTACATACTTACACCTAGCAACCCCATTCTAGCCTACTTAGGTTCATCTTACGGTGGACATGTTTGCCTGAAAAGGAATCTTTGAAATGTTTCATAGTTTTAGAAATATAGTGCTTTCAAATTTGAGACATTTAACATGGGGCTCAATGGCAGCTCTATAGGCACGTCAAAAGTCACTTTCACCTAGAAACTCCATTCACACTTTTTATTATTCAGCTTACTGTGGAGACACATGCTGGAACTTTTTTTTATTTTTATGTTTTGTAGTTTATGAGTTATTCAACTTAAACGCCCAATGCATTCTCTATGGCAATAGCACAAACTTTGGCATGCTACTAGTCCTACATACTTACACCTAGCAACCCCATTCTAGCCTACTTAGGTTCATCTTACGGTGGACATGTTTGCCTGAAAAGGAATCTTTGAAATGTTTCATAGTTTTAGAAATATAGTGCTTTCAAATTTGAGACATTTAACATGGGGCTCAATGGCAGCTCTATAGGCACGTCAAAAGTCACTTTCACCTAGAAACTCCATTCACACTTTTTATTATTCAGCTTACTGTGGAGACACATGCTGGAACTTTTTTTTATTTTTATGTTTTGTAGTTTATGAGTTATTCAACTTAAACGCCCAATGCATTCTCTATGGCAATAGCACAAACTTCGGCATGCTACTAGTCCTACATACTTACACCTAGCAACCCCATTCTAGCCTACTTAGGTTCATCTTACGGTGGACATGTTTGCCTGAAAAGGAATCTTTGAAATGTTTCATAGTTTTAGAAATATAGTGCTTTCAAATTTGAGACATTTAACATGGGGCTCAATGGCAGCTCTATAGGCACGTCAAAAGTCACTTTCACCTAGAAACTCCATTCACACTTTTTATTATTCAGCTTACTGTGGAGACACATGCTGGAACTTTTTTTTATTTTTATGTTTTGTAGTTTATGAGTTATTCAACTTAAACGCCCAATGCATTCTCTATGGCAATAGCACAAACTTTGGCATGCTACTAGTCCTACATACTTACACCTAGCAACCCCATTCTAGCCTACTTAGGTTCATCTTACGGTGGACATGTTTGCCTGAAAAGGAATCTTTGAAATGTTTCATAGTTTTAGAAATATAGTGCTTTCAAATTTGAAACATTTAACATGGGGCTCAATGGCAGCTCTATAGGCACGTCAAAAGTCACTTTCACCTAGAAACTCCATTCACACTTTTTATTATTCAGCTTACTGTGGAGACACATGCTGGAACTTTTTTTTATTTTTATGTTTTGTAGTTTATGAGTTATTCAACTTAAACGCCCAATGCATTCTCTATGGCAATAGCACAAACTTTGGCATGCTACTAGTCCTACATACTTACACCTAGCAACCCCATTCTAGCCTACTTAGGTTCATCTTACGGTGGACATGTTTGCCTGAAAAGGAATCTTTGAAATGTTTAATAGTTTTAGAAATATAGTGCTTTCAAATTTGAGACATTTAACATGGGGCTCAATGGCAGCTCTATAGGCACGTCAAAAGTCACTTTCACCTAGAAACTCCATTCACACTTTTTATTATTCAGCTTACTGTGGAGACACATGCTGGAACTTTTTTTTATTTTTATGTTTTGTAGTTTATGAGTTATTCAACTTAAACGCCCAATGCATTCTCTATGGCAATAGCACAAACTTTGGCATGCTACTAGTCCTACATACTTACACCTAGCAACCCCATTCTAGCCTACTTAGGTTCATCTTACGGTGGACATGTTTGCCTGAAAAGGAATCTTTGAAATGTTTCATAGTTTTAGAAATATAGTGCTTTCAAATTTGAGACATTTAACATGGGGCTCAATGGCAGCTCTATAGGCACGTCAAAAGTCACTTTCACCTAGAAACTCCATTCACACTTTTTATTATTCAGCTTACTGTGGAGACACATGCTGGAACTTTTTTTTATTTTTATGTTTTGTAGTTTATGAGTTATTTAACTTAAACGCCCAATGCATTCTCTATGGCAATAGCACAAACTTTGCCATGCTACTAGTCCTACATACTTACACCTAGCAAGCCCATTCTAGCCTACTTAGGTTCATCTTACGGTGGGCATGTTTGCCTGAAAAGGAATCTTTGAAATGTTTCATAGTTTTAGAAATATAGTGCTTTCAAATTTGAGACATTTAACATGGGGCTCAATGGCAGCTCTATAGGCACGTCAAAAGTCACTTTCACCTAGAAACTCCATTCACACTTTTTATTATTCAGCTTACTGTGGAGACACATGCTGGAACTCTTTTTTATTTTTATGTTTTGTAGTTTATGAGTTATTCAACTTAAACGCCCAATGCATTCTCTATGGCAATAGCACAAACTTTGGCATGCTACTAGTCCTACATACTTACACCTAGCAACCCCATTCTAGCCTACTTAGGTTCATCTTACGGTGGACATGTTTGCCTGAAAAGGAATCTTTGAAATGTTTCATAGTTTTAGAAATATAGTGCTTTCAAATTTGAGACATTTAACATGGGGCTCAATGGCAGCTCTATAGGCACGTCAAAAGTCACTTTCACCTAGAAACTCCATTCACACTTTTTATTATTCAGCTTACTGTGGAGACACATGCTGGAACTTTTTTTTATTTTTATGTTTTGTAGTTTATGAGTTATTCAACTTAAACGCCCAATGCATTCTCTATGGCAATAGCACAAACTTTGGCATGCTACTAGTCCTACATACTTACACCTAGCAACCCCATTCTAGCCTACTTAGGTTCATCTTACGGTGGACATGTTTGCCTGAAAAGGAATCTTTGAAATGTTTCATAGTTTTAGAAATATAGTGCTTTCAAATTTGAGACATTTAACATGGGGCTCAATGGCAGCTCTATAGGCACGTCAAAAGTCACTTTCACCTAGAAACTCCATTCACACTTTTTATTATTCAGCTTACTGTGGAGACACATGCTGGAACTTTTTTTTATTTTTATGTTTTGTAGTTTATGAGTTATTCAACTTAAACGCCCAATGCATTCTCTATGGCAATAGCACAAACTTCGGCATGCTACTAGTCCTACATACTTACACCTAGCAACCCCATTCTAGCCTACTTAGGTTCATCTTACGGTGGACATGTTTGCCTGAAAAGGAATCTTTGAAATGTTTCATAGTTTTAGAAATATAGTGCTTTCAAATTTGAGACATTTAACATGGGGCTCAATGGCAGCTCTATAGGCACGTCAAAAGTCACTTTCACCTAGAAACTCCATTCACACTTTTTATTATTCAGCTTACTGTGGAGACACATGCTGGAACTTTTTTTTATTTTTATGTTTTGTAGTTTATGAGTTATTCAACTTAAACGCCCAATGCATTCTCTATGGCAATAGCACAAACTTTGGCATGCTACTAGTCCTACATACTTACACCTAGCAACCCCATTCTAGCCTACTTAGGTTCATCTTACGGTGGACATGTTTGCCTGAAAAGGAATCTTTGAAATGTTTCATAGTTTTAGAAATATAGTGCTTTCAAATTTGAAACATTTAACATGGGGCTCAATGGCAGCTCTATAGGCACGTCAAAAGTCACTTTCACCTAGAAACTCCATTCACACTTTTTATTATTCAGCTTACTGTGGAGACACATGCTGGAACTTTTTTTTATTTTTATGTTTTGTAGTTTATGAGTTATTCAACTTAAACGCCCAATGCATTCTCTATGGCAATAGCACAAACTTTGGCATGCTACTAGTCCTACATACTTACACCTAGCAACCCCATTCTAGCCTACTTAGGTTCATCTTACGGTGGACATGTTTGCCTGAAAAGGAATCTTTGAAATGTTTAATAGTTTTAGAAATATAGTGCTTTCAAATTTGAGACATTTAACATGGGGCTCAATGGCAGCTCTATAGGCACGTCAAAAGTCACTTTCACCTAGAAACTCCATTCACACTTTTTATTATTCAGCTTACTGTGGAGACACATGCTGGAACTTTTTTTTATTTTTATGTTTTGTAGTTTATGAGTTATTCAACTTAAACGCCCAATGCATTCTCTATGGCAATAGCACAAACTTTGGCATGCTACTAGTCCTACATACTTACACCTAGCAACCCCATTCTAGCCTACTTAGGTTCATCTTACGGTGGACATGTTTGCCTGAAAAGGAATCTTTGAAATGTTTCATAGTTTTAGAAATATAGTGCTTTCAAATTTGAGACATTTAACATGGGGCTCAATGGCAGCTCTATAGGCACGTCAAAAGTCACTTTCACCTAGAAACTCCATTCACACTTTTTATTATTCAGCTTACTGTGGAGACACATGCTGGAACTTTTTTTTTTAAATGTTTTGTAGTTTATGAGTTATTTAACTTAAACGCCCAATGCATTCTCTATGGCAATAGCACAAACTTTGCCATGCTACTAGTCCTACATACTTACACCTAGCAACCCCATTCTAGCCTACTTAGGTTCATCTTACGGTGGACATGTTTGCCTGAAAAGGAATCTTTGAAATGTTTCATAGTTTTAGAAATATAGTGCTTTCAAATTTGAGACATTTAACATGGGGCTCAATGGCAGCTCTATAGGCACGTCAAAAGTCACTTTCACCTAGAAACTACATTCACACTTTTTATTATTCAGCTTACTGTGGAGACACATGCTGGAACTTTTTTTTAAAATGTTTTGTAGTTTATGAGTTATTTAACTTAAACGCCCAATGCATTCTCTATGGCAATAGCACAAACTTTGCCATGCTACTAGTCCTACATACTTACACCTAGCAAGCCCATTCTAGCCTACTTAGGTTCATCTTACGGTGGACATGTTTGCCTGAAAAGGAATCTTTGAAATGTTTCATAGTTTTAGAAATATAGTGCTTTCAAATTTGAGACATTTAACATGGGGCTCAATGGCAGCTCTATAGGCACGTCAAAAGTCACTTTCACCTAGAAACTCCATTCACACTTTTTATTATTCAGCTTACTGTGGAGACACATGCTGGAACTTTTTTTTATTTTTATGTTTTGTAGTTTATGAGTTATTCAACTTAAACGCCCAATGCATTCTCTATGGCAATAGCACAAACTTTGGCATGCTACTAGTCCTACATACTTACACCTAGCAACCCCATTCTAGCCTACTTAGGTTCATCTTACGGTGGACATGTTTGCCTGAAAAGGAATCTTTGAAATGTTTCATAGTTTTAGAAATATAGTGCTTTCAAATTTGAGACATTTAACATGGGGCTCAATGGCAGCTCTATAGGCACGTCAAAAGTCACTTTCACCTAGAAACTCCATTCACACTTTTTATTATTCAGCTTACTGTGGAGACACATGCTGGAACTTTTTTTTATTTTTATGTTTTGTAGTTTATGAGTTATTCAACTTAAACGCCCAATGCATTCTCTATGGCAATAGCACAAACTTTGGCATGCTACTAGTCCTACATACTTACACCTAGCAACCCCATTCTAGCCTACTTAGGTTCATCTTACGGTGGACATGTTTGCCTGAAAAGGAATCTTTGAAATGTTTCATAGTTTTAGAAATATAGTGCTTTCAAATTTGAGACATTTAACATGGGGCTCAATGGCAGCTCTATAGGCACGTCAAAAGTCACTTTCACCTAGAAACTCCATTCACACTTTTTATTATTCAGCTTACTGTGGAGACACATGCTGGAACTTTTTTTTATTTTTATGTTTTGTAGTTTATGAGTTATTCAACTTAAACGCCCAATGCATTCTCTATGGCAATAGCACAAACTTTTGCATGCTACTAGTCCTACATACTTACACCTAGCAACCCCATTCTAGCCTACTTAGGTTCATCTTACGGTGGACATGTTTGCCTGAAAAGGAATCTTTGAAATGTTTCATAGTTTTAGAAATATAGTGCTTTCAAATTTGAGACATTTAACATGGGGCTCAATGGCAGCTCTATAGGCACGTCAAAAGTCACTTTCACCTAGAAACTCCATTCACACTTTTTATTATTCAGCTTACTGTGGAGACACATGCTGGAACTTTTTTTTATTTTTATGTTTTGTAGTTTATGAGTTATTCAACTTAAACGCCCAATGCATTCTCTATGGCAATAGCACAAACTTTGGCATGCTACTAGTCCTACATACTTACACCTAGCAACCCCATTCTAGCCTACTTAGGTTCATCTTACGGTGGACATGTTTGCCTGAAAAGGAATCTTTGAAATGTTTCATAGTTTTAGAAATATAGTGCTTTCAAATTTGAGACATTTAACATGGGGCTCAATGGCAGCTCTATAGGCACGTCAAAAGTCACTTTCACCTAGAAACTCCATTCACACTTTTTATTATTCAGCTTACTGTGGAGACACATGCTGGAACTTTTTTTTATTTTTATGTTTTGTAGTTTATGAGTTATTCAACTTAAACGCCCAATGCATTCTCTATGGCAATAGCACAAACTTCGGCATGCTACTAGTCCTACATACTTACACCTAGCAACCCCATTCTAGCCTACTTAGGTTCATCTTACGGTGGACATGTTTGCCTGAAAAGGAATCTTTGAAATGTTTCATAGTTTTAGAAATATAGTGCTTTCAAATTTGAGACATTTAACATGGGGCTCAATGGCAGCTCTATAGGCACGTCAAAAGTCACTTTCACCTAGAAACTCCATTCACACTTTTTATTATTCAGCTTACTGTGGAGACACATGCTGGAACTTTTTTTTATTTTTATGTTTTGTAGTTTATGAGTTATTCAACTTAAACGCCCAATGCATTCTCTATGGCAATAGCACAAACTTTGGCATGCTACTAGTCCTACATACTTACACCTAGCAACCCCATTCTAGCCTACTTAGGTTCATCTTACGGTGGACATGTTTGCCTGAAAAGGAATCTTTGAAATGTTTCATAGTTTTAGAAATATAGTGCTTTCAAATTTGAAACATTTAACATGGGGCTCAATGGCAGCTCTATAGGCACGTCAAAAGTCACTTTCACCTAGAAACTCCATTCACACTTTTTATTATTCAGCTTACTGTGGAGACACATGCTGGAACTTTTTTTTATTTTTATGTTTTGTAGTTTATGAGTTATTCAACTTAAACGCCCAATGCATTCTCTATGGCAATAGCACAAACTTTGGCATGCTACTAGTCCTACATACTTACACCTAGCAACCCCATTCTAGCCTACTTAGGTTCATCTTACGGTGGACATGTTTGCCTGAAAAGGAATCTTTGAAATGTTTAATAGTTTTAGAAATATAGTGCTTTCAAATTTGAGACATTTAACATGGGGCTCAATGGCAGCTCTATAGGCACGTCAAAAGTCACTTTCACCTAGAAACTCCATTCACACTTTTTATTATTCAGCTTACTGTGGAGACACATGCTGGAACTTTTTTTTATTTTTATGTTTTGTAGTTTATGAGTTATTCAACTTAAACGCCCAATGCATTCTCTATGGCAATAGCACAAACTTTGGCATGCTACTAGTCCTACATACTTACACCTAGCAACCCCATTCTAGCCTACTTAGGTTCATCTTACGGTGGACATGTTTGCCTGAAAAGGAATCTTTGAAATGTTTCATAGTTTTAGAAATATAGTGCTTTCAAATTTGAGACATTTAACATGGGGCTCAATGGCAGCTCTATAGGCACGTCAAAAGTCACTTTCACCTAGAAACTCCATTCACACTTTTTATTATTCAGCTTACTGTGGAGACACATGCTGGAACTTTTTTTTTTAAATGTTTTGTAGTTTATGAGTTATTTAACTTAAACGCCCAATGCATTCTCTATGGCAATAGCACAAACTTTGCCATGCTACTAGTCCTACATACTTACACCTAGCAACCCCATTCTAGCCTACTTAGGTTCATCTTACGGTGGACATGTTTGCCTGAAAAGGAATCTTTGAAATGTTTCATAGTTTTAGAAATATAGTGCTTTCAAATTTGAGACATTTAACATGGGGCTCAATGGCAGCTCTATAGGCACGTCAAAAGTCACTTTCACCTAGAAACTACATTCACACTTTTTATTATTCAGCTTACTGTGGAGACACATGCTGGAACTTTTTTTTAAAATGTTTTGTAGTTTATGAGTTATTTAACTTAAACGCCCAATGCATTCTCTATGGCAATAGCACAAACTTTGCCATGCTACTAGTCCTACATACTTACACCTAGCAAGCCCATTCTAGCCTACTTAGGTTCATCTTACGGTGGACATGTTTGCCTGAAAAGGAATCTTTGAAATGTTTCATAGTTTTAGAAATATAGTGCTTTCAAATTTGAGACATTTAACATGGGGCTCAATGGCAGCTCTATAGGCACGTCAAAAGTCACTTTCACCTAGAAACTCCATTCACACTTTTTATTATTCAGCTTACTGTGGAGACACATGCTGGAACTTTTTTTTATTTTTATGTTTTGTAGTTTATGAGTTATTCAACTTAAACGCCCAATGCATTCTCTATGGCAATAGCACAAACTTTGGCATGCTACTAGTCCTACATACTTACACCTAGCAACCCCATTCTAGCCTACTTAGGTTCATCTTACGGTGGACATGTTTGCCTGAAAAGGAATCTTTGAAATGTTTCATAGTTTTAGAAATATAGTGCTTTCAAATTTGAGACATTTAACATGGGGCTCAATGGCAGCTCTATAGGCACGTCAAAAGTCACTTTCACCTAGAAACTCCATTCACACTTTTTATTATTCAGCTTACTGTGGAGACACATGCTGGAACTTTTTTTTATTTTTATGTTTTGTAGTTTATGAGTTATTCAACTTAAACGCCCAATGCATTCTCTATGGCAATAGCACAAACTTTGGCATGCTACTAGTCCTACATACTTACACCTAGCAACCCCATTCTAGCCTACTTAGGTTCATCTTACGGTGGACATGTTTGCCTGAAAAGGAATCTTTGAAATGTTTCATAGTTTTAGAAATATAGTGCTTTCAAATTTGAGACATTTAACATGGGGCTCAATGGCAGCTCTATAGGCACGTCAAAAGTCACTTTCACCTAGAAACTCCATTCACACTTTTTATTATTCAGCTTACTGTGGAGACACATGCTGGAACTTTTTTTTATTTTTATGTTTTGTAGTTTATGAGTTATTCAACTTAAACGCCCAATGCATTCTCTATGGCAATAGCACAAACTTTTGCATGCTACTAGTCCTACATACTTACACCTAGCAACCCCATTCTAGCCTACTTAGGTTCATCTTACGGTGGACATGTTTGCCTGAAAAGGAATCTTTGAAATGTTTCATAGTTTTAGAAATATAGTGCTTTCAAATTTGAGACATTTAACATGGGGCTCAATGGCAGCTCTATAGGCACGTCAAAAGTCACTTTCACCTAGAAACTCCATTCACACTTTTTATTATTCAGCTTACTGTGGAGACACATGCTGGAACTTTTTTTTATTTTTATGTTTTGTAGTTTATGAGTTATTCAACTTAAACGCCCAATGCATTCTCTATGGCAATAGCACAAACTTTGGCATGCTACTAGTCCTACATACTTACACCTAGCAACCCCATTCTAGCCTACTTAGGTTCATCTTACGGTGGACATGTTTGCCTGAAAAGGAATCTTTGAAATGTTTCATAGTTTTAGAAATATAGTGCTTTCAAATTTGAGACATTTAACATGGGGCTCAATGGCAGCTCTATAGGCACGTCAAAAGTCACTTTCACCTAGAAACTCCATTCACACTTTTTATTATTCAGCTTACTGTGGAGACACATGCTGGAATTTATTTTTATTTTTATGTTTTGTAGTTTATGAGTTATTCAACTTAAACGCCCAATGCATTCTCTATGGCAATAGCACAAACTTTTGCATGCTACTAGTCCTACATACTTACACCTAGCAACCCCATTCTAGCCTACTTAGGTTCATCTTACGGTGGACATGTTTGCCTGAAAAGGAATCTTTGAAATGTTTCATAGTTTTAGAAATATAGTGCTTTCAAATTTGAGACTTTTAACATGGGGCTCAATGGCAGATTTTGGCACGTCAAAAAATCACTTTCACCTAGAAACTCCATTCACACTTTTTATTATTCAGCTTACTGTGGAGACACATGCTGGAACGTTTTACTTTGAAATATTTTGTAGTTTCTGAGTTATTTAACTTAAACGCCCAATGCATTCTCTATGGCAATAGCACAAACTTTGGCATGCTACTAGTCCTTATACATACTTAAACCTATACAAACCCCATTCTAGCCTACTTAGGTTCATCTTATGGTGGACATGTTTGCCTGAAAAGGAATCTTTGAAATGTTTCATAGTTTTAGAAATATAGAGCTTTCAAATTTGAGACATTTAACATGGGGCTCAATGGCAGCTCTATAGGCACGTCAAAAGACACTTTCACCTAGAAACTCCATTCACACTTTTTATTATTCAGCTTACTGTGGAGACACATGCTGGAACTTTTTTTTATTTTTATGTTTTGTAGTTTATGAGTTATTCAACTTAAACGCCCAATGCATTCTCTATGGCAATAGCACAAACTTTGGCATGCTACTAGTCCTACATACTTACACCTAGCAACCCCATTCTAGCCTACTTAGGTTCATCTTACGGTGGACATGTTTGCCTGAAAAGGAATCTTTGAAATGTTTCATAGTTTTAGAAATATAGTGCTTTCAAATTTGAGACATTTAACATGGGGCTCAATGGCAGCTCTATAGGCACGTCAAAAGTCACTTTCACCTAGAAACTCCATTCACACTTTTTATTATTCAGCTTACTGTGGAGACACATGCTGGAATTTATTTTTATTTTTATGTTTTGTAGTTTATGAGTTATTCAACTTAAACGCCCAATGCATTCTCTATGGCAATAGCACAAACTTTTGCATGCTACTAGTCCTACATACTTACACCTAGCAACCCCATTCTAGCCTACTTAGGTTCATCTTACGGTGGACATGTTTGCCTGAAAAGGAATCTTTGAAATGTTTCATAGTTTTAGAAATATAGTGCTTTCAAATTTGAGACTTTTAACATGGGGCTCAATGGCAGATTTTGGCACGTCAAAAAATCACTTTCACCTAGAAACTCCATTCACACTTTTTATTATTCAGCTTACTGTGGAGACACATGCTGGAACGTTTTACTTTGAAATATTTTGTAGTTTCTGAGTTATTTAACTTAAACGCCCAATGCATTCTCTATGGCAATAGCACAAACTTTGGCATGCTACTAGTCCTTATACATACTTAAACCTACCAACCCCATTCTAGCCTACTTCATCTTATGGTGGACATGTAAATACAACAAATTGAGCAGAGCACTGCAGGGAGTTGAACCCCGTTCTAGTAAACCAGAAGTAACACACCAGTGCCTTAGTTTTTGTTTTGTTGTCATTTACCGGTCTTGAAATGTAAATTTTACATTTCAACAGTAGCCTAAAGTCATTTCACAATTTACATTGTAGGCAATAATTAATAACGGTAGCCTATATAAAGAAGAAAAACACAGAAGTACAAAACTAAACTAACATTTTCAAATTATTTTTCTATGAATCTTTGCTTACCTCCCACATTTCATTCGATGATTAACAAAAAGCAGTGTTGGACCTGGCTGTAAGGGTCCATTTGGTTTCATCTGTACACTCTCAGACCTGTAGTAATGGTCCATTTGGTTATATGTACTCTCAGAGTTACAGACCTGTAAAGGTCCATTTGGTTACATATGTACACTCTCATATTACAGACAAGTTAAGGGGTCATTTGGTTAGCGTGTGCACGCAATTCCGAGCCGCACGTTTTGAAGTATTGCAGGGCTTGGGTAAACCTAGCCCCATATGTGCCCTCTCCCTACGCTCATTAGTGCTAAGGGAACATGGGGCTAGGCGTAAACCATGCAGCCGACCATAGGCGTCAATGTTTGCAGAAAATGGCAAATCTCAAGCTGTGATTTGCCATTGCATGGCAGGCACACAGAATAATAAACTACATTCATTTCAATGTCAGCCACTAGTAAACTCAAAACTGCAGCAAATAATAAACAAGAATTCATACATTATGAACTAATAACCAGCTGCTGCCATATATCTCCAGAATTGTGCTATGAATGTAAATATCTGCTTGTGATCTGTATTTAATGTGTGTGGAAACAATAACAGGATGTGTCTAGGTGACTCTAGTGTAGCCTTAGGGCTGATTCATACTCCTATTTTACCGGCGCTGTAGGCCTAGTGCCGAAAAGATTTTGGCTCATCAGAAATTTTCAGTAGCACAGAAGAGTCGACTTTAGGACGGTACCCGCCCCCCCGAACCTCAAATGACGTCACATTATAGGCTCTACAGAGCCGAACCGACTTTTATTCAGCTCTAAAATAGGAGTATGAATCTGCCCTTAAATGGAACCAAAGGACCCATTTCTAACAATAAACTCTGAGACTGTACAATTGGACTGTTAGGGGTCCATTTAGTTGTACCCTCGCTGACCTCCACGGGGACCCCCCTTATCCGACGGACCCCCACACAGAATACCGCGGACCCCCGCGCCGACCTCCGCGGCGCGTCCGCGCAGCAATCAATTGCTAATTTGCAATTGCATTAGTTTGCATGCACTGACTTACAGCATAAGCATGTGATGTGGACAGATTCGACAAAGCTTTGCCCTGTGGAATATTTGGAACCCAGCCATAACTGGCCCCCGTAAAATCCCCCACCCACCCCTTCACCCTCACTATATGTCCGTCCCCCCCCCCCCCCCCTTTACCTCTATGATGATTTCCTGGCTATATAGAAGTGTATATTTGTACGTCTCTAATTGTTATGATGAATTGAACATGGTGGACCCTATTGTAAACAAGTGTAATGCTTTATTATGGTGTCGTCCACAGTTAACAGTTTTGTATTGAGTTGTGCTTGAAATCATACTATAATTCAGTCAATGTATGTCTGTCTGAATGTGTGTCTGTCTGTCTGTCTGTCTGTCTGTCAGAAACACTGCCGTATCTCCTCACCGCCTGCACCAATCGCTCCCACTTTTCACACAGGCATTGACCATAATAATATGGAGGTCTTAACGAAGCCCTTTTTCCAATTTAACAAATTAATAATGCATTTATTAGTGAATTAAAAATGCAAAACGCACCCAGGGAACAGTACCCCCCACGGCCACAAGGGGGGGGGGGGGGCAATAGATCACAACTAGAAAATTCGCAATTTAAAAAAATTGCAGAGTGTGGTTGCCGCAGTGGCTTACATATGCCCCTCCCACTAGTATTGCCAGCCAATTACAATTTCAAGTCACGCCTTAGATCATGCGTAAGTAATTCGGAGGGGATTTAACCCCCGAAATTCATGTTTTTGCGACAAACGGTTACATTTCTCGCATTTGCGGCGCCCCCTATGGATGAAAATGGAATTTCTTTTAGAACTTGGTTGATTGAACCACCCCGGACATGTGATTCAAATTTGGGATGGATTGGACATTCCGTTCGTGATTTATGGCATTTTTTGTGATATAGGCCCCTCCTACTAACTTCGGAAGACGATTACGGCCGAACGATACGCACTTTCAAAATTCTGCAGTTCAGTTTTAATTGGATGGGTCCAGAGATCACGTGTGCCGATTTCTGTGAGATTTGGACGAAATCTGTAGGAGGAAAAGCAAAAAGTGTGTTTTGGACAAAATTCAAAATGGCGGAAAATCTATCATGGCGGAAATGGGCGTGGCCTATATGGGGAGATGCGTCATGACCCAAGGAATCCAGGGAAAAAATATTTTTTGTTTTACGACCTACGGTTCAAGAGTTATAAGCCAAAAGGTAAAGTGGGCTGTTATAGCGCCACCATGAGGCCGACCGATAAAATTTTAGGGTTAAATAATTTTAGGTATAATGTTGAATTATCCCTAAAAGTTTTGTAACTATAGTGATTACAGTCTCCGAGGAACAAATACTTGAATGTGAATTTTTGCCTTTTCCCATTCATGTCAATGGGGAAATTTAAAAATCACTTTCACCTAGAAACTACATTCACACTTTGTTATTCAGCTTACTGTGGAGACACATGCTGGAACTTTTTAGTATTGAGTTTGTGCTTGAAATGTACTGTAATTCGACAATCAATCAATCAATCACTGACCTTGAGCAGTATAAATGACCTTCATAAGATTAGTAAATGACCTTCACCAGTATATATGACCTTCACCAGTATATATGACCTTGACCAGTATAAATGACCTTGACCAGTATAAATGACCTTGACCAGTATGCGGTCCGTGACCATGGACTATAGCCTTTCTCTTTTCCGCGATTTTCACCTTTTTTTTTCAAATCCTCCGAAATCGAAAAAAAACGACATACTATTGTATGACCTCCGAGACCATGGATTAATGACCTTGACATGTATAAATGACCTTCACCAGTATAAATGACCTTGATCAGTATAAATGACCTTCACCAGTATAAATGACCTTGATCAGTATAAATGACCTTGACCAGTATAAATGACCTTGATCAGTGTAAATTACCTTGACCAGTATAAATTACCTTGACCAGTATGCAGTCCGACACCATAGACTATAGCCCTTCACTTTTCCGCGATTTTCACCTTTTTTTAAATCCTCAACAATGATGAAGAATCGCGCACTATAGCGCGCCGCTCTAATGACCTCTGAGACCATGGACCAATGAACCATGTAAATACAACACATTGAGCAGGGCACTGCAGGGAGTTGAACCCCGTTCAATGAACCATGTAAATACAACACATTGAGCAGGGCACTGCAGGGAGTTGAACCCCGTTCAATGAACCATGTAAATACAACACATTGAGCAGGGCACTGCAGGGAGTTGAACCCCGTTCAATGAACCATGTAAATACAACACATTGAGCAGGGCACTGCAGGGAGTTGAACCCCGTTCCGGTAAACCAGAAGTACGACACCAGTGCCTTAGGTTTTGTGTTGTCCTTTACAGGTCCTTTCGTTGAAATGTAAATTTTACATTTCAAACAGTAAAGTAATGTATAAAGAAGAGAAACACAAAAGCACAAAAATAACATTTTCGAATTACCTTTGCTTTGATTTTTTAAACTTTCTCTTTTGCCGACCTCCCACATTTCATTCGATGATTAACAAAAAACAGTGTTGGATCTGTAAGGATCCATTTGGTTACACGTGCGTGCGTGTGTACATGCTTCGATAACCAGTGTTGGACCTGTAAGGGTCAATTTGGTTACATGTGTTACACTCTCAGAGTTAAAGACCTGTAAGGGTCTATTTGGTTACATGTGTTACACTCTCAGAATGACAGACCTGTAAGGGTCCATTTGGTTACATGTGTTACACTCTCAGACTTACAGACATGGACCAAATGGTCCATTTGGTTACACTAGACCTGTACGTGCCCGTCGGCCACCATATATACTCTCAGAGTTAGAGCTGTAAGGGTCCATTTGGTTACATGTGTTACACTCTCAGAGTTACATTTGGTTAGCGTGTGCATGCACATGTGCGCCCGTGTGTGTGTAGGTGCATGTGTGTGTGCGTGCGTGTGTGCACGCTTCAATGACCACTGTTGGACCCCATGGGGATCAAGGACCTCAGGGAGCCACCCATAATTCACAACGATCACAGCGAACAACTGGTGGCCAACAGTCATAACCAACACCGCCGCCGACCCACAGGAGAATACCATCGCACAGTGGTATCAGACCAACCACAATCAGCCAGCCCTCAAACCAAACCCTTCGACCTAGAAGAACTCAAAACTGCAATGGGAAAGTTGAGCACCTGGGACCTAACGCAAAGACCTGGCTCGTGGGGATACTGAATAAATGCATGGCACAGAAAACCATCCCTTCTGTCTGGAGAAAGGCCAAAGTGGTTGCAATCCCCAAACCTGGCAAAGACCCATCATCCCCAAAGAGCTACCGACCCATTTCCCTCCTCTGCATCACCTACAAGAGAGGCTGCTACTCCAACGCCTCATGCCACTCAGACACCAAGCTGACTAAAGACCAAGCTGGTTTCCGTCCCGTCCTGTGCTGGACAGAGCTCAACCTCACCCAACACATTGAGGATGGGTTTGAGGGAAAACAAATAACTGGAGCAGCAACTGGAGGGCGAAGCAAGCACGCAGGCAGCTTGTGCCTGCCTGCGTGCCTGCCTGCCTGCCTGCCTGCCTTCCTGCCTGCCTTCCTCATGTGGAAACTGCATAGTTGACTTTGTGTGTGTCTTTCTTTTTCTGTCTGTCTTTCTTAGGATGAAGATCAAGGTAGACGCCGTTGGAAGGCTCAACACAAGCCGATGCCCCTAGAGATCCATCCCAAAGCTTCCCTCAGGGAGCCCAGCAAGCCAGCTAGCCAGCAAGCCCGCCCAGTCAGCCAACGCAGCCAGCCAGCTCCGCCAGTCAGCCAGTGTAGAAAGTCAGGCTGACAAGCCAGAGCATATCAGCCCTTGCAGTCCGCCATTGCAGCCATACCAGCCTTGCTCAGTCAGCTCAGCCAGGCCTCTCTCGAGGCCTGGCTCTCTGTCTGCCTGGCCCGGTCTGCCCTGCCCTGCCTTGCAGCAACAGAACCAGCCTTGCTAGCAAGCCAGCCAGCTCAGAATACGAGCTCAGCAAGCCAACGCAGCTGGCAAGCACGCAGTTAGTCTAAACCAGTTTCAGACAGGCAGGCCGAGGCAGACAGACAGGAAGACCGAGGCGCCTAGGCAGGCAGACAGGCCAGGAAGGCAACAAAGTGCAGGCAGGGGGACTATCCGGCCTAAGGCTGCGCTGCAAGGGTTGGAGCCTGGCCAGCTCCTGCTGGTCTTGGCTGAGTGGCTGTGGCTGCACAGTAAGGCTGCGGTAACCTAGTCTGGGCTTGCTGCTGCACTGGCTTGCTCAGCTCGCATTCTGAGCTGGCTGGCTTGCCAGAAAGGCTGGTTCTGTTGCTGCAAGGCAGGGCAGGGCAGACCGGGCCAGGCAGACAGAGAGCCAGGCCTCGAGAGAGGCCTGGCTGAGCTGACTGAGCAAGGCTGGTATGGCTGCAGTGGCTGACTGCAACGGCTGATATGCTCTGGCTTGGCAGCCTGACTTTCTACACTGGCTGACTGGCGGAGCCGACTGGCTGCGTTCGCTGACTGGGCAGGCTTGCTGGCTAGCTGGCTTGCTGAACTCCCTGAGGGAAGCTTTGGGATGGATCTCTAGGGGCATCGGCTTGTGTTGAGCCTTCCAACGGCGTCTACCTTGATCTCCGTCCTAAGAAAGAAAGACAGAAAAAGAAAGACACACACAAACCCAACTATGCAGCTTGCACCTGAGGAACCGAGACGCGAAAAACCGCCACCGACCCACAGGAGAATACCATCGCACAGTGGTATCAGACCAACCTCAATCAGCCAGCCCTCAAACCAAACCCTTCGACCTAGAAGAACTCGAAACTGCAATGGGAAAGTTGAAACCCGGAAAAGCAGCAGGGATTGATGACATACTGGCAGAAATGATACAGCACCTGGGACCTAACGCAAAGACCTGGCTCGTGGGGATACTGAATACATGCATGGCACAGAAAACCATCCCTTCTGTCTGGAGAAAGGCCAAAGTGGTTGCAATCCCCAAACCTGGCAAAGACCCATCATCCCCAAAGAGCTACCGACCCATTTCCCTCCTCTGCATCACCTACAAGAGAGGCTGCTACTCCTGTTTACATTCAAGGGTTGCCGGTCCTCTCGAACGGAACAGTTTAACGTCATGCCCAGGACGAAAAGATATAGAGAACACCAACATGACAAATAACAGCAGGAAGGCATGAGCCACAATCCACCGTCTTGGCAAAGACCACACCACCCATAATTCACAACGGTCACAGCAAACTCTGTTGCATCACAACTGGTGTAGGTATTGGATGGAGCCCGCACATCACAGGTGTAAAAAAAACGTTCTGTATTGAAATACTGACAACGTTTCGATCTATTTGATCTTCATCAGGTCATGTGTACACAAAACATACACTTTTATACTAAGGGAGTGCCCCCATCAACCAATCAAAACACCACATTTTGGTGCCCCTCCCATCACTGCAGGTGTGACACGTCAACCCTGAGTGAGTATGTGGGGACCCAGACATATTGATGTAAATATAGTCTGTTCAGAAATGTTAGTGCCTCTCATAGAGCTTGTAGGTGATCGCAGAGGAAGGAAATGGGTCGGTAGCTCTTCGGGGATAATGGGTCTTTGCCAGGTTTAGGGATTGCAACCACTTTGGCCTTTCTCCAGACAGAAGGGATGGTTTTCTGTGCCATGCACGTGTTCAGCATCCCCACAAGCCAGGTCTTTGCGCTAGGTCCCAGGTGCTGTATCATTTCTTCCAGCATGTCATCAATCCCTGCTGCTTTTCCGGGTTTCAACTTTCCCATTTCAGTTTCAAGTTCTTCTAGGTCGAAGGGTTTGGTTTGAGGACTGGCTGATTGTGGTTGGTCTGATACCACTGTGCGATGGTATTCTATGTGGGTCGGTGGCGGTGTTGGTTACGACTGTTGGCCACCAGTTGTGACCAACACCGCCACCGACCCACAGGAGAATACCATCACACAGTGGTATCAGACCAACCTCAATCAGCCAGCCCTCAAACCAAACCCTTCGACCTAGAAGAACTCGAAACTGCAATGGGAAAGTTGAAACCCGGAAAAGCAGCAGGGATTGATGACATACTGGCAGAAATGATACAGCACCTGGGACCTAACGCAAAGACCTGGCTCGTGGGGATACTGAATAAATGCATGGCACAGAAAACCATCCCTTCTGTCTGGAGAAAGGCCAAAGTGGTTGCAATCCCCAAACCTGGCAAAGACCCATCACCCCCAAAGAGCTACCGACCCATTTCCCTCCTCTGCATCACCTACAAGAGAGGCTGCTACTCCAACGCCTCATACCACTCACAGACACCAAGCTGACTAAAGACCAAGCTGGTTTCCGTCCTGGCCGCTCCTGTGCTGGACAGAGCTCAACCTCACCCAACACATGGAGGATGGGTTTGAGGGAAAACAAATAACTGGAGCAGCATTCAGAGATCTCTCTGCTGCCTATGACACTGTCCAACACCGCACAATGGTCGGGAAAAGCCTCCTCAACAACAGGCGCTTCTATGTCCAGTTAAATGACCAGAGGAGTAAATGGAAAGCCCAAAAGAACGGCCTACCACAAGGTAGCCTGCTCGTCCCCTCCTTTTCAATATCTACACAAACGTCCAGCCACTACCCAAAGTAGTAGTACTGGAATGAAATGATAGAACACCTCACACACACATAGTTTCCTTTCGTGGCTGTTTACATTCGAGGGTCGCCGGTCCTCTCGAACGGAACAGTTTAACGTCATGCCCAGGACGAAAAGATATAGAGAACACCAACATGACAAATAACAGCAGGAAGGCATGGGCCACAATCCACCGTCTTGGCAAAGACCACACCACCCATAATTCACAACGGTCACAGCAAACTCTATTGCATCACAACTGGTGTAGTTATTGGATGGAGCCCGCACACCACCAAAAATAGAAAAACAACATACTATAGTATGCCCTCCGTGACAATGGACTTTAGCCTTTCGCTTTTCTGCGATTTAACCTTTTTTCAAATCCTCAACAATGATGAAGAATCGTGCACTATAGCGTGCCACTTAATGACCTTGACCAATATCAATGACCTTGAGCAGTATAAATTACCTTCAGTAAGACTAGTAAATGACCTTGACCAGTATAAATGACCTTGACAAGTACAAATGACCTTGACCAGTATAAATGACCTTCACCAGTAGAAATGACCGTGACCAGTATATGACTGTGACCAGTATACATGACCTTCATGAGACTAGTAAATGACCTTGACCAGTGTAAATGACCTTTATAAGACTAGTAAATGATCTTCACCAGTATAAATGACCTTGACCAGTATGCGGTCCGTGACCATGGACTATAGCCTTTTGCTTTTCCTTGATTTTCACCTTTAAAAAATCCTCAACAATGATGAAGAATCGCGCACTATAGCGCGCCGCTCAATGACCTGAGACCATGGACCAATGAATGAAATACAACACATTGAGCAGGGCACTGCAGGGAGTTGAACCCCGTTCCCGTAAACCAGAAGTCCGACACCAGTGCCTTAGTTTTTGTGTTGTTGTTCATTTAAAGGTCCAGGTGTGCATACGCATGTGCGCCTGTGCGTGTGTAGGTGCATGTGTGTGTGCACGCTTCAATGACCACTGTTGGACCCAATGGCGATCAAGGACCTCAGGGAGCCACCCATAATTCACAACGGTCACAGCAAACTCTGTTGCATCACAACTGGTGGCCAACAGTCGTAACCAACACCGCCGCCGACCCACAGGAGAATACCATCGCACAGTGGTATCAGACCAACCACAATCAGCCAGCCCTCAAACCAAACCATTCGACCTAGAAGAACTCGAAACCCGGAAAAGCAGCAGGGATTGATGACATACTGGCAGAAATTATACAGCACCTGGAACCTAACGCAAAGACCTGGCTCGTGGGGATGCTGAACACATGCATGGCACAGAAAACCATCCCTTCTGTCTGGAGAAAGGCCAAAGTGGTTGCAATCCCCAAACCTGGCAAAGACCCATCATCCTCAAAGAGCTACCGACCCATTTCCCTCCTCTGCATCACCTACAAGAGAGGCTGCTACTCCAACGCCTCATACCACTCAGACACCAAGCTGACTAAAGACCAAGCTGGTTTCCGTCCCGTCCTGTGCTGGACAGAGCTCAACCTCACCCAACACATTGAGGATGGGTTTGAGGGAAAACAAATAACTGGAGCAGCAACTGGAGGGCGAAGCAAGCACGCAGGCAGCTTGTGCCTGCCTGCGTGCCTGCCTTCCTCATGTGGAAACTGCATAGTTGACTTTGTGTGTGTCTTTCTTTTTCTGTCTGTCTTTCTTAGGATGAAGATCAAGGTAGACGCCGTTGGAAGGCTCAACACAAGCCGATGCCCCTAGAGATCCATCCCAAAGCTTCCCTCAGGGAGCCCAGCAAGCCAGCTAGCCAGCAAGCCCGCCCAGTCAGCCAACGCAGCCAGCCAGCTCCGCCAGTCAGCCAGTGTAGAAAGTCAGGCTGACAAGCCAGAGCATATCAGCCCTTGCAGTCCGCCATTGCAGCCATACCAGCCTTGCTCAGTCAGCTCAGCCAGGCCTCTCTCGAGGCCTGGCTCTCTGTCTGCCTGGCCCGGTCTGCCCTGCCCTGCCTTGCAGCAACAGAACCAGCCTTGCTAGCAAGCCAGCCAGCTCAGAATACGAGCTCAGCAAGCCAACGCAGCTGGCAAGCACGCAGTTAGTCTAAACCAGTTTCAGACAGGCAGGCCGAGGCAGACAGACAGGAAGACCGAGGCGCCTAGGCAGGCAGACAGGCCAGGAAGGCAACAAAGTGCAGGCAGGGGGACTATCCGGCCTAAGGCTGCGCTGCAAGGGTTGGAGCCTGGCCAGCTCCTGCTGGTCTTGGCTGAGTGGCTGTGGCTGCACAGTAAGGCTGCGGTAACCTAGTCTGGGCTTGCTGCTGCACTGGCTTGCTCAGCTCGCATTCTGAGCTGGCTGGCTTGCCAGAAAGGCTGGTTCTGTTGCTGCAAGGCAGGGCAGGGCAGACCGGGCCAGGCAGACAGAGAGCCAGGCCTCGAGAGAGGCCTGGCTGAGCTGACTGAGCAAGGCTGGTATGGCTGCAGTGGCTGACTGCAACGGCTGATATGCTCTGGCTTGGCAGCCTGACTTTCTACACTGGCTGACTGGCGGAGCCGACTGGCTGCGTTCGCTGACTGGGCAGGCTTGCTGGCTAGCTGGCTTGCTGAACTCCCTGAGGGAAGCTTTGGGATGGATCTCTAGGGGCATCGGCTTGTGTTGAGCCTTCCAACGGCGTCTACCTTGATCTCCGTCCTAAGAAAGAAAGACAGAAAAAGAAAGACACACACAAACCCAACTATGCAGCTTGCACCTGAGGAACCGAGACGCGAAAAACCGCCACCGACCCACAGGAGAATACCATCGCACAGTGGTATCAGACCAACCTCAATCAGCCAGCCCTCAAACCAAACCCTTCGACCTAGAAGAACTCGAAACTGCAATGGGAAAGTTGAAACCCGGAAAAGCAGCAGGGATTGATGACATACTGGCAGAAATGATACAGCACCTGGGACCTAACGCAAAGACCTGGCTCGTGGGGATACTGAATACATGCATGGCACAGAAAACCATCCCTTCTGTCTGGAGAAAGGCCAAAGTGGTTGCAATCCCCAAACCTGGCAAAGACCCATCATCCCCAAAGAGCTACCGACCCATTTCCCTCCTCTGCATCACCTACAAGAGAGGCTGCTACTCCTGTTTACATTCAAGGGTTGCCGGTCCTCTCGAACGGAACAGTTTAACGTCATGCCCAGGACGAAAAGATATAGAGAACACCAACATGACAAATAACAGCAGGAAGGCATGAGCCACAATCCACCGTCTTGGCAAAGACCACACCACCCATAATTCACAACGGTCACAGCAAACTCTGTTGCATCACAACTGGTGTAGGTATTGGATGGAGCCCGCACATCACAGGTGTAAAAAAAACGTTCTGTATTGAAATACTGACAACGTTTCGATCTATTTGATCTTCATCAGGTCATGTGTACACAAAACATACACTTTTATACTAAGGGAGTGCCCCCATCAACCAATCAAAACACCACATTTTGGTGCCCCTCCCATCACTGCAGGTGTGACACGTCAACCCTGAGTGAGTATGTGGGGACCCAGACATATTGATGTAAATATAGTCTGTTCAGAAATGTTAGTGCCTCTCATAGAGCTTGTAGGTGATCGCAGAGGAAGGAAATGGGTCGGTAGCTCTTCGGGGATAATGGGTCTTTGCCAGGTTTAGGGATTGCAACCACTTTGGCCTTTCTCCAGACAGAAGGGATGGTTTTCTGTGCCATGCACGTGTTCAGCATCCCCACAAGCCAGGTCTTTGCGCTAGGTCCCAGGTGCTGTATCATTTCTTCCAGCATGTCATCAATCCCTGCTGCTTTTCCGGGTTTCAACTTTCCCATTTCAGTTTCAAGTTCTTCTAGGTCGAAGGGTTTGGTTTGAGGACTGGCTGATTGTGGTTGGTCTGATACCACTGTGCGATGGTATTCTATGTGGGTCGGTGGCGGTGTTGGTTACGACTGTTGGCCACCAGTTGTGACCAACACCGCCACCGACCCACAGGAGAATACCATCACACAGTGGTATCAGACCAACCTCAATCAGCCAGCCCTCAAACCAAACCCTTCGACCTAGAAGAACTCGAAACTGCAATGGGAAAGTTGAAACCCGGAAAAGCAGCAGGGATTGATGACATACTGGCAGAAATGATACAGCACCTGGGACCTAACGCAAAGACCTGGCTCGTGGGGATACTGAATAAATGCATGGCACAGAAAACCATCCCTTCTGTCTGGAGAAAGGCCAAAGTGGTTGCAATCCCCAAACCTGGCAAAGACCCATCACCCCCAAAGAGCTACCGACCCATTTCCCTCCTCTGCATCACCTACAAGAGAGGCTGCTACTCCAACGCCTCATACCACTCACAGACACCAAGCTGACTAAAGACCAAGCTGGTTTCCGTCCTGGCCGCTCCTGTGCTGGACAGAGCTCAACCTCACCCAACACATGGAGGATGGGTTTGAGGGAAAACAAATAACTGGAGCAGCATTCAGAGATCTCTCTGCTGCCTATGACACTGTCCAACACCGCACAATGGTCGGGAAAAGCCTCCTCAACAACAGGCGCTTCTATGTCCAGTTAAATGACCAGAGGAGTAAATGGAAAGCCCAAAAGAACGGCCTACCACAAGGTAGCCTGCTCGTCCCCTCCTTTTCAATATCTACACAAACGTCCAGCCACTACCCAAAGTAGTAGTACTGGAATGAAATGATAGAACACCTCACACACACATAGTTTCCTTTCGTGGCTGTTTACATTCGAGGGTCGCCGGTCCTCTCGAACGGAACAGTTTAACGTCATGCCCAGGACGAAAAGATATAGAGAACACCAACATGACAAATAACAGCAGGAAGGCATGGGCAATCCACCGTCTTGGGGGGAAAAAAATAGCTGATCAATAAGCCCCAAACGCGTTGCACTGTGACCCGTTTTGAGCTTGTACATCGGCTATTTTTGCTACAACAGCAATATGCAACGTGGCCCTCTGGAGTGAGAGTGGAAATATAGTGGAAATATAGTCTCCATCGTCAAAGTTGCCCACCCCCATTCTAAACACTACAACATGCAGAGGAGAAGTCATAACAGAACCATCTAAACACTACAACATGCAGAGGAGAAGTCATAACAGAACCATCTAAACACTACAGCATGCAGAAGAGAAGTCATAACAGAACCATCTAAACACTACAACATGCAGAGGAGAAGTCATAACAGAATCATCTAAACACTACAGCATGCAGAGGAGAAGTCATAACAGAACCATCTAAACACTACAACATGCAGAGGAGAAGTCATAACAGAACCATCTAAACACTACAACATGTAGAGGAGAAGTCATAACAGAACCATCTAAACACTACAGCATGCAGAGGAGAAGTCATAACAGAACCATCTAAACACTACAGCATGCAGAGGAGAAGTCATAACAGAACCATCTAAACACTACAACATGCAGAGGAGAAGTCATAACAGAACCATCTAAATACTACAACATGCAGAGGAGAAGTCATAACAGAACCATCAAAATACTACAGCATGCAGAGGAGAAGTCATAACAGAACCATCTAAACACTACAGCATGCAGAGGGGAAGTCATAACAGAACCATCTAAATACTACAGCATGCAGAGGAGAAGTCATAACAGAACCATCTAAACACTACAACATGCAGAGGGGAAGTCATAACAGAACCATCTAAATACTACGACATGCAGTCATAACAGAACCATCTAAACACTACAGCATGCAGAGGAGAAGTCATAACAGAACCATCTAAACAATACAACATGCAGAGGGGAAGTCATAACAGAACCATCTAAATACTACAACATGCAGTCATAACAGAACCATCTAAACACTACAGCATGCAGAGGAGAAGTCATAACAGAACCATCTAAACACTACAGCATGCAGAGGAGAAGTCATAACAGAACCATCTAAACACTACAGCATGCAGAGGAGAAGTCATAACAGAACCATCTAAACACTACAACATGCAGAGGAGAAGTCATAACAGAACCATCTAAACACTACAGCATGCAGAAGAGAAGTCATAACAGAACCATCTAAACAATACAACATGCAGAGGGGAAGTCATAACAGAACCATCTAAATACTACAACATGCAGTCATAACAGAACCATCTAAACACTACAGCATGCAGAGGAGAAGTCATAACAGAACCATCTAAACACTACAGCATGCAGAGGAGAAGTCATAACAGAACCATCTAAACACTACAGCATGCAGAGGAGAAGTCATAACAGAACCATCTAAACACTACAACATGCAGAGGAGAAGTCATAACAGAACCATCTAAACACTACAGCATGCAGAAGAGAAGTCATAACAGAACCATCTAAACACTACAACATGCAGAGGAGAAGTCATAACAGAACCATCTAAACACTACAGCATGAAGAGAAGTCATAACAGAACCATCTAAACACTACAGCATGCAGAGGAGAAGTCATAACAGAACCATCTAAACACTACAGCATGCAGAGGAGAAGTCATAACAGAACCATCTAATCACTACAGCATGAAGAGGGGAAGTCATAACAGAACTATCTAAACACTACAGCATGCAGAGGAGAAGTCATAACAGAACCATCTAAACACTACAGCATGCAGAGGAGAAGTCATAACAGAACCATCTAAACACTACAGCATGCAGAGGGGAAGTCATAACAGAACCATCTAAACACTACAACATGCAGAGGAGAAGTCATAACAGAACCATCTAAATACTACAACATGCAGTCATAACAGAACCATCTAAATACTACAACATGCAGTCATAACAGAACCATCTAAACACTACAGCATGCAGTCATAACAGAACCATCTAAACACTACTCTGTTCACCTCTAGTCGATTATTTATTCAGCCACGGACCACCATTTGAGGCCATTTAGCCTCTCAGACCCATTTGAGCCACTGACCACCATTGTGAGCATAGAGTATATTATGAATAGAGAAAAGGCACCCAGAGGAAACCCTGAGGCCAAATGGACATAGTGGCCGAATGAAGGTATTGCAGCCTGGCCCCAAACACATGAACGCGCTGGTCCGTTGACTATCATTGTGCACGTTCACGACGGCAGCACGCTAGCTAGCTAACGAACACGCTAGTTCGTTAGCTAGCTAGCGTGCTACCGTCGTGAACCAGAATGCTCTGTTCCTACTGTGTTGTGTTCATATATGTTACTAACTACATTATAAAATCATGATCCAGTAGCCCAATGGATACCGTCGATGGTAATAATGTGAACAACCGGGCCCGGGTTCACTTCCCAGTCGATGACCGAGTTTATTTTCTTCTTAACAAACACAACTGTTTGTTTGCATCAAGTCGAGGTCCTTTATTCATTCGGTATCTGAGCCACGGGACCACCATTTATAGGCTCAAATACTGAATGAATAATGGACCTCGACGAGAAAAGCTAAAACAATTGTGTTAGTTTGGTAAGAAATGAAGCTAAACTCTCAGTCCGCGATGGGGACTCGAACCCGGGCCCTGGCCGTAGTCTACTAGGCGCCGACGGTAACCATTGGGCTACTCGAACACGGTTTTACAGAGTGGCACGAACATAATATATAAACATCACAACAAAGTTATCATAAAGTGATCACAGATGTTTGAACAACAACAACGTTAAGTATTAAATAACATTTAACGTACCTGCTTGCTGCGGACACGACGACGCCACGGCGGACATGGTGACGTGGCAAAATCAAAACAACACTGAGCAAAACCCCCCTCCACGCGTCTCTTCCGTATTTGAGGGGTTGGCGTCACTTCCTTCCGGGTGTGACGTGAGGCCACGCCCGCGAGTCTTTTGCCGCGTCTTTCTTGTAGTCATATATTATTGTAGTCCTCCTACGTTACATCCGGGTCCCGTCCGCTTCTATAGCTACATATTATTATGATTCTGAACGCGTGAATCTTTTTATTTTTTACAATAACGTCATTTTTCAGAAAGGAAGCCATTGAGGGTTAAAATGTGTCTTAATGCTTCCAACTCGAGTATAATTATTATTAATGTAAACTGTAAAGTGTCCACGACAAAGAAAATGTATGACGTGAGTTTCCTTGAGTAAGACCCGGAAGCGGGTTACGTCACGGCTTAAATAGTCAATACAGACATAAGTCCCTTTCCTGGCAGCGTCCTCAGTGGTCTAGCGGTCTAGACGCCCGACTTCTTAATACAACTTTATAGAACTTCACGGGTTCAAACCCCTTTGATGTTTTTCTCAATCATTGATTCACAATATACCAGAATGCACGTTTAATCATAATACATAAAGCAGACAGCCCTGTGATTAAACCTTCAGCATTACATTACACTGCAACCCCACTGTGGCTAATACCTTTTTATTCACAATGCCAAGTTATTGTACTCCTAATAATATATCATGGTGTAGTCTAGCTCTGGTTTGATTGATTGATTTAAATATTTTATTAATAGTTTGTAGAATTACAGTACATTTCAAGCACAAACTCAATACAAAGACTGTTAACTGTGAGTGGACGACCCAATTAAGCATTACACTTGTTTAAGAGGGTCCACATTGTTCAATTCATCAAAAGTCCACATTGTTCAATTCATCAAAAAACTACATTATTACAAACCTACATTATGTGGGATCCTTTAGCTTACAAACGGAGTGACATTTCTGGCCACAACGTGGGTGTCGCTGGGCTGTGGCGCTGCCAACTGACTTTTGTGTTTCCCTCTGCTTCATGATCACCTTTTAGTTCCTTTATTACAGCGAATCAAAGGTGTGTGAAATACTTCTGTAATTAATGACTTGCTGACTATCTCGCGATTTTAGCCTGGATTTAGTGTTCACGCCACATAGGCTATACATTGAAGACCACATAGGCTATAGCCTACATGAAGACCCGACTCCAGCAGCAGAACTGACAGGTAGGCTACAGTAGCCTACCAAAAAAAAGCCCTATCTTGACCACAGAAACGCCCCTAAAAGACACGGTATCCTACCGTCGGTATACGTGTAACATAGTGTGTATAAATTGGCAGATTTTATTTTTTATTTTGCACGTCACTTTCTGACTTTCCAAAGGAAACGTTTCAATGCCTTATTGCTGTGTTGTTGGTGATTTGTGAATTCGTTTTTAGATCAATCAGGGATCTGTTAATAACTTAATACTGTACTGCAGTCTGCAGTTGTTCCCAAATCCACATTTGTTGAGCCCCCATTAGACCCCCATTAGACACTACTTGATATGTATCAAACTAATTTGGCTAATAATAAATTAATTAACATAATTTCAAACATTAAACCATTTAAACTTCTTCACCTGAACTGAACCAGCTCGGTGAAATAACTCAGTACTCAAAACATGTTAATTTATATCAATTTTATTTATAACTGCCAATGTCATGTAAATGTACAACGCACAAAATGTATGTCACCATAACCAAACATGTATTTCTACTTGATAAACCTTATTTATTGGAAGACGGAGCACTTGCAGCATGTATAGATTTTGAGTCTAATTTTGTTCTAAATACCTGCAAATTGACAAATTGTACATAACTCCTGTACTGGACGCTTTATCGTATAAAGTAAAGAAAATAAAGAACCAGACCACGTGATTAGACAAAAAGTCTCTGCAAGCTGATAAAAATAAATAAAAAAAAAACAGTTTCTTACCCAAACTTACAAGTGAAACTTCAGTAGTATTTAACCCATTCTGACCTGAGATCAGATTCATACGAGGTTTCCACATGGACACACACTGGTCTGATTAACCCATTCTGACCTGAGATCAGATTCATACGAGGTTTCCACATGGACACACACTGGTCTGATTAACACGGTTCTGAATGTGAAAATCTGACATAACATTTCTATGTTCCGCATCTAGAGCCATACTGTAAAATAGATTCCAGCCTCACAAGAACTATGCATAGCCTACATTTCACCTGGGCTGGTGGTGATTCACATTAAATGCCGGCAAAGCCATCCATCCTTTAATCACTTGAAACATGTGAAATTATCCTTTACAAATGTTCAAAAACAGCCTCACAATGCTGTGTTGTGAGTTTGTAGATCAGCCATTTTTACAATTGAACATTGTTGTGCGACTAAGTGTATATATTATGTAGGACTTAAGAGGTTAATTACAAAATGATGTAACAATAACTGAACGACTTCTACAAACATCTGTCAAAGGCATCACAAACTAGAAAATTCGCAATTTAAAAGAATTGCAGAGTGTGGTTGCCGCAGTGGCTTACATATGCCCCTCCCACTAGTATTGCCAGCCAATTACAATTTCAAGTCACGCCTTAGAAATCATGCGTAAGTAATTCGGAGGGGATTTAACCCCCGAAATTCATGTTTTTGCGACAAACGGTTACATTTCTCGCATTTGCGGCGCCCCCTATGGATGAAAATGGAATTGCTTTTAGAACTTGGTTGATTGAACCACCCCGGACATGTGATTGAAATGTGGGATGGATTGGACATTCCGTTCGTGATTTATGGCATTTTTTGTGATATAGGCCCCTCCTACTAACTTCGGAAGACGATTACGGCCGAACGATACGCACTTTAAAGATTCTGCAGTTCAGTTTTAATTGGATGGGTCCAGAGATCACGTGTGCCGATTTCTGTGAGATTTGGACAAAATCTGTAGGAGGAAAAGCAAAAAGTGTGTTTTGGACAAAATTCAAAAAGAAATGGGCGTGGCCTATATGGGGAGATGCGTCATGACCCAAGGAATCCAGGGAAAAAATAATTTTGATTTTACGACCTACGGTTCAAGAGTTATAAGCCAAAAGGTAAAGTGGGCTGTTATAGCGCCACCATGAGGCCGACCGATAACATTTTAGGGTTAAATAATTTTAGGGATAATGTTGAATTATCCCTAAAAGTTTTGTAACTATAGTGATTACAGTCTCCGAGGAACGAATACTTGAATGTGAATTTTTGCCTTTTCCCATTCATGTCAATGGGGAAATTTAATTCACTAATAAATTCATATCAATTAAACTATACAACATTTCTCTTAACAAAATACAAGCACTCGATTCCCGATTTTTCCGGTCAATTTGACATATGGCTCAAGTGCGTACAGCGTACAGTGTGGGAGGTATAAAGCGTCAAAATAAAGACTACTCCAGTGAGAAAATAATAATAAAGTGTCACAGTTACAAGAGTCTGGTTGCCCATTCGGGCAACCACACTAACTAGAAAATTCGCAATTTAAAAAAATTGCAGAGTGTGGTTGCCGCAGTGGCTTACATATGCCCCTCCCACTAGTATTGCCAGCCAATTACAATTTCAAGTCACGCCTTAGATCATGCGTAAGTCATTCGGAGGGGATTTAACCCCCGAAATTCATGTTTTTGCGACAAACGGTTACATTTCTCGCTTCTGCGGTGCCCCCTATGGATGAAAATGGAATTGCTTTTAGAACTTGGTTGATTGAACCACCCCGGACATGTGATTGAAATTTGGGATGGATTGGACATTCCGTTCGTGATTTATGGCATTTTTTGTGATATAGGCCCCTCCTACTAACTTCGGAAGACGATTGCGGCCGAACGATACACACTTTCAAAATTCTGCGGCTCAGTTTTAATTGGATGGGTCCAGAGATCACGTGTGCCGATTTCTGTGAGATTTGGACAAAATCTGTAGGAGGAAAAGCAAAAAGTGTGTTTTGGACAAAATTCAAAATGGCGGAAAATATATCATGGCGGAAATGGGCGTGGCCTATATGGGGAGATGCGTCATGACCCAAGGAATCCAGGGAAAAAATAATTTTGATTTTACGACCTACGGTTCAAGAGTTATAAGCCAAAAGGTAAAGTGGGCTGTTATAGCGCCACCATGAGGCCGACCGATAAAATTTTAGGGTTAAATAATTTTAGGGATAATGTTGAATTATCCCTAAAGGTTTTGTAACTATAGTGATTACAGTCTCCGAGGAACAAATACTTTTATGTGAATTTTTGCCTTTTCCCATTCATGTCAATGGGGAAATTTAATTCACTAATAAATTCATATCAATTAAACTATACAACATTTCTCTTAACAAAATACAAGCACACGATTCCCGATTTTTCCGGTCAATTTGACATATGGCTCAAGTGCGTACAGCGTACAGTGTGGGAGGTATAAAGCGTCAAAATAAAGACTACTCCAGTGAAAAAATAACTAGAAAGAGGCAATTCTGGGAAATTGCAAAGTGTGGTTGCCCACATCGCACCCGTCGAAAATGGAATTGCTTTTGGCTCTGCGTTGATTAAGCCACCCTCGACATGTGATTCAGATTTGGGATGGATCGGACATTCCGTGCGTGAATTGTGGCGTGTTTTGTAAAATAGGCCCCTCCCACTAACTTTGGAAGACGATTACGGCCGAACGATACAGAAGATCTAAATTCTGACTGTGCTGTTTTAATCGGATAGGTCCCGAGATCATGTGTACTGATTTTTGTGAGATTTGGTCCAAATCTGTAGGAGGAGGAGCAAAAAGTGTGTTTTGAACAAAATTCAAAATGGCGGGAAATCTATCTAGACGCAAATGGGCGTGGCCTATATGGGGAGATGTGTCATGACCCAAGGAATCCAGGGAATTTTTATTTTTTATTTTACGACCTACGCTTAAAGAGTTATACCCCAAAAGGTAAAGTTGGCTGTTATAGCGCCACCATGAGGCAGAACGTTATACTTCTAAGGTAATTAATTTTAGTAATTATTATGAATCTCTCCTCCAAGTCTTGTAAGTATAGCCCTTACGGTCTCAGAGGAAAAAATACTTGAAAGTGAGTTTTTGCATTTTCCCATTCATGTCTATGGGGAAATTTAATGCACTAATTAATTCATATCAATTAAACTATCCAACAAATGTCTTATCCCAATACACGCACACGATTCCCGATGTAGCCCGTCGTTTTGACATATGGCTCGAGTGCGTGCGACAAAAACTGTGGGAGGTATAATCCGGCAAAATAAAGTTTATCTAGTATAATAAGAAGAAACTAGAAAATTCGCAATTTTAAAAAATTGCAGAGTGTGGTTGCCGCAGTGGCTTACATATGCCCCTCCCACTAGTATTGCCAGCCAATTACTATTTCAAGTCACGCCTTAGATCATGCGTAAGTAATTCGGAGGGGATTTAACCCCCGAAATTCATGTTTTTGCGACAAACGGTTACATTTCTCGCATTTGCGGCGCCCCCTATGGATGAAAATTGAATTGCTTTTAGAACTTGGTTGATTGTACCACCCCGGACATGTGATTGAAATTTGGGATGGATTGGACATTCCGTTCGTGATTTATGGCATTTTTTGTGATATAGGCCCCTCCTACTAACTTCGGAAGACGATTACGGCCGAACGATACGCACTTTCAAAATTCTGCGGTTCAGTTTTAATTGGATGGGTCCAGAGATCACGTGTGCCGATTTCTGTGAGATTTGGACAAAATCTGTAGGAGGAAAAGCAAAAAGTGTGTTTTGGACAAAATTCAAAATGGCGGAAAATCTATCATGGCGGAAATGGGCGTGGCCTATATGGGGAGATGCGTCATGACCCAAGGAATCCAGGGAAAACATTTTTTTGATTTTACGACCTACGGTTCAAGAGTTATAAGCCAAAAGGTAAAGTGGGCTGTTATAGCGCCACCATGAGGCCGACCGATAAAATTTTAGTGTTAAATAATTTTAGGGATAATGTTGAATTATCCCTAAAAGTTTTGTAACTATAGTGATTACAGTCTCCGAGGAACAAATACTTGAATGTGAATTTTTGCCTTTTCCCATTCATGTCAATGGGGAAATTTAATTCACTAATAAATTCATATCAATTAAACTATACAACATTTCTCTTAACAAAATACAAGCACACGATTCCCGATTTTTCCGGTCAATTTGACATATGGCTCAAGTGCGTACAGCGTACAGTGTGGGAGGTATAAAGCGACAAAAAAAAGACTACTGTGGAATAATAATAAAACTAGAAAGAGGCAATTCTGGGAAATTGCAAAGTGTGGTTGCCCACATCGCACCCGTCGAAAATGGAATCGCTTTTGTCTCTGCGTTGATGAAACCACCCTCGACATGTGATTCAAATTTGGGATGGATCGGACATTCCGTGCGTGAATTGTGGCGTTTTTTGTAAAATAGGCCCCTCCCACTAACTTGGGAAGACGATTACGACCGAACTATACAGAAGATCGCTGTTTTAATCGGATAGGTTGGCTGATATAGGCCCCTCCCAGTAATTATACCAGCCAATTACAATGTCAAGTCATCCTTTGTGATCATGCATAAGTCATTCAAAGAGGATTTCCCCCCCCCAAAATCATGTTTTTGCAACAAACGGGTATAGGCCCCTCCCAGTAATTTTGCCAGCCAATTACAATGTGAAGTCACCCTTTGTGATCATGCGTAAGTCATTCAAAGGGGATTTCCCCCCCAAAATCGTGTTTTTGCAACAAACGGGTAATTGTTTTTGCAATTGTAGCGCCCCCTATGGATGGAAATGGAATTGCTTTTGGCTCTGTGTTGATTAGGCCATCATCAACATGTGATTCAAATTTGGGGAGGATTGGACTTTCCGTTCGTGATTTGTGCAATCTTTTGTAAAATAGGCCCCTCCCACTAACTTTGGAAGCTGATTACGGACGAATGATATGGAATATGGAATTTCTGACTGTGCTGTTTTCATCGGATAGGTCCCGAGATCATGTGTACCGATTTCTGTGAGATTTGGACAAAATCTGTAGGAGGAGGAGCAAAAAGTGTGTTTTGAAGAAAATTCAAAATGGCGGGAAATCTATCTAGACGCAAATGGGCGGGGCCTATATGGGGAGATGCGTCATGACCCAAGGAATCCAGGGAAAAAATATTTTTGATTTTACGACCTACGGTTCAAGAGTTATACCCCAAAAGGTAAAGTTGGCTGTTATAGCGCCACCATGAGGCAGAACGTTATACTTCTAAGGTAATTAATTTTAGTAATTATTATGAATCTCTCCTCCAAGTCTTGTAAGTATAGCCCTTACGGTCTCAGAGGAAAAAATACTTGAAAGTGAGTTTTTGCATTTTCCCATTCATGTCTATGGGGAAATTTAATGCACTAATTAATTCATATCAATTAAACTATCCAACAAATGTCTTATCCCAATACACGCACACGATTCCCGATGTAGCCCGTCGTTTTGACATATGGCTCGAGTGCATGCGACAAAAACTGTGGGAGGTATAATGCGGCAAAATAAAGTTTATCTATAATAAAAAGAAGAATAATAAAAGGTCACAAAAACAATAGTATGGTTGCCTTCAGGCAACCACACTAACTAGAAAGAGGCAATTCTGGGAAATTGCAAAGTGTAGTTGCCCACATCGCACCCGTCGAAAATGGAATTGCTTTTGGCTCTGCGTTGATGAAACCACCTTCGACATGTGATTCAGATTTGGGATGGATTGGACATTCCGTGCGTGAATTGTGGCGTTTTTTGTAAAATAGGCCCCTCCCACTAACTTGGGAAGACGATTACGACCGAACGATACAGAAGATCTAAATTCTGACTGTGCTGTTTTAATCGGATAGGTTGGCTGATATAGGCCCCTCCCAGTAATTATACCAGCCAATTACAATGTCAAGTCATCCTTTGTGATCATGCATAAGTCATTCAAAGAGGATTTCCCCCCCAAAATCATGTTTTTGTAACAAAGGGGTATAGGCCCCTCCCAGTAATTTTGCCAGGCAATTACAATGTCAAGTCACCCTTTGTGATCATGCGTAAGTCATTCAAAGGGGATTTCCCCCCCAAAATCGTGTTTTTGCAACAAACGTGTAATTGTTTTTGCAATTGTAGCGCCCCCTATGGATGGAAATTGAATTGCTTTTGGCTCTGTGTTGATTAGGCCATCCTAAACATGTGATTCAAATTTGGGGAGGATTGGACATTCCGTGCGTGAATTGTGGCGTGTTTTGTAAAATAGGCCCCTCCCACTAAATTCGGAAGACGATTACGGCCGAACGATACAGAAGATCTAAATTCTGACTGTGCTGTTTTAATCAGATAGGTCCGGAGATCATGTGTGCCGATTTTTGTGAGATTTGGACAACATCTGTAGGTGGAGGATCCAAAAGTGTGTTTTGAACAAAATTCAAAATGCCGGGAAATCTATCTAGACGCAAATGGGCGTGGCCTATATGGGGAGATGCGTCATGACCCAAGGAATCCAGGGAAAAAAACTTTTTGATTTTACGACCTACGGTTCAAGAGTTATACCCCAAAAGGTAAAGTTGGCTGTTATAGCGCCACCATGAGGCCGAACGATATACTTCTAAGGTAATTAATTTTAATAATTATGATGAATCTCTCCTCCAAGTCTTGTAAGTATAGCCCTTACGGTCTCAGAGGAAAAAATACTTGAAAGTGAGTTTTTGCATTTTCCCATTCATGTCTATGGGGAAATGCACTAATGCACTAATTAATTCATATCAATTAAATTATCCAACAAATGTCTTAGCAAAATACAAGCACACGATTCCCGATGTAGCCCGTCGTTTTGACATATGGCTCGAGTGCGTGCGACAAAAACTGTGGGAGGTATAATGCGTCAAAATAAACAGGGCACTAGAACAATAGTATAGTTGCCCTCAGGGCAACTACACTAACTAGAAAGAGGCAATTCTGGGAAATTGCAAAGTGTGGTTGCCCACATCGCACCCGTCGAAAATGGAATCGCTTTTGTCTCTGCGTTGATGAAACCACCCTCGACATGTGATTCAAATTTGGGATGGATCGGACATTCCGTGCGTGAATTGTGGCGTTTTTTGTAAAATAGGCCCCTCCCACTAACTTGGGAAGACGATTACGACCGAACGATACAGAAGATCTAAATTCTGACTGTGCTGTTGAAATCGGATAGGTTGGCTGATATAGGCCCCTCCCAGTAATTATACCAGCCAATTACAATGTCAAGTCATCCTTTGTGATCATGCATAAGTCATTCAAAGAGGATTTCACCCCCAAAATCATGTTTTTGCAACAAAGGGGTATAGGCCCCTCCCAGTAATTTTGCCAGCCAATTACAATGTCAAGTCACCTTTTGTGATCATGCGTAAGTCATTCAAAGGGGATTTCCCCCCCCCAAAATCGTGTTTTTGCAACAAACGGGTAATTGTTTTTGCAATTGTAGCGCCCCCTATGGATGGAAATGGAATTGCTTTTGGCTCTGTGTTGATTAGGCCATCCTAAACATGTGATTCAAATTTGGGGAGGATTGGACTTTCCGTTCGTGATTTGTGCATTTTTTTGTAAAATAGGCCCCTCCCACTAACTTTGGAAGCTGATTACGGACGAACGATATGGAATATCGAAATTCTGACTGTGCTGTTTTCATCGGATAGATCCCGAGATCATGTCTACCGATTTCTGTGAGATTTGGACAAAATCTGTAGGAGGAGGAGCAAAAAGTGTGTTTTGAAGAAAATGCTAATTTGCTGCAAATTCGTTCTAGACGGAAATGGGCGTGGCCTATATGGGAAGATGCGTCATGACCCAAGGAATCCATGGAAAAAAACATTTTGATTTTACGACCTACGGTTCAAGAGTTATACCCAAAAACGTAAAGTTGGCTGTTATAGCGCCACCATGAGGCCGACCGATATACTTCTAAGGTAATTAATTTTAGTAATTATTATGAATCTCTCCTCCAAGTCTTGTATGTATAGCCCTTACGGTCTCAGAGGAAAAAATACTTGAAAGTGAGTCTTTGCATTTTCCCATTCATGTCTATGGGGCAATTTAATGCACTAATTAATTCATATCAATTAAACTATTCAACAAATGTCTTAGCAAAATACACGCACACGATTCCCGATGTAGCCCGTCGTTTTGACATATGGCTCGAGTGCGTGCGACAAAAACTGTGGGAGGTATAATGCGACAAAATAAAGTTTATCTATAATAAAAACAACTAGAAAGAGGCAATTCTGGGAAATTGCAAAGTGTGGTTGCCCACATCGCACCCGTCAAAAATGGAATCGCTTTTGTCTCTGCGTTGATGAAACCACCCTCGACATGTGATTCAAATTTGGGATGGATCGGACATTCCGTGCGTGAATTGTGGCGTTTTTTGTAAAATAGGCCCCTCCCACTAACTTGGGAAGACGATTACGACCGAACGATACAGAAGATCTAAATTCTGACTGTGCTGTTGAAATCGGATAGGTTGGCTGATATAGGCCCCTCCCAGTAATTATACCAGCCAATTACAATGTCAAGTCATCCTTTGTGATCATGCATAAGTCATTCAAAGAGGATTTCTCCCCCAAAATCATGTTTTTGCAACAAAGGGGTATAGGCCCCTCCCAGTAATTTTGCCAGCCAATTACAATGTCAAGTCACCCTTTGTGATCATGCGGATTTCCCCCCCAAAATCGTGTTTTTGCAACAAACAGGTAATTGTTTTTGCAATTGTAGCGCCCCCTATGGATGGAAATGGAATTGCTTTTGGCTCTGTGTTGATTAGGCCATCCTAAACATGTGATTCAAATTTGGGGAGGATTGGACTTTCCGTTCGTGATTTGTACATTTTTTTGTAAAATAGGCCCCTCCCACTAACTTTGGAAGCTGATTGCGGACGAACGATATGGAATATCGAAATTCTGACTGTGCTGTTTTCATCGGATAGATCCCGAGATCATGTGTACCGATTTCTGTGAGATTTGGACAAAATCTGTAGGAGGAGGAGCAAAAAGTGTGTTTTGAAGAAAATGCTAATTTGCTGCAAATTCGTTCTAGACGGAAATGGGCGTGGCCTATATGCGAAGATGCGTCATGACCCAAGGAATCCATGGAAAAAAACATTTTGATTTTACGACCTACGGTTCAAGAGTTATACCCAAAAATGTAAAGTTGGCTGTTATAGCGCCACCATGAGGCCGACCGATATAGTTCTAAGGTAATTAATTTTAGTAATTATTAGGAATCTCTCCTCCAATTCTTGTAAGTATAGCCCTTACGGTCTCAGAGGAAAAAATATTTGAAAGTGAGTTTTTGCATTTCCCCATTCATGTCTATGGGGAAATTTAATGCACTAATTAATTCATATCAATTAAACTATCCAACAAATGTCTTATCCCAATACACGCACACGATTCCCGATGTAGCCCGTCGTTTTGACATATGGCTCGAGTGCGTGCGACAAAAACTGTGGGAGGTATAACGGGACAAAATAAAGTTTATCTATAATAAGAACATAAAGAATAATAAAAGGTCACAAAAACAATAGTATGGTTGCCTTCAGGCAACCACACTAACAATAATAAAAGGTCACTAAAGCAATAGTATGGTTGCCCTCAGGGCAACCACACTAACTAGAAAGAGGCAATTCTGGGAAATTGCAAAGTGTAGTTGCCCACATCGCACCCGTCGAAAATGGAATTGCTTTTGGCTCTGCGTTGATGAAACCACCTTCGACATGTGATTCAGATTTGGGATGGATTGGACATTCCGTGCGTGAATTGTGGCGTTTTTTGTAAAATAGGCCCCTCCCACTAACTTGGGAAGACGATTACGACCGAACGATACAGAAGATCTAAATTCTGACTGTGCTGTTTTAATCGGATAGGTTGGCTGATATAGGCCCCTCCCAGTAATTATACCAGCCAATTACAATGTCAAGTCATCCTTTGTGATCATGCATAAGTCATTCAAAGAGGATTTCCCCCCCAAAATCATGTTTTTGTAACAAAGGGGTATAGGCCCCTCCCAGTAATTTTGCCAGGCAATTACAATGTCAAGTCACCCTTTGTGATCATGCGTAAGTCATTCAAAGGGGATTTCCCCCCCAAAATCGTGTTTTTGCAACAAACGTGTAATTGTTTTTGCAATTGTAGCGCCCCCTATGGATGGAAATTGAATTGCTTTTGGCTCTGTGTTGATTAGGCCATCCTAAACATGTGATTCAAATTTGGGGAGGATTGGACATTCCGTGCGTGAATTGTGGCGTGTTTTGTAAAATAGGCCCCTCCCACTAAATTCGGAAGACGATTACGGCCGAACGATACAGAAGATCTAAATTCTGACTGTGCTGTTTTAATCAGATAGGTCCGGAGATCATGTGTGCCGATTTTTGTGAGATTTGGACAACATCTGTAGGTGGAGGATCCAAAAGTGTGTTTTGAACAAAATTCAAAATGGCGGGAAATCTATCTAGACGCAAATGGGCGTGGCCTATATGGGGAGATGCGTCATGACCCAAGGAATCCAGGGAAAAAAACCTTTTGATTTTACGACCTACGGTTCAAGAGTTATACCCCAAAAGGTAAAGTTGGCTGTTATAGCGCCACCATGAGGCCGAACGATATACTTCTAAGGTAATTAATTTTAATAATTATGATGAATCTCTCCTCCAAGTCTTGTAAGTATAGCCCTTACGGTCTCAGAGGAAAAAATACTTGAAAGTGAGTTTTTGCATTTTCCCATTCATGTCTATGGGGAAATGCACTAATGCACTAATTAATTCATATCAATTAAATTATCCAACAAATGTCTTAGCAAAATACAAGCACACGATTCCCGATGTAGCCCGTCGTTTTGACATATGGCTCGAGTGCGTGCGACAAAAACTGTGGGAGGTATAATGCGTCAAAATAAACAGGGCACTAGAACAATAGTATAGTTGCCCTCAGGGCAACTACACTAATAATAATAAAGTGTCACAGTTACAAGAGTCTGGTTGCCCATTCGGGCAACCACACTAATAAAGTGTCACAGTTACAAGAGTCTGGTTGCCCATTCGGGCAACCACACTAACAAGGGCTAGTGTACTGTAATTCTCCAATCTGTTAATAAATAGAACTAGAAAATTCGCAATTTAAAAAAATTGCAGAGTGTGGTTGCCATGTCTTACATATGCCCCTCCCACTAGTATTGCCAGCCAATTACAATTTCAAGTCACGCCTTAGATCATGCGTAAGTAATTCGGAGGGGATTTAACCCCCGAAATTCATGTTTTTGCGACAAACGGTTACATTTCTCGCATTTGCGGCGCCCCCTATGGATGAAAATGGAATTGCTTTTAGAACTTGGTTGATTGAACCACCCCGGACATGTGATTGAAATTTGGGATGGATTGGACATTCCGTTCGTGATTTATGGCATTTTTTGTGATATAGGCCCCTCCTACTAACTTCGGAAGACGATTACGGCCGAACGATACGCACTTTCAAAATTCTGCGGCTCAGTTTTAATTGGATGGGTCCAGAGATCACGTGTGCCGATTTCTGTGAGATTTGGACGAAATCTGTAGGAGGAAAAGCAAAAAGTGTGTTTTGGACAAAATTCAAAATGGCGGAAAATCTATCATGGCGGAAATGGGCGTGGCCTATATGGGGAGATGCGTCATGACCCAAGGAATCCAGGGAAAAATATTTTTTATTTTACGACCTACGGTTCAAGAGTTATAAGCCAAAAGGTAAAGTGGGCTGTTATAGCGCCACCATGAGGCCGACCGATAAAATTTTAGGGTTAAATAATTTTAGGGATAATGGTGAATTATCCCTAAAAGTTTTGTAACTATAGTGATTACAGTCTCCGAGGAACAAATACTTGAATGTGAATTTTTGCCTTTTCCCATTCATGTCAATGGGGGAATTTAATTCACTAATAAATTCATATCAATTAAACTATACAACATTTCTCTTAACAAAATACAAGCACACGATTCCCGATTTTTCCGGTCAATTTGACATATGGCTCAAGTGCGTACAGCGTACAGTGTGGGAGGTATAAAGCGTCAAAATAAAGACTACTAATAAAGACCACACTAACAAATAACACTAGAAAATTCGCAATTTAAAAAAATTGCAGAGTGTGGTTGCCGCAGTGGCTTACATATGCCCCTCCCACTAGTATTGCCAGCCAATTACAATTTCAAGTCACGCCTTAGATCATGCGTAAGTAATTCGGAGGGGATTTAACCCCCGAAATTCATGTTTTTGCGACAAACGGTTACATTTCTCGCATTTGCGGCGCCCCCTATGGATGAAAATGGAATTGCTTTTAGAACTTGGTTGATTGAACCACCCCGGACATGTGATTGAAATTTGGGATGGATTGGACATTCCGTTCGTGATTTATGGCATTTTTTGTGATATAGGCCCCTCCTACTAACTTCGGAAGACGATTACGGCCGAACGATACGCACTTTCAAAATTCTGCGGCTCAGTTTTAATTGGATGGGTCCAGAGATCACGTGTGCCGATTTCTGTGAGATTTGGACGAAATCTGTAGGAGGAAAAGCAAAAAGTGTGTTTTGGACAAAATTCAAAATGGCGGAAAATCTATCATGGCGGAAATGGGCGTGGCCTATATGGGGAGATGCGTCATGACCCAAGGAATCCAGGGACAAAATAATTTTGATTTTACGACCTACAGTTCAAGAGTTATAAGCCAAAAGGTAAAGTGGGCTGTTATAGCGCCACCATGAGGCCGACCGATAAAATTTTAGGGTTAAATAATTTTAGGGATAATGTTGAATTATCCCTAAAAGTTTTGTAACTATAGTGATTACAGTCTCCGACGAACAAATACTTTTATGTGAATTTTTGCCTTTTCCCATTCATGTCAATGGGGACATTTAATTCACTAATAAATTCATATCAATTAAACTATACAACATTTCTCTTAACAAAATACAAGCACACGATTCCCGATTTTTCCGGTCAATTTGACATATGGCTCAAGTGCGTACAGCGTACAGTGTGGGAGGTATAAAGCGTCAAAATAAAGACTACTCCAGTGAAAAAAAAATAATAATAATAATAAAGTGTCACAGTTACAAGAGTCTGGTTGCCCATTCGGGCAACCACACTAACAATCAATCAGAGTGACCCATTTGATTCTTGATGTCATGACTTTTTACATACACCAGGTGGTGCCAAGTATCTATTATGCCTGGTTTTGTTCATTCATAGCAGGTACATCAATGAGGTCTGCATTCACGTCAGACATCCTGGTGTCTGACTGGCATAGTCCCACAGGCAGCAGGCTCCTGGTTCTAAATTCTAATCCATTTTAAACTGAATTTCATACATTCCATATTTCCGCCCAAAAGAGAGACTGTTTGACCGGGAAAGTAGTGGGGGGGAAAAGCAGATCTACGAGCGCACAACGTGTCGCGAGCTTGTAGATCAGCTATTTTCATTATTTTTCTTAATTGTTCTTTAATTTTTTTATTATTCATGTAATTTCTTAGATTTGTTTGTTCGTTTTAAAATGTATGAAAGTATTATTTTATACATAAAAAAATCACACCGGTGTTAAGTGAGGGGAGCTTTTATCATCTTTCTTACAACATCGAGTTGCTATGATTAGGTGATGTAATGATGATGTAAAACATTAAATTATATCCTCATTGTTAATGGGATTTCATGTTTGTGTTAGGGACAAAACAAACATTCATTTCTGTCCATTGTCAATTGCGTTTTTAAAACAATTATTAAACCTGTAGCCTATATAACATGGGTCGTGATTCGTGAAACGAGGGTCACGGACAAAAATTGGTCCGTGACCCTCAAATTGGTCCCAGAGCAACATATTACGATATGGCTATTATATTAGGCTACTACTACACCAGTAACACTGAACAAAAACACTATCAAAGCATTTTCTAATGCTACTGGGTGTGAAATGAGAACAACCATCAAAGGCAATGGGGCTGAGATGGACAGACAGGTGGACACTGACTCCTGTTCTGCGCATTAAACCTCTCTCTTCCTGGCAATAACAACAACACCACCAGTGCACCAGATAAACACATCAGATCCATTGTCTCCAGCAGATCATTACCCGCCCCATGCAGCCAGTCTGCAACCCCCATTCCATAATCCTTATTATAGGAGGGAGAGAGAGAGAGAGCCTTTCGGTTGCTAGGCAGGCACGGCCACAGTTTCCAAGGGAATACTTGCATGAAGATGCAGCCTGTGTGTGTGTGTGTGTGTGTGTGTGTGTGTGTGTGTGTGTGTGTGTGTGTGTGTGTGTGTGTGTGTGTGTGTGTGTGTGTGTGTGTGTGTGTGTGTGTGTGTGTGTGTGTGTGTGTGTGTGTGTGTGTGTGTGTGTGTGTGTGTGTGTGTGTTCAGTGTTGACGGTTGGGGGACTGGTTAACAGAAGACAGCGGGGTGTGGAGTCAAACAAGTTCAAGGCCAGCCAATTCAATTGACGTGTGTGTGGTGTGTGTGTGTGTGTGTGTGTGTGTGGTGTGTGTGTGTGTGTGGGGGGGGCGGATGTGGATGTCGCAGCAGGGGGAAGGGATACGGATGGGAAAGTGGTCTGGAAATAGAGAAATATGGTCTATTTGTGGGTCGCAGGCAAATGTTAATGGTCCCCTCGTTTCTGTTTTCCTACATAATTTTTTATTTTTAAATCATGAATTAAAAACACATATTTTTTTCCAGTAATTTACATGAATAAATAATTGAAAAAATATAAGAAATTCCATAAATTAGAAAACAAATTATTAAGTAGTATAGTGAAAATTGCCGATCCACAAGCTCAATAAACTGTATAGGGCCTCAAATCTATTAAAACACATTTATAGTTTGTCTGAAACTAGGGATTGATTGATTGATTGATTAATTGATTTTTATTCACAGTTTGTAGAATGGTTTCCTTACAAGGAAATTATCATAATACAGTTAAAGAAAGTGAGGTGTGCTCTTAGTGAGGAGATCCTCTGTATACATGCAGGAATATTGCTCTTTGGTTGACTTTTTTGATTACATTGGTGGCCATTTTATCACAGGAAACATTTGCCTCCAGGATGGAACCTAGGTAGGTAATTTCATATTTTCTTCGTATTGAGTTTGTGCTTGAAATGTACTGTAATTCTGCAAAGACTGTTAACTGTGAGTGGATGACCCAATTAAGCATTACATTTGTTTACAAGAGGGTCCACATACAAATAGACACTTCTATATAGTCAAAGAACAGAACGGGAATTCATCATAAAGGAGGTAAAAAGGGAAAAGAAACATATAGGCCTACAGTGAGGGGAAAATGAAGGGGCGGGGGGGGGGTTCAGATTTGACGGAGGCCAGTTTCGAATTGCAGCCGTCCGTAGGTGCCCTTTGAGAGCGGTTTTGAAGGAGTCAAGGGAGTCGCATGTCTTAATGACTGTTGGTAGGGCGTTCCACATTTTGGTGAAAATAATTTAGTCCCTTGTTTGTGCCGAATCTGGGTTGTACATGGTTCGTTGCACTCCCTCGGGTGTGGACTTTGTTAACATTAAGGAAGTATCTAGACAGGTACATGGGTATCTTGGTGGTGTACTCTGTCGTCGACCCTAAGCCATTCCAGCCTGTCAAAGTGGGCAGGGGTGAGGTGGGTTTGGGGGGTGAGGCCAAGTAGGAGCCTGACCAGTTTGTTTTGGGAAGTCTGGAGCCTAGTTTTAAGGGCCTGGAGCCTAGTTTTAATGGCCTGGAGCCTAGTTTTAACTGGCCAGCGAGCTACCGGGAAAACTCTTGTCTGTCTCATTGTTTCAGTGTAGCTACAATCAACTTTGTTTAGGAATTTTTAACCACTGCATCATTAAATGTTTTAACTCAAAGCCATATGAATTACAAATTATTTAAATGCACTTTCGCACAAAATACAGAAATGCAACAGTATAAGTACAACTAAAGCATGGAAACGTACAAGCAAAGGCTCTTCAAAGCACACGTGAGGAGGAAAAGGCCAGAGGAGTTGTGCACACTTTGAGACACTACCAAACCGATCAGAGTTTCATGTGTGCTGGACATCAATTGAGCTGATCTACCACAACTGAACTGAGCAAGAGAGTAACAGGAAGCGAGTTAACTGCCGCTTCCTGCCGACAGGAGGAAGTGCGTGACAGCTTCCTGCTGGTTTTCATAGTAACTGTAGTCTTGCGTCACCAGACTGTTGACTCTCTCAATTTCCAAATGCTTCATCATACAGTCTGGACCAATGGAAGAGCTATCATGAGTAAGCGATAAAGCGCCCCCACTACCGTTTCGTCTATACAGTCGCGCACATTTATTCTAATATAAATATAAATCATCTAAGCATATATAGCTTGTTGCTTAGCAGAAAAGAAAATACAAAAATAAATTTTATTTCGTGAACGGAAATGGCAGCTTCCTTACTCAGCTCATGGGGGCTATAGTTCCAGACTATAAAGCATTCGAAGATTGTGGAAAAAGTTGTCTGGCTACGGGAGACTATAGTAACTGCGACGTGCGGTCGCAATCAGACTTAGATTACGCAGGATGGTTAAACATCCTAATTTGATGATGATGATAGTTTATTTTGGTGCTTTTAAGCACAATACATTACAGTAGATAACAAAAGGAATTTAGCAGAAAAAAATAACGGACCAAAAAGGTGTAGGCTGAAGCTAAAAGACTGTATATGATTTCATGAATCTAGATGTTTGGCTCAGCTGTTTGATGGAGACGACAATTTAATGGTTGTGAATACTGTCTGAGAGACAAAATGAGATCATTCCATTTGATATACAAATGGAATGGGATGGAGAGTTAATTTGAGCTATTACCCATTAATCCAGTCAAGGATCACTGTCGACATTTGGCTAAAAGAAACACAAGATGTTTGGGCAAGATGGCTTTCTGTCCCCCAAGGCTTACGAACCTTTGCATCAGAATATAAACTTAAGCCTTGGCCTATAAAAAGGTTATCACTTGCTTGGAGCATTGTGATGTGAATGGAATTTGTATGTCCTTGCAATTAAAGCAGAAATATATTATCAGCTACTTGTATCTTTGTCAGATACACCTAGGCTACAAGAAATGTCATAATAAGAGCTCCTCTTCAAGGCCAGTGAAACCTAACTGAGATGTCACCCTATGGATGTCACCCACTGAAGTTAACTTATTTTTCACAACAGTCAATCAATGGTTGGAACTATACACATTAGTTTAAATGAGATTGCTCCAGACACTTTGTAGCAATGGTGTTTACTTACCGATGCTTAAATGGTAAATGGTACATTTTCTGTATGCACCTTTATCCAAAGCACTTTACATAGATTGTGCATTACATTCATTTCATACACCAATGGCGGGAGAAACCATGAAAGGCACCAAGCTGCAGGGGTTCAGAGTCTTGCTCAATGACACGACACTAATAACTCTGGGGAGTACGGAATCAAACTGGGAACCTCATGTTCCCATTCGGCTGTTCTATACCGGCCTAGCCTGGGCACCATTCCATTTATATCTGCTCTATACCGGCCTATAGCCTGGGCACCATTCCATTTATATCTGCTCTATACCGGCCTAGCCTGGGCACCATTCCATTTATATCTGCTCTATACCGGCCTAGCCTGGGCACCATTCCATTTATATCTGCTCTATACCGGCCTAGCCTGGGCACCATTCCATTTATATCTGCTCTATACCGGCCTAGCCTGGGCACCATTCCATTTATATCTGCTCTATACCGGCCTATAGCCTGGGCACCATTCCATTTATATCTGCTCTATAGCGGCCTAGCCTTGGCACCATTCCATTTATATCTGCTCTATACCGGCCTAGCCTGGGCACCATTCCATTTATATCTGCTCTATACCGGCCTAGCCTGGGCACCATTCCATTTATATCTGCTCTATACCGGCCTAGCCTGGGCACCATTCCATTTCGGGTTCATGAACCGGTCGGGAGCGGATGATATATTGCTACGTCATGTTGTAGTATTGTTTTGTAGTAATCAATCTTCCGGAACTTCCTTTTCCCTCAAACCGATTTTTCTCAATAAAAGCTACAGGCTCTTTTATTGTTTATTGTACGAGATCTTTTATTGTTATTCTTCCGGTTTGAGGGAAAAGGAAGTTCTGTTTGATTGTTCCTGCCTGATGACTACAAAACAATACTACAACATGACGTAACAATATCATCCACTCCAGACCGGTTCACACGGCACGTTTGGAACAGAGACCAAGCTTTAATTCCTCCGAGGTGGAAAAGCCTGGTGAGGCGAGGTTAATACCGGCCACTATACCCCTGAGCTACCACTGTCGCTTACACTCACTGACTGACTGACTTACTTACTTATTAACTTAGTAGTGGTGGAAAGTAACTATAAGTAGACCTATACATGTACTGTACTCAAGTACTGTACTTAAGTACAATTTGGAGGTACTCTTTACTTGTACTCCACTACATGTCAGAGACAAATAATAATAAAAAATTAAAAAATAATAATTGTACTTTTACTCCACCACAACGTTTTGATTTAGGGCAGCAACAATCTCTCCACTCCTGTCTTTTCTGGGCCAGAGTCTTTGAATTTAGTGATACTGTATGTAAACAGCAGAAATCAAGATATAGGGTGATTCAGTTACATTTTCGACAGTTAATTATACCCTATAGCCCTAGAAGTAGGGATGGGCAGACATTGTTATGTATGGCTAATTGTATAGGGAACAGGCGTAGTGATGCTACAGATAAGATTCAGGGTTATTTTACAAAAACAAAACCTTTGAAAGTATAAAACATGGCTCAAGTGATTAAAATTATGCAGGAAAAGACAAGTGACAACACAGCCATGTCATTATACTACGATATTCAAAATCCCAGATGATATAAGTCTCATATCATATCACAATATCAGAACCATATTGATATACTGCATTGCACAGCGCCACTTCTATAGGCTATAATTACATCCCCCAATGTCTGATCGCTTTACTTTAGATGTGGTCAGAGGCCACTTTCCTTTATTCCATTTGGCAGTGTAATAAACTTTAAGGGCTGTTTTTTGGCAGGTATAATGTGATGTTTTATCCACATGGAGTATACTTTTCCAATGGGTCCTTGGATGCCTTTTGGGCAACTTCTCAAACTCTAATCTTACACATAGCTATATTCCATCAAGCTTACAGAGATCCTGCATGCATGCTGGTCACTGCCAAAGAATGTACATTATAGCAATGAAATGAAAAATCACATTTCCCACTGCCAGATGGGTCGTGGCTCTCTGAGAAGTGAACAGCTGCATTCCTCTCTAGGAAAAACAACCTCTTTAACCAGTCAAACTCTATAGGCCTATGTGGTTCCAAAAACAACCTCTTTAACCAGTCAAACCCTATAGGCCTGTGGTTCCAAAAACAACCTCTTTAACCAGTCAAACCATATAGGCCTGTGGTTCCAAAAACAACCTCTTTAACCATTCAAACCCTATAGGCCTGTGGTTCCAAAAACAACCTCTTTAACCAGTAAAAACCTATAGGCCTGTGGTTCCAAAAACAACCTCTTTAACCAGTCAAACCCTATAGGCCTGTGGTTCCAAAAACAACCACTTTAACCAGTCAAACCCTATAGGCCTGTGGTTCCAAAAACAACCTCTTTAACCAGTCAAACCCTATAGGCCTGTGGTTCCAAAAACAACCACTTTAACCAGTCAAACCCTATAGGCCTGTGGTTCCAAAAACAACCTCTTTAACCAGTCAAACCCTATAGGCCTGTGGTTCCAACAACCTCTTTAACCATTCAAACCCTATAGGCCTGTGGTTCCAAAAACAACCTCTTTAACCAGTCAAACCCTATAGGCCTGTGGTTCCAACAACCTCTTTAACCATTCAAACCCTATAGGCCTGTGGTTCCAAAAACAACCTCTTTAACCAGTCAAACCCTATAGGCCTGTGGTTCCAACAACCTCTTTAACCATTCAAACCCTATAGGCCTGTGGTTCCAAAAACAACCTCTTTAACCATTCAAACCCTATAGGCCTGTGGTTCCAAAAACAACCTCTTTAACCAGTCAAACCCTATAGGCCTGTGGTTCCAACAACCTCTTTAACCAGTCAAACCCTATAGGCCTGTGGTTCCAAAAACAACCTCTTTAACCAGTCAAACCCTATAGGCCTGTGGTTCCAAAAACAACCTCTTTAACCAGTCAAATCCTATAGGCCTGTGGTTCCAACAACCTCTTTAACCAGTCAAACCCTATAGGCCTGTGGTTCCAAAAACGGACTCATGTCAAGGACCCCCAAATTGACACTAATTAGCCCGCGGACCCCCATTTGAAGAGATATGCCAGGGACCCTGAGAAGATGTTTACGGCTCTAGCAGTGATTCTCAACCCGTTTCATTTCAAGGACCGCAAGTTTGACATGCATTAGGCTACGGATCTCCCATTTAATGGCATTTCTATCACTGGGACCCCCAATTTATATTGTAAAATCAATGTTAATTTCATTTGTATACTCTCAGTTACAGACCCGTAATGGTCCATTTGGTTCCAAACTATCATTTAGCTGGGGACTCCCTGGAACTGTCTCAGGGACTTTTGCGGGTCCAAAATTGGAACGTTAATTATGTATTGAGTGGGCAAAACTATACCTATATTAGATTGTTATCACCATGAAACATCCCCAATTGAGTACTTACACGAAGACTGGGGACCCCTGGAACTCCCTCAAGGACCCCTGGGGGTCCCCAGAACCCACTTTGGGAACTCTGTATACTTTGAACCCTTGTTTTTGAGGGGCGCTAGCCCTCATGTGGCAGCCAGTAGTATAGGGACTTTTAATATTTACTTTAAGCATGCCCCCCCCCCCCCTCCTCATGACGTCCTGTGGCAGCCAAGTCTATGGACTATTAATGTTTACTTTAAGCATTTTTTACTCCACTATGTGTTCATTACAACAACTGAAGTGTTCATTTGAACACTTCAGTTAGTTACTTTGTAGATTTTGATTATTATTACTACAAAACATATACATTATGGGCCTACTACACTTCAGCATATAGTGTACATTTTGCAGCCATTTGAAAATAACAGATCTACAAGCTAACATAGATCTGCTATTTTCAAAAGATTTCTTTAAGCATTTGAAAACTTGTGAAATGGTACATTCTGCATAATGAGTATAGGCCTACTTTCTATAGTATTCTACTTTAAGAATTAAGTAGGCTACATCTTTATGTAGGCCTATGTATTTTTATACTTGAGCACAAGTACATTTAAAAATTCGGACTTTTACTTGTTGTAAATAGACTATATTTCTACGGTGCAGCATTGATTGATTGATTGAAGTATTTATTAACAGTTTGCAGAATGGGTACATTTCACATGAAAGCACAACTCAATACAGAGACTGTTACTGTGGACGCCACACTGATACAGCATGACACTTAATTGTTTACAACAGGGCCCACCTTTTTCAAATCATTCAGAAGATATACTTTTACTAACTTCAACTCTTGGCTCTTCAACCACCGGTGGCTGGCTGGATGGATTGGATCACGATGGATGAATGAATACGGAACCAAAATGTGACTAGGCACACACAGGCAGCCTAAGAGCTGTTATGCAACCGCTGACCTACTAACACATATTCTAGAGGGGAGAGGGAGATAGAGAGAAACTGGAGCAAGTCCCCAGCATAACACATGCACTCAAAGCCAAGCAGCAAGCAGAGGAGGAACACACGGGCTAAACTAAGAAACCAGAGGGAGAAAAAAAACTGGTTTTTCAACGGCAAAAGAAACATCAACTTTGGTTTCTTTTTGGAGAAAAGAGAAAGACAAAAGAGGGATCATCATCAGATCAGACGTACAGATACAGTCACACAGAAGAGGAAGCAAACTTCAACTGCGGAACAAACAGCTTTTGTGTGTGTCGGTCGGGCAAGCCTGCATTTTTTTGGAGACACGTCACTTTTTTTTGAAGGTACGTTATTGTGGGGACCCCGATTGATTGAAAACGTGGTGGGGGGGTAAACTTAATCCTAGTTATTTATGTCACATCATCACATGCTAATAATGTCGTTATTACACATGGATTTAGATGGATTATTATGGTGTCTTCTTGGCTGTATATGTAGTCTATCTGTGTGTGTTGTATGAAGTGGACACGATGCTGTAGCTGTTGGCTGCATGAGGCATTGTTCACATGGCGTCGATGGCGACTCACTCACCCTAGCTACCGGTAACGGTTGTTAAACGGTGTGGTGTGTCCGTGACTTTGAGACATTATACGACCTATTATCGTTTAATACAGGCGTCGTTTTTTATGATTTGAGACTATAGTGTCCCTTCAACAGATCAGGTTACTCCTAGCCCCAATTTGTTGTATGGTTTGTGTTATATAGACTTATTTGAAATATGCGGATTTAGCTCTGTGTGGGATAGTATAGCCTACTAGGAAGGGATCGTGAAACGTGGTCAATGTGTTCAATGTCAAGGCGAGGCGAGGCACTCTGGCACTGGAGGCAGTTTAGTTTACCCCTCATGGTGGTGCTTTCCAGGGAACGAGCGTGCTGTTATAGCCTACATTGTTATAGTCTACCTTTTACACACGCTTGTGTTTGTGTGTCACTACGTCACTTTTCTCACAATTCCCCCCAAAATGTTTATTGTTTGTGTTTAAAATAAACTACCCATCGGTAAACTAAGGGTAGACGTACCATTTCGTTTGTTTCTGCATTAGGCCTACTTAATTTAAGTCTACACAATTAGAGAATGTAGAATATACTTGTTATTTTTTTACGTTATTATGTCTCCTAAAATGGTAGGCTACAACATCAATACAGCATGTCTATTGTGGACAAAATCTTGAAACAAAATATTCAAAGTTTTAGGCCTGAGAGGCTAAATGTCATCAAATGGTGGTCTGTATGGCTCAAAATGCTGACTAAATAATGGATCTTGATAAGATATGAAAAGGTTTCAAAACCACTGAAATGCATGAATATAGACAGAGTGAAATCAATAAGTGCTTTTTAATTAGAATATATATATATATATATATATATATATATATATATATATTTGTATATTAATCAATGAACAGATGCAAAGAAATTGTTAAAAAAAAATCTTATCAATTGATCATTCAGATTAACGTCTTAAACCCTATTTTTACATTCTTGTTGCGCTGGTTGTGAGCTTGTAGATTGATTCAAATTGGATATTTTATTTGAATTTATTTCAATCAATCAATTACTTTGATTAACTGTTTAAACAAACAAACAAACAAAAATTATCTAATAACAATTACTAAGCATTGGAGGGACTTGGAGGTTGTGACATAAACAGTCTTGAGAGAAGCAACGACCTAGCCATTCTCCCGTGGGAACATAATCCTGTAATTTAATCATGTTTTCACACTCATTTTCCATGTCATTCATAATAGATTTACAACAACACGGCCGAGCTCATTAAGTATTCAGTACGTCGGTATGAAGTCGAACACAAGTGTGATGTATTATAGAAATGAAACAATGCTGCTGCTGTAACTACGCCCTCACTGAACTCACAGGAACAGACTTCATGATAAAAGACTCTCTCTTCTTATATGATAAAATATCAGACACAGAAAATGGAGGCTAAACCCACCAGATAATGATCCCCCCTCTATGACACGCAAAGCCGTCCCAAAATCCCTGTGTGAGAGATATCTTTGTGTGGCCTTTGTTGTGTAATTAGAATTAGCGAGCATCCAGGATGTGGTGTGATGCAACGGACAGACAGACAGACAGAACCCACCCTCTGGCTTTGCCTGCCTGCCAGACAGACAGAGAGAGAGAGAGAGAGAGAGAGAGAGCTCTGCTGGGCTCTTTAGGTTGCCAGACGGTTGGTCTGGTTTCAGGGCTGTCTACTACATCACTACCTCCCAGCCAGCTCTCTGAATATAGGTCAGACATGAGGTACGGGGGCAAGAAGAGCCAACAGCAGCACCAGGACTACTTTGTCATTTTATCTAGTGGAACATGTGTACACACACACACACACACACACACACACACACACACACACACACACACACACACACACACACACAGGGCAGGGGGAAAGGACGGTGCACATATTTCATTTACTTTACTGACTGGCCCACTTGTGCCGCTTTATTATAGCAGGCATGTCTTCTTTTTATAAACTTTGTGATGTTCCTTATAAGTCTAGCATTCTATCACACAGATGATAAAGCTTTGACCTAAATGTCGTAGACTGTGAACGTTGTCTACTTAAGTAGAGGCCATCTAGTATTGGCTGTCACACATAGTGAAGATCTAAGGAGATATCCTAGAAGTGCACTAGTGCAGATCTAAGCCATACCGTATGGGTGTGGAACTGTGGATCTCAGTTGGCGGGGCAGAAAGTAAACTTTGAGAAGTTTTAATTAGGTGTGATGATGAAACCTTTAGGATATTCTCTAAATTAGGACGATGCTCACTACCATGTGAGATTTGGAAGTGTATTTTCATCAAAGACTATAGGGGTTAGTCAATACGGGGGCACTTAGAAGTGCTCGTTTCCAGTATAGGATCCTTTGTAAACACGACAGAGTGGAAACAGGCAGCCATATAGGACATGGCAGCAGTTGACCTGGAATGTTTGGATTCCGGGTTCCAAGTTCCGCGGGCTTCTTTCTTAACACAAAGCCATGGGACAAAATGGAGATGCCTGGCTGGGGCCCCCCCTCCACCACATGTGTGTGTGTGTGTGTGTGTGTGGGGGGGGGGGAGATCACTGCGGAGGTGGAGGAGGGGAAAGGGATGCCATACATTACCCAGGCCAGACTTGCCTAGGAGGGAGGGGGGGGGGTCAAAGGTGCAGCAAGTGTCTGAGAACTATGTAGTCGGTGCCAAACATTTTCTCCACTTCCAACAACAGCCCCAAAACCCACACACAGACTCGCAGCCGCAGGGAGTTAATTCTTTGTTATTCAAGTGGAAAAACCTATTCGAAAGCCTCTAACGGTGTGTGTGCGTACTGAATCTCTGTAGCTCTCTTCTTAGATCCATCTTAAGCGGTATTAATCCTGATATTACCGTTTTAAATTTGAGCTTTTAGCTGTTGCTTAGACTGCAGCATGCAGCACACCAAGCAACAATGCCAATTTCAAACGTTTGCCTCCATTATGATTAATGATGATTATGATTAAAATATATAATTATGTATAGTGAAAACAATAGATCTACAAACTTACAATGCATGGCATTGTGAGCTTGTGGATCTGCCATTTTCACTATTTGTGTATGCCACCAATGTACAACAATGTATAATACATTGTTAAGTGGTTAATCAATCAGACTAATCAATTTGGTTGATAAAAAAAAACTATCTATCTTTCATGTCGATTTATTGATGCATAATATCAGTAATCTTTAGAAATCAGATTGATATCTCATTTCACACCCAGTAGGATTGTCAGTTCAAATCTGATGGGATATGATGTTTCCAATTGTTTGTTATTTGTTTGTTTTTTTTGGGGGGGGGGGGGGGGTTTCAAAATCTGATTTGGGGGTTCCGGACATGTGAACATAGCTTAGGTGTTACAGCAGCACATATCCAGCAGAAACCTGTAGCATCTATCTCATCTGCCATTGTGTAATAAGGCTTACGCATGTGTTACACAAGCTCTGCTTTGCATCAGAGAAATTCAGAGCACGTATTACAGCAGTCCCCTCCTCTCCCCGCAGTCCCAAGAGAGAGGCTGTATATGATGTGAATTTAGCTGCAGATATGGGTGTGTGCTCTGACGTCAATACCATTGACGTTTTTTTTTATTCAGCAATTTCATAAGGAATTTATGCTTAGCTGAATAAACGTTGCATAACCAGCCATTGCGGGGGTTATTTGATTTTTATGTATATTCTCCATTTAATTATATAATCATGTTTTACAATCATTTTTCAATTCACATTTCTTCGGTCGTCCAATGGTTTTTAGTATACATTTACAAACAAACATAATATAAAACAATTGGGAGAGGTAAAACGTGTGTGCATAACAAAAATAGAATACACGAGAGAGTAGGCCTACATGAACTTGTGAGCATTCATTAAAATAAGGCACATGAGTAAGACTAGAGTAGGCCTATTTTTAGTCACACAATCCTTGCCTCTACAAAAAAAATTGCGGGATTCATAATCCCACTTTCTAAATCGGTGACGTTCTAATGTTCTTCGTTTATTCTCATGCCGCAGTGTCGATGAGATGACGCGAGCACCGACCACCAATTGAATTCCACTAGTCCCCCCCCCCCCCCCCACCACCACCTCTTTCTGTGGCTCTATTTTTAGCGTGCACTATATGGCGCTTTTCCCCTCTCCGTGCCTCCCGCTCTCTCGCAGTCCCACTGACCTATTTTAATGGCGCAGGAGGAGCGCTCGTTGCGTCTTTTCTAGGTCAGTGGGACAATGCAGGCATATGCATGCGTCCCCCCCCTCCCTTCATTTCCCGCTTTAGCAGCCCCCCTCTCTCCATTGAGTCTGTCTGGAAATTACCAGTGTGTGTGTGGGTGGGGGGGTGGGTGGGCGGGAGTGCAGGGGGACTCGTTGACCTCATGTTTTTTTCCCATGTCTGCTAGTGCTTCTGATCCAAATAGGAATTCCTCGTTGTGCTGCTATGGACTATGAAAGGAAAAGGGTTAGATGGAACAAGCAAATTTATTTCACTTCCGCAAAGAACAAATCTCTGTTGAAGTCTAGTACGAAGTGTGAAGTATGTGTTATGTGACCCACCGTCTACACTGGCTTCTCCTTTATCCATGAAATTCCTAAATGATAGGCCTTGGCAAACACATGGTGTACTGTAGCCTTTAAGCAAAGAAAATATCAGAGGAGCGCAAGCCAAGGGACTTCAGGGACTTACTGTATGACGTTGTGACTGTGCCATTATGTAATAGTAGCATAGAGTTACTAGTTAGGTAAGAGGCAGAAACCCCATCCTAGCACATGTTGGGTAACAGCGACGAAAAATAGACTAGATTGGATAGGGAACTATTATATATATATATATATATATATATATATATATTATTATTATTTTCAATATATTATATTGAAAAAAATGACGCACGCACGCAAACAGAGCAGCAATTATATATAGTACCACGGGCATCCTTGATAAACGGAAGTTATACTAACTATGTATTGGCTCTATAATATTATAAAGCTCAGTTTCCTTGTTGTTAAGAGTGTCTGCCCCTGAGACTGGGGGGGGGGGGTGTTCATACTGTACCAAAGACTCTGAGAGAAATGTAACCCAATGCCTCCCTGCGTGGCACTCAGCAATAAGAGGTGCATTGGGAGTTAAGTCCCTGCGGCATACAGTACTAGCGTCATGTCCGGGGACATGAAGTACTTGTACTTCATGTCCAGGTACTGGACATGAAGTACAAGTACTTCATGTCCTTCTACCTCACACTATACAGAAACAGGAGATATAGGCTCCTGCCCTGTTATGGGCCTCATGTTACAGTGAGGCCCATTATGACTTACGTATTACATAAGTCATATAACAGTGAGTCAAGGCAACACACTGACACATTGTTGTTATGGGACCCACTGACCCAGATTAGTACATCATGTTTGCATGCACTCCTTGCTTAAAAACAGTTTTCATGTCGATGATTGACCCTCGGATCTCATTGTAGCTAGTGTGTTAACTGTGCAGTGGAAGAGAGAAAGAAAGTTTTGCTTTGAAGCAGGAGTTTGGACTACTTATTATGCGACCTGGACCATTGGAACATACGAATACAATTGCAAAAATAGCAGACCTACATGCTCAATGCCAGTCATTCAGCTAATATAGACAGAGGTAATTAAAGTGGGCCATGTTTGCATGTTTGGAAATGTAACAGAAGCAGAAATCAATAATATATCAGTATTCCGATATTAACCTGGGGGCCACATTAAGTAATGGTGGGGGCTGCATGTGGCCCACGGGCCGCCAGTTGGCCCATGCATGCTGTAATTCACCTCCCTCCCTCCCTCCCTCCGCCCGCGTCTGCCAGTCTCTGCACTGAACTGGCACACACCACCAGCCCGGCTCTATAGTCTCAGAGTTATGTGACAGTGCAGTGTCTTACACAAGGGCTCTGCAGTCAGCAGCACAGTCCCATGCAGCCCATGCAGTACTCTCTCTCTCTGCCGCAAAATGGACACACAGAAAGAAAAGAGAAGGGTGAGATGTAGAGGGGGGGGGGGGGGGGGTTGTGACTGAGAAGTGCAATTTAGCCTCTGGCTGGCAGGTTGTGTGCATGAGTGGCAGTTAAGTTAAGAAATAGGATAGCATCGGTTATTATTATGAGAAACACTAAACCTTTCCCAAGTTGAACAGATATTACATAACCCGAATTATCTTTTTATTTGAATTCTTTCATATTTTACTGTAGGCTACTGTGTTGGATATCTGTCAACAATTTGATACACTGTACTTTTAGTTTAGTTTTTCATTGGGACAAGTTATTAATGTCTCTCTCTCTCTCTCTCTCTGTCTCCCTCACAGTTCCTGGTGAGCAAGCTGAAATAAGGTCCTCAGGTTCAGCGGTGGAAACGGAGTGACCCACATCCTGTATAAGACGTTCAGAAGCAGGAGCAGCCCCTCCCCCCCTTTGCCCTCACTGCCAGAGTTGTACTCTGGCCCTAAGTCAGTTATAATGGATAGCCTGAGCTTACACCTATCCTCCACCAGCACGAAAAACACCCTGGATGTGGACACGTATTCCAACTACTCGGAGAGCATCCCGTCCCCCCTGCCCGACGACGAGCCACACAGTGGCCGCCAGAGCAAATCCAGCAAGTCCAACCTGAACTCCCGGCGCAAGCGGGAGTTCATCTCGGACGAGAAGAAAGATGCGTCCTACTGGGAGAAACGCCGGAAGAACAACGAGGCCGCCAAGCGGTCGCGGGAAAAGCGGCGCCTCAACGACATGGTGCTGGAGACGCGGGTCATGGCGCTGAACGAGGAGAACGTTCGTCTGAAGACGGAGCTCCTCCAGCTCAAGCTGCGCTTCGGCCTCATCAGCACGGCCACCTACATGGAGAAGAGCCAGCAGATCACCACCGCGGCTGCGGCCGCCACCAGTGACATTGGGCTTGACATGAGCGACATGAGTAGCACCCCCAGCAACAACAACAACAACCCCTACCTCTCCAGCAGCGGCTACTCCAGCACCTCCCAAGTCATGATGAACTCTGACTCCTCGGAAACGGAACAGTCCACCCGCGGCGAGCGCCACACCCCGCTCCCCAAGTATTCCCCGCACGCCCACAGCGGCTCCCTCTCCGACATGTCCGACGGCTCTTCCCGAGACAGTCCCGAACCCATGGGCTACAACATCAAGAGGGAGTCCTCGGCGATGGAGGTGAGCAGAGTGGAGAGTGACGGCAACGCCGACGGGATGCCGAGCAGTGCCTGTCACAGCGTCAGCGCTCCGGCGGCCGTTCGCCAGCAGATCGCTCAGGACGGCGAATGTGCCATGATGGACTACCAGAGCCATCACCAACAGCGCCACCCAGAGGCCTCCAGCCCCGCCGCGCTCCACGCCACCTCTGCACAGAGGAGCGTGATCTTCCAGCACCGCTCCAGCAGTGGCCCTTGTTACGTCATGGATGGCCAGAGGCCACAACGTCCGAACCAACAACAGTATCAAGACCAGCAGAGCAGACCGTCACAGCAGCACACCTCCACCTCCCAGTCCTCAGAGTGCACCTCCCAGACCATCATGGAGGTCACGGAGAGGCTGGAGAGAACTAAGACCGTAGACTCGCCGGCGCAGTACGAGTTCACCGGCGGTCATGGTGAGTCCGCACAGCAGCAGCAGGGACAATATGACCACTACACCTTCCAGGGTGTGGAAAACGGTCACCAGCAGCACACGGACGGCCGACAGAACCCTTTCGCCCCGAATTTGGTTCACAACAGCGAGGAGGGCCACCAGTCCTCCTTCCAGCAGCACCACGCCTACCTCAACGCGCTGGACGAAGAGCCTCCGGTGCTCACGTACGAGGGAGTCTCCGGAGCCGAGGAGGGCTTCTACCAGGAGGGCAAAGACACCTCCTCCTCCAGCGACGGGGAACCCCGCAGCTCCGACAAGGAGGGCGTCTCCACGGACGACGAGTCGCCCTCCTCCTCCTCCTCTTCCTCTGGCTACCACCACCACCAGAAGGAGGCCAAGGAGGTCAAGGGCACCGCCCTTCCCCACAAGCTCCGTCTCAAGCACAGAGGAGCAATGTCCAGCTCACAGTCGCCGTCCCCCGCGCTGCCCCAGCATCCTTACTTGGCTCTGTCCAGCAACCAGTAGCACCACGGCGGGCCCGGCGGAGAACAGAGACACTAGAGAAGGAGAGCGAGGAGGAGGAAGAGGTGGAGGAGGCTAAAAAAGGGAACGGGGCCGCCACCGGGGGCAGCTCTAAATGTGGACTTGTTCAAAAACACTGACCCGGTCGGACACACTCTCTCTCTGGTGACTATAGTTGGATGTAAAAGCTAGTATGCGAGCTAGCCATCAAATTTCACTGTGTCACCCCTTCTTTTTTTTTGGACATGGTGCAAACCGACCCCCCTCACCCCCCATCACTCTACACATCCATCTCCACAACAACAGATGACTTTAAATCAGTGAGGTGTCAGGGAGAAGAATAAAACTCTCGAGGTCGAGTCTGGATTATTTCCCCAGGGAAATGTCAGACGTTATTCACTCAGCTGACACACGGTGGGTGGCCAGCACAGGACAGGTCCTCCTACACTTGCAAGACATTGTGGGGGAAATTCCCTTTAACCAAAGAAATGCATCCTTCCCTCCGTATCGCCTCTCTGGACAAAGAGTTTATTAGGCTCTATGCACTCAGGATAACCCTTCCTATACTTCCGGGGACATTTTTGGAACCCACACAAGGACACTTTGAGACCCACTGGTAGTAGCAGAGTGTTTCCAGTGAGCCAATTAGTATCATCTGTAACACCTGTGTAGGAAGTAGGGAAGGGGCCCGGAAATACAGTAGGAAGAGTTATTGTGCATATAGCCTATTCTTCCTCCCTACAAACACACCAGTAGCAGTTTTCATTACCCCTCCATTTCCTCTGTGAACACAGAATATCCCTTCACTTCTCAAGCACTTGGATTGTATATTACTGTGATTTATAAATTTGCATATATTGAATATATATTTTAAGAAAAAAAAAAAAAAAAAAAAAAAGTGGGACACAGCAGCAGCAGTCGTAGGCTATGAAAAGCTGTCTGTGTGTTCTAGTTGAGAGTTGTACAGTTCCTCATCGTCATTCAAGTAAAATGCCTCAAATGTATTTCTTTCAAACTTTGCTAATGAGCCACAGGTAAAAAACCGAGACAGACACAGCCAGGGACACACATAGCTGTCTATTAGAGTGGCTAGCACCACTCAAAAAAATAAAAAATAAAAGAAAAAGAAAACCATTACTGATCCATGGATCAACTGGAGGTCGTTCTAGTGATCAGCCTTTGACCTCTTAGACACACACACACACACACACAACTCCTCAGTCAAGGCCAGTAAATCCACATATCAGTCGAGGCCGCAGTTACTTTCGTGCCGCATTGTTGGCCAAAAAACATCAAGCACAAGGTCTTAGACTATATCTTCAATTTATTATCAAGTGAGAAATTTGTATTTCCCCTGCAACAAATAAAACAAACACTAGAAGGAATCAAATGGCTCTCCCAATTGCAACAACAGGTATACAAAGCTGCTCTTTTCTAAGGTGCCTCTTTATTATTGTATTGTCTCTTTTGTCGCCACTTTTAGGCCAATGTTGCTACGATCCCACTCACCTCTGCACTGAGTTCTTTTAGTTACAGCATAATGCAGTCTGAATCATGCTGTAGTTGCATGCTGGTGCCACACACACACACCGAAACGAGCGGATCTACAAGCTCACAGCGCTATAGGGCTGTCTGGATTACAGCACTTACGTTGACGATAATAATTGTCTCACAAATAATTTGCTGTTAACGATTTATTTGTGTTTTTGGCACTCACAAAGCATCACACCGCGACACACTGTGAGCTTGTAGATCTGGCCGTCAGTCACATGGGCTTGTAGATCTGCCATCAAATGGCAACAACAAAGTATACTATACAAGCCCTCAAGAGTGTCCTCACTCCCTGGTGCCTCGATGCCTCCTCTGGCCACTGTATAAGTGTATACATGTAAAGTTCTCTATTTCTATCTCTTGTATACTGTTATTTTATTATGTTATTATTATTATTATTATTATTTTCTATTTTATTCCGTTTTTGTGTTATTTTTGTTTGTTTTTGTTATCATGGTGTGCATTTCAGTTCCACTGTTGTCGTGTCATTTTCCCTGCGCTCCCCCCCCCCCCCCCCCCCCCTTGTATCTATTTGCCCATGCTGACCTTTGCCCCCCCCCCCCCCTCCTGTTATCATCATTTGTACCTCTGTGATGCTGTATAATGTTTGTTGTTTGCCAAAAAAGAAGGCTTAATGAAAATGGAAGTAAAATGGAGGAGGAAAGGCGTGTTGTTCGGATTGTTGTGGCTACGAATTGCTGTACGTCACATGATTTGGATAATAATGCAATGTGGATACAAACATGACTTGTCTTTTGATGTGAAAGATATAAAAAAGAAAAAGAACAAAAAAAAAGGAAGAAAATAAAATGTTAAAATTATTCCTCTGGACTTTGTATGTTTTTTTACAAGTATGAAGTGATTGATTGTGATTGATTGATTGATTGAAGTATTTATTATCAGTTTGCAGAATGGGTACATTTCACATGAAAGCACAATGAAAGTGTACAAATAAACACTTCTATATAAAAAACTGGAAATCATGTAAGGAGGTAAAAAAAAGGGAAAAGAACCCAACGTGTCAATCTACATTGACACGTTGTGAGCTTGTAGACTGGCCATATTAACTATTCAAAAATGTTTAGCAAAATAGTAAAAAAGAAAAGAAAAAAGGCAAAGAAGTTTAGGGATAAGGGGTTTAGCGGTAACGAAAATGGAGCCCCTAATCTAATGTATGGAGAAGGAGGGAGACCCGCACAAACTTGCTGGTTCAAGAGATGTATTTATTTAAGAGTCATTGTAGCAACTCATAATGTAGTCATAACAACGTTTCCACCTTTAGGCCTTAATTCAGGCATAGTTTGAGAATAGGCTGAGATTCTCATTAAATATACAACAGTAGGTTTAGGCAACCAATCACATTGCATATAGTAATCATTCACCAGATAGCAGCTGTGAAAAACCCAGTCATGTGACTAATTAAGGCGCAGTACTTCTGTAGAGCATTCCTTGTATATCATTGAAAGTCACCAATTGCAACAATACAGGGAAAAATATTAAAGTCACACCATAAAACACAAGACAATCAACATACAATTAATGGGGATCTAAAATAAACAATTAACAAACAAGCAAGCTGGTAATGCCCCGTACAGAGTAGACGCTTGTTGGTGATGTGCTCAACAGGGACGAGCACATCACCAACAAGCGTCTGTACGGGGCATGAGGATAACGTAAAGCTGTACCAGCATCACTAAACCATCTACACAGTCTGTACGGGGCATGAGGATGACGTAAAGCTATACCAGCAGCACTTAACCATCTACACAGTCTGTACGGGGCATGAGGACGATGTAGAGAAGCTATACCAGCAGCACTAAACCATCTACACAGTCTGTACGGGGCATGAGGACGACGTAAAGCTATACCAGCAGCACTAAACCATCTACACAGTCTGTACGGGGCATGAGGACGACGTAAAGCTATACCAGCAGCACTTAACCATCTACACAGTCTGTACGGGGCATGAGGATGACGTAAAGCTATACCAGCATCACTAAACCATCTACACAGTCTGTACGGGGCATGAGGATGACGTAAAGCTATACCAGCAGCACTAAACCATCTACACAGTCTGTACGGGGCATGAGGATGACGTAAAGCTATACCAGCAGCACTAAACAATCTACACAGTCTGTACGGGCATGAGGATGACGTAAAGCTGTACCAGCATCACTAAACCATCTACACAGTCTGTACGGGGCATGAGGACGACGTAAAGCTTTACACGAAGTAATCAATCCAGTCATTTATTCCAGTGATTCCCAAAGTGGGGTCCGGGGACGCCTAGGGGTCCTTCATGGAGTCCCCAGCTAAATGATAGTTTGGAACCAAATGGACCCTTATGGGTCTGTAACTCTGAGAGTGTACGAATGGAACCAAATTTGTACACTCTCAGAGTTACATTAACATTGATTTTACATTATACATTGGGGTCCCAGAGATAGAAATGCCATTAAATGGGGGAAATACTAGAGCCGTAAAAATCTTCTCTTATGGGGGTCCTTGGCATATATTTTCAAATGCATATAATTTTGCTTGACATGAGAAAGTTTGGGAAGCACTGATCAATTCAAGTAAAAGTATACACACAAGGAAATACATAATGAAACAAAAGTCTTAGTCGAAATGACAACTATTAAAACACAGTTGCTCCTAGCTAGAATGCTTCAACGGTAAACTAATTACTATTCAACTGTTACACGGTATCAGCGTCATGACGGAAATATGCTAGATAGATGCACTGAGTCAGAGATGAGATGTGTGGAGAATTATCCCAGAATGCAACACACACTCCAGCAGGCAAAACAAATTATATAACAGCCTTGGCAGGACAGAAAAATGTCAAGGGTGGCTACCTCAAAAGAACATGCTGTTCATGCACGAAATGGAACAAGGAGTAGCAGTCAAAATGCCAAGAACAAGTTGACATGGGTAAACGATACCATTGTGCCAGCCAGGTTACGTAATATAGCCTTTATTAATAATTAGCCCCCTAGCTGCTACTGTCTATGAATCACCATCAGGCATAGGGTACCCAAACAGTGGGTCGTGCATGGACACATTATTTATTTATGGGTGCCTTTATTTTTTTTGGTTTCCTACATTTAGTTTTTTTTTATCATTATCATTAATACAAAACATTTTCAAAGAACATTCCCAAAAAAGCAACATTTTTCGTGAATTAAAAACAAATTCAACGATGACAGTAGGCCTACTTTCAAAATAAAAGAAAGTCAAACAAATGTTTAAGAAGTAATAAAAATAGCCGATCTACAAGCTCTTTGTTGGGGTCTCGAGCTAAAACGCTAAAAGGAGACATTTGAAACACCCACCCAATAATATTTTAAAGATGGAGTGCCGTGATTATTTACTTTTTCTGTTTTGCAAGTGTCTATGGAGTTAACATTACTCAAACAGGTGTGGTTATTATATTCAAATATGTCTTCCCTGTATATTTTTGGCTTCTTCCTGAAAGCTGAAAGCCTTTGAGTCAATTTACAATTTACAATTTAGGCATTTAGCAGACGCTCTTAATCCAGAGCGACTTACATTAAGCAAGAACAAAAAGCATGGGAATACATCACATAAAAGCATTTATCATGAAACATGCGTAAGCTAAGAAAGTAACAGTGGAATATCTATATAATGAAACTATACACTATACATATATACTACTATGCTATACATATAAAAGGCCTAATCAAAATAACACCATTTTAGTGACATCATAACCCTAACCTCTCTCCCATTATCATACAACAGCTGTGGGTGAGGCTTAAGTTCAGGTGGGTGGTCTAAGGTGAAAACCAGGTATACTTAATGAACTGGTGGGTGTGGCCACATAAAAACACAATTTTAACACTTTCTGTACACTTTTTTGAAAAGTATACAGAAAAAAGGGGGGGGGGGGGGATCACGGCACTACATCTTTAAATGGCACGTATATATGCAGAAACATTTGGATATGTTTGCTGAGAGTTGATCAATAGAATTCAGGCAAAGCCAGCTATGATGGACAAAAATGTAAGTTTTGAAGTTGGACAATGTTTGTTTTGTATCGTTTGTGTCAAAAAGGTCATACAATGAACCGTGTGGGTGTCCAAACCTTTTTCAAAGGAGGCCATATTAGAAAATATTAAAACAGCCAAGAGCCAACTACATAATGTACCTTCGGATTTAAACAATTCTATTTAACTATCATCATCAAAAGTATATCATCATTAAAAGTATATTCAGTGATTTCACTTAATTCAAATATCACTTCTTTTTTGCTTTGTTGTGATAATCCTCCCTACTATAGTGTGTGCTGACCATATAAATGGTAAATGCTGCATTTATAAGGAGTTCCTCCCTGTCCCCAGTTAACCCCTGGGGTCAATGGATGCCATGGATGCCCATCTGGAAAACAATTGTGCTAGGGACCCTCCCATACAAAATGTGAGACGTTTAAAATTGTTGAAAGCAGTGTTGTTTTTGGCAGCAAAATTAGAAAATAGAAAATAGATTTTAGTTTTAGTCAGTCTTTTGAATAGTTTATTTAGTTTTAGTCACATTTTAGTCCCCAGGAATGTTTTAGTGTTAGTCTAGTTTTAGTCGACTAAATCTACGGTTGATTTAGTCAACAAAAATGCATTTTGGAGGGGCTTGATGCCGTCATAATGGCTGATTTTATACTTGCTGAAAATAGCCGATCTACAAGCTCACAACACGTTAACGCTGTGACGCGTTGTGAGCTTGTAGATCTGCTATTTTCAGCATGCAACCAAGTGTAAAATGACTTATACTGGATCTCTTGTCCACTAGTCTCTTCCTAACATTTTAGTCTAGTTTTTATTTGTTGACGAAATTGTCGATATATTTAGTCTTGGTTTTAGTCATCATAGCTTAGTTTTAATTTAGTTTCTATTTAGTTTTTGTTAGTGGAAAAAGGTAGTTGACGAACACTTTTCGTCTTAGTTTTAGTCAACGAAATCAACATGGTTCAATGTTCAATGGTTGAAAGATCCTAAAGTTTGCAAAATGTTTCAAGATTGCACAATTTGCTTGGGGACCACGTGGTGCCCCCCTCAAGGATCAAAATGGCGTCCCCTTCCGGAGCCACGGAATGGTAGGCCTGAGGCCTGGTATGGTTGACTGCACAATAGCCTCCCATTTAACCTCCTTGTCTAGGCCTATATTTATTAACCCACAATCGAATGTTATTCAATTTAATTCACTTGCACAATGGGACAGTAGTGTTAGGCCTACATTTACCTTGCCGACATCACTTCGCCTCTGAAATTTAATTGAATAACATTTGAACTGCTGGACAGCTGACACTTCACTCTTATGGCAATTTAATTTCTTTGAAGCTGAAGTAGGCCTAAACCTACCTGTTTAATTTCAAAGTTTTTATATTTAAATGAGATGAAGAAAGTCGACACCACTCACATCACACATTTCTCTGCGAATGGTTTTACTACTGCCACATGTCGACAGGTGTGTGTAGGCTAAAGAGGCTTTATGGAAACAGGTTTGCTTCCCAATGTATTCATTCAGGAGGCCTTACGTGCGCAATGAGGACAGGTATGGCTGTGCTCTAGTCTAGGTTGTTGTGTTTCCCAAAAAAGGACATAGTGTCTGATTGGCTTCCATGCAGCCAATTAGGCCGCACATAGGCTTCTGTTTGCGGCCTAGAGGGGTGTGTTCAAGCTACGTGCGACACAACATTTATTTGGGAAACCCAGCCATTAACTTGCATGGATCCAAAATAGACAATTAACAACGTTACACGTCTATATCAGTGGTTTTTAGAACGTTACACGCCTATATCAGTGGTTTTCCACCATGTTGATGACATTGTGCCCCTCAGACGCAAACTAAAGAATATATCGATTTTGTCCACAATTCCATGCTGTATTGATGTTGGTATACCATAGGAGATAACAGGCAAACGTTAAATTAAGTTATGCAGATGTTTAAAAAATAATTGAACTCTTGAGAGTGTAAAATGAAACCAAATGGATTTGCAAGGGTCCATTTGGTTTCATTTTACACTCTCAAGAGTTAACGATCTATAAGGGTCCATTTGGTTACCAACTCTCCATCATTTAGCTGGGGACCACCTGGACCCCCCTCAAGGACCACTGGTTGAAAACCACTGGACTATATGGTTCAAGGTCAACATTGCCTTATAACTAGGGGTGCACTTAATCAAACTAAATCGGTTTAATTCATTATAGGAAATAATCAAGTTAAATCAATGGTTGGGGGGGATTTAGTATAAATGAACCGTGAAGTCCAATAGTCATAACTTTAGTGACAAATAGTAGATCTACAAGCTCACCAGTCATTATTTTTTGCATAACAACCTATGACAAAGTAGATAGGACTTTCGGAGATATGAGACTAATCGATTTTAATGAATTATAAAGAGTTATTAAAAATGTTTTGCGTCGATTCAATGATAAAGGCCTTCTAGAATTAATCAAAAAAGTTATCAATAGAATAATCGCTAAGAGAATAATCAATATTTGCATCCCTAATAACAGCACAAGGTTTGATTGATTGATTGAATACTGAAGCACAGACATGCACAGTTCAATACAAGGTCTGCTCAGAGGCTTTTAAACCCAAGAAAGCCTATATGTTTCCATTGGCCTCCGAGTCCTTTGTACTCAGGTTGGATAACATGTTTCTAAAGGAAATGATTCAATGGCTATAGGTATAGGCTACAACTGAACAAAACAAAACACAGTATTTCATAAACGATTAGGTTACACTGTCTGTGCGACAACAACAGCAGCTAATCCCTGTGTTTCTGTACAGACACACAGGATAACAATGGTGCGCGATATGATGATAGTATACAGTATATGGATCAGTGTGGTTTTAACACAGGGAGACCCATTGTATTCTATATGTAACGTGAAACCCATCATGTGTTTCCGCTCTCGCTGGCAAACCACCATGGGGACTCACCCTGCCACCACACACACACACACACACACACACACACACACACACACACACAAGCCACCAAACTGTAGCAGCAAGCAAGGTGACATTTTGTAAAAGCAAGCTGGAGTGCTGCCTGCTTTGTGTAGTACGCAACCCCCTCCCCCATTTCTATTTCTCTCTTTTGCTCCTCCCCTTGTAAGCCTTTGCTTGTCCCTTTCTTTTATGTTTTCTCTCTCTCTCTCTCTCTCTCTCTCTCTCTCTCTCTCTCTCTCTCTCTCTCTTCTCTCTCTCTCTCTCTCTCTCTCTCTCTCTCTCTCTCTCTCTCTCTCTCTCTCTCTCTCTCTCTCTCTCTCTCTCGCTCTCTCTCGCTCTCTCTCGCTCTCTCTCTCTCTCTCTCTCTCTCTCTCCCCTCCCTTTTTTTGCAATGCAGGGCATCTTTTTTATATATACAAGCTGTATAAATGTGGAGACATGTGAAAACAGGTCAGGCGAAAAAGTAGGTCAGTCCATGAGGACAGAGGAGGAGATGGAGGAGAGGAGAGGAGAGGAGGGAGAGGAGAGGAGAGGAGGGAGGGGGGGCTACTCAGGGGCTGAGAGAGCAGCAGGAAGGAAAGAGAGAGAGAGAGGGAGAGAGACGAGAGAGAGAGAAAGGGGGGAGAGAGAGGAGGGGAGGTTACATCACATGCCTCTGCAGTGAAAACCTTGAGCAAAGCGATCTAATAAAAGAAGCTCTCTCTTGTTCTGCTGCTGCCTGCCTCGGGAGCAGGTCAGTAGCACACACACAACTGGAGTGACGCAGGTACAGTGCACACACTGTAGTGTGTGCACGCACACACACACACACACACACACACACACACACAAGCATGCACCCCGCATGCACAGATTTTTCAGAACCATACCATCTGTGGTGAAAGCAGCTGAGCTCAGGGGAAAACTAAACGGGTGTTGTTTGCTGCTTGTTTACATCTTGACAACGTGTGCATGATGATGTAACCAGAGGTTAGAAAAAGACAAAAATAAAAAAAGAGCACACTCACAGATGTGATTTTTTTGGCTGTTATTATCTACGCCAGTGGTTCCCAAACTTTTTCATGTCAAGGACCCCCAAATTGACACGCCCGCAGACCCCCATTTGAAGAGATATGCCAGGGACCCCCATAAGAGAAGATGTTTACGGCTCTAGTAGTGATTCTCAACCCGTTTAATTTCAAGGACTGCAAGTTTGACATGCATTAGTCTACTACACGGACCTCCCATTTAATGGCATTTCTATGCACTGGGACCCCCAATTTACAGTATATTGTAAAACCAATGTTAATTTAACTCTGAGAGTGTACAAATGGAACCATTTGCTTCCATTTGTACCATTTGGACACTATCTGAGAAAAATACCCGAAATGGTCCATTTGGTTCCAAACTATCATTTAGCTGGGGACCCCCTGGAACTGCCTCAGGGACCCCTGGGGGTCCCCGGACCCCACTTTGGGAACCACTGATCTACGCTGCTGTAGGAATAAATATTCATTACAACAGTCACATTTCTTTAGATTTTTACAAATCTGTCATTATGTAACAAAGAACATGCAAGCCCCTAGGACATCCTTCCTAGAAAATATTCTTACACAACCGGTGCCAGAAAGATTTATTTCCTATCTCTATGAATGTTTTGATATAAGTTCAAACCACTCGAGTCCACTGATCATATTCGAAGGTAGTGGCAGATTGACTTGGAATGTCAGATATAAGACAATACTTGGACAACAATTATAGGAAATACACTTACTATTTTGAGTTGCAATAATGATAGAGAAAGACAATTCAAAATTGTACACAGACTCCATTATACACCTCTACTGAGAAGCAAGGTCTCAGCTCTCCTAACTGTAATAAATGTGACACAGAAGTTGGTACATATGCACATATGCTTTGGAAATGTACAAAGATACAGGTGTTTTGGAATGAGGTGAAGAATGAGCTGGACACTTTGCTTGGATATAATTTGAACTTGTCACCTCTCCAGTGTGTACTAGCAGCTAAGGTATCCAGTGCAAGGACCAGTCCAGACACAATGCCAAATTGGTTGGAATACTCTTATACATAGCAAGAAAGACTATACTCAAGCTTTGGATTCATAGAGACGTTCCTACACTGGATGATTGGTACAAGGAGGTAATGACTGTGGTTCTTTTGGAGAAACTGACTTATCTCCTCCGTGATAACATGGAAGGGTTCACAAAGGTATGGGAACCAGTCTTAGATACAGTGGACCCTTCTAGACTGCGTTTCAATGTACCTTATTGAACGGTAGTGAATAACAAAGACTCTGGTGACCTGTAATGTACAATCATGTGTGGTGTACTCGTTTTGTCTTTTGTTTGTTTGTTGTCTGTGCATTGTAATGTCAGTATTGTGGTACTTGTTGTTTTCCTATGTTATGTTGAAAAAATAAAAATGTGTGGTTCTATATACATTTGAATTGTGATTGAACGGTTGTGAAATTTCAGAGCCTCAATACAAATACATTGAAAAAATATATATATATATATGAAAGGTGTGAGATATTTCTGAACCGAGGTCCAGGTTTAATTTTGACAAAGACGAGTCACAGTAAATATTGCCATGGAGATGCTATATAAGATGGAAACAGACAGAGAGAGTGAATCTCTTCAGCATGCAACCAATTGTAAAATGACTTATATTGGATCTCTCGTCCACTAGTCCCTTCCTAACATTTTAGTCTACGGTAGTTTTTATTTGTTGACAAAATCGACGGTATACATTTAGTCATAGTTTGAGTTATCAAGGCTTAGTTTTTATTTAGTTTGCATGTAGTTTTGTCAGTGAAAAAAGGTAGTCGACAAACGTTTTTCGTCATAGTGTTTAATAGTCGACGAAAACGACACTGGTTGTAGGCATGCAGTCGGTGGGAGAGGCCAGAGGGTGCACTAAAAGCCTGCAGTGATCTACAGTGTTGGTTATGTAACTGGTTGGGTTATGTAATGGCGCTGTTGTCTGTGCATTGTAATGTCAGTATTGTGGTTATGTTGAAAAAATAAAAATGTGTGGTTCTATATACATTTGAATTGTGATTGAACGGTTGTGAAATTTCAGAGCCTCAATACAAATACATTGAAAGAAAATATATATATATATATATGAAAGGTGTGAGATATTTCTGAACCGAGGTCCAGGTTTAATTTTGACAAAGACGAGTCACAGTAAATATTGCCATGGAGATTCTATATAAGATGGAAACAGACAGAGAGAGTGAATCATATGGTGGTTATGGGTTAAGTCTCGCCTTGAGACACGAAATGCTGGATGTATTAATCATGTTTTCTATTCTTGTCTCACTTAATACCCCCCACGCACACTTAGAGTAGCCAATTTAGTCGTTATGCCACTTGATTCCTCCTCCAGACACACATTTCTGTGTTGTTGCCACTGCAGTTGTATATCCTACTGGCTCACCTATCGGTGAGGAGCCCCCACCGGGAGGACGTAGAGCCTTCGTTAACTTCTACTCCTCCCGGCCAACACTCCGAACTGACGGGATGACCTTTGACGCAGAGCCTGGTAGTCGATGGTCACGAGGGGGCGCTTGTTTTACAGGCGACCGGATTAAGGTTGGTGAGGGGTCCGTTAAAACGACCAGATTAAGGTTGGTGAGGGGTCCGTTAAAACGACCGGATTAAGGTTGGTGAGGGGTCCGTTAAAATGACCCGATGAAGGTTGGTGAGGGGTCCGTTAAAACGACCGGATTAAGGTTGGTGAGGGGTCTGTTAAAACGACCGGATTAAGGTTGGTGAGGGGTCCGTTAAAATGACCCGATGAAGGTTGGTGAGGGGTCCGTTAAAACGACTGGATTAAGGTTGGTGAGGGATGCGCTGCTCCGTGCTTGCGGTTATGGTTAGGGTTAGGGTTTGAGGTAGGTATGTAAGGCTGTAAAACATCCCTAAATCTACAGGTTATTTAGTCGACTAAAATATGTTTTGGCGGGCCTTGATGCCGTCATAATGGCTGATTTTAGACTTGCAGAAAATAGCAGATCTACAAGCTCACAAGTGAGCTTGTAGATCTGCTATTTTCAGCATGCAACCAATTGTAAAATGACTTACGCCAGGGCTCCACTGGGCGCGTTGCGTCACGCGTGCGTCACGCGTGCGTGCGTCAAAAAACGAACCGGTTCAATTTTATGGTGACGGAGACGCGACGCAACGCGGGCAGTGGAGCCACCCTCCATTGATTAAAAGGGCACATTCCCGACACTGACGGAGACGCGACGCAGACGCGCCGCAGACGCGCCCAGTGGAGCCCTGGCGTTATATTGGATCTCTCGTCCACTAGTCCCTTCCTAACATTTTAGTCTACGGTAGTTTTTATTTGTTGACAAAATCGACGGTATATATTTAGTCATAGTTTGAGTTATCAAGGCTTAGTTTTTATTTAGTTTGCATGTAGTTTTGTCAGTGAAAAAAGGTAGTCGACGAACGTTTTTCGTCATAGTGTTTAATAGTCGACGAAAACGACACTGGTTGTAGGCATGCAGTCGGTGGGAGAGGCCAGAGGGTGCACTAAAAGCCTGCAGTGATCTACAGTGTTGGTTATGTAACTGGTTGGGTTATGTAATGGCGCTGCTGAATGTAGGTCAGCTCAGCAGCACAAAGTGGGGTAAGAAGAATGACGTTGGTGGATGGGTGTATTATGTGTGTGTGTGTGGGGGGGGGGGGGGGGGGGGGGGAGTGTTGTGTAAGTCGTTCTGCAGTAGGAAATTATGTGAACACATCAACACACATAACTATGCTTAGTCACGCGCAATAAAGTGCGATAACATGTAGTGAGTATAATATTCCGGCATGTAACATTTAGCTGTAAAAAAAAAATCTTATCTAAAGATCACACTCGTGTGAAGTGAGAGGAGAGCCTGGTAAATGTTTGTTTAAAGTGCTCTAAAACAAACATTAAAAGTCCATAGACGCTTGGCTGCCACTCTATGTCTGATAAAAGTGCTCTGAAACAAACGTTAGAAGTCCATAGATTTATGGCTGCCACAAAAGACGTCATCACACAAGTGAAAGCCAGACTATAGGCAGCGCCCGTCAAAAACCTGCCGGTACAAGCGATATGTATTTCAGATTCCAAGGATTGTTCTGTAATCTTAGACTAGTCTATAAACCCTCAGTATTTTTCTTCTCTGTACAATGAAGAGAAAGCTCTATAGTGGCATTCTGAGCCAAGGCCAACAGAGAGGGGAGGGGCTGTTACACCATCTCTGAATGCTCTTCGTGAAGTTGTTATAATCAACAGCAGACTGGACAAGGGGGACAACTTCATTCCCACTGCTGAGACGAACTGAATCAAACGGAAATGGGTCAAAGCAACGTTTTCGGTGGGGTTGGTGAAAGCGCCTTTCTGTTCTCCCCGTGTCCCCTATAGGGGTATAGGTACTGTACTGACTGAACCCTGGTCAGCAGGGGTGCCCGATGGAGGGGAACGAAACTGGTTGGAATAACATGTTCCTTCCGCGCGCTACGTACGTCATATACTGGGGAAACTGCCCAGTCTGTGAAGTGGTAAGAAGCGGCCTGCTCACTCCTCATGCATTGAAGGAAGCATGAGCGCAGTTCGGGGCTCTCCCCAGGTTGGCAGAGGGAAAGTATAGCGCCCATGATTACAGCTTAGGCAATTGGCACCGGAGGAAAAAATGGGTTACAAAATATATATATATATATTTTTTTAAAGCAACGTTTAGCCTATAGGTGTAAATTGATTTAGTCTTTATTATATGCACATATCTTGGCACAAAAAGGGGGCTGATGTTTGGCACGGGAGAAAGAGAGAGAGATGGAAAGAGAGAGAGCGTGAGAGAGAGAGAGATGGAAAGAGAGAGAGAGAAAGAGAGATGGAAAGAGAGAGAGAGAGGGGGGGGGGGGGGGGGGGGGAGAGAAAGGATTCCTCTGTTGCACATACTTGGCTGGCTGCTGTTGTCTGTCTGCCATGACCCATCCCCTACTGCCTTTGTCTTGTCAAATAGCAAGAAATAGGTCAGGTGTGTTTGTGTAATGTGTATGTATGCTCTGCAGTCTAGTGCACCCATATATTATGAGCGAGCGAGCGCGTGTCTCTGAACTAAGATATATTATGAGCACTGTTTTCAGAATTGACAAATGGCATATACAAATAATGTACTAGTGGAATCATAACAATGATGGAGGCAAGGCAACAAGGTCTCTTTCTCTCTCTCTCATATAGGCCTGATACTTTAAAGCAATGTATTGTCTCCACCAGGCCGAAGGCATGGGGAGAGAGTATGTTTTGCACTCCGTCCATGTGTCCACGTGTGTGTGTGTGTGTGTGTGTGTGTGTGTGTGTGTGTGTGTGTCCGTACGTCCTTCTGTATACAGCTAATCTCCGGCAATGTTGGTCTGCAAAACACTCCCTGGATGCCAATGACGAACCTCTGCCCCAAATAACAGCCTGTTATGTTGGCCATCATGAGGCAGATTTTTTCTAAACACATTTCATTACTCATAAATATTCTATCCATACATCATGCAAATCGGTATACACTATATCCTTATAGTCATGTGATCAACACGGATCTGTCCCATTTCCCAAATTCCATTCCCGATTGGCTAAGATTGGCTGCCACAAATCATGAGCACAACGTACGATTTCCATGACATTATACACGCACATTCCCACTGGGCAGAGGACGAAATGCTACTTAAAAAAATTCAAATCAGCCTCACGGTGGCGCTATAACAGGCCAATTCCTGTTTTTATCTATAACCACACCGATCTGTGTACAACGTTGTATGCACACTCCCTAGAAAAACCTTATCCCTGCATTTTTCCACATCTGCCTGTTATAGCACCACCATGAGGCAGATTTGAGCTAAATCCATTTATTTATATTACTCGGTACACATGTCACGTGACTGGTCTGAGGAAGAAATGCCAACTGACATTTTTCAAATCAACCTCATGGTGGCGCTATAACAGGACAAGTCACGTCTTTACATATAACTGCACCGATCTGCGCAAAACTTCGTATGCAGACTTCCCTACAGGCCAAGGAATAACGGCTGGCCTTTTAGAGCGCCACCAGGAAGGACATTTAATTATATTAGTCCTTCAGATTTTATCGATATATCACGCAAGTCGGTAGACCTGATCTTTATAGTCATGTAGGCCTAATCACGCCAGATCTGTCATGCATAATGTATAGGCCTATGCCAGCCATTTATTGAAAACACAACATGCATTCATCTTCATAACATACAGTAACTGACATAACATAATACTGTTATGTCACAAACAATCCTCTCCTGGTGCAGACCTGCGCCCCGAGGGGCACTTTTTCCAGTTTCACATAAATCAGAAAAGAGCTTGTACAACTTGTAGCCTACTGTGTACAACTACTGAAGCTATTATGCAAATAAGTAGCTATAGCACCACAGTCACATAACAGTGAAAGGACATACATCTCATTACAGGCAGCACAGCAAATATTAAATATAGAATGTGAGAATTCCAAATTGTGTCGTGTGTGTGTGTGTGCATCCGTGCTTGCATGATTAAGCAATGATGTTATGCAATCCTAAACCAAACCACCCCTGGGTTATGTCATATCCTGTACATGTGTGAACATTGCTGAGGAAGTAAGCTGTGTGTGTGTGTGTGTGTGTGTGTGTGTGTGTGTGTGTGTGTGTGTGTGTGTGTGTGTGTGTGTGTGTGTGTGTGTGTGTGTGTGTGTGCGTGCGTGCACGTGTACAAGCTCAACCATTTCTATGCAGTGAAACACCATGGTGTATTTTAGGATGGTGATCCATTCTATATATAATTTATTATTATTATTATTATTTTACAGTGTACACTGTACAGCATGTGGACCATGGTGACATTGATCAATTATTGATTAAAAGCTTCTAATATATTATTTATACCCCAAAATCTATAAATCTCACACTATTAAGGCAACCGGCAGACCTTCATCAGGCAGACGCCTGGTGAAGGTCTGAACCAGAGGTTCCCAACCACTGGTACTAGTAGCCTACCACTGGTACTAGTAGCTATACCACTGGTACTAGTAGCCTACCACTGGTGGTACTTGAGCCCCCCTCTGGTGGTTCACAGAGGAGTCGCCCCGAAAAGAAAAACAAAAAAACAAAAGGTGGAATGAAATATTTACATTACTTCAGGTAGTTCTTCTGAGCTGGTTGAAATAGGCTATCCAGCCATGCTGAAATGGGCATCACAGCACACCTAGCCGTTAATAGAAGATTTGAGAATGGATTAATTACATTAGAAATATCATCAGTTGTGCCGATTAGTGAATATAGACAGAGTTTTGTCAGAGCAGCAGCATTATTGGTTTAGGAATGGAACAAAAAGGGCAGGTATACACTGTATTTTAACATTAGTTATTATGGTGGTACGGTTTTGGAGAGCCAGATATTCTCTGAGGTACTTCAGTATAAAAAGGTTGGGAACCAATGGTCTGAACGACCGAAACGTTGCTCAATAAATCTAATTCTGCAAGTGTGACAGTGTGCGGGATCCCTTCTTTCTCTACTACTCTGAGAGTGTACAAAATGGAACCAAATGGACTGGTTATGTACATTCTCAGAGTTACAGACCTACGTATAATGGTCCCATTTGGTTCCCTAATTATCATTTAGCTGGGGACACCTAGGGGTCCCCGTCGGACCCCACTTTGAGAAACACTGATATATTGTGTTAAATACATTTCCATGTCCTTGCAAAACATCTCAGCTAGCAACCAGTAAGGATGTTTGACTTTATTGAACTATAAACAATCATCTTGGTAACTAGTCTCTCTCTCTCTCTCTCTCACACACACACACACACACACACACACACACACACACACACACACACACACACACACACACACACACACACACACACACACACACACACACACACACACACACACACACACACACACACACACACACACACACACACACACACACACACACACACACACACACACACACACACTTACTATGGTGAGGTTGACCCCATTCCACAAAATGACTCTTGCTCTTGATTTTGATAAACGATGCTATCATTTTACAGTGAGTGCAGAGGCGTAATTTCTGAAAGAAATAGCGGGTGGCAAAATAGAGGTATTAAAGGACCACTTCACCACTTTTCAACATATCTTCATATAATAGGTCCTCAGTGTCCTCATTAATAATCATGATGGCACGATCTTTTTCTACTCAGCCTGTGTCTCATAGGAGGGCTGTGGGCAGTTTAGAAACAGTCTTCCAGTGACATCATTAGGCAGATGTTTTTTTAAACAAGATTTTGATTATCACGAGAACGATGGCTTCCATTTTTGCATTGCAACTTTTCAGGACTAGAAAGCCTGCAGTTGCTATTACAGTAGCTTGTATTCCCCATCGATGATGTCACTGGAAGACGGTTTCTGAACTGCCCACAGCCCTCCTATGAGACACAGACCGAGTAGAAAAAAATTGCTGAATTTTTCATGATTATTAGTGAGGACCTATTATATGAAGATACGTTGAAAAGTGGTGAAGTGGTTCTTTAAGCTCCATTTCTAAAATGGCGAAATCTACAAGCTCTCGAACTCGTTGAGAGCTAGTAGATCAACTATGCTCACCATTTGTTTGTGGCAAAAAGACAAAATGTTTGAAAGATGTCCGCCTGTAATGACATTCCCCAAATTGGAATGCCACGTTGACAGTGGTTAATAAATGAATACAATATAAAGCTACATTACAAAGCCGTAGTCTGAAAACCCACCATTTCAGACTCCATCATGGCCCGTAGCACTTGCCCTATCCCCTTAGATAGCACTTTTTATAGAATTTTATACACTTATAGCATGTTATGTAGACAGCTCTAGAATTGCATTTTATGTAGTCATAGCACTTTATAGTATATATGTATAGTAGTATATATGTATAGTTTATATGCATAGTTTCATTATATAGATATTCCACTGTTACGTTCTTATAGCTTACGCATGATTCATGATAGCTACTTTTTGTGATGTATTGTCATGCTTTTGTTCTTGCTTAATGTAATCGCTGGATTAAGAGCGTCTGCTAAATGCCTAATCTGTACATTGTAATTGTCATTACTAGTACACACAATGAAATCAGAGTAATTAAGTTGGAGACAATGACAGACTTTTAACGTTAAATGTGAAGCAATTGCCATCGTGTGACGGCCCAAATCCCTGAGTGAGTGCATGTCTTGATAGTGTCGTCGCACAAGAGTACTAGGATAAGATATAATGGCTGTTGATGGACACAGTGGTCTGACTAACGGACAAACATAAAAACACAAAGTATTTAACACCTACTTGAATGCTTCACAAGGCGGCTGTGTGTGTGTGTGTGTGTGTGTGTGTGTGTGTGTGTGTGTGTGTGTCTCTCACTCTGTGTTAAAAAATGTTGCCATTGATGAGTGCATTGTTGTTTTTACTTTGAAAGCGAGATTACAGGTTCTACCTTCTAAACTTAATCTCTCCATCTGGTTTCCAGGCAATCATGCTCCTCACTGTATCCATCATGGCCATGAACAAATAGCTGAAACCATGTCCCACATCTTAAATGGTTGCCATGTTTACAGGGGCCTTTACATATGTAGGCATGACAGAATAGTGGATTTGATATCGAAAGACATCTCTTCCATTTTCAGGTCCTCCATCATGCTTTATAAGCATTCTACTGTGAAGCCGAGGATATTTAACCTGTGTAATGATGATTCTGTGTTCTCTAACATTTCAGCTAACACCTCTGATGTCATTGTTGTAAATGAAAACCATAGACCGGTGTTCATTCTCGAGGTCGGCTGTACCTTTGACTATAGCCTGGAAGAAGCCTTTCTAACCAAAGTGCTGAAGTATCAGCAGCTAATGCAGACCATCTCACAGCTAGGCTACAGATGTAAACTTTTAGTTTTTATCTTTGGCAGCCTAGGGCATGTGCATTGGTTGGTTGTGAGGGGCTTACAAATGGCCGGCCTTTCCAAAAGGAGAGCCAAGCAGTTAGCGAGGTATTGCTCAGTTTCAGCCATTATAGGAAGCCGCTCAATTTGGAGGAGGCGTTGTTTCCTTTATCCATGATTTATGTCTGCTGCCCTGTGTCCGACATGTCAGCTGTACTGTATGTAACGATGCTTTGCCGTCCATGCACATTGTAACTGGCTGCTCTCCCACTATCAAACTGCACTGGCAGTGTTTATGTCCTTTGTACAAGGTATTCCTGTACTTCTCATTATGTGGACATAAATAAACATTTCAAATGTGCGTGCGTGTGTGCATGCACGCGTAAAGGGTGACATCTGACAGCTCCTTAGCTAGATTCAAAGCTAACATGTCACGATGTTGTGTGGCATGTGTATTACAGGTCTGCTTGAACTGCCAGAATTCTCCTCCACACTAACAATAAGTGACTATTCATCAGACAAGATGAATACAACACTGAGCGGCCAACTTAGCTTGACCCTAAAAAGCCTGACCCGTGAAAAGAAACGGTTATCTTTCAAATACAAAAGCTACCATTTTACCTTTCTTCTGCATTTCTACTTAACTTTGTGTCAGTGAGAGAGAGAGACAGAAAGGGGATGCCATGAAAAGAGCCTCATGGTCAAAGTCGGGGCCTGGTCAGGTGCATATTTTTCAAATACATTTTATATTTTTGGAAAGAATGTATCTTTCATTTTATAATGGAAGTCTCTGGAGCTCAACTAGGACTGAAACCATGCAAAGGACTACATTTATGGTCATTAAAAGGACATTTACTGACAGATATCTCCATACATACATACATGCATGTATGTAGCATGCATAATACATACATACTATGTATGCATGTATGTATATATGTATATATATATATATATGTATGTATGTATGTATGTAGCATGCATACATACTATGTATGTATGTATGTATGTAGCATGCATGCATGTCGGGGTAAGAATGGTGGTCCCTTATTGGCTGTTGATGGTGACATAACTATGGTACCATTCTGCCAGGGCAGAATGGGCAGTGCAAGGCTTTGTGGTTGCTATTAAATGGATTAACCTCTTTAGATTAGTCTCAGCTATTTCCACCCATCTGTCTGCTCTATAGCATCGCAGAAGATCTACTGTACTTCACATACTGTACGTTTGTGAAGTAGGCAGCGACAGGGCACAGGACACTGGGTTACAGCGATGGCATCCTGACAACCACATGTTCAGTAGGTGTTTGTGCTAGCTCAAAAACGAGAAAATGAAGGGGGAAAAAAGGGTGTGTGTGTGTGTGTGTGTTAGGCAAGACAAAATACACACAATGCAGTCTCCAGGATTCAGAAATCATTCATAACTACAGATATGCTTAGGTTTACAAACCATGGACCATTATGCAGACTGCGGCCATCTTACCATATAAGTTAATGGCAAGGTGCTAACAATGTGCAACTTCCATTGGCAGCCCATTCATCCAAACAGAAAAGTCTGATTGTATTACACAACGTCAAACTCACCAACATTGCAGCTGTACGAAAAGCTTGAATTATTCTCTTTTATCCTCAGTGTTTGTTTCATAAAAATCCACTGTAGACATGTTATGAGTTACTTTCAATCCTTGCAGGTGATTCATTTTCTAAGTGCTGCAGTTTGGAAGTGCTCGTTAGATATCACTCAACTGCCTTGCGTACCACCTGTTTTGAATTTGCACATAATGCAGGAGGCAGTGGGATTTTGCTTTATTGAAAACAAGTGTTTCCAAACTCTCATGGCAAGATGGCCGCGATGAAAATTGTCAATTCACTTAACACACATGGCACCGCTGGTGGTCTTCTCCCCTCTTCACACCCATTGGTTCCCGTTTCTTGGTTAGACAATAATCCTCTCTCTCCATCCACTACCACTGATCATAACAGGTTGTTCAGTTGCTTCGTGTTGATATTTAGTGTATTCAATTGTTATTTTAAATTTAGTTTCAGTAAAGGAACAACTCAGATGCAGTATACTAGTAACTGGGCATAAATTATGTATTTTAAAATGTTTTAGCAAATTTAACACAAACTACCATTAGTTGGAACCAGGCAGGATAGACAACAAGGCAGAAAGAGCCTGCTGGTTAGTCAGTCATCATCAGGGACCAATCAGAACGGCTGAAAATGTTAAATCTATACACAACAGTACAATGCAAGTACTGCAGAGAAAGGCTAGAATATGTCATAGAATATCAAGGTGCAATATGGGATGTAGAACAGCAGACAGACAGAAAGAACATGTGGAGAAAGTCCTCTTCAGGTGGACGTTATGTGACAGCTATTAAACAACATGTAACAACATGTAAAGTGTGCAATACCACCTCTCCACAGAGCGAAAGCTGAGAGGTGGAATGGAGGAGTGTGTTGATGGAAATTGGGAGCTCTGATTAAGTGCAAAAGCAGCACAGGCCAGAGAAAGGGGAGACAGGTCACGACCCTGTGACCCCTGGGGGTCCCCTGGAGGCAAAAGGGGAGGGGCAGGGTGCTATTCTTAGGGCTGTGTGTGCATGCGTGCGTGTGTGTGTCGACTGTCTGAGAGACAGCCTACGTGAGGGCATGAGGTTCATGGCTATCCCCGTTGCTAGGATACGCACATCTGCCACTTTGAACTCTGACCTCCCAGATTTCGTAGCCAACAAGGTCACTAAAGGTAGGAGAAAGGCGGGATTATGTGTCGAGCAGTCTTTTGTTTTCTTCTTTTCCCACCACTACTTTGTTCATCATCTCTCTGCTGCTTCTAAAAACGGCACACATCTCTGTAATTCTGGTGTTTATTATTGGTCAAAAGACTTTTGCTTCGGTAAGAATGATACCAGACAATATATTTATTAGTATACTATGGTTTATGCCAGGGGTGGGCAACTTTGAAGCCGGAGAAGGCCACTATATTTCCCCACCCACTCCAGAGGGCCACTAGGCTAAATTTCCACACAAAAATAGCCGATCTACAAGCTCAAAACGCGTCGCAGCTTGTAGATCAGTTATTTTCCTGATTTTCTTTTTTTATTGGAATCCTGAAAAGTAAAATTTTATTTTATTTCAATTGCATTTAGTTATAGTTATGTTGACTTTATGAACCAAATACAATTACATTGGACAAAAAAGACAATAGCGTTTTAATATTATACCCATTAAGCTACAAATAGGACTATAGGCTGAAGTAATTAAATCGGACCATGTTTGCATGTTTGGAATTGTAACAGCTGAAATCAATACAATCAGTATTCTGATATTAACCTGCGGGCCGCATTAAGTGAAGGTGGGGGCCGCATGTGGCGGCCACCAGTTGCCCATGCATGGTTTATTTATGCCATTGATATCACAGTGCCCTACTAATGGAAAACTGTAAAAACACAAAGATTGTTTTCTAGCACCACCACATGGTAGCTTGAAGTCATTACAAGTTCAAAGGGATGAATAGCCAGAGTTGCAAAGTAAATTGCAATTCGTTCTTTCTCCCTGGAAATAAAAACGTCTAGGTTTCCGAGGCTAACCAATTAGCAACTTGTATCTTCTGTTCAATTGAGAAAGTGTCACAGATCTATGCCAACTTTGGCCATAATTTAAATAGCAATTAAAAAAGGTAAAAATAAACAAAATGTGCACTCCGTGAACAAGGGTTGTACGATCAGTTTTTTTTGCTCCTGATCCGTTTCCGATCATTTGATTTCGAGTATATGCCGATACCGATTTTTCCCGATCCGATATTTATATTTTTATGGAACACTTATGTCATATCACAATAGTACAATATCCAAAATCAGACAATATCAGACATGATATGGGTATAATATTGATACTAGGGATGTCCCGATGACGTTTCTTTGGCTCCCGATCCGATTCCGATCATTTGAAAATGACACAATCAGCCCCGATTTCCGATCACGTGAACAAATTGGGACAACCCTACCGTGGACATTGTGGACAAGTGAGCAACCGATTGAGGAAATTGCCTTTATTGTTTCATCATCACAAAAATGGACAATGAAATACAAGTGCTTAGATTAACCTCTGCTATAAATAAAATGCCTAGTGTATGGAAATTAAACAAGTAGCACATACAGGCTCACAACACACACCGAATGACGATGATCAGTCAGTGGTTCCCAAACCCATTTCATGTCAAGGACCCCCATTTGAAAATATATGCCAAGGACCCCCATAAGAGAATATTTTCACGGCAGTGATTTTCAACCATTTTAATTTCAAGGACCCACAGGTTTGACCTGAATTAGGCTACGGCCCCACATTTCTATCTCTGGGAGTCGGGACCCCAATGTATTGTGAAATCAAAGTTAATTTAACTCTGAGAGTGTACAAATGGAACCAAATGGACCCGTTTAGGGTCCATTTGGTTCCATTTGTACACACTCAAGAGTTACAGACCCATAAGTGTCCATTTGGTTCCTATAACAATCATTTTGCATGGGGACCCCCTGGAACTCCCTCAATGGACCCCTAGGGGTCCCGGCTGGACCGCACTTTGGGAACCACTGATCAAAAGGCCAGAGAAATAAAGAAAAAGTTATGTCTGCAAATATATCTTTTATATCATCCCAGAGAGTTTAGAGGATGATAGAACGCCACTTTATACCCCATCAAGTCTCGATAAGGAATAAAGTGAGCTACAACAACACCCATTTCACTGATAAAAGATAAAAAAAATTACAAATAAAGTAAAGCATGTTTCGCCTTTGATTGCAGACCGAAGTGATGATCGGCCTCCATGACCAAATTATAACGAGTATATTTAAAGGGGGGAAAGTGCAACAGTGACCCACAGCCCACATAAATATGTAGGAGGAAGTTCGACCGAAGACCTCCTCTACTATATAAATAACAAGCATAGTCACAAGACAGTCCGTTAAATTAGAAAGCCAGCATGCATAAATAATACACACATGCACATGTAGTCACTTGATGAGATCGTACTCAAGACATTGGCACTTAAATAGAACACAAAACGGATATTAAAAATGACATAAACAGAGAAGACATCCCATCTCATGATTTCATACTGTTTGGACATGACATTACAACATGTAATCATTAAATACCAATTATGTTATTACCCACTACTAAGGGTTATAGTGTAACAACTCACGGAGAGTCAGAGGATGATTCTCCCTAATGAGGTTGAGAATCCCTTACCAAAAATAAAGGTATATAAACTAACATGGTTACATAAAATGCCACAAATGCACTCTTAAAACCTAAACATTGAAATGCGAGAAGTTAAAAATGTATTAAAACAATAACCATAATTACAATTACGGAAAACAATTCGGAAAATGAATTAATTACTTTTACCATTGCTAGTTCTAACAGCCTAATTATGCTAGGAATGTCCACTGCACAGACCTTTGTCTAATCAGTAATGTTGAAACCAAAAACATTACTGTTCTGGCCACATTTCACTGGTTAAGGACAATTAAACCATCCCATGAATAATCCGGATGCTTGTGGGAATTCAATGTTAACGGATGACAGACATCCCCATCATTCTGTCATGCTTCTTCTGTTTTTTCTCCTAGGCCCGTGTGTGATATGAAATACAGATTAAATGGCAACAGTGACCAGGATCTTACTACTACATGGCAAGAGAATCCAGGTGTCTTTATTCTGTACCTTTCATTCTGAAAAAAAAAAAAAAGTATGACTACCACCCTAGAGTGCCATCGACACCGGTTGACCATTCCTTTATCCCTGTATTTAAATAACTAGTGTCGGCTGTGGACAACTGTATTCTAGAACAAAATGAAAGGTCACTGCTACAGTTGAGTTCTGTTAATACTTGAGAATTCCAAAGCTCCCGAAATACCAAAGCTTATTATTGGCTGATATTTAGTTGCCCATCTTGGCAAAAGGAAAATTATTAATATAAAAATAACATTGCGCGTATAAATGTGGACAGATTTATCCAATGAATTTGACAAAATTCACTGAGAGAACTGCTGATTTATTTTCTCCGTTATGTCCATTTTACCTTTATGTGTCCTGCTCGATTCATCGAAAGAAGACTGATCTAGATTCCAACACGTGTAATCTCATTTCTAAATCTGAGCAACTATGGTGCAGCACTATAGTTGGCTGTCCAATTCATTTAACTTACTCTTATGTTTTTGCTACAAGAGAGAGACTTTGAGAGGTTTAGGTCAAGCACTTTGATGTTGTCTGTTTTTAAGCCACAGTAGTTGGCTCCAGGTGCCACATTTTGAACGTAGTAATGTTCAGCAACTACAGAGTAAAGACAATACTTATTTACATGGAAAAACGAGTCGTGATCTCAAATCTTGTGGAGGAAAAAAAATCGAGATTCACATTTGAGCAAGAATCGTGCAGCACTAGTCCTTGGCGTCGCTCTTCAGATGCCCAGATGTTTTCCGACAAGCCAAGCCCATATACAGTATGTGTTCACTCACCATCTTGCAATTTAGATCTTGTGAATTCCAGTCAGTAGATGGGGGAATCAGCGTCTTGGAGAATAGAGCCGTAAGGTCATTTTAACTCAACATTCTCAGTGACTAGGGAAATATTACAGCATTTACACCCAAAGAGAACTAGTGGGTGATTGCACCAGGTCTGTCTCGTGAGGCTGCAGTTTTTCAGGAGTGCTTTTCTCTCCCTGCACTGCAGGAACATAGGTCAACATAGTATTGGTTCTCTTCACTGCAGGAACATAGGGGTCAACATAGTATTGATTCTACTGCAGGAACATAGGTCAACATAGTATTGGTTCTCTTCACTGCAGGAACATAGGGGTCAACATAGTATTGATTCTACTGCAGGAACATAGGTCAACATAGTATTGGTTCTCTTCACTGAACTCTTCCAGATGCAATTATTTCCAATTAGTTCCAGCCAGGAGAGTGGCCGCCGTTCATTTGGCCTGGCGTCCCTTGGCTTGAGTCCCAGGGCTGGAAGAGGAGCCCAAATGTCTGCCGTAGCTCCGTGAGCGCTGCTGGCGCAGGATAAAGTCATAGTTGGCCGAAGTGCACATTGCATAGAATACGTTTGCTTTGTCAGGGATTTGGAGCTCTGAAGTGACAAGAAGAACAGGAAGGTATTACGATAGGGAAGGGAATAGGAAGATTGTGCTCATCTACGATTACATTTTTAAACAAGATTAACGCATTACTTCAACTCTGGCTCCCCCATTTCGGCACGTTATTATAGGCAACATTTTTGAAATTCTGTTTGAAAAGCTTGTATATCAGCTAAACATTGCAAGACACATTTGTAAAAGATTAGGGTTTCAAGTGCCAATATCTCTAGGTCGTTCTCAGACGAGCCCTCCATCGTCGCTTCCAGTCCTCCGGTTCTCTCTCCATACATCTGGCCAGTTCGTTGGTGCTTTGCGTCTTTCTTGAGTACATCCACATATTGGTTAATGTGGGACTTCCTCGTGAGCGGTGCCCGTGTCAGCACCAATGAAATTAATATGTATACTATACGTATACTTTCAGAGCATACTGTGGTCATAATCTTTGTGTATTTTATGTCAAAAGCCCAATTACTTATTATATTGCCAAATGTAATGTGTGATTACATCAGCAAGCCCTTATGAAAAAATATGAATCATGATTCCCTGTGTGTCACCTGTTAAAGGAACGGCTCCTGTCGACTGTAGAGTATTCTTTTGTTATTTGAACGGCCCTTGTGTATACTTTAGTTTACTTATTGGAGAGAATTTATTTATTTATTGCATTGGTAACTGTAGTTTGTTATTCATTTTGCTTCTGGAAATATATATATATTTTAATGTAATTTGTCATTTCATCTTTTCAGCTCATCTTTCATCTGAGCTTTTAAATATGTTACTCCCCACATCCTCCAGTAAAATCTCCAGTCAGGAAACTCAGGGCAGTCGTCGTTCATTGGGCCACAATAAACCATCATAATAAATATATTGCTCATTTTATATTCAATAAATATATATACATTCATGAGTTGTCCTAACCCTAACAATATCCATCCTCCCGATTCTAGGAATGGAGCAGTATTTACAAGCCTCAAGGTGAGCAGGCCAAGGGGCCCGCAGCTAGGCACTACAACGTTGAAGCGCTGGGCCCTAGTGGTAAGAGGAAGGACTGCAGGCGGACCCGTGGATTCATGACGAGGAAACCCCGTGCAGCTTTAATACTCTATGGAGCAGGCAGGTCCAGCCCAGCAGACTGTGGTTGGACTGTCAAAGGACTGGCGGTGGTGTTGTGGACTCACCTTTATCATGGTTGAGCACCTGACTGAGACTGAAGTCATGACAGCTGACACCCTCTATGTTATGCTTCTCCAGAGCCCTCTGAATCACCTGGGGTGTGTGGTCCTGGCTCGTTAGCTGAGAAGGAGAGAAAAAATGTTATGTCATGTTTACATTTTCTTCATTTATTAATAGCAGGATAAGATAATGCTGCCAGAGTGAGCACATGTGCCACCGTTTCAAACAGACTAAAACATTTAGTAAATCTCCCAATAATTATTAAGACATGCAGAGAATAATCTTACATCAGATCATCTTCAGCTGTTACAGTTAAGAGTTAAGTGCTGCAGGCGTGTAGCATGGATCAAATGATTGACTGGGCAAATTTAATATCTATTAAAACAGATATTTGCATTGCTTTTGTTGTTTTTTCACCCCCTCTCTTCGAAGTTAGACTGGGCCAGCTCTAAACGATGGACCCTACGCCGGTGAAGTGCTGTATGGCCAGAGACGTATCTTGTATTTTCTGTTGTTTTAACTTTCCTCAGACTATGTGCTCAACCCAAGTCAATTATCATACGTCTCGACATCAACGTCTCCTCCTTACCAGTATGCTCTTGTAGACGTTGCCGTTGTTTTCACTTTCCACACTGACCCGGATGATGCACGAGTCAGCCACCTGCCTGTTGTAGACGGGCAGCGATGACTGGGAGGAGGACGAGGAGTCTGCGGGGCTGATGACCACCAGGGACAGCGAGCTGAGGTCAGGCTGCGAGGAGCTGCAGGAGGACATGGAGGGACTGGGAGACGACGAGGAGCAGGAGAAGTCCTCCGCCACGTTGTGGAGAGAGCCCGAGAGAGACTGAAGGAAGAGCACAGAGGACGGAATGTTAATTGACCACATGAATTGCTAGTTTATTTTGGTCCCATTCAGTACGGGAACTCCATTTGGTGTTTTAAGCATTATGTTATACTTTAGCTATTGAAAAATAGCAGATCTACAAGCTCATAGCTTGTAGGTCTGCTATTTTTGAAAAATCGTGAAAATGTGGGCGCAAGTTTGGAATATATATTCTTTCAGAGCGAACATTTTTAACTCAAATCTTTGCTTCTGGGGGAGGTCCCTGGAAGAACATATTTTCAGATGGGGGTCGGCGGCCAAATGCATATCATTTTTGGGGTCCTTGACATGAAATAGTTTGAGCACCACTGACATAGAAACAGGTTTTTCAGAAAACTGTCATGATTTAGAAGACATTTTGTAGAATCGAGCTCAAGTCTAAATGGGTTAAAACATGTACATGTACACATGTACAGTAGATATATTACTGCAAACTTCACAGAAGATGTTTGGACTGTAAAGGTTTAGGCTGAAGCCGCAGCTACCCTAGCTAGCCAAGTGCCTACCCTTTTTAACTGATATTACACTAATACAAGTAATAACAAAACAGACAACAAAACTTTGATACAACAGGCCAACAAAAGAAGACATTTGGTAGAATCATATGGTGGAGATAATGCATGTTTATAATAATGTTTGATATTTTTAAACATTTTCTTAAATGTATAGATTGAACTGCAACATTTGTGGTCATTCACAAATCACAACTATTCCATGTTTCTGCTGCCATTACAAAATCAGCCACGGGAATAGCTTAAAGGGATTGTGACATTTAAAACACATTTTTGTAGATTTTTTGGCTTTTTTGGCTTTTCTTGACATCAATTTCACCAAAGAAAACGAAGTTTGAACATTCAGTGTATTCTCTGCTGTCTGGACTCTTGTGAATAATTATGCAAAAATGTCTCATCTGGTTGGACGGCAGAGATATACGTAGATCTCGGCTAAAACTCCGCCCCCTCACCTCTGCTCCCTGCCTAGTGCCTACCCTCTCTTCTCCGCTTCCTCATTGTCGACCACGACTTTGTTTCTTTGTAATACTTACTAATAATGGCTTCTAGAGAAAAATCAATCTGCTCTGTTGTTGGCTGTGTCAATCAACACAAGTCCTTACACTGGATACCAACTGGCCTAGATGACTCTTTTATTTTTGACGACGTTCCTACCAAGTTGTCAAAGTAGGCATCTTGGGTTGACAGGAAAGGGGGAATTACCGACATCTACAGGCTAAAATAATGTGTTTTTCCATGGCTTCTCAGGATGAACTTTACACATGCACAAAAACTCGTGTCAAGAAATACTGGAGTGGAGTTGAGTGTTCAAACTTTTTAGACACGTTTGAAGGACCATGGCCAAGACTTTTAATGTTTTGAAAATTATGTTATAAATCATGTCATAATACCTTTAAGAGGTCCAAGTATATTCTATCTCTCGATTAATGCGCAATATGTCCGACACCTCTCTACCAGCCACATATATACAACGGGTACAATCGTTATGCGATGCTCTACCAATGGCACATCTCCCCACCCAATCACGCCGGCCAATCACAATTTGCGTCCTCACTTTTGTCTTCCATGCTTGTGTATACACAAACCCGGAAAGCTGGGCATCTATGGAGGGGCTAGCGCCACTCAAAAAAGCGAAAGGAAAAATAATTTTTGACCACTGTCTGTCCACACCTTGAGTTTGAGTCTGAGAGGCGAAGGCTGTGGGCTGGACAGATCCTCCATCTCTGAACCGCTGGAGCCAGAGGACGTCACGCTGATCTGGTCACAGTGGGTCCTCCTGTTGGAGATGTCACTGGCTGGCCGCGACCTGCAACACAACATGATCTGGTCAGAGTGGGTCCTCCTGTTGGAGATGTCACTGGCTGGCCGTGACCTGCAACACAACATGACGGCCACGTCTCAGCCATTTACACCTGAGGACCATTCTACAAATGTCATCTAAATCCTGACAGTTTTCTGAAAACCCTATGTTTCTATGTCAGTGGTGCTCAAAATGTCTATGTCAAGGACCTAGAATTATCTGGGGGTCCCCCTTAAATGTCGAGGAGGACCCCCAAATTGACACCAATTAGCCTGCAGACCCCCCCCCCCCCCCCCATTTGAAAAGATATGCCAGGGATCCCCCATAAGAGAAGATTTTTATGGCTCTAGCAGGGATTCTCAACCCGTTTAATTTCAAGGACCCCCAGTTTGACATGCATATTAATCTACGGACCCCCATTTAATGGCATTTCCATCTCTGGGACCCCCAATTTATATTGTAAAAGCAATGTAATTAGTCTAGACCCATAAGGGTCCATTTGGTTCCAGCTGGGGACCCCCTGGAACTGCCTCAAGGTCCCCTGGGGGTCCCCGGACCCCACTTTGGGAACCACTGGCGTATGGAAACCACTCCAGAACCTGTGAAATGTGCAACACAGCACAGTGCGGTTCACTTAGTTGTTGTAGTATGTAGAGCCATAATAACTGACCCACGTTACCAGGCAAGGAGGAGAGTTTACATCTCTGTAGTCAGAAGGGGCAGTACTAGTATGGCCCACAGGTTAAGACTCATATCAGACTTACGTGGCATGTTTCTTGGCGAGCAGGCGGTGGCTCCACAAGCTGGGTGAACTGGGACAGGGGTCCGTGGGGGGCTCCAGACCTCGGGACAATTCATAGCTAGAGACATACAGCACAACGAGACATACAGTAAGTAATGCCACCAAGTTATCCATCCGTTGTGTTATTTTATGTGCATGTGGTTGTGGTACAGTCTGTGTGTGTGTGTGTGTGTGTGTGTGTGTGTGTGTGTGTGTGTGTGTGTGTGTGTGTGTGTGTGTGTGTGTGTGTGCGTGTGCGTGCGTGCGTGCCTCACCTTTCCTGGTCTGTGAGTAGTGTGTGAGCCTGTATCCAGGTGGTTATATCAGGGTTCACCGGGAGGCTATACTGTGAGCAGGAGCCCTGCAGTTGGCGGATGTGAGAGAGAATCTCAAACTCCTGGAACAGAATAAAAAATCAAAAATCAACCACATAAGATAAGAACGCCGTAGTTTAAAGAACTAAAATGTCTTGCATGTTTGGTGATATTAGTAGCATTCATCCAGGAGGCGAGACCTACCCTTCTGCGCTTCTCAAAGTTGATGAGCCCACCCTTGGAAAGGGAAATAAATAAATACGGTGAATTACACTGTGTCATGAAAGTGCGTTTAGTACAAAGTTAATCATATCCACTTAGACATCTACAATACCCTTACTTTAAAATACCAAACATCTTCAACAAGGTTCGACGGAAATCTTTCTGTTAAAAAGCCCCATTTGATTGGAATAATCTTCCTCCATCTCTTAGATCGATTTCATCCTTCAGTCGCTTTAGGACTTCCCTTCATTTACATCTTGATTCACCTTGTTTATGCTTTTGAAGTACCAGGTACAGAGAGGAGGTTATCTGCTGCAATCAGGAGGCCATTTGCAACTCTCAGCAATGCCATCTCAGTGCTATGGTTTGCTCTGAAACCTGACTGAAAGCCTTCTAATAAATTGTTGTTATGTCACATAACTGTTTGGCGACTGCTTTCTCAAGGATTTTGGAGATAAATGGAAGGTTTGATATGGGTCTATAGTTGGCTAGAATGCCTGAATCAAGAGTAGGCTTTTTGGTTTGATTACAGCTACCTAGTAGCCCGTCACCAGGGACATATTAATCATATTGAGCAGCCTTGTACTGTACCAACCGGGGGCAGAACCTCTGAGTAATCTAGTTGGAACTGGATCCAGGGGACATGTTGTTGATTTTGAGGAAGTTATCATTGAAGTAAAATCAGAGAGCTCGATTGGGGAGAAACTGACCATATATATATTTGGGTGTGCCAAATCTGTGCCATCTCTGAGACCACCACATTTGGAAGCAGTCCAGTAGGGGCAGAGAGTAGTAGGTTATCATAGTTTCTATTTTGCCATTGAAAAAACTCATGAAATCGCTACTGATGATGTGGTGGTTGGTGGGGTGGGTGGGAGAGGCTGAGCTGTAAATTGTCTGTATCTGTGTACTGTATATTTTATGTATCTTGTTCGTGTGTCACGGGCCCCCCTTGAAAATGAGATGCTGCATCTCAACTATCCATTCAATAAAAATCTGAAATCTGAAAAAACCCTGAACAATAGGGTTTGTGATCCACAGACAGCGTTGTGATGCGTTTGTTCTCACCTCTACGTTGTCTGTAAGCGCGGTGTCCAGCATGGTGAGTACGGTCAGGTACGTGCCCAGGTAAGGAACGATACCGCCACTGGAACTCTGACAACCAGGAGCAGAATACAGCGTACATTTTACCAGAATCAATGCAACCATAATAATTCTTAAAATCCTTTTTAATTTAATTACATTTTGTCCTTTCTTACATATCTTTATGGTCATGTTTATGGCAGTTCAATAAAAAAAAGGGGGAACTGGTCTATTCAAGTTTACCGGTTACATCTTCTGTAATTCTATCCTAGAGTATAGTTCAACTACATGTGACTTTTAGAGAAGTAGAACTGCTGATGCAGCCCTGCAGGACGAATATAGACTTGCATTTCATTTTTGCACTGGCTGGCAAACTCAAACATCCACTTTATTTTTAGTCTCACGTGGTCAGACTGTTGCCTCCCACAATTTCAAAAATGCTTCCGTCATCTTGTTTGTTATTATGTTCTTGTTGTGTAATGTCTGTGTTTATTGTCCTTAATACTTTATTTTAAAAAAATGCTTCCGTCATACAGTCTAGAGCAACGGAAGGTCTGATCATGATCAAGCGATAAAGCGGAAAGTGAAGTCTCCTCCCCGTGTCCGTTTCGTCTTTACAGTTGCGCAAATTTATCCTAATATAAATATAAATCATCTATGCATATATAGCTTGCTGCTTAGCAAATAAAGATATTTTTAAAATATATTTCCATGGGGGCGCCTACTGGCCTAGTGGTCTGGGCGCATGCCACATATAGGCTCTGGCCTAACAGCGCGTCGCGTGTTCGAGTCCCGTTCATGACGACCTTTGCTGTATGTCTCTCCCCATTTCTCTCTCCCTCTTCACTTGTATCTATCAATAAAGGCAGAAAAGCCAAAAAAAAATCTTAAAAAAAAAAAAAAAAAATTATGGACGGAAATGCCAGCTTCCTTGCTCGAATTTTGGGACGTGTAGTTTCAGACTATGTACCATTCGGAGATTGTGGAATTAGTTGCCTGGCTACGCGAGACTACTCTATTTTGGTCTTAGTTTGGATTTAAAAAAAAGGAAAATCCACAGGAATAGCATCAAGTCTGAACATCACTCTCACCAGTTGCCTGGAGATGGGGCAGTGTTTGGGCGATTTAGGGTCAGATGTCATGTGATCCTCAGTCTGAGTCCCATCCTGAAGCAGAAAAATACACAATTGATGATTGATTGCATTGAGTGCATGGTTGTTAGAAAATAACATGCTGCGGATGGTTATGTAACAGTGGTTCTCAACCAGTGGTCCGGGGACCACCAGTGGTCCTTGAGGGGGTTCCAGGTGGTCCCCAGCTAAATGATGGAGCGATGGTAAACAAATGGACCCTTATGGATCCTTTACTCTTGAGAGCGTAAAATGAAAATTTGGTTTCATTTTACACTCTAAAGAGTTAGATCATTGTTAAACACCTGCATTAGTTAATCTACAAGAAGTGAAGTCTACACAATTAGAGAATTGTAAAATATTTGTGTTTGCCTGTTATCTCTCCTAATGGTAACAAAACATGGAATTGTGGACAAAATATTCTTTAGCTTTGGGCATGAGGTGCTAAATGTCATCAAATGGTGACCTGTGGCTCAAATGGTGAGTAAATAATGGGCCTTGAAAACCACTGTTATATAGTATTTTGTACAGCAGGCCAACTACTTTGTTGGGCTGCTGTCCCATAATTGTCCCATAATTTAGGCAGATGCCAAATCCACAGACACACATTTAAGCATGTGTTCTACATCTGTCCTATTATAGATATTGTGTTGGCTTCATTAATAGGTGTATACACAGTAAATGATATATGTGGATATTGTGTGTACTTAAATTGATTCGAGCGAGAGCTAATCAACCGAGCTGAGCTTGTCCAATGTCTAGCATTTTGTCTCCAACAATCTACCCTTATTTCTAGCTCAATGTATTTGCATTGGCCCTGAAGCTGCAATTGTTCTTTGGCCCTTTTTACAGCCTTATCCTTGTGCAAACATTCTTATCATTTGCTTTTGACCGGGGGTGTGGCTATTATAAGATGGAATATATTGTAGACAGAGGAACATTAGGTGTGACCTATAATATACCATGGCCTGGAGTTGTGTTATTGCTTTTATAAAACGGCTACCAAATATAGCAACATGAAAAAGATATATACATTTACATTTTTTATAAATTAATTAATTATGAATAATTTTATAACAAGAAACATGTCTAGAATTAGTTCACGATTGCCTGCACACACACAATCCCTATAATGGCATGGAAGTGTAGTGGGAACATTTATAGAATGCCAAATGTGCATTTTATTTGTTCAAATATGTTTTTTGTTTGGAGTGTTTGGCTCCACAGCAGCTGGTCACAATCTCCTGTTGCTCTCATTAGTCTCATGCACTTCTCTGGTTCTCAACATAAACATGTCAGCGGAACGGTTATTGATGAGTGTCATAGAATATTATGACCATTGAAGATCGGCATCTCTGTGGGAGTGGATGTGCACCTGAGGGAGGCTTCTGCCCAGTATAGTAGAGGCCGTTGGGGCTCGGGAGAGAGGCCTTGCCAGCAACCAAGGTGCTCTGATGAGAATCTCACAGGGCGGAAACCCCTTTGTTTTAAGCATTATGTTATACTTTAGCAAGAAAAATCGTGAAAATGTGGCACAAATCTTTGAATATATTACTCTTTCACAGCGATCGTTTTTAACTCAAATCTTTGCTTCTGGGGGGTCCCTGGAACAACATCATATTTTCAGATGGTGGTCGGCAGCCAATTACATATATTTGTGGGGGTCCTTGACATGAAAATGTTTGAGAACGATTGACATATAATGGGTTTTTCAGAAAACTGTCATGATTTAGAAGACATTTTGTAGAATCAGCCTCAGGTCTAAATGGGTCAATAAACGTATACATTTTTTTACCCTAAACAGAAGCTTAAACTAGCTGTTGTAAATGTCAAATAAATCAGCTATGTAGCACTTGCACTTGTTGTCCTAGCCTCGACGACCTTACAGGCGTATCCAAAGGCTCAACTTATGTAACTTAGATAGCATTCTATGTAGACATAGTGTTCTCTTAGGTCCTTATTCTACGTATGATTGATGACAATTTTTTATGTTTTTGATGTATTACCATGTTTTCTTCTTGCTTACTGTAAATCACTCTGGATTAAAAGCGTCTGCTGAGTGATTGATATAGAACTGTATAAAGGCAGACTTCATACATAGCCATGGTATATGGTTCTTATATAACAACTATCAACCATTCACGTGATTTGCACAACCTGTATTTTATGTCTGACAGACAGCTCTCTGGACAGAGAAACATTTTGTGGAAACACGACGGTTTGTACCTCCACCAAGAACTCTCTGCTGGTCAGGACACAGTTCTCATCAGGAAAGGTCTCGCACAGCTGGTCGAAGATGGCCATACTCTCCCTGAAAACAAAGATATTATAATAAATGAACGGTGAGTTCAAATAAGCTTCGGCACAGCAACTTCTTAACGATAGGAACACTGTTTTATTTGTGGCAGTGAGCAGCACACCAAACAGCACAGAAACTCAGTTTTTCATCAAAGAGGAGAGGGGGTGCTACGTACCTATCTCTCATGGTGTTCTCCCCAAATACATTTTCAATCTCATCTGTGAGTGATTTATATATTATTATTACATTTTTATCTAGTTAAGTTCCAAATAAATATAAATCCGCTGGTTCCAGGTGGTCCCCAGCTAAATGATGGAGGGTTGGTAACTAAATGAACCCTTATAGATCTTCAACTCTTGAGAGCGAAAAATGAACGATTTAATTTTACGCTCTCAAGAGTCTAGACACATAATCCTGGGTGCTACTCTCCCTCTGCCAACCTGGGGAAAGCCCCGAAACGAGCTCATGCTTCTATTAAATGCATCAGGTGTGAGCAGGCCGCTTCTTATCACCTGACAGGGGAGAGTTTCCCCGGTAGGAAGTAGCGAGCGGAAGCGTGTTATTCCAACCATTTCCTTTCCCCTCCATCAGGTGTTTGCCTGTTGGTTACTTAAAGTATATCCACACTTTTCCTGGGCTGTGTGTGCTCCAGTTCATGTTGATTTCATTGGATATCATTGGTCATCTGACCAGTTTCATTGGCTTTTATTGGATCAAATCGACAGGAACTGGAGCACACACAGCCCAGGAAAAGTGTGGATATGAATAGAGAGGGCACCCAGAGGAAACCCTGAGGCGAAATGGACATAGTGGCCGAATGAAGGTATTGCAGCCTGGCCCCAAACACATGAACGCGCTGGTCCGTTGACTATCATTGTGCACGTTCACGACGGCAGCACGCTCGTGCGCGTTCGTGCACGTTCAACGGCAGCGCGTTCATGTGTTTGGGGCAAATCCATCCAAGAATGCACTCTGTTCCTACACGGAAGGAGGAGTGAAATCGCCTCATGCGCTTTTGAGCAACTTAATGCAAGTGGATGGGAGGAGAACTCGGATGCCCTCTCTATTCATATATACTGGTTGGTTGGTTACCACATCGATACAGCATGGAATTGTGGACAAAATCATTATCCAATGATAATAAAATATTCCAAGTTTTGGGTCTGAGAGGCTAAATCGAATCAAATGATGGTCCGTGACTCAAATGCTGAATAAAGACCACTGGCCTAAACAGTGTCTCTCTGACCTGCTAACAGCCGTCCAGGTCTTCTTCAGTCTGTAGACGGCGTTGGACTGCAGCGCAGACAGGATGGCCTTCAGGGAGGAGAAGTTCTTCAGCTGTCTGCACTCCTACAGAGACAACTGTCAGGACTCACTCAACAAACAAGGGGCATCATTTGGGGCATCAGGGGCTGGCAATTGTCACCCCCTATTAGTCTTCACATTTAACCTAAAATTCAGTTATTTTATATTGTCCCCGATTCAGAATGTTTTTTTGAGTGGTGCTAGTGCCACTCCTATACGTGACTATGTGTGTGTGTCTGTCTGTCTGTCTGTGAGCACGGAAGTACCACGCCAATACCGCTGGATGGCACTGTTGAGCAGCCACACACACACACACACACACACACACACACACACACACACACACACACACACACACACACACACACACACACACACACACACACACACACACACACACACACACACACACACACACACACACACACACACACACACACACACACACACACACACACACACACACACACACACACAAAATACAGCCAGAGAGAATACAGTACCAGTACAGTACAGCACCACTTTCTTTTTGTTGCAGATTAAACTGATTTCATTGCAATCGATGCCCGTCCATCTACATGTGACCATCTACATGTGACACCACTTTCAACACGGCATCACACATTTTGGAAATGTCATTATAGGTGAACATTTTTCAAACATTCTTTTCTCTGTAAAGCACAGTATACTCAAGGTTATGCAAGGTGTATTAAATGTTTTATTTTATTTTGAATTAAGTGTATTAATAATATTCTAACTGATGCTGACCTGGGCAATGGCAATCCACCTCTCTATGACGTGCGCTCTGCGAGTGGGACTGGTGTGAGAAGGACAGGGAGAGCCTGGGGTGGCATGGGGGGAGGAGCAGCGCGACACGGGGGAGGAGAGAGGAGAGGAGGTTGCAGCGGGGCGTGGCGTGATGACCGGGCAGAGCAGCGAGGTAATGACACGGTTGGTGACGGCGTTGAACTGTGCGATGGTGGCGCGCACGGTGGGAGCCAGGTTCCGGTTCTCCTTCTTGTCCCGCTGGGACCAGACACAGCCGAGGCAATGGAAGGGCACCGCCTGCACAAACAGATCCTGTAGGGAGAAGTAGCAAGGAGGACGCGTCATTCAAGTGCAGATTGAGGAAATTGGTAAGACACCCAGAAATAAACAGAAATTAGGTTCATATTTTTGTTAATAATAATAATAATAAAATGTTAATGGTGCATTTATATAGCGCCTTTATACAATGCGCTTTACATAGATTGTACATTACATTCACCCACACACTCATACACCGATGGCGGCGGAAAACATGAAAGGCACCAACCAGCACATCAGGAGCAATTAGGGGTTCAGAGTCTTGCTCAAGGACACTTCGACACCAACTCTGGGGGAGCCCGGGTTCGAGCTGGCAACCTTGCAGTTACCATCCAGCCACTCTACCCCTGAGCCACCGCCGCCCCGCTATATAAATATCTCAAATTTATATAGTGCTTTTCTGAGTACCCAAAGATGCCTTACATGGGGGCTATGAGGAAACAAATAAAAACTACTTTATTAGGGGGGAGGGGGACACACTAAGTTTATGGAATAAAAACTGTGGAATGAGTTAGCAGGGGAAAGCAATATAATATTGAATAGGTGGGTTTTGGGGGTCGGTTTGGAAGGTTTGGAGGCTGGATGCATCTCTGAGAGTTTTGGGGAGTACATTGGATGTTGTTAATGCAATGCTGTAGAAATGAATAGTGATTGCAGATTAATACTCACGGCATCTAATCTGGTCAGCTGCTCTGCCACGTCCTTGACGAGGAAGTCCATGAAACCCAGTCCGTCTCCTCCGTCCTCCTCACAGCCGTGTTCCTCTGCCCGGTGAGGAACCGGCCAGAGGAACTGCTCTGACGTGGACTCACGGCACGAGGTGCAATCTACCAAATACATGGAACCATTCTCGTAATTCACTTAATTCAAAACAAACAACTTTGCACATAATTCGACGCACTCTTTATGGAAAAACCATCTTCTATTCTTTGTGTACCTCGTTCCTGGAACTTCTTGAGCAGGCTCTCGGCAGTGCGGGCCAGTCGTCTAAAGCAGAGGCGAGGTCTCAGGTGGCCACAGAGCAGGCGGAGGGCCGGATGCTCAGGAGGCTCGTAGAGGTCTTCACTGAACTCCTGGAGCCACACTTTGATCACTGGCAGCAGGGGGCTAGTGGGGACCATGGTCATTGGTTAGGGACATTTATTACATTCTGTGGGGCTAGTGGGGACCATGGTCATTGGTCAGGGACATTTATTACATTCTGTGGGGCCTAGTGGGGACCATGGTCATTGGTTAGGGACATTTATTACATTCTGTGGGGCCTAGTGGGGACCATGGTCATTGGTTAGGGACATTTATTACATTCTGTGGGGTTGGTGGGGAACATGGTCATTGGTCAGGGACATTTATTACATTGTGGGGCCTAGTGGGGACCATGGTCATTGGTCAGGGACATGTATTACATTCTGTGGGGTTGGTGGGGAACATGGTCATTGGTCAGGGACATTTATTACATTGTGGGGCCTAGTGGGGACCATGGTCATTGGTCAGGGACATTTATTACATTCTGTGGGGCCTAGTGGGGACCATGGTCATTGGTCAGGGACATTTATTACATTCTGTGGGGGCTAGTGGGGACCATGGTCATTGGTCAGGGAAATCCCAATAGTTTGTTTAATTGTATTCTTTATTAAATAAATAATAGTTGTTCTTACCTTCTCAGGCAGACAGTGTTATCTAGATTGGAGACCAAGTCATCCCTATGGAAAGAGACCAAACTAAATTACCTATCAGCTAAAAAAACATTAAAATTGAGGTGCTGAAATTCATTCAGTCAAACCTTTATTTATTCTCAAAAGACATCGCGGATTCAATTATTTTTTCCTGTTAAATTACAGTCCTGTAATGTAATGGATGGATGGATTTGTAAGAGAAAAAAACAGAATACAGTTAACAATTAAATGGTAATCAGAGAGCGGTCTGCACTTATATAGCACCTTTATCCAAAGCGCTTTACAATTTGCTTTAAATTCACCCATTCACGCACACATTCATACACAGACAGCAGAGGCAACCATGCAAGGAACCAACACTCATTGGGAGCAGTTAGGGTTGTACTGAAAAGTGACATCACTTTAAGCCCATAGGAAACCTGTTGCCACCAGTAGCACAGATATGAGGGAGTCTGTTTAACAAATAAATTAGCAACTAAGCGGCAAAGGACACTCTGCAAGTCTCCTACCAGAGACTCCACCTATCTTATACTGTATATCGGCCTCACTATGGTTCATTAACCCATTCAGGCCTGATGTCGAAATAAAAAAAAAGTTCTAAATCATTTCATTTCAAAAATAGCAGACCTACAAGTTCATAGCGCGCCACTCGGTGGCACGCTATGAGCTTGTAGATCTGCTATTTTCCAATAGCTAAATTATAACATAATGTATGTAACCACTAAAATGGGTTCCCGCTCAAAATGGATGGGTTAAGAGGTTACCCTAACTGTCATCGGCAGGTGCATTTTGAGATTCCCGCAGCCTGCCACTGAGACACACAGTGAGTAGAATTAATACCAAAGGCTCATTTAAGGATGGTAGCCTCATTAGTGAAAGAGATGCAGTTAAGTTGAGATGGACTGAACACTTAAAGGAAGTGTTCAATAGAGTAGAACCAGAAAATCCAATAACTGAAGATGAGGAATGAGATTTCAACGACACCTTTGTAGACTTTCGTAAAGGCTTTCGACTCCGTTCATCACGAAAGCCTGTGGAAAATTATGAAGAAGTACGGAATCCCAGAGAAGATTGTTAGAATGGTTAGAAAGTTTTATGAAGACTTCCAGTGTGCAGTAGAAGACATGGGAGAAATATGTTAGTAGTTTGACATTAAAACCGGCATCAAACAAGGATGCAATATATGTCAGGGTTCTTGTTCTTGATTGTGATGGACTGGGTAACGAGAAGAACAGTTAGAAAGGGAGAGAATGGAATTCAATGGACATGGACATCAAAACTTAACAATCTAGAAATAGCGTTGCTCTCCACCACAAGACAAATGGATGAAGAAGCCAGGTGAGTAGGACTACGGATTAACATACAACAGTGAGGATTAATGCAAGAAACCAGGAACATTTTCAGATCAATTCACGGACAAGATCTTGATAGAGGTAGAGCAGATCACTTACTTGAGAGCTACAATTTGCAAAGAGGGAGGTGGCTGCACGAAGGACCTGAGGAATAGACTGTCAAAAGCAAGAGCTGCATTTGTCAGACTGAAAAAGACCTGGAGCTCAAAAACAGCATCACAAAAAGAACCGAGCTAAAACTGTACAAGACGGTGGTGATGCCAGTATTGCTATATGGATGTGAAACATGGAAAATGAACAAAGTTGATGAGGCAAGTTGATGCGTTCCATTAGATGCCTACGAAGAATACTCGGTTTTCGTTGGCAAGATCACGTCAGTACTAAAGACCTGCTAGAAAGAGCCGAGATGAAGCCACTGAGTGAAGCTGCGTAGATAGAAGATTATTGGACACGTACTGCGACAGGACCGCAACATAGCAGTAACATGGGAAACCAGAAGGAAAACGAAGAAAAGGAAGACCAAAGACCACCTGGAGGTTTCAACCGTTGAGAAAGAAAGACAAGAAGCAGGATGGAAATCATGGTCTGAAGTGAGGACTGTGGCAGCTGACCCTGAAAAGTGGAAGCACTCTGTGAAAGCCGTATGCGCCACAAGGCACGAAGTGGCTTTGAAACAAGTTACAGCTCATTTAAGATGAGTCAAATTAAATACTTTCATTTTGTATCCCATGCCAAAATATAACCAATGCGGCACCACAGCAAAACTCATAGCCACATTTCAACCACTTCAGTTTGGACAACTCACCTATTGATTGAAAAGGTTGATTGATGGCTATGACATGACAATAGTTTTGGTAGACTAGATCTGCTTTTATGTCTCCCTGCATATTCGTGTGCATATTATTTGGTCAGGAGGAGTAACATAATCCACCTAAAAGCACATACAGTGCAGATCTATGGAAGTGGAGCTGGAGAGGGCCTGGCTGAATAGAAACAGTAATAGCAGATCTAAGCAGGTTGAGCTATAGGGAGGAGGCGGTTGAGCGTGGCAACACTCTGAAGACACAGAAAGCAGCCTTGTTTATATATTCTTTTATTTGTTTTTTTTATTTTAAAGAACAAAACATTTCGAAAGCAGCCTGATGGCGAGTCAACTGGGGCAGACTCGGCAGAGTACTACACCACATGCTGTACTTGACATGAAGGCGTGTGAAGGATCAGCTAGGTAGTTAATAGACTGGATTACGTTGCTCATTAAATAAATCAGTAAGTAGGTAGGTTGGAGTTGCTTATGTAGTTGTAACTACAAGCTTACAACACGTCACTTCGTGACGCGCTGTAAGCTGGTAGATCAGCTACTTCCGCTATTTTTTATAGTATAAGATTAATTAATAAGTCAGTAATTTCTTTGTATTTTTCAGTTATTTGTCATTTTATGTGCCCTGTGCATTTTTAATTAATATATTCCAATGGTCAATGCCAAAAAACACAATTAAATCGCAATAGTCAGTGTGAATGAAGGATAAATCGTCAAGTTAAATGTGTAAAGCTGTTTAAAGCCCTATAGCTTTAAACAGCGGGAAGTCAGGTGGTCTCTCACCTCTCAAACAGCAGCTCAATGAGGGAGCTGGTGGAGGTGAAGGCCTTGTAGGTTGAGAGGAAGACACGTGTGAATTCGGCTTCCCGATGCTCCGGGTCCAGCAGGTGGGTGATCAGGCGCTCCAGGGTGCCGGCCTTCAGTCGGCGCACCTTCACCGTGTGATACTGGATGAAGCCGGAGGCCGGGGGCGGCTCCTCGGACGTCTCCATGAGCGGCTGGGCGAGTTCCCTGTGCAGCGTGATGCCAAACACAGCTCCATCCTCCACCTCCTCCCCCCATTCCTGCACTGGATCCTATAAAAGGAGGAAGAGAAGAGAAGAAAATGATGGTTGGGGTTGAGTGTTGCGAACCGAGGTTGTTCGGAGAGACAATGTCTGAATACGTTTTGGATTGGAATAGAGAGTGTAAGAGCCATACGATGTCTACTGATTTTAAATGGTGTATATATATTGATGACATTACAGCAGGTCATGGGTGAGGCCAAAGTTGCCATGGTTACCCAGGGTATTTAAGCCTAGTGGCAGAGGCACACAGTTTGTGTATTGTATTATGTGTATTGTGTAGCGTTTGACCGTTTATTTATTGTATTTATTGTGCTGAAGTATAGGACAACGGCGTAAATAAATATATTGTATTAACTCAACGGACGTTTTTGACTTCAGTTCATTTGATCACACGTCTGAACAACCTCCTTGCCGTCAGTTAACCAGTGTTCAAGCATAGGGCTTGGACACTACAGAGAGTATGCACATGCATCACTTTTCAACAGGGACATAGAGGTGTGCATTGGCACTGCCCTCGTGATTCAATTAGTTTGCGATTCACCAGGTAACGATTACATAAATACGATGCATCACACTTTTCTATATTACTGCACGACATGGCAATTGTTTCATCAGTCAATACAAGCAGTCAGGGCCCGGGCTGTGACTCAGCGGTCCAGGCACCTTGGCTGGTAATCCAGTATGGCAGTGTGCCACGGGTTCGACACCCAATCCCGACGGCCTTTACTGGTTACCCCCCCCCCCCATTTCCTGTCAGCCTCCTGCATTATGTGCAAATTCAAAATAGGTGGTACTACGCAGGACAGTTGAGTGATGTCTAACGAGCACTTCCAAACTGCAACACTTAGAAAAAGAATCACCTGCAAGGACAGAAAGTAACTCATAACATGTCTACAGTGGATTTTTATGAAACAAACACTTTTGAGGATAGAAAGAGAAAGATTCAAGCCTTTCGTACAGCTGCAATGTTGGTGAGTTTGACGTCACGTTGTGTAATACAATCAGATAGGACTTTTCTGTTTGGATGAATGGGCTGCCTATGGGAAGTTGCACCTTGTTAGCACCCTACCATTAACTTATATGGTAAGATGGCCGCGGTCTGCATACTGTATGTGTCCATAGGTTAGCAAAATGGGCTGGAAAAAAAGTATTGATTATTGATTGGCTAGTTCCAGTACATCCCATACAGGAGGGACAGGAGCATTGTAATTGGCTAGCCTGGCAAGATGCTGTATTCATTTTCCATTATCGTAGTGAAAACCGTAGAGATTAGCTGTGGAAACGAACGCACGCACCACTCCCCTTTCAGAGATAAACATTCATTACAAACCTTGCAATGACAATCTGAAGGTGACGTGATAACTCAGATCCTTGTTTACTCCAACAATACTTCACCACCAAAAGTAACATCACACCAAAGTGGGGCCACGCCTGAATTATAATACTTAATACTCCATATACCAACCCTTTTTATCTCACCAACCCTTTATATTCTCTGACAAAGAACTTTGTGACTGGTTCTTAAAAGGTGCTATACAAATAAAGCTTTATTATTATTATCTAATGTCCCTTAGTTTCCTATCTATAATGTTAATTTATTCGACAGGTTATGAAAAACCTTAAACAATAACCAGAAAGGCTACATAATTTAAATGTGTATATATAGCCTACATTTGAGTCATTTTATCACATTCACAGCCTGGCATATTTGAGTCAGACTGCACTGTCCAAATGTGAAAATAATTTACCCAAGTAAAAGTCAGACTCAATGTTATATTACTTTTTTAACTCAAAGTGGCCACTGACTGGTGAAGAGCCATATATTAGACTCAGCTGATAGCTGTGTGATGATGACAGCATGTTTGGCAGTCTTTGACTGCTCAGTGAGTCAAGTAAACGGTAGCCTAACAACTGAAATATTTTGCTAACAATGTTTTAGATCACACTGTGATGTGATGATACATTTCAATCACTGTCTGACTCAAGTCATGAAATCACGTTGATCCAAAAATAAGATGCGAGGCAATACAGGACACTGCAGGCTGCAGCCTACTGTGGAAAGGTTCAATTTTAAAGAAGTTTCTCCCTAAAAAAAGAAATACTAATATGGTGAAAACAGCATTGCTTGCTGCTATAGCGTTATGCAACATGCACATGCACAACATGCACACGCTTAATTATTCTTACATGTCAGATATGACACAGACCTATCCTACATTGAATGAATCTGAACCTTAGAACACTGAACAGACGTATTCTGTTCAACAGATATGAACAGCACGCGCAAATTAAAGTTAGCAAGTTTTCCTGTAGGCGTATAAACTATAGAGATGTTCCATAAATTCTATATTGATTATATACGAAGCAAACAAAAACAAGTTTAATTATAACCTACCATTGATATTTGCCATTTCCCCATATGCCTACTGTAGATTTGGGAAAGCTGCGCAAAAGGTCCACTGTTTTTTTCCCAGAGGGAGCCGATCGAGTGGCCGTTCGTTCGGCAGGATGTTTATTGTAGGGGATCAGGCTGTCGCTGAGTCTTCCTCATTTTAATTGTAAATTACATCTGCCATCAAAGTCATTTTTAAATGTGCGTTAACTAAGTCCGTCCACGTTCAATAACGTGCATTCATTCACGTTAAAGCGACAGAACGTGCGATTAACATTATAGCCAGAGGCTCGAAAGTCGAAAGAGAACTTTAGAAGGCAATGAATGAATAAGTCCTTTAGAAAAAGGTTAAACTTTTCCGCAGAAGTTTCGTTGAGACTGAGCGACACCCGAGGCTATGACTTTCAAACGGTTCGTGTGGCTCACATGCAGGCTGCTTGTCAAAAAGGTGTGGGCGGTGTGACGGCAACTGGACGTCATACAACAGTGGCCTTGAGGGGGTTCCAGCCTTCCAGGTGGTCCCCATGAAGCTAAATGAAGTTGGTAACCAAATGGACCCTTAGGCTATAGATCTTTATAACTCTTGAGTTATAAATTCATTTGAAATGAAATTAATTTAATTTAATTGAAATTAAATTAAATTTGAATTAAACAAAACGGGTCCATTTGGTTTCATTTTACGCTCTCAAGAGTTAAATAATTGTTAATCATCTGTATTACTTAATTCACAAGAAGACTACACAATTAGAGAATGTAGAAGAATTGTTATTTTGATCAACAGCATGGAATTGTGGACAAAATCTTATCCAATGACAGCAAAATATTCTTACATTTTGGGTCTGACTCTGAGAGGCTTAATGTCATCAAATGGTGGTCCATGGCTCAAATGCAAAATAAATAATGGGCCTTGATATGAAAAGGGTTGAAAAAGGTTTTTTAACCACATGTTTCACAAGAATACCATCTCGCCACGAAAAGGATGACTGACCATGCATTTAATGTAGGTGAACTGAATGACCTGGTGACCTATGATGACCATCCATGTAGTCATTTACTGACAAGTTGGAGGTCAAGAAATACAAAAGAAAAGAGTTAGAATCTCAAGAAGGGGAAGTGCACTGGATTGTCTGGTTGAGTCATTATTATTGGTTGAGAAACAGTGGGATGAATACACATGGGATGCATAGCAAGTGATACAAAAGCTCAAAATCTTAGCCCATATCCCCACCCAACACAACAGTGGTCCCCAGGTTGATTCTAAGCCAGGGTGGTGGTCCCTCGTTCACAATAAGTTGAAAACACCTGATCTACTTGCTATATCAGCTGCTACAATCAAATACAATTTCTATTTTCTTTACATGGTTATCTTTGTTTCGAATAAATGGTTTTACATTCAGCATTATGCATCAACAACCTCATCATGACAAATTCCTTATGCAAACATATAGGCTACCTGCCAATTCAGTATAGTAATTGTCTCCACCAGGCCGAAGGCATGTGGGGAGAGTATGTTTTGCACTCCGTCCGTCCGTGTGTCCGTCCGTCCGTGTGTCCGTGTGTCCGTCCGTCCGTCCGTTAGCAGCTAATCTCGGCCACCGTTAACCCGGTCCATGCCACATTTTGGCAATTTATCTAGTTTATACTAACATGCATGGTGTACTGTAGGTAGGCCATAGTAGAAAAGTTCAATGTCTATCACATTATGTTTCAAAGTTCCACAGTTAGGTTATTTGGCTGAAAGAAAGAACTGCACTAGATTGGAAGAGAAAATGTGCTGCCACAGATTTCCGTACAGATCAACACCAAAGACCTGCCACTAGTACACAAAGGAAATACTGTGGCTCTTACTATGTTGCACCCAGGGTAATCTAAGACAGTATAGTGACACTAGCGTTGACTCCCATTGTAGAATGGAATGCGGAAGTGCTCATTCTATCTCAATGGGATAGTTCCAGCCATAGCAGCAATGTTTGGAACTATAGCCCATAGACACCTGCTTTGCGGCGAGATCAAAGCGTGTCGCCACTCTCTTACTAGATTACTCTGGTTGCACCCACCCACTTCCTTCAGAGAATACAGTCAGGACAGTTTATTTCTTCTTTTCAATATATGAAATATCGGACAGATCCGTCTTGAGCACATGACTATAGAGAATACTGTGTAACGATTTGCGGGACAAAATCTGGAGGAGTAATAGCAAAAAATGTGTTTTACAAAAGTCAGCCTCCTGGTGGTGCTATAACAGGCCGTTCTGGAAAATGTGGGGCAGAGGTTCATCGTTGGCATCTAGGGAGTGTGTGTGCAAAGTTTGGCATGGATCGGGCCAACGGTGCCGGAGATTAGCTGGTAACGGACGGGGACACGCACACACACACACACACACACACACACAGACGGACGGACAGAGTGCAAAACATACTCTCTCCCCATGCCTTCGGCCTGGTGGAGACAATTAAAACACAACAACAAATCCTACAATACAAAATGCATGGTCAGGGACCACATGCAATACCTCCACGGCACGGACCACCTGTTGAAAACAGCTGAACTAGAGTAGAAAAAACGTAAGCGTGTTTAGTGTTATTCTGATCATCAGGCTTCTTTTTTCTCGTTAGGCATAGCACACATTACTAGCAATAACGAGGAGACTGGAAAGAACTGTCTACTAATGAGTTCACAACCTCTCCACCGGAAATTCCAAACCCATCCATCCAACAAGAGGATAAAAGGAACACCGAGAGCTTAATTAGTGTTCATTTGATAAATGAATGGGTGATGAGGTGACAGGTCAACACAACAAGCACGTAGTGTGCATAGCATGCAATACATGCACAAGCACATACTGTAGGCACACACCACATCTTTTCTTCAGTGAAATCCTTTTTTGGACAAAAATGCCTGACTGTACATTGTGCTGTTTGCATTTATATGTTGCCTAATAAAATATTCAATCAATCAATCATCCATCTTTAGAATTAACTTGTAATTCCATTCAAACTATTCATTTCAGACCTTATATATAGCCATATTTGAAATTACACCATTTATCGGGATAAAAAAGCACTCCAGGAATGACAGAACACTTCCTTTTTTTTGCAAGTTCCACAAATAGCTCTTCATGCCGTTTTGAGGGAAACTGTAGAGCTGAATGGAAACATTTGGCAATAGTTCACAGGTAAGCTAGCATCTGACGTCAAACCAGCATCGTTCACCATGGTAGCCATTATGCTGTACAGTACACTAATGCCTAATTTATACTTTGTCATACAAAAAGTATCACTTTCTAAAAATAACAATCTTTCAACTAAGAATCCCTTACGATGAAGTATACATTCACATTAAATAGACTAGTCATTCTGAAAGATACAGACAGTACACACTGTCAAGTCCAGTGTAAATGTGTTCATTTGTAACTCAGTGTACTGTGAAAGCCTGTAACAAATCAGTTCTACGTTAAGAGGTAGCAACAAGCAAAGTCCATCCTATTGTTCACATGATCTCATGTTTTCAAGCAGCTGTACTGTCAATGATGAGAACAGGTGTCACCACTCCAGTGTTCATCATGGAATGAAACTCTTCAGGTTCTTTACCAGTTAAACGGCATACTTTCCTTGCTAAAAGTATTCATAAGGCTATGTATGAACTAGAGGAAGCAACAAGCAAAGTCCATCCTATTGTTCACATGATCTCATGTTTTCAAGCAGCTGTACTGTCAAGTATCAATGATGAGAACAGGTGTCACCACTCCAGTGTTCATCATGGAATGAAACTCTTCAGGTTCAATACCAGTTAAACGGCATACTTTCCTTGCTAAAAGTATTCATAAGGCTATGTATGAACTCAGCTTCCCCTATAAGAGTGATCTGTTAAAATCAAGTTAAAACATTCCCAATACAAGAGTTAAAACACAATAACATAGCAAGGCTCTCGTGACTTACCTCAGATTGTCCATCATCAGTGTCCAGCGACTGGAAGCTCCTTAGCCGGACGCTTGGTTCGATGTCCGTGTGGATATCCAGTGAATGACCCCTCCTCAACAGCAGCCTCTTTACCTTCCCCACTTTGGACCTCAGGCCTGTGGATCTCATGTCCTGTTGCAGAATGAAGCTCAACTTGGCTTGTGGCTTGGTGTCACACTACAGAGGTCCTCCTGTGTCCGAGTTCCACCATAGCTTCTGGCATCTGTGTAACAGGGACGGAACATTCAAATTAGAAAAGTAACTCTGTTATAATAAAGAATAGTTCAATATTCAAAGAGAAGTGTTCTGAAGCATACTGAAAGCTATTGTCTCCAATTCTTTCTCATGTTTCTATGAGAAAAACAATCCTCGAGAAGCTGAGACAGTAGTACCGGTAGTCATACAGATTACAGTACATTAACATTTGTCAAATATACTGTAATACAATCATGTTAAGACCGACCAACAATGACGGTTATGACACATAGAACACATCTTTAGCTATAATTCTGGTTTTACAAGCGTGATGACCCCAATTACAAATGACTCCACTGAGAAATTAGCCCAATTCAAAGAGACAACTCTCTTCATAACATAGGGCATATTAAAAAGTATTCCCGACTCCTCCAACAAGTCAATTCTGTGCACTACATTTCAGACCTATAGATAATCACAGTATGGATAAACTGTTGAATCAAACAAATAGTGCCTTCTTTAAAAACTGTCAACCACCACTAAAGTATAACCCTGACAAAATGTGCTAAATATATAGATTTTGAACAATCAATGTGGCTATTTCATAAAACACAACATCAAAACATGATGATGCAATGCTGTGGTAAAATCTAAGAATAGCTGTACAACAATATGCCTGATCCTGGAACATGTACATGAGCAGATAGCCCACTGACCCAAAGGAAACTGACATACAATATAGCCACAATCCAGAGCAGAGGACCATTATGGTTACAATACTGTCCCAAATCATAAACTCACTCAATAGTTCAACATTTTGGACACTCAAAACACTTGTTTTTAAAGAGACCCACTTAACTGTTCTCTTCTCCAGTGTCTTCTCTTGTAAAACATCCTTAAAATGCATACTCCATATTAAGAGAAATTATTCAAACAAAGCAAGCAGTGATACTGATACAGTATAGGCTATGCGTCACACACAGGATAGACTGAGAACGAGGACTGTCTGAGTCGGTGTGATGACACGACCTGTGTGTGCGTTTGTGTGGTGGATGGAATGTCCTCCTGCCACATTGCTTCTATTGTCTGACATTCTAATATGGCCCACTTGATTATTACTTAGGCAGGCCTGCATTTCTGTCAGATCCGATCCTTCCACGTCAGTACTCCTTATCAAAACGCTGCCCTCTTTCTTTTCCTCTCCAAATAACGCCAGTAGGCTCGATTTGTCTTTTAGTTTTAATCTGTCAATACAATCTTTGATGTTCTGCTCGACGCTCGTCTGTCATGGACAAGACAGACAAGTCTACAGATGACACAGATTCACTTATTGCCAATGTGTGGTGTTATGGTGTGTTAATGTAGGCTACCTATAGCATGTCTTACCTGCAGGTAGGCTATATACGTATGGCGGAAAATGAGCAACTACGGAAAAACCTAGACTGACTAGGCCTACTAGGCGTTTTATTTCGTCTGGTCTGGTTATCGACAACGCGACCATCTTTTTGACGTTTGGTCACATCGCAGACAGAAAGAGATGTAAGCGCCGCGCGCGACTGTTTGAAACTCGGTGTCAGGAAGCACAATAGAAGACAGATGCATCACATGACGTGTCTGATTGATTTACCCCTTTTGCATAATAGTATTCAGTGCCATTTGTGCCCCAGGCAGGCATATATATCTTATATATAATAATAAGAATCTTATAGGCCTACTAATTAAAGCTGTCTACCATTCAAAAAAGATATGTGTACCTCAGAGTGAAATCCATGGATTTGAGTAGAGGCATGCTAAATGTCAATTCAAATTATTATATTTCTATAGGCTTCTAACCAAATCTGAGGCAAATCCACCCGACTATTTCTCTAGTCACATGACTTCAAAAAGTAGCATATATTTTTGATAGGAAACCCTATACCAGAAGAAGTATCACTGTCAGTGTTTACTGTTATACTGTATCTATGTAGCCTAAGAAAGGGTGTTTTGGTATAAAATATTTTTTTTTCTTATTTAACCACAATCCAGCTCTGCCCAACTCTGCAGGTGTTAAAGGGGGTTTAAAACACTTATGGAGGCCTGGGCCATGGCTCAGTGGTCCAGGCACCTTGGCTGGTAATCCAGTCTGGCAGTGTGCCACTGCCTTTACTGCATGTCTTCCCCCCATCTCTCTCCCCATTTCCTGTCAGCCTACTGTCTGTCCCTCCATAAAATATATAAAATAAAAAGGCGAAAGCCAAAAAACAATTTAAAACACACTGGAATCATATTGTAATGTCTATGTTGAAGGAAGTCCAGTTGATCAAGCTTAGAAAGTATTTATTAGACATGCTGCAAAGCAGGTTTTAGGCAGCAATCGAACAGAGTATCCACTCGTAATCGTATAGGAGACCCCGCACATCCTAAAAATCTGTCCCTTTTATACTTTCCGTTTAGGTATCTGATCCAATTAAACAACGTCAGATGGATTACAAATATTCTCCTGATAGCTGTGTTGGCAACAAACTTCTTGTTTTCCAAAATGTTCTTTCCATGTCCTTTCCTAAGCCTATATCTCCTTCAAAACATCTGGTGTGGCATGTCAGAGCCCAAGGCCCCAGTTGGAAACCATGTACTGAGCTATTGATCCTGTACTTTTACTGTTTTGCCACTACATCTACACAATCAGGCTTTTGTGTGTGTGCAACACAGGCCGTTTTAAGTTGCTTGATTCAATATTTAGATAGGCCTACAGTATTTGATATTAATGTGATCAGACATGCTCTCCTCCAATCCATCTCTAAATGTCATAAAACACTGTTCGCAAAAATGTGTGCATGAAAGCCTGGTGATGCAAGGTGTATCTGCCTTTTGCATAATAGCCATCACTTGCTGCTGGCATATGTTTTGGAACGAGGACTGTGCATCTCCCACAAAGACCATGGATGAAGAAGCTTAATTAGTTCACATGACACCTACCCGACTTGAGGAAAAACAAGCTGAAACAACATTTTACTTGAATGAGAAAGAGTTAACTTAGTCTTAGACTTAGCGCAACACAGGCCCTAATAATATGATAACATATTATCTTAGGAAGCTGATAAATAAGCCCAATTTGTTGCATTGATTACTGACTGTATCATATTGTAATTGCAGAATATGATAACCCATGTACAGTATGCTTATGCTGACTTGACATCTGTAACCTCCTAACAGCATTGTCAGGGTCACCAAAGAATAAAGGTAATTATTGTCACACACAATACATCACATTAAGCTGTTTTTTTGTGCATTGCAGTTTCACTAGGCTATGTCTGCAAGGTGGACATATCAGGGACAATGCAAACTAACTTGTCCCTCCCGATATGCATGGTCTATTGGGGCTTGGCTGCATATGAGTAAATCACAACAGGATTCTTTTTTGTATGGTTTCACCATGATGCAAAGTGTTAATTATCAACAGTGAAAAAGAAGAAGAGGAAAATTGTTGAGGCAACAATGAAACATGCGGCAGAGAACATTTCTGTTGTGAAAACAAACCCACTTAAATATACATGTAACCATCATCAAAGGCACGTGGCTGTGTAGGCTACCTCAAACAAATAGCCACAGTAGCAAAATAATTAACCTTATATAAATGGATTGGATATACTTGAGTAAATGCACTTATAATTTCCACCACTGGTTCCTTTTGTGCTTTTTTTTGGTGACAAATAGATCAGGTGAAGTGAAAGCAGTGGCAGTCGCTGTACAATTTAAAAGATTGTGTCCGATAGGAATTCTGGCAGACAAGCAAGTCTAGCAAGTGTCAACAGTAAATGACATAGTGTCATAGCTGCATCATAACGTCACCCCCCCCCCCCCCCCCCCCCCAGTACAGCATGTCCTGCAACCACACACAAGGCACATTAGTAATCAAGAGGTCAAGAACAAACATTTAAAAGTCATTCTATCAGTGGGCTGTCCATTTAGCTCCCACAGATAAGCTAAGTAAGTAAGCATGACGACAGCTTGTCTGAATATCAACTATAGTCTTGACTCTTTTAGTTTCACTGCACCCGGGAAGAATTAAACTGGCACCAAACAAAGGAAAACTGGCGGAAAAATACTTGCTTGCCGCATAAACTATTAAGGAAAACGCCTTAGGCAGAGACAATACGAATTTATTTTCTATGCACCTCATGGTATTATACCTGTAGCATCACAAAGGCCTTAAGAACAAGGCTTCAGACATCCCAAAACAACCTGGTCAGGCTACTGCTTGCCTTGGCCTCACACCTGCAACTGCAACACATCTACCCCTGCTCATTATGCTACGGTGGTGGGAAGGCTCAGGGTACAGCAACTTGCAATGGGCCTGGTCTACAAGATACACAACAGACAGTAGACACCACAGAGACACCCATGTACTGTACCTGTCAAACTACTTCAAAAATGTTAAAGACCCATACAAGCACAACACCAGAGGGAGCTCCACCAGCACAGATTTGGAGGTTTGGCTCAAACAAGGGCTTAAAACTACTGCTGTGCCACCGAAATGTGGAATGCCCTACCAACATTCATAACAAAGTGTGACTCCTTACTCTCCTTTAAAACCGCTCTAAAAAGAGACTTTTGGCTGCAATTCGTATAACTGACCCCCATAAAAAGTGCATACTTTTCCCTTTGATTACTACTTTTATATGTTGTTCCATATTAATGTCTATCTTTAAATGTTTCGATTAATTTAATACAAGCCATCCGGATTTCTTGGGTTATCATTTTAGCATCCTTTGTATGTACTGTGCTTTTTGCAAACTGTTACAGTATTCAATCAATCAATCAATGAAAGCATTGGAGGACCCCAATGTAAACAAGCCATTGTGCTTTTCTGGGTATTTCAATCCCCTTTGTATACCTTGTAAAATTGACCTGTGCTTTCCTCGAACTGTACAATTCTACAAACTGAATACAATTTTCAATCAATCAATCAATCAAGCCAATCGTCAGCAGTCTGCGCTGTTTTTCTGCCCTCGAGTGTCGTTTTCCAGTATTGCAGCTCCAACTCAGCTTGCATAAGGTACCTCCAGGCTCCTGGTCCATTGCAAACAAGATAAAGTGCCCCTTGGGGTACTGTACATGTCTCCACCAGGGCAGGTCAGGTTGTGGACTGCCCTGGTGCCATTTCTTTTCTTACACCTTGGATGGCAATTGGATGATTTGAGGCATTTTATTCCAAAAATTTATTTAGCAAAAATCTACCTGTTGGTGGCGCTAAAACAGGCCAATGTGAAAAGGGTGGGATATATTCCTCAGGGAAGTCTGTGAAAGATTTCACGTAAATTGCACGCTGCGTTCATGATTTGAGGCTTTTTGTTCAAAATGGGCCAATCCTGCAAACTTTGAAAACCAATGTTAGCCAATTAGGATGGAATTTTTGGACAGAATCTGGAGGAGTAATGTGTTTTTCAAAAGCCGGCCTCCTGGTGGTGCTATAACAGGCCGTTCTGGAAAATTTGGAACAGAGGTTCATCATGGCATCTAGGGAGTGTGTGTGCACAGTTTAGCATCAACAGGGTGCAGGTAAAAACCGACAACGTTTTGATGTTTCAGTTACATATCTTCATCAGGTCATCATTCGTAAAGTAACCTGTTGTACCGTTTTGATGGCCAATCACTTGGGAATAGCAGGAAAAGCCACCTGTAACCTGACAATGGCATTGAGTAGTATGGAATGAGCACACTTCATCACTACATCACAGGATGAACATATTTTTATTTGGTGAAAATGGGCTATTAAAGTAAGTAAGTGGCAGTCAGATGTTGCATGTCTAGTGGTTAGAATGTTAAAGGTATATTCAGTGATTTCACTTAATTCAAATATCACTTATTTTTTTGTTTTGTTGTGATAATCCTCCCTACTATAGAGTGTGCTGACCATATAAGGAGTTCCTCCCTGTCCCCAGTTAACCCCTGGGGGTCAAAAAACCTTAGGTTTCGTTTTTGACTCTCTATCCTGATTGGACGAAAGGCTGGGTCCCAAGCCAAAAACGAAACCTAAGGTTTTTTGAGTGAAATCACTGAATATACCTTTAAATCGACCCGATAAATAGGCCTACACAGGTTTCATTTATCTGATAAGCCTACACCAGTGGTTTTCAACCCTTTTCATATCAAGGCCCATTATTTATTTGAGTCCACGGACCACCATTTGAGATGAGATTTAGCCTCAGACCCAAAACGTACAATATTCTGTTGTCATTGGATAAGATTTTGTCCACATTTCCATGCTGTATTAGGAGAGATAACAGGCAAACGTCTAACTCTTGAGACCGTAAAATGAAACCAAATGGACCTTGGTTACCCCCTCCCTCAAGGACCACTAGTGGTCCCCGGACCACTGGTTGAAAACCACTGGCCTACACAAAAGATAATAGTGGTCTTTCTGATAATTTAATTGTATTTGTACTAATGTGTGTAAAAAGAAAACGTACGTTTATTTATAATTAAATTCAGTTTACTGTACCAAAATTTACATTGAACATTTTGCACACAATGGAAAAGTATGTACACCGAAGACCGAACTTATAAAAATGAACTTAATTCAAATGAACCACATTCAAGGCAAAGTAAAAACACTCATGTGATTAGTTCGTTCAACTTAAAATATTGTAACCTACAGTACATCTTAAAGGAACATTAATAGTTAATTTCTAAACAGTGCAAAATGCAATATGCTTAATAACATTAAAAAAAAACATTAACATACATTTCCCATAATACTGGTAACATTACTGAAGAATTATGGACCCTTCAAAGCTTGCAATTATACGCAGCATTACGGAGTTGAAAACAACAAAGTTGAGTTAAAAAGAAAACTCACAATACTTACATACTGAAGCAAAACAAGCCTATAGGTCAAGGAATTTATGCAACATATTGATGCTTAAATTCATCGTTACTTCTCTAACCTACATAAGCTCATAAAAGGCATAACAGGCATAAGCTCCCGTATTGTTTTCTGTGATAAAAAATTAATCTCCTTGGGTGTATTTAAGCCATAAGCTTAAATAAATCAACCAACAATGACATCCTGGAAACAAAACAATCCGAATGACAGTAGCTGGTTATGGTAACAACATCTCTGTGAGACAGATTAACTCTGTCATCTGCATCGTCACTAATATTTAAGGCACATACATCATACAAAACTAAGATATGGCACTTCTCTTTGGTAACAAAACCGCTTACTTTGTTCTGTTTTTGGTTGCAAACACACACACACACACACACACACACACACACACACACACACACACACACACACACACACACACACACACACTCTCTCTCTCAGGTATACACAGTAAAATCCTTTGTTAATCTAACTCAGAAGAGTATACAAATGGAACTAAATTGACCCGTAATCACTCTTCAGAGGTAAATTAACATGGGGATTTTACGTGGTAATATTTATTATTCCACAGTTTTTGCCTGATCTTCATTTTTCTTGTTCAGTACGCTGAGCAGATTCTGGTTCATAAAGTATGGCCTCTCTGCTGATCCGTCATTGCGCTCCAAGTCTTCCACTGTGACAGACAGAAAACCAATGAGAGGGGAGACTGAACAGAGTTCTCAACCACCAAGTAGCATTATAATCAACTCGGCTTTGCTTGTATTCATTTATTTCTATTTAGAGTACATTTTGTTTTCTATGACATTAGGAAATAAAAAGTTTAAAGAAAGCTAAATTGGATATCTGAACTCACCTGTTGCCTTCATCCAAAATGCCAAATATCAAGACGTTCATCCATGTTACACATACATAACAGAACTATTGTGATTAATACAAGTACCTTTAATCAAGAAACTACAACCAATAAATATGGAATGTCATCTAAGTGTCAGTGAAAAATCTACTTACAACGCTCACAATGTTGACGAACGACAAAACTGTACAAAAGCATATCAGATGTTAGTAACGGAGAAGTTAGTATAGGCAATGTTTCACGCACCATGCAGCACTGTCTGAGACAGAGAGAGAGAGACAAAAAGAGAGAAAATGACAGAGAAAGAGATACCAAGGCAAGTAGGGTTGGTAAACAGGGGTTTGCAGTCTTAAGAGGTCAGCATGGTTGCATCGTCGTGGCAACACAGTCACAGCACTTTGCACCAGTCTGACTGAAATACCAAGGCAAGTAGGTGGCAATACAATACCGGGAATCCCAGCCAGGCAAGTAACCTTTGGCCGGGGGTCTCTACAACAGTGGTTCCCAAAGTGGGGTCCGGGACACCCCAAAGGGGTCCTTGAGGGAGTTCCAGGGTGTGCCCAGCTAAATGATAGTCTGGAACCAATTGGACCCTTATGGGTCTGTAACTCTGAGTGTACAAATGAAACCATTTGTACACTCTCAGAGTTAAATTAATATTGATTTTACAATATAAATTGGGGGTCCCAGAGATAGAAATGCCATTAAATGGGCGTTCCTAGACTAATGCATGTCAAACTGGGGGTCCTTGAAATTAAACGGTTGAGAATCACTGCTAGAGCCGTAAAAATCTTCTTTTATGATGGTCCCTGGCATGTCTTTTCAAATGGGGGTCTGCGGGCTAATTAGTGTCAATTTGGGGGTCCTTGACATGAAAAAGTTTGAGAACCACTCTACAAGACTGAAGCTACGTAAATAAATAAGTAAATACAATTCAGGTTCAGAGCAATTATTGTACAATATCTAATATTTATAAAGTATAGGAAACGTGTTGGTAACCTTTTGGCATTAGCTGGCATTACGGCAAACAGTGAGAGATATTCGCCGTGGATTGAAATGTGTTGCTTAAGAGTGTAAACATGGTATATCACGGTTCTGTAGTGCATTCAATTGACAGGTTTAAGATTAATGATAGTTAGTCAGGCACAGAGTCAGCACTTAACAATATTCTATAGGTTCTCACAATATAAAAACCAACACTGTCTACATACGGACCAACATCACAGAACAATATTTTTTTCAAGCTACAGAGATGCACCAGAGGGATTTTGACTTGCAACTCGAAACAATCACGCCACGACAGCCATCACCGAAACGGAACGAGCACTGAGGCCAACCGTTGGCATAATAGCAAAGGTGATATGTATCGAAGCTGTTTGTATTCTCCATATGCAGACCGCGGCCATCTTACCATATAAGTTAATGGCGAGGTGCTACCTAGGTGCAACTTCCATTGGCAGCCCATACATCCAAACAGAAAAGTCCTGTCTGATTGTATTAAACAACGTCAAACTCACCAACACCAGCTGTACGGAAAGCTTGAACTATCCTCAAAGTGTTTGTTTCATAAAAATCCACTGTATACATGTTATGAGCTACTTTGTGTCCTTGCAGGTGATTCTTTTTCTAAGTGCTGGAGTTTGGAAGTGCTTGTTAGATATCACTCAACTGCCCTGCGTGATGGAAACATGGCCGCGGTCTGCAAATGATCAATAGCCTACACTCAACGGGTCCATATCACATCGTTGGTCGGGTACGTATACAGCTGTTCCACTCAGCATATAACGTATGTTGAGAGACCCCCATTTGTCTACTCTTGCGGCGCAGTGGGAGGATCCTCTTCTTTAGCTTCCAACTTCTCGTCTTTCTTCTCATCCGTCTCTTCTTTTCCAGGTTCTCCAGGCGGAGGAGGAACCTCCGGCTTAGCCTCCTTCTCCTTGGACTCCTCCTCCTCCACGAGCTGCGTGATCTCTGGGACGTCCTGTTTGTTGTCGTCGAGGTCTTCTTCCTCCACCGCAAGAACGACCTCCTCCGGCTTCGTCTGGCTCTCCTCCTCCTCCTCCTTGCGAGGGCTGTCGGTCTCTGCGTTGGACTTCAGGGGTTGCTCCTCGTCGGGGTTGTCTTGCCCGAGGACGGCCTGCGTTTTCATCTGGATCTCGCTGTCCTGTTGCTGGAGAGGGGTGTCTTCCTCGGCCCGTTCCGCAGCCTCCGCCGCCTGCGCGCCTCCGTCCTCCTCATCCACCCCCCTGCTTTTAGAGAGGATCTCCAGGAGCTTGGGCGACATGAAGTAAGGCCTCGCAGCGGAGCCATCGTTTCTCTCCAGGTCCTCACCTTTTTGAGTGCGCGTGTGTGTGTGCGCGTGTATGTGTGTGCGTGTGTGTGTGTGTGTCAGTGTATTGATTGATTGAGCCAACGTAAAAATTCAGAACGGAACAAAATGATGTGGAGGAAAATGTAAAAATAAAGCGGGAATAAAGGTGTGGAAATAAAGAGAAGAGAATGTGATCACATGGAAGGGAGAGATAAGACAAAGAGAAGAGAAGTCAGAAACATGTCAGGAACAAACGGAGACCAAAGCAGTGATTAAAAAGCACAGAGGCCGATATTAAGATCACTCTGCGGAAGGAAAAGGATTTCACACTAAAACACCGTAGTTGTTCTCCGATGACTTCAAACAATCAATCAATGACTATGAAGGAGTCACTTACAGAAGCAGAGGAAGAGCGTGTCCACACACATGGCATACACACTGAAGAAGCCATGGGCGATGAGGTAGGAGCCCACCACGACCGTCTGGAATCACACAAGAATCAAAGTCAAAGTCGTACGATTTGTCACACACGTTACCGCAGTGAAATTTGACCCATCTCCTGGAGCGGAGCCAAGTTGATTTGACCCCCCCAAACCAACCCATTGAGTGCCAAGCAGGGAGGCATTGGGTCCCATTTTTACAGTCTTTGGTATGACCCGGCCGGAGATCGAACCCTGACTTCCCAGTTTCAGTTTCAGTTTTCAAGGCCACTGTCTCCATCACAGTGTTACATTACCCCATTAAGACCTGGAACGCATCTGTGTCACCTTAGCTTTTAACCATATTAACCATTATTTTAAAATTTGAAAGTAGCAGATATACAAGGTCAGATCTGCTATTTTTGAAAATGTGTGCAAATCTTTGAATATAAATTCTTTCACAGCAACCTTTTTAAGTAAAATCTTTGCTTCTGGGGGTCCCTGGAACAACATTTGTTCAGATGGGGTTTGGTGACCAAATACATATCATTCTGGGGGTCCTTGGCATAAAAAGGCTTGAGAACCACTGACATATAGAAGACATTTGTAGAAGCAGGTCCTAATGTGTTAAAAGAAAGCTGCTGCTCTGTTTTACACAGTTGACAGAGATGGAATAGAGGCATCTTGTTCTCTGGTTGTCTACGGCTAAATCTCCATAGCAGAGTCTTGAACCAAAAGAGACGTTTCTCACCAATATGGGCACCCAGTAGTAGTTGAGAGACGGAGCGGCATCTTCTACGGCTTTAATCCTTCCAGAGAAGAAGAAGAAAGAGAAGACCCCTGTATCGAAACAATTACAAACACAATTTTAGGCATTTTGTCTCTTATCCAGGGTGTCCGCCATGGTAGCCATATGTTGGTCAATCACTCGCATCAACTGAAACACGAGTACTCATATCGGCCCGGGTTTGCCCCAAATGGTCACGCCCGTACAGTACAAATATCGACCGTTTATTAATAACTACACCTTGCAGGCCTACTGTAATGGATCAACTAAAAAATGTAACGTATTTCATGTGGATATCAATTATGGGATCTTGCAAATGAAAATACAAACACACACCTAATAAATTGTGTAGGCCTACCCTTTGCTACTGGCGTGTAGTTCCATGACATTAATTCCCGTCTGGAGGTCAACAAAGGGCTCTCAATCCTGCCCTACAAAGCCAAAGTAACTACGTTTTTCGACACACTGGCCTAAGTAGCCAATTTAGCACTGCCTGCGATTTACATCAGTTAAATTATTTACGCAGTTACTGCACTTTGGCTTTGGAAGAATAATGCATTTAATTTATTGACAGGTAACAAATGATAGAGTTGCAGCGTGCTGTATTTTGCGTGTCTTAAGTACCAGGTCTTATTACTTAACTTGAGTAAACTAAAGACCTGGAGGCGTGATCAATGCCATTTGGCTATTCCGAGTGGCCAAAGAGCATTGATCACGCATCCAGGTCTTTAGTTTACTCAAGTTAAGTAATAAGACCTGGTACTTAAGACACGCAAAATACAGCCCTATTAGGGTTTTACGTGTCACTCATAGTAGCACGTCAAGCTCGAGTCGTGACCCCTTTGGTGCAAATCCGGGGTGAAATCGGTGCTCGCAACTGAGACAGAAGGTGGCGGGAATTAGAAGGCGTACAGGGAGAGTGAAGTGTAAACTAGTGTGTAGAGGCTTTTTGAATTAGAAATAGGAATAATTCTAAAGCTTCTCACAATACGGTAGATTTCCTACTTTGACATAATTTATAGACAACACCATTACACTAAGTATTTCCTTACCCACAATTCCAACAATGAGGAGCTTTCCAAGGAACAGCAGAAAGTCAGTCACTTTGTCTAAAACAGCCACCCTGCATACAAGATTAAATTCAAATGAAAGTAAAACAGATTAGGAAAACAATAGGAAAACAAACAAACAAAGGAAATACATTCTGATTAAATTGCATGTTAAAGATTAATTCATATTAATTTAAACCAGTGGTTTTCAACCAGTGGTCCGGGGACCACCAGTGGTCCTTGAGGGGGTTCCAGGTGGTCCCCAGCTAAATCATGAGATAAACTAGAAAAGTCGCAATTTTGAAAAATTGCAAAGTGTGGTTGCCGCAGTCGCTTACATAGGCTCCTCCCACTAATATTGTCTAAAACATAGATTGGTTACATAACCAACAACAGCCAATTAGCTACTACAAACATTATGCAAAGCTTGGAGCATCACAGCAGAAGTTAGGTAGGTTACTCCAGAAAAAGAAAAATAAGAAAGTGTGACAATAACTATAGTCTGGCAACCACACTAATAATAATAGACCTTGGTATGAAAACCACTGATTTAAACCAAAGCTTGAAGGTGATAGATCCTCTTGCAGAGGAGGAGGAACCCTACCTGACAATGTTCCTCATGAGAAGGAAGAAGGCGTCTCGTGCTGAGGTACAGAAGCTTTTGCCATAGATGGCAACCTAGAGAGAAAGTAATTCATGTCAATTGTACAAATATAAACTTGGCTTTTCTATAATACAAAAAGTCCAAAACCCTCACCATAATGTATGCATTTCTGTTGATGAACTTGATACACTTCTCCAGGCACCAGAAGCAGCACTTTAAGCAACTCAGCAGGAACTTGGCACACTTGTTCTCAGCACCTGGGCAAAGAGGTAAAAGCAACAATAATGCATTGTGTGACCATGTATTATTTATTAGAACACAATCAATCACACCACAAATCTATGCAGTCAATTAACCCTGGAGCAATCTGGGAACCCACCGGCAAAACAAAGACAGCGCTCTGTTTTCCTTTGAATTTGCCTCTGGGGGCAGCGGCACCAAACTGAATGTGGATAGCAGGATGTTCGCCCCATAGACATATGGGGCGCGTGTCAAAATTGAAGGCACAATATTCCAGAGATTCCTTGCGTGCGTAACAGAAGTCCCGGAAAAGACACGTTGTGATTGGACACTACAGTAGTCACTTTAGTGGCAGCGAGAGACATGGAGGAGTCGCATGAGCAGGTCACTTGGGCAGCGACCGAGTGGAATAGTAAGAGTGGCGACACGCTTTGATCTCGCCACAAAGCGGGGCTATAGTTCCAAACATTGGAACTATCCCATTGAGATAGAATGAGCACTTCCGTATACCATTATTAGAATGGGAGTCAACACTAGTGTCGTACTATTCCACTCTGGGCAGCGATGCAGTGTGCCTTCAGCAAATGCCTTCAGCACTTCCGCTTGACTTCCTGCCTTCAATGGAGACACGTCGCTCCAATGAACTGCTGCGGCCAATGAGGCATCTGTTTTTTTTAAATAACTATGGTTGGCCCGTTTGTTTCCGCCTTAGGCCCTCCTCTTCCGGTGGGGCGCCAATGTTTTCATTCCCACTAACAACAATGTATGCACGTTCTGAATGATTCAGAATAGCGTAGCTCTGAATCTGAATTGGCACTGTGGTGCTACACCACATCTCTTTGCCGAAAACAGCTGATCTACACGCTCACAACACAGAATCTACAAACCTACAGTACATTGACCTGTATCTCTCCTGTGTTTCAGGCTCAGTGCTTTTGCTATTATGACACCGAATCTTGCCCCCGGGGATCAAGAAAGGTTGATCTTATCTTATCTTATCCAGAGTATATATATAGACAGAGTTACGCAAACTCCTTTCACTTCAAGGGGCCAGCCAGTCTCCTACATAGACTTCTATTGTGAATGGGGACAACAAATAGGGACAATTAAGTCCTGGACCGGAATTAGGCAGAAATGCATTGGACTCAGGCAACAGCTAAAATAAAAAAAAATGTCGACTAAATCACCTGTAGATTTAGTCGACTAAAATCTTATGATATTTAGTTGGCTAAAACACTAAAACATTCTGGGTGACTAAAATGTGACTAAAACTAAATTAAAACCATTCAAGAGACTACGACTAAAACTAAAATCTCACTTTTCTGCCAAAAACAACACTACCCCCAATATCGTAACTCTTCTATTAGATGGCTCTGATCTTATCCTACTGTAACCCTTGTGGATCCGAGTCAATGAGTCAAAACAGCTGATCTACAAGTTCACAACACAGAATCTACATTAATGCCAGCTTACCTTTCAACTTGTGATCCAGGTATTCTAAGATGACCCTGACGACCTGCACCAGAGACAGAATGAGGGAGCCGAAAGCCAGAGAGCCTGTGTGATACCTGGAGGGCAAAAAACAGAACAGTTTAAAAACCCCTTTAGACCTGAGGCCGATGCTAAAAATAAAAAAGTCTTCTAAATCCTAAAAGTTTTCTGAAAAACCCTAAGTTTCTGTCAGTGGTTCTCAACCTTTATCATGTCAAGGACCCCAAGAATTATCTGTATTTGGCCGCGGGCCCCCATCTGAAAATATGTTTTTTTCCAGGGACCCCCCCAGAAGCAAAGATTTGAGTTAAAAACGTTTGCTCTGAAAGAATATATATTCAAAGATTTGCGGCACAATTTCACAATTTTTCAAAAATAGCTAAAGTATAACATAAAAATGCTTAAAAGTCAAAACACCAGAAGGGGTTCCCGTCCTGAATGGGTTAAGACAAAGTTACAAGATGTTACAAAGTTACGCACACACGCACACGGCCTACCTGAGAGCCCTTCCCAGGGAGGAGAAGATGGGATAGGCGGGGATGTCGTCGGGCTTCTTGAAGGCCCAGTAGTAGGAGGCGAAGGCGCCGGCCAGCGTCACCTGACCCAGGGCCGTCACAAAGTTGGCACACCAGAAGAAGAGGAAGATGTTGTAGAACTGGAACAGGATGAGGTATTTGTGGTAGAGCGTCTCGCCGCCGTAAAAGGCAAACAGGCACTCTGCGTCAGTGCACTGGGCTGAGATGTTGGAGGTGTTGAATGTCTGGAGGAAAGACAAGGGAAAATATGAATGATGTTGAGTATATATATACTGCCCTACAAAGCCAAGGTGCAGTAACTAACTACGTTTTACTTTTTGGACACACAGACTTATTTGTGTGTCCCAAAGATCAAATTAGCCTTTGTGATTTTGGTGGATAAAAAAAGAAAAAGTAAACCTTTCAAGACTGTTTTCTCAACTCGCTGTTTTCTGCAAGACATTACTCTATAAGCCATATCTCCAAAACTGGTGGGTCAAACTGAACAACCAATATGTCAATTTGAAGCTATGATTCCCACTCTAATTGCAGTCCCTCAGTCAAATTTAGTCTAGTTTAGTTACACATCCATTACACATACACATCTAGTGGCATACCTTGGGATCGCAGGTGTCTCTGGAGAACTCGCATTCAGAGGTGTTGAACACTTTGTAGACCTGCTCGTTGGAGGTGGACAGGAAGCTGGTCACAGCACGGGTCAAGGATCATTTCATCTCACTAGAGGATACTGTAGTACTTAGAAGTGTTGATTTTGACAGCAAAATTAGAAAATTGTCAGTATATTTAGACTCAGTTTTAGTCACCGTAGCTTAGTTCTTTATTTAGTTTGCCTCAGTGAAAAATAAAATCGTCATAGTTTTAGTCGGCAAAATCAACACTGATTGTCCTGCATGACTCAAAGAGCAGGGCATTAACAATATATCAGCGTTGAGGGTATTGATTCTCTCTTGGGCCCCCCTGTGCTAAAAATGAAAACACTCTTTGCGCTTCAATGCAGTTTACATTTAAGCATCCGCCAATAGCTTTGTACAGTACATAGGACTGCGGCGGTATGGAAAATGCATTACTGCATTTGGGTGGTTAACCAAACCAAAATGTGCAACATTTGGCTCAGAAACTAGGTCAACCCCTTCCCCTCCCCCTCCCATGCAAGTGACGACAAAGTTCAGTTCCTCTATAAACCCACAGGATGTACGTACATATAAGACTGCCAAACTAAGGAATAATTATAATGTTCATGCCGGTAAGCTTACATAACTGTAGTGTAGACGGTATGCGCATGACGTCATAGGATGATTCCTATCTGCATTGCATTATTATACAACGTTAAACTACGTTAAAGTCACTTTGCCACTCGATTTGCCCAAACATTGGGTCGGTGGTTTATCTTTTGTTTCATACATTGTGTTTATTATTATTATTTCAAAATAGTTTCAAGCTAAAATGTTCATGCATTAAAAACTAATTTCTATTTTTATTTTTTCAGTAATTCTTTTAAGAAATAAAAGAAAGATCTAATAAATTAGAACAACAAATGTTAAGTAGTAGTGAAAATAGCCGATCTACAAGCTCACAACATTTGCTCTTGTAGATCGGCTATTTTCACTAGTTTTGGTCCGGTTGCAAACGTCTAATTTCTCTTTTGGTTCTCGAGCTAAAATGTGAACCAGTACATTACAGCAGGGGTTCCCAAACCATTTCATGTGAAGGACCCCCAAATTGACACTAATCAGCCCATGGACCCCCATTTGAGCCACATAAGAGAAGATTTTTTACGGCTCTAGCAGTGATTCTCAACCCGTTTAATTTCAAGGACCCCCAGTTTGTCATGCATTAGTCTACGGACCCCACATTTAATGGCATTTCTATCTCTGGGACCCCCAATTTATATTGCAAAATAACTGTTAGTTTAACTGAGTGTACAAATGGAACCAAATGGACCCGTTAGGGTCCATTCTCAGAGTTACAAACCCATAAGCGTCAATTTGGTTCTAAACTATCATTTAGCTGGGGACCCCCTGGAACTCCCTCAAGGACCCCTGGGTGTCCCCGAACCCCACTTTGGGTAGCAGTGCGTTGCATCTCTTTTCACAACATTAGGATACACTGCAGTGATGGCCCAATAGGCGATCACGAGAGCCAGGAGGGCAAAGGTCAGCAGTGGGTAGAACAACGATGACATCACATTCCCGACAGCTCTGCAAGAGAAAACAGAACAACAGAATGATGATACTTGGTGGTTTTGTGAATCAATGGCTCTCTTCAAAACAAACAAACAAGCAAACACAATGTTTAACCACTAAAGCCCTATATATTTCGTTGTACAACAAGTATACAAAATAGATCTATGAGCTTGTACAAGGTAATTTATTTTTTCAGATATTTTTCATTGAGGTTCTGACCGTTCACATTTGTTCAGTTGTAGTATATAATTTGTGTAGAACTACAGTTGGTAGTAAAGGCTTGTATGAGACTGACCTGCTGGCTTCCTTGATGAGGGCGATCGCAATGAGCACTCTCTTCCGGAGGAAGATGAGCAACAGGATGATCACCCCTTCCACAATCGCCAAGATGATCACTGGGCAAAAAGAAGAACAACAAGCGTCATTGCAGGCCCAGGCCGTAGCGTAACGGTCTGGGCACCGGACTGGTAATCCAGTCGCAGTGTGCCGCGGGTTCGACTCCCGGACCCGACACGGCCTTTACTGCATGTCATCCCCCCATCTCTCTCCCGTTTCCTGTCAGCCTACTGTCTGTCCCTTCAAAAATCAATAAAAGGCGTAAGCCGCAAAAAAATATCTTAAAAAAACAAAAAAAACAAGCGTCATTGCAAAAAGGACAGTGATGTCATTGGGCTCCGTACGCCTTTTCCAACCAGTCATTGGTCTGATATGTGGAAAACGACCGGATTAAGATTGGCAGGGTTTGAGGTAGGTTGTCGTTGTCGGAACTCTCTTCTCCCACCCAAAGGCACGTCGAAGGAATAGTTTAGGTTTTTATTAACAATGTGGCACGAGTTACAATAGTTGTAGCCTGGGGTCCACCTATGCTTTCTATGGCATAGGCAGCTCCCGGCAGGATCCGCAGGGAGAATCTAGACGCAGCTGCGTGACATGAGACTAATTAATTAGAGCGACAGAGAGAGAGAGGAGTGTACGTATGTGCGTCAATTTAACAAAGGTGCAAGGCACGGTGGCACAGTTGGTAGTGCCGTCGCCTCACAGCTAGAAGGTCCTGGGTTCGATTCCCGCTTGGGACGCTGTGGGTGCTGGCGGTGTGTTTCCTCCTCCGCGTCATCAGTGCCCATACCCGAAGGCCGGTTGGCGAAAGGGCCTTTCTGTGTGGAGTTTGCATGTTCTCCCCGTGTCCCCTAGGGTAGGTACCCTCACAAAAAACATGCAGTAATCCTGGTCACTAAACTGCCTCCCCCTGGCCAGCCGGGGCGCCTGATGGAGGTGAAAGGAACTGGTTGGAATAATGTGTTCCTTCCACGTGCTACGTCCAACCAGGGAAACTCCCCCCTGTCAGGTGTAAAGGAGCAACTTGGACACTCAGGCATGAAGGAAGCATGAGTTCAAGTCCGTTGCTCTCCCCTTGTCCCCCATATATGGGGGACTAGGTTGGTGGAGGGTGTGTAGAGCCCAGGATCACATTAGATGATTGACACAGGGGTGAAAAGTGGGTTACAAAATCGTGGGATAAAAAATATATATAAACAAAATAAAAAAATAACTAAGGTGCAGACGATCAGAAATCAGCAGAGAGTGATCGACGTTTGCGCTACTTGGTCCCAGAAATAAAAACGTCTGGGTTTCCGAGGCTACAATAGTAGTGGTACAGTACAGAGATGCATGGAACATATTTAGAGTCACATGGTACAATTCTCCAAAAATAAAATCAGGTGTTTTGAAGGCCTCTGGGACCCGAGGCGTGAACCGGATGTAAACAAATGCCATGTAGAGACTGCCGATTCGTCATTTCTTCCACACAGCAAATACATTTTGTGATGCGAATCATCAGTTCTTTAGTTACGGGCCGTTGAATAAAGCTTGTTCTAAAACGGTTAGTCCCAATACTTTGATTCTGATTTCTAATGATTTCTCATTAGACCACGTAGTAAATCTCACAATAATCTACACCTTAAATCAGTTCATATCAATCCCAGGTGCGTTAGTGAACTAGGGAAGGGAAGCGCTTGATTGCTTTACAAACTCTGGCCATGCGGGCGTCTAAGCACCGCTCGCGCTAATATGACTGTGAATGTGTGTCTCCGGGCAGCCTTGTAAAGACAGCAAGCGCCTCCTATTCCTGGCTGGCTGGCTGGACTCCCTGAGTAAACAAGGAAGCGGCTCTCTCTGGTGGGCGCAAAGTGTACCGGTAACCACTTTTGTGAATTAGGAATAGTTTCATGATGTTAATATTGCTTATTGTTTGTAACCGTTTTAGAAAAGCAATAAGCCACACGATGTCCCAGCTTACCATGTATTCTATAATGTCTGAGAGGGTTGGAGACTCACCACGCCTCTCAGCCATTATAAACCTGAGACCTCTCGTGGCTTATTGCTTTATTTTGACCAAAAATGCAATCTTGGAAAATAGTCCTGAGGTCAATGCGTTTTTGGAAATCAATTTACATTGAAGCGGACTTAGACGGACCTTTCACTGCCGGTCCATTCCCGGTTCTATCAGTCTCCTAGCAAACCTAGAACCATTCATATGTTGGCAGAGAGCGATCTTCTGACCACTGAAAAACGCGGTTCTGACGTCCTGGGGGCCGTCAATGGCGGTTAAGTGTTGGATTTGGTCTGACGTCCATAGAGTGACAGAATGCTTACTGAAGGCCAGCCAGGTCTGTCTGATCTGCAGGTAGACAGAGAAGTCCGTCTGCACGCCTAGGTCACGGATGGTAACGTCAGCTCCAGGCCCTCCATTCAGACTCCTGTACTCCATGAAGCAGTGGAAAATACCTGAAACACACACATAATGATATCCAAGTTAAAAAATATATAATTGTCATGACATTTGGAGGGCAGATCAGTCTAAGCAAAAACTATACTTTGCATGTTATTTTGGACATGCTAAAGAGAAAAGAATGTGTTTTTTTTATATACATGCCCAGACATATGAGACTTACCATAACCAATGACGAGAATGACCGATACAATCATCACCCAGATCATGACACCGGCCAGGAACCGCAGCAGGACAATGAAGATCAGGCTGACTATCATGGCTATGAGCAGACCACTGTGGAGAGTGGACACAAACACAGGGGTTTTAACCAGGCCGACTATCATGGCTATGAGCAGACCACTGTGGAGAGTGGACACAAACACAGGGGTTTTAACCAGGCCGACTATCATGGCTATGAGCAGACCACTGTGGAGAGTGGACACAAACACAGGGGTTTTAACCACTTTCAACCCAGTTTCATCAAAAACGTAAAAGAAATGCAAGAAGGCCTTTTCATACATAGCCCAACAAGCGCTGTGTGCTTGTAGATCGGATATTATCACCATTCATCTCACGACGAAGTATACAGTCTAGGGCGTAAGGGAGTGGTCAACTTTACATTGCATTATGACAAAAAAAAGGTTGTGGTTAATCTAGACTTCCTGTCAGGTCAGCAGAATCTAAAGTCTAAATAAATAATTTAAAATGTGTAACGGTGCAATGATATTTAGTGTTGTTTAATTACTTTTCTTTAAGCCAGTTTGGGCGGGAACCCCTTTTGGTGTTAGCATTATGTTATAATATAGCTATTGAAAAATAGCAGATCTACAAGCTCATAGCGCGCCACCGAGTGGCGCGCTACGAGCTTGTAGGTCTGCTATTTTTGAAAAATCAAAGAACGACTGACATAGAAACATAGCTTTTTCAGAAAACTGTCAGGATTTAGAAGACAATTTTAGAATCTGATCTCAGGTCAAAATGGGTTAAGCCAATTTCAAATCTTTGCAAGTAGTTATCAATTCTGTACAGCAATTAACAGAATCCAGTGGCTTCCTCGGAAATCAAACAAACCAAGGTATGGATTGGAACATGGTCGTCAGTAATGTCAAATACACTTCTAATCAATGGGCTAAGCATGCCAGACCACCAGTGTCATCCTTTAAAGTCCAAAGAATGATGAGACTCACAGCAGAATCCAATGCCAGGACTGAGTGTAGTCTTCAAAGATCCTCATGGCCACCTGGCGAGCTTCAACAACCACATTGGACTTCCTGTGGAGGAAAAGAAATGCAAGATATTTCCCAGTTCCAACTTCGGAAGATATGAGAGATGTTTAATTTCAAGGTTCATCTAAAACAGTGGTTCACAGGCAATTTTCATAATTTTAGGGGTTGTTAGTTTGAGAACCACTGATCTCTAGAGGGCATTCAATATTGCATATTTACAACCTCTGTGGTTGTAAATAGCACTCTAAAACAGATACCTCACGCTTGTGAAGGAACATGCTATCCTTCCCAGTTCGCTCTCTGCTGAACAGGCAGACTAACCTGTAGGAGGCGATAGCGCAGCGACAGGCAGCACAGGTGTTACCCATGATACTAATGAAGGCTCTGTTCCATTCTGGTCAAACAAGAGTCAGGGTGCTGCTATTGAGCGTGTTGGCTCACTGGAAACACTGCTACACCAGTGGGTCAGGGTGCTGCTATTGAGCGTGTTGGCTCACTGGAAACACTGCTACACCAGTGGGTCTCAAAGTGTCCAGAGTGGGTTCCAAATGGCCCCGTACGGGTGTGTAACTGTAACCACGACTCACTTTGATGCGTCGAGCAGATCAGTGGCGCTGACATTCTTCCCCTCTCCGTCATTCAACATGGTCTCGTTGCCCACCACCACCACCCCGCCCTTCATCGTTCCCAACGCAGGGAGGCAGCGACGTGTGACTGGGGAGGAAAGACGTTTCACAGATAAACAATAGCACCATATACCTGTACACAGTACACAGCGAGTGTATGATACAGTATGAGTAAATATTATTGCTATCGGGCATAAAGCATGTACCGGTATATTTTTAAATCCCACTGACGGACCTAACCACATTCACTTTAAAAATGTTTCAAAAAATATAATATATATAAAAATAGCTAACATCGCAACATGTTGTGAGGTTGTAGATTGATGCTATTGATTGCTACTTCCATTACTTGAAATACTTGTGCATGACACGCCATTGATTTACCCCCGAAACATAAAAAGATTAAATACGGGCCCAGGCCGTAGCGTAACGGTCTGGGCACCGGGCTGGTGATCCAGTCGCGGTGTGCCGCGGGTTCGACTCCCGGACCCGACACGGCCTTTACCGCATGTCATCCCCCCCATCTCTCTCCCGTTTCCTGTCAGCCTACTTTCTATCCTTTAAAAAATCAATAAAGGCGTAAGCCGCAAAAAAATATCTTAAAAAAAAAAAAAAAAAGATGAAATACGGGGATACAGGTTTTATGCCCAACAGTGACTGACGATACGCAGGTGACTGGTGACATGGAATTTTACTCACAGGGTTTACTGGGCATGAGCATGGCGGGGCAGAGGCCATCCCTAAGGATCTCAGGTACACTCTGAAATACACACCAGACGCACATCAGGAGGAATCATACTGTACACAGCAAAACTGTGTAGGCGTCATTAAACATGTAACCTTTTACAGTCTCACACCCCAGAACATCAAACATATTTGTATTTTTAATAGCACATAACCCACCATCATTTCTTTTTTTATGTAACTCACCAATTTGGTGAAGTCCACACCTTCCTTACAGAATTGTTTGTAATACTCCTGGTCTTCTGCCGTGCTTAATTGTGAGACCGCTTTGAGCAATGTGAGGTGCTTCGTAGGACATTTTTCCACACATAACTGTATGCAGATAGATAGATAGATAGATAGATAGATAGATAGATAGATAGATAGATAGATAGATAGATAGATAGATAGATATCATTAGTAGTAGTAGTAGTAGTAGTAGTAGTGGGTTTGTAACTCAGTAGTGGGTCTGTAACTCTGAAGGCCTATTCATAGTCTGGATTTTCGGTGGTGAGGTGACCACCGCTCCGGTGGTGAGCTGACCACCGGAGCTAAAATAACGTTGAGCGGTGGTGAGTAAAAACAGAGAGCAGGGCTGGAGCGGTGGCGGTGGTTTGCTCTTCATCGCGGCTCGTGACGTCATGTTGTAGTTCGGTGGTCACCCCACCACCGAAAATCCAGACTATGTATGAGCCTTTAGTGTACAAACAGACCCTAACGGGTCCGTTTGGTTCCATTTGTAAACTCTCAGAGTTAAATTAACATTGATTTTACAATACATTGGGGTCCCAGAGATAAAAATGCCATTAAACATAGGGGTCCGTAGCCTAATGCATGTCTCAAACTGCTAGTGCTTGAAATAAAAAAGGTTGAGAATCGCTGCTAGAGCCGTAGAAATCTTCTCTTATGGGGGTCCCTGGCATATATTTTCAAATGGGGGGTCCGTAGTCTAGTTAGTATCAATGTGGGGGTCCTTGACATGAATAAGTTTGGGAACCACTGGTGTAGGGGCATGTCTGACCTGTGTGGTAGGACACTGGAACTCAAGCAACGTCAGGGGACTGGCACACTTCAGGATGTTGAAATAGAACAGCAGGTGCTTCTTCCTGTTGAGCAGGAATGACAGAGAACACTTTTAAATAGGGATGGAGCATAGCGGCCAATGACGTCATAAATCTAATCACACAACGTTGGCACAAACATGTCGGTTTAAAAGTGTATTGATACCTGCCAACCAGCGGCTGCCCGGGGAAACAAAATGACAGTTTCTTCAATATACTTTTCCGAAAGTTAAAAGGTAATTTGCCTTCCATCTGTTAGAAAAGTACTGTATTTGAAGGCCTAGTAAAATGTAGAGCAAGTGATGTTTCTTTTGGTTAAATAAACATGCATTTTCTGTTTATAAAGAGCTGAAGAGACATGGAGATTATAACTTAATTATTACAGTACTATTCATAATATAAAGCCATTTAACAGTTATTGCACATTAATGAATGGTTGAGTTAATGATAAGCAAAAATATTTGTAACTTTTGTCACCATCATTGAATTTTAGATGGTTGTGGTGGTCAGCATACCAGTTTTGTTCAGAATTTGTCGTCTCACGTCTTTCCACAAATATTACGCTCAATAGTGGTCTCGATAAAAGCTCGGATCAAGAAGCAAGATCGACGATAAGGTGCTCCTTATCAATATAAATTAACGAGCTCCATCCCTACTTTTACATAGGAGGCATCAGAAGTACTGTACAGTATGCATTGATTCAATCTCAAGGCCTAAATTGCTGCTAATAGTACATTTTAGGACAGGTCTAATAAACCATAGAATTATCTTTTTTTTTTTTTAAGTAAGTGGTGCAACTCTGTGTGGGGGTCCCCGGGGGGGAGTTCCAGACCCACAGGAACACACCCAGGGTGCTGGCCCGATTCCGGCGAGCCGCCCCGCGTCCGAAACGGTTGAGAAATGACAGAGTTACTGTGTGGGGGTCCCTCTACTGTACTGTACTGTACTGTCACTGTACTGTACCGGCACACCTGAAATCACCATATATACAGTTAATATGTGCGTGTGTGTTTGTGTGTGTGTGTGTGTTAGGTTGCGCACAGGTGGTGAAAAACAATCATTCTGTTTTCGTGCTCACACATACCCAGGCAGAGACCCAGCCAGGCAGAGACCCACACACATAATCACTTAAGGAAGTGGTTTGCACCACTTAAAAAAATTAAACACAGGTCTAAAGATGAGAGAACTTACTCTAGAGGCGTTCCCTCCTGGCCACAGAACTGTCCCCTGCTGTCTGTGGGGTAGATGACCTTCCTAGGGTCACCCTGGGACCAGGCTATACATGGAAGACAAACATGAGTGTGCTTTTTTTTTTTTTAAAGGATCCGTGGCTATAAGACAAATATGCATTTTAACACATTATAATTGCCATCTTTAACTAAAAATCAAATACATTTTAGTTAAATAACCCATTTAGACCTGAGGACAATTCTACAAATGTCTTCTAAATCCTGTTTTCTGAAAAACCCTATTCACATTTTCACGATTTTTCAGAAATAGCAGATCTTCAAGCTCGTAGCACGGCACTCGGTGCCGCGCTATGAGCTTGTAGATCTGCTATTTTTCAATAGCTAAAGTATAACATAATCCCGCCCAGAATGGGATGAACAAATAAATAAATCTTTAAAACATTTAAGACTTTCACTCAAAGTCAACAACTCCCATTGCTAGTGGATGATGGAATATGTCCATGTGTGGTCCAGCCCTATGGAATTTATGGAATGCATGTTACAAAGTAATTAAAATATTGCTTTGATGCTCATATCATACTTAGGTATGTATTAAGTTGTTTTTTAAAACAACTTGGTGGTCCGTGGCTCAAATGCATAATACATAATGGACCATGATATGAAAAGGGTTGATAAAACCACTGCCACCCGGTCAGCAGTGACTAGGGACTACAGTACAAGGGGACTTGGAAAATGTCAGAATTGCTAAATTGAGATGGGAAGCTGATAAAATATAAATATAGAAAATAAAAACTATTAATCATTACATGTAATCATCACAAGGTTCATTTTAAAGGTTGTGTATGCTAAGTAGGCTATGCAAGCTCTCAACATGTAATTCATATAGACTATAAGCAAACACAGGTTTACTGTATGGGTATCGTATCAGAAATCATTAGCGAGGTAGAGGACTCACCAACAATGCCCACAGCAAAGTAGCCTAGTAAGGCTATAATGAAGAGAAGACAGCAGAAGACATCTGTGCAACCCCTGGCAAAGCACAAGATAGAGAGAGCACAGAGAGAGCAGAGAGAGAGAGACGAGAAATGGGAGAAAAAACAATTAGCATTTGTGTTTTTAAAGTCCAGTACAGCATAGTAAATATAATAGGGACGGCAGGGTTAATGTGGAAACTGCAAAGAGAATGAATGATGATGGCAAGACAAATTGTCACAAATTTCTTTACATCTTGGTCTGTTATTATAGCTCAGGGGCAGACATGCATGGCACCACGGCTTGCGTATGTCATTAGAATCACGCACAATCAATTACATTAGTGCCAAAGTTTGGCCAATAAACCTCCAATAAAATATTTATGTGCCCAACATTTTTCAACACACACACACACACACACACACAAAAATACAGTAGCGAAATGGCATGCTTGATGACTTCATGTGGTATGTTCTTCAATTGCTAAATAATAAATAGGAGAACCAAGTCATGCTATTCTCATTCATCTGAGATAATGGAGAAACGAAATGATATCAAGAGCGACCGAAGGGACGTGATTCATAAATTGCAATCCAAAGAGGGAACAAGATAAAAGATATATTCCCGAGCCATCGACCCAGATCTATCTGTTCATCCACTCTATACCAGCACCAGCAGTAGGCCTACTATCCTATATTGATATTTGAGAAAAGCCTGGCTTACACAAATAGGAGTATGAATCGGCCCTAAGAACCAAAACAGAAATTAGGTTTGTATGCATACGTTCTAGTGTTCTCTGCCAAAAACTTAAATTGTTAATAATCGCAATTATTTGTGCGACAATTAATCGTCACATTAAATGTGTAATGTGTGCAACATTTTATCTATAACATACAGAAACATAATGATGGCACAGCTGCACAACTGAAACTGAACAGTAATATGTACTGTAAATTATGTGGTCTTGGTGTGACCAACATCCTGCTAGACTGCCATAATAACACTATGTCACACTGTAATGTCATGTTACACGTGAAATCCACTTGCTGAGACACAGGACACAGCATGGATGAAATCTAGCTGGGTCCATTTTGAGTCCATTACTCCATTTCCAATTCCGATGTAGGACAGTGGAGGGTTCGTCCAAAGGAAAAAATTTCCCTCAGTAATCAATAAAGCTCTGATAAAAGGATATTGGCGGATTCAATAATATCCATTCCATGTTTTATTAGCCTTTGGTCATGACTCATGAGGTTAAACTTAGTAAACAAACTTCTTATTCTCATTACATGTGAGTGTCGGCTATTATTTACTTCATTAACGCATACATACTGTATCGCTGTTTTGTGAATGGCACGTCAGTTTGTGCTTATCACTTTATTTACACGCTATTTACGAACATCTTAGTGAATCAGGCCCAAATTTGCCCAAAATAGGAACGCCCGAGTTAATGTTGTTAAAAGATTGTCACTATTTGCATTGAGACAAGGGAAGTTGACATGGTGACAAGATAGATGTGAACACAGTCAATGGCATCATACTTTTCTAGGTGAAGAGATGGAGACATAACATGAGAAATTGAGAATAGAGACACTCTACCTGTTGTTAATGGGTCCCTTGAAGGTAGGGTCAAACTTCCTGGAATCCCCTGTTTTCGGAAAAGAAATGACATGTTTTGTTATTGTCCACTATAAAGTATACAGTAAGCCACTATTTCAACCTGTAACCAACACGTATGGTCCCTCCACACTGCTGCGTTTTTCAGATTTCTTTAGCTGCGTTATTCCGCCGGTTTTCCGAAAGACGCGTCCAGTTTGCAGTTTTACAGCAGTGGTTCCCAAAGTGGGGTCCGGGGACCCCCAGGGGTCCTTGAGGGAGTTCCAGGGGGTCCCCAGCTAAATGATAGTTAGGAACCTCAACCAAATGGACCATTATGGGTTTGTAACTCTGAGAGTGACGCGTTAGGGTCCATTTGGTTCCGTTTGTACACTCTCAGAGTTAAATTAACATTGATTTTACAATATAAATTGGGGTCTCAGAGATAGAATTGCCATTAAATGGGGTTCTGTAGATAATATGCATGTCAAACTGGGGGTCCTTGAAATTAAACGGGTTGAGAATCAACCAGCGTTCTGGACAACCGGCGATCCGACGTACTCGACACCGGGCACCACACCCTGTGGTGGTGTGGAACGGGTGTGTCAACTTTAAAGTCGGTGGGTCGAACGGTTTACGAGTTACGTTGTGGATTACAGACGACCGTACATACAGAGACTTGGTGCATTTATAGATAGACAATCAGAATTTCATCGTGCTGATTTGTTTACGTATTTTACTATTTTTTTTATTGATTAATCGAAAAAGTAATCAATAGAATAATCACTAAGAAATGTAATCAATAGTTACGGCTCCAAAAGCAAGGACCTTTTCCACAACAAAAGGATTCTCCCATCAGACTGACATGCTTAGCAACCCACAGAATGACTCCCTGGAGACCAACAGCTCCCGGTGAACATTCCCTGCCACCATGGTAACACCTCGCACAGAGGAGAGGAGCAAAGTCACACCATACTATATGTCACACAACGGTTAGGCCTGTCATAATCACCTATAATCCAGTGGTTTTCAACCATTTTCATATCAAGGCAGTCATGTAAATAGGTTTTCAATTAAATGAGTCCCGGGATGGTCTTTTAGATGAGTCCCAGGGTCATCCCACTTCAACGACGTTAGGAGTCATATTTTGCCTTTTTTTTCTTTCTTTTTTTACAAATTGCAGCATTTAACTCTCATTTCATTTTATATGGTTATAATGTGGTTACATTCATGTAGAGAACAGAAGAAGAAATGATTATTATAACTAAAGCTAGCAAAATAAACTAGAATAAAAAACAGTACAGTAGTGCATACCGTGGATGCAGACTTGCAGAGGTCGTTGTTTTAGGCCTGAGACCGATTCTAAAAACGCCTCTAAATCCTGACCTAAGTTTTCTGAAAAACTTCAAATATTGATATAGCAGCATATATTTTTAAAACATTTTTGAATACTGTACATACTGTACAGAACCCAAAAATGGGTTCCCGGCCTGAGGGGGTAAAACACCAAAAGGGGTTCCCGCCCAGAATTGGTTAACTATAAACTGCGTTTTGGGATGAAAAATGCACCCTATTTTAATCTGTCAAGGCCCATTATTTATTCAGCATTTGACCCGCGGGCCACCATTTGATGACATTTAGACTCTTAAACCCAATACTTTGAATATTTTGTTGTGGTTAGATAAACAATTCAATGCCGTATTGATGTGGTACCATCAATACAGAAATGACAATTCTTCTACATTCTGTGTAGACTTATTGCAAATTAAGGAATGCATTTGTTTAACAACAACTTAACTCTTGAGAGTACAATGAAACCAAGTCCATTTGGTTTCATTTTACACTCTCACGAGTTAAAGATCCACTCCATTTAATACCAACTCTCCACTGGCCACCACTGGTTGAAAACCACTGACCTAATCACAATTATTTGACATAATGCCTGGCAATTATTTTTGCATAATCGTCATAATCGTTTCCACGTTGAAAATGTTTCATACATTTTCAAACATTTCCCAAAAATAATAATCTTTGTGAAGCCTAAGAACCCAAACAGAAATTAGATTTGTATTCATACGTTCTAGTGTTCTAGTGTTAATAATCGCAATTATTTGTGCGACAATTAATCGTCACATTAAATGTGTAATGTGTGCAACATTTTATCTATAACATATAGAAAATGGCACATAATGATGGCACAGCTGCACAACTGAAACTGAACATAATATGTAAATGATGTGGTCTTGGTGTGATCCTGCTAGACTGCCATAATAACACTATGTCACACTGTAATGTCATGTCACGTTTAAATTTACACATTTCAACGTGCTGAGACTGCATCTTATAATACTGTCCTCCCTGTGACTGTAATCTTAAAGGCCAAGTGACCACTAATGTAGCTGTCGACATCCCATAATCCACTGTCACAGAGAGAGATACAGTATAACATTTAGTCAATGAGTCACACTCCCCTAGCCTGCATACACGCCCTCAGTGGCATTACTGGCATAACATAACAATAACGGTTTCATTTACCCCCATCGGATACATTTTTGGAGAAGAAAGAAGGCTTACTGGAAACTGTACCATAATATTAACGTCTATAAGGATCCATTTGGTTACTAACTTTCCATCATTTAGCTGGGGACCACCTGGAACCCCCTCAGGGACCACTGGTGGTCCCCAGACTACTGGTTGAAAACCACTGGTATATAATATCACAAGTCCTAACTATGTAAAAAAGAAAAAAAGACCAACAACATCCTAGTTCAACCAGCCAACCTACAGAATTCTTAAAGACTCTTATACGGTACCTTTCTTGCCTTTCATCGTGCCAGCCAGGCAGCCACTATTATTTCTCTCTCTCAGCGTGTTTCATGAACAGATTTGGAGCTTCCTCAGCGTGTTGTGTTGTTATATAGAGAGCTATTTTTTTCTCTAATGTCTCATTTCCTGTATAGTTTGCCACTTTGCCCTCAGTTCTTCACTTCCTTTTTCCTCTCAGTCAAAAAACTATTTCACACTTCAAGTATCAGTCCGCCTTCTATCTGTTTCTATCTTTCTTCCTTTCGTTTGGTGTCATTTCTTCCTCTCTCAACTAAATTTTTGTCAGGGGAGTTGTTGTGACACACACACACACACACACACACACACACACACACACACACACACACACACACACACACAGAGGAGTATTGCGCGGGGGGAATTGAGAGTAGAGAGGGAGGCCTTAATACAAAGATTGGTGGCTTCTTTGTCAGTAAATATAAGGCTCTTAAACTCTCTCTGTTGTCAACTAGCTCAATATTCATATACACAAATCATGTGTCAGTGTCATGGCTCTAATTAGAGCCGGGTGTAGTCAAGTCATCAGTGGGGAAAATGTACTCAGCTGAGCTAGAAACGCAAGGCCTGAAGCTATACATTCTTTAAAACTGGCACAATCATCAGTCATCATAGTACTAGACGTAACAGGACCATGTAACAGGAAGACAGACTTTAGCTAAGTCTTTGTCCATCGAGAGTGACATATGGGGCTTCTCATAGTGTATTCTCAACTTCTGGTTTCTAATCTTAGAGTCAAGACATTCTACTCGTAGACGCATGTAATTTGGCCCAATATCCCTCAGCTTCAAGTGCCATCGCATGCAGTCACCTTCAATTTACAATTGATGTAATTCACGTTTAGTTAAACATACTCAGTCCATCAGGGTCAAAGAAAAAAACCTATGAAAAAAGACAGTTTTTTTCAGCATTTGTAAGACAATGACTTGATTATTTTGCTATGTGCGTGAGTGAGTGACACTTAAGAGGCGGCATGCTGAGCTATACGGTTTGATGCATGTGAGATAACACCATCCTAAATGTTCACTCAAAGCACATCATGCTGATACAATGTTGGCAATGTGGCATGCCCACCTCTACTGCCATGTGACATGATACGATTCGCCATTCCATACAGGACAGTGCTGGTTACTTGACCATCGTCCTCCTCCGGCGCTGACTGACAGTTAGGAGGTGTGACTGTGTGTGACTGTGTGTGTGTGTGTGTGTGTGTGTCTGTGTGTCTGTGCGACTGTGCGTGCGTGCTTTAAGGGAAGTGATGATGTCATGAATGACTGATGTGTGTGAACTAATGGGTCCACAGGACTTATCAGATGGCCCCTTCCCTGTCTACTTTAATGGGTTGTTGTGTGGCCAATGTGGAATCGTATTATGTTTGTGCGAGTGTGCGTGCGTGCGCGCAAGTGCAACGAATGTGTGCACAAACTGCACATACACACACTAATTGATTGTGCAAGTGTGTGTGTGTGTGTGTATATTGTAATGTATCCAAGTGTTTGCCACTGCCAGCTTGGAGCTGACTGGATGGCCCTTGACTCAGGCTGTTGAGTGGGTAGAGTGGGCAAGGAGAGACACTGTGAGCTCTGTGCAAGCAGCAGCCTGCCTGGCTCTAATCTGCCCCAGCCTCGCCACGCCTAGCCAGGGAGAGGCGTAATATCAGGAAGAAATAGGGGGTGGCAAACAAAAAAATAGGTTAACTTACCATTTAAGCCCCATTTCTAAAATTGCTAATTTGTTTGCTATTTGTTTGGGACGAAAAGAGAAAATGTTTGAAGATGTTCGCCTATAATGACAATTGCCGAAATTGAGATGCCACGGTTGAAAGTGGTTAATAAGTGAATGGTTGCATACGATGAAATGCTTATGTAAATTATTATAACTCGTGTCACATACAGATGGATGGGTATCAATTAGGATGAAATCATATTAATCTGCAAAAGCTATTCAGAATCGAGGACAATAACGGGGAATTTGAGGTTAAATGTTGAAGACTAGGAGGTGGCAATCGCCATGCCCTGATGACCCAAATGACGCCCCTGCCAGGGAGAACCTACCAAATTAGGAAAATGTTAGTGCCAATATACGGTACTGTAACTCTGCCTGAGAGTGTAAAAAAGGGACAGGCCAATTGTATCAACAATGTAGTACAATCATAACAGCACAGCGTAATTTCAAAGGCAAGCTCTGACTATGAGTCATTCTCCTGCATAATGCATTAGTTCCTCTTCTGTAGATGCAGGCTTGTGAAAAATGGCTAAAACTGGATGTTTGCAATCATAACATTCAATTCAATTGTGAGAGAGTTGTAGTTGCTGCTGCCTGTCTGTATTCTACAGAGACCTTCACACAGATCTCTGGAGGGAGGGAGACGGGTGGCGGTGTAAAACAATCATGTTTACGTGGTAACAGACATATGAACACGGACAAATTCCACACACGGACCATCAAAGAACATCCAGAAAGGATGTGCTCGTAACTTGGATTAAGTGTGAGTCTGGACTGGAGTATATTGAGTGTCTGAAATAATAATAACAACAACTCTGGCAGAGTAGCTAGTACTGTTGGTGAGACTGGGTTACTGTAGAGCGCTCTGTGGTAAGGGGCCGGTAATGCTAACATGTAATGACAATGACGTGAGTATTAAGCCAAGAAAAACACGAGTTAGGAAACTCCATGACTCAACAGTTCATATGATAACCAGCAGCCCTGCCCAGACACACACACACACACACACACACACACACACACACACACACACACAAACCACTGGCTGATGCTGCTGTGGTGGGCTGCTGAGTGTCATGGATCTTCTTAGGAGATAAGAGCCTTGCATGCATGAGTGACCCATACATGTGTGTAGTGTGTTACTAATGTTCTACAATGTCATGGCTATTACAGAATATTAATTTTGGCGTAATATAGCCTATATGTAAAAACTTGGATGTGAGCAAAAGGGGTAGCCTGCCTATGTGTGTTTGAAATTACCTTACAGCATTTATTTATTTTTTGTCAGAGGGAGGGAGATGCACAACAGCACATAATATGGCTAAGATAAGTGTATAAGGATATATTTGAGCTAGAGTAACACTTTCTCTGTAACAAGTGTTGATTTACTGAATAGCTAATCTGAAAACGATGTAAACCTAATTGTAATAAACAGTGTAAATATAAGGCCGGCCTCAATCAATATAGTCTACACTCTACACAGACGAGACGAAGAAATGCGAACTACTTCAAGTTCCACAAAATATGCCACTTCAGTCACTGTTATAACGTACGTGATCGTGATTTACACAAAATGTTGCAGAAAAAGACAGAACTATAATATGGTTTTATGTTACTGCTTCGCCGTTGTGTTTGCTGCATAGGCGGCCGTTACACAGAGAGGCAATACGACCACAATTTCGTCTCCGTGCGGAATCCGTCTCATCTTAATTCATTACAGTTGGCGAATGAAAATATACAGTCAATCGGTATGCAAATGATCCAAGATTACAGATTAAAATCACTACTAGAGAAAGTAAAAACACAAACGTAAGACTGGGTGTGGGTGAGGATGCCCACTTGACCAGTTTTAGTCAGATCCATGCGGTCCACACCCATAAATCCATCCACTACACTCATTGTTTCCATTTCTTTCTCCAGTCGTTTTCACAGGAAAAAGCAAAGGAACAGTGAATGAAGAAACGCATTCTTCTTACCATATTTAGGGTCGGGGGTCTTCTCCTCCATTTCCATTCTCGTTACTATACTTTGGCTTCAAATCGTTGATATAATCTTGGACGGGACAGCTAGACTAGTTACCATGGAAATGTTGTGGGGGAAAATGCATCAATAAACTGCTCCAAGCCTCCAATGTGTTCCCCTCCCCGGAGCAGACCCAGAGCGTTCCAATCTATGGGAAAGTGGGGAGGGAGCCAATAAGAACCAAGAAGTCCTTAATTGACATCTGTGCTGGCCTATCATGCTGCACAAAGGCGGAGCCACAACGTCAATATTGTTAATTCACCGACACTTTGAAGGAATGTGTGGATGAGAACTGGATTCATCAATCATCATCCAAATAATCTATTATATATATTTTATACTATTATTACAATATTTATTAGAAGTATGTTACGAACAAAAACGCAACAGATGAGGGATGAGAAGTCAGAAGAGTGAGTCATATGATAATGATCACCTTTGAGCTTTGAATTAATTAATTATGCAGAATATGTTGCTGTGACAGCACAGCAGTATAGCCTACACTACATTGTCAGTGTGTGACATAACGTATGATCAGTGTTGGGCAAGTTACTTTGAAAGCGTAGCTTGTAAAGCTACAAGTAGCTCACCATGGCAGTAGCTTGATCAAGCTACATAGCTACCCCTGGAGAGATGTAGCTTGTAAAGCTACAGCTACATGGAAAAAGTAGCTCAAAGTAGCTCAGCTACTTTTTATTTTTCAGCGTTAAATTGAGAATGTACATGCGGGAGACCCCTCCTCCCCTCTGGGAGACCCCTCCTCCCCTCTGGGAGACCCCTCCCACCCTGCTCCCCTCGGGGAGACCCCTCCTCCCCCTGCTCCCCTCTGGGATTCCCCTCCCACCCTGCTCCCCTCTGGGAGACCCCTCCTCCCCCTGCTCCCCTCTGGGAGACCCCCCCACCCTGCTCCCCTCTGGGAGACCCCTCCTCATCCTGCTCCCCTCTGGGAGACCCCCCCACCCTGCTCCCCTCTGGAAGACCCCTCCTCACCCTGCTCCCCTCTGGGAGACCCCTCCACCCTGCTCCCCTCTGGGAGACCCCTCCTCACCCTACTCCCCTCTGGGAGACCCCCCCACCCTGCTCCCCTCTGGGAGACCCCTCCTCACCCTGCTCCCCTCTGGGAGACCCACCCACCCTGCTCCCCTCTGGGAGACCCCTCCTCCCCCTGCTCCCCTCTGGGAGACCCCCCCACCCTGCTCCCCTCTGGGAGACCCCTCCTCCCCCTGCTCCCCTCTGGGAGACCCCTCCTCCCCTCTAGGAGACCCCTGCTCCCCCCTGGGAGACCCCTCCCACCCTGTGATACCAGGGCCAATCAGAGGCCAATTAGAGGCAGCTGTCAAGTGCTGATATGCCCTCAAAGCAATCAGAAAAAGGAACAGTCCTTGATTTTTCAAAGGGGGTTCTAGTACAAGAATTAACACAGCAACCAATGGTCAAAATTAATATATTTCTTTCATGTTATTGCCCAAAATTGTAGCTTGTAACTTGAGTAGCTAAGCTACAAAAAATGACCCAAAAGGTAGCTGAGCTACTTGACGAGGTACACAAATATGAATGTAGCTAAAATACCACAAGCTACAGCAAAATGTAGCTCAGCTACGTAGCTCAGCTACATGTAGCTTAATACTCCCCAACACTGCGTATGATAATACCTCGTCCTATTTTGAGCCAGGTGTCATGTGCATGATAGCATAGCCCGTCCTTTGTAGATAAATAATACATCAGTTTGAACCACACAATTGTTTCGGGTGGTCGTCAGGTTTCAAAAGGAAATAATGTCTGCCTTTGACAACACGATAAAAGCAATATTATTAACATGTTTATCTGCTTTATCAATAGAATATGATAGATTTACTCTACTATGTCTCCAGACAGACACATATGCTTAATAGCCTATATAACCATCAAACTTAAAGACGATTATGCAAAGACACATTATTGTTTGTTTGTTTTTTGTTTGTTTGTTTAGTTCTGTTTGAGATTTTTCACCAATTATCTCCCCAGTAGGCCTACCATTATAATATTCTAAATAATCTAAAGTGTATTCTGTACATTGATCTTCGCTTAATTACTTCAGAAATTGTAGTAAGCTGTACTGATATTTCACTTTTGTGCAGTTTTCTTAGACTGGTCTGTGTTGTCTCTTTAAGAAGACCTTAAAGAATTGGTTGCCATGGTTTTGTAGAATCAGATCATTGATTGACTGCCCTCACAGCCACAACAGCTGGTGATTCAATCACCATGATGAAACCCAATTAATATATAAACTCTTGACACATGCTCTGACGATCAAGGCCACTAAAGCTGAAACATTATCTTTGTCTGGCCAAAATAAACACAAAACGATCGGCCTCTGTTGTCACATGTCTTTACTTGCAGTTGCTGCAATGTCACTTACCAAAGATGTATCATATGTACATAACACTAGTACACTACACATGCATGCATCCAAACATTCTGAACATGTGAACCGCTATTATTACAGGCCAATAGACGACGTGGGCGTGAGTCAACACCCCTCTCATATGCTGCCCACACGTCAATGTAGAAAAGCCATTTTGAGTGAGGATAGTTTTCAAAGTAAATTCCAGATATGCAAATAGGCTATTTACATTTTTAAATGTGCAATATATGCATGACATAACAAATTAAACAGTCAAGAAGACATAGGCTACACAGTATAATCATGTAATGAAGTAGCCTACGCTAACTCTATTTAGTTTGCATTGCATAATATTATAGTCTGAGTTAATGTTCCTCTTGCCTCAGCCATCATGGAGGAAAAAAGTTACTATGCTTGTCATATTACCGGTTTGACGTAGTCTGACTCGACTTGTTACTTTAACAACTTTGAAAGTTGCTCGGGATTGGCAACTTGTCATAAGCGAAACTTGCGACTTTGCGAGCTCACTGAAGAAACTAAAGAAAAAAGGTAGCATATTATTATTAATATTCTTAATTGTTGTATTAATTATCTGCCTATGCCAAATGCATGCATTACTGCAGGATTGTTTGCTGTCTAAATCGTCATGTAGGCTATAACACACACAAAAAAAGTACAAAATGTTCGTTTGCTCTATGCTGTTGAAGCAAATTTTATTATAACCATCCTATGTCACTAAAGTCCCCCCTCGTCATTTAATGATATAGCCTACAAAATAAAGTAAGCATATGAAATTAAAAAAGATCAGAAAACAGAATCATCTCATTTTGAACATATATAGGTATACATTTCCTCAACATGTTTCTGATTGAGTTATTGATATTTAACATTTGATCTAGATGCATAATTAGGCTACTTTAATCACCTCATCCCATGTCACTGTCAGAGATCCATGGCTGTCAGAAGTGCTGTCTCTCGGCTGCTATCCAACACACAGAAATGTGTCACCATCACTGCATCCCGAGCACATGGCACAGCTGCACCAGCCCAGAAAGGTCGGTTTTCAGTCAGAAATTATATGAACATGCTGGACTGAGGCAGTCGTCTCTTAACCACTTAAACCACAGGGTCTACTTGTCCCCTCATTTTCCCTCTACACCAGGGGCTCCATCTTGCGCCACCCTTATCCCTAAACTTATTTGCCATTTTTTACTATTTTGAAAATCATTTAAAAATAGTCAATCTACATCTACATGTTGTGAGCTTGTAGATCAGCTATTTGAACTATTTTAAAAGGGTTTTTTTAAATAGTAAAAAAATGGCAAATAAGTTTAGGGATAAGGGTTAAGGGGTGGCGCAAGATATAGCCCCGGATCTCTTTGCCGGATATATGAGATCTACAATAGCCGCGGTACCATGCAGGCTTTCATTTTCGTAAGCTCACAACTGAGCTTGATAGCAGATATTTTCTCTGAGCGTTTGGTTCGTCCCCAGAATAGTATAGATATACACCTATTGGTGTATGTGGTTAAACATATAACACACGGCCATCTAAACTATATAGGAGTCTCACCAATATAGACTATAGTAATCTAGAGAAAATTAAAGTATTCCAGGAAGGTAGACTCTCAGTTTCTAATAGTAAATATAGCAGCATTTTATATACTCTTCAAAGGTTTGTCTTCTTGAAATTATGATTATAATTTATTATTCCTCCTTTAGAAGGTGAAGAAGAAGTCAAAATGCCACCCAAGCCTGGTAAGTATATAAACATTTTTTTGGGGTCCTTGACATGAAATATTGAGAACCACCGATATAGAAACATAGGTATTTCAGAAAACTGTCAGGATTTAGAAGGCATTTTTAAAAGTTTGACGTCAGGCCTAACAATAACCCAGTTCAAAACTATAGCTGACAACAGTTGCTTTTGTCCCCCTGCAGCTAAGGTGGCGTTTAACTGGCGTGACGCCCTGGACCTGGACGGCCAGCTGACGGAAGAGGAGGTTATGATCCGAGACTCCTTCCGCGACTACTGCCAGGATAAACTAATGCCCCGCATTCTCATGGCCAACAGAAATGAACGTGAGTTCTCTTATTCAAAACAGATATGCCTGGTTTGGACTTACATGGAGCAAGTCATATTAAGGTGTCTCAAGCCTAATTATCATACAATACAACCGTGTCGCTCAATGGAAGTAAATAAGCAATTTTCTATTTCCGTCAAGGGACACGGACATATAAAATAATTACCGTAGGCTTTAGTTTATACCTTTAATGACGTAATGCATTCGAAAGAGAATCAAGGCAACTCAACCTTCACACAATCGAACCTGACTTGTGCTCTTTTTGTACATTGCTTCACTGAGTGTTTGAATCTTGCTCCCCCACCCACAGATTTCCACCGTGAGATTGTCTCAGAGATGGGAGAATTGGGTGTCTTGGGCCCAACGATCAAAGGTATAGAAAATCAAGAGATATAACTGTATCTCATTCATGAAATATACTGAATAAACAATATTATGTTATATTAATGTTAATATTATGGATATACAACTAATTAATTCTAGTGCAGCACTGAGGGCCGCGCTACGAGTTTGTATAAATTGTTGCGCAAATTGGAGGTCGGCGGCCAATTACTGTACATTTATGGGTCTCGTTTTTCAGAAAACTGTCATGATTTAGAAGACATTTGTAGAATCTGGTCTCAGTCCTAACCTCCTCTGCTCTGCCTGTCATTCAGGGTACGGTTGTGCTGGCACCAGCTATGTGGCATATGGTCTGATCGCCAGAGAGGTTGAAAGAGTGGACAGTGGCTACAGATCAGTCATGAGCGTTCAGTCCTCCCTTGTCATGCACCCCATCAACGCCTATGGAACAGATGCACAGAAGGACAAGTACCTGCCAAGACTAGGTAAGACTATAGGGAAGTTAATGATATGCAGTTGGTCGGATATCCAAGTCTATTAAATATTGCATAATTCAGAGTGCCTGGCTATAGCATCCCTTATTGTGTTTCCTGTTTTTCCTTTTCTCCAAGTTCCCTCTTTAAAAAAAAAACCTGTTGCATTGTTGATAATGGTATGGGACTATAGGCCTAATCATTGTCACAATACAACACAAACACAAAACGATCTGCTTCTGTTGCTTGTTTCTGTCTGTCTGTCTGTCTGTCTGTCTGTCTGTCTGTCTGTCTGTCTGTCTGTGTGTGCGTGTGTGTAGCCTGTGGAGAGATCTTGGGCTGCTTTGGTTTGACAGAACCCAACCATGGTAGTGACCCCGGTGGTATGGAGACCAAGGCCAAATACAACCCCTCCAGTGGCACCTTCACCATCAATGGGGCCAAGACCTGGTAGGTAGACAGTCTAGAGTCTAGAGTCTAGACCTGGTAGGTAGACAGTCACTCATGTAGACAGTACCGGTAGCTTAATTTACTAAAAGCTGTGCATTGATTTAGAATGGGCCAAGGACAAAACGTGTCCTCATGACTTTATTATAGATGGATATCGGTCCTAGACAATGTGCTCTCGAAATGTGGATGTTTGATGGGGCCGATTTGACTAAAAATACACCACAGCATGATGGAAAAAACTAGGAATCATTTACATTTCCAGACACACATAGTTTGCTCATCTCTGTGAAAAGAACGACAGGTAGCTACAACATTGCACTTCTGTTTGTCTACGGGTGGGGAGTCGGGACCTTGACCTGTGCTACACGTGAAGGTTTGGTATACAGCAACGCATTATGTAAGAAAAGAGCTACTAAAATAGCTTCCATAGAAATCCATATATAGAAGCCGTAACTCCACACCAGTACTATATGACCCCTTCTTTAACGGTTAAGGCTTAACCCATTTAGGCCTGACGTCAAAATTAAAAAAAATTAAATCATCACAGTTTTCTGAAAAACCTGTGTTTCTATCTGTCAGTGGTGCTCAACCTTTTTCATGTATTTGGCCGCCGACCCCTATCTGAAAATATGTTGTTCCAGAGACTCCCCCAGAAGCAAAGATTTGAGTTAAAAACGTTCTCTCTGAAAGAATATATATTCAAAGATTTGTGCCACATTTTCAAGATTTTTCAAAAATAGCAGACCTACAAGCTCGTAGCTTTTTTTTTTGGACAGATTATTGCTTATAGCAGCTTTAAGGGTCATTCACTCTGAGCACTACAACTATGAATACTAGTTGGCAGAGACCAGCTACTATGAACTATAAAAAAAAGAATACAAAAGTGAACAATGTAGTTGTCCCCCGTTCACCCCCTCTCCATTCCATTCATGAAACCCATCGCAGGTGAACAGCTGGCTTTGATACTAAATTGAGTGACGTAGCACCAACACCACGTGACCCCTTTGTAAATGGCGTGCCCAATGATTCAATCAAAACCCATAACCCATCAAGCTGTCACCAACAAATCTGTTTATAATTCGTAATGACAGAGTCTCTTTGACCGTATGATGCTTACCATCCCGCTTGTCTGCGCTGCTAGGATCACCAACTCTCCTGTGGCAGATATCGCAGTGGTCTGGGCCAAGTGTGAGGATGGCAGGGTGCGGGGTTTCATTCTAGAGCGTGGAATGAAGGGCTTCTCCACACCTAAGATTGAGGGCAAATTCTCCCTGAGGGCTTCTGCTACTGGAATGATCGTGATGGACGACGTGGAGGTTCCCCAGGAGAACCTGTTGCCCAATGTTTCAGGCCTGGCTGTAAGTCACTGTAAATATTTCTTGTGTAAAGGGCGCACACACAGAAAGATGCTGTTTAAAAAAAAAGAAAAACATGTTATAGTGGCTCATAGCAATCCCCAGTGAATAATCAGCCGGCAGGATAAGCCTGGGAGATAAAAACTGTAATGACATGCAACTAAAAAGACTCACATCCAACAGTCTAGCACTCTAGCTCATAAGTTTACAATTATTTACTTCTCTTTCAGTGCACCAAATATTTCAATACAATTTCTAATGAATATATACATATGTGCAGAGAGATACTGTAAGTCAAACAGTGAGCAAATGCAAATTGCAGACAACAGAATATATACCTCTTAACCTCTCCCAGCTCACCCTACTACAGTAAACCCAGCCATCAGGTGAGCAGGTGAGGGTCATTATGTATAGCCGCTGGAGGCCACCCACAAAGACACTCCCACCAGCACAGTGCCAATGCGGTGCCTCCATGCATTACATTATCAATGATCAATGATCCAATCCAGTGCACATATACAAATAAACACCCTTGGTAAATGGTGCATTTATATAAAATGGTAAATGGTGCATTTATATAGCGCCTTTATCCAAGGCGCTTTACATAGATTGTGCATTACATTCACCCATTCACACACACATTCACACACCGATGGCAGCGGAAACCATGCAAGGCACCAACTAGCACATCAGCAGCAATTAGGGGTTCAGTGTCTTGCTCAAGGCCACTTCGACAGTAACTTTGGAGGAGCCCGGGTTCAAACTGGCAACCTTACGGTTACCATCCATCCACTCTACCCCTGATCCACCGCCGCCCAAGTCCCTTCATGGCTCATACACATGTGCTTAAGTATAGTAGCTCAGGGCATTCCAATTCTGTCTAAATCCAGTTGTTTGATCTGTTTTTGTTTTCCGTGTTGTCTTGTGTAACCTTCCCCACTGCCAGGGTCCATTTGGTTGTCTGAACAATGCCCGTTACGGCATTGCCTGGGGAGCTCTTGGAGCTGCTGAATTTTGTTTCCATGCTGCCAGACAATACACTCTGGATAGGTACATGACATTAAAGTAATATCGTGTTGGAAAAACTATTAAATAACATACCCCAGATATTGTGGCCCGAGCTGAACAGAAATGGTTGGGAGCTCACCGTCTATAATATGGTCTGTTTAGAATCCAGTTCGGAGTGCCACTGGCCAGGAACCAGCTGATGCAGAAAAAGATGGCAGATATGTTGACAGAGATCACCATCGGGCTGCAGTCTTGTCTAGCACTAGGCAGACTGATTGATGAGAAGAAGTGAGTCTCTCTCATGATGCCAATGTGAATGTAGCTTTGTTATTCATCGTCAGACTGTATGTAATGAATGTAATTCAGGGAAAGTACTTGCACAAAACATTATTTATCAAAAGCCAAAATGTTGGCTTGTGATAAATGCGCGGGAGTGTGCGACTGCTTTTCCTAAACTACTGTTTTCTCTCATGGTCAGCACCTCCTCAACATTGGTGTGTTCTGTGTTCCATGTTTTCTACAAGGGACACTGTGTTTGCTTCACAATAAATCAGTGGTTTTCATCCCTTTTCATATCACAGCCCATTATTTGGCAGTTGAGCCACGGACCACCATTTGATGAGATTTAGCCTCTCAGACACAAAACTAAAGAATATTTTGTTGTCGTTGGATAAGATTTTGTCCACAATTCCGTGCTGTATTGATGTTGGTACCAGTAGGAGAGATAACAGTCAAAACATTTATCAAAATAACAATTCTGCTACATTCTCTAATTGTATAGACTTCTTGTAAGTTAAGTAATGCAGATGTTTTCTGCACTTCTAACAGAGCACATCCAGACATGATCTCCATGCTTAAGAGGAACAGCTGTGGTAAGTCTCTGGACATTGCCAGACAGGCCAGAGACATGCTGGGAGGAAACGGCATTGCAGACGAGTACCACATCATCCGACATGTGATGAACTTAGAGGCCGTCAACACGTACGAGGGTATGCAAAAAACTAATGCATGCAGGAATAATGATATATTAACCATCTTTATCATTTACCGGTAGTCAAGTGCATCTATTCACAGTTTAGTCCAGGGGTCTTCAACGTTTTCAGGCCAAGGACCTCTTAGCTGAGAGAGATGAAGCAGGGACCCCCACTACACATTGGATTCATGTTAAATGTGTGTTTTCAAACATTTAACCACTTAAACCTTCAATACTTGTGTAATGTAATGTAAATGTGACCTTTGGCTTGGTACTTGGTCCGCTCTTTTTACCTTGTACACCAAGCCACTTTAAAGAAAATAGCTGATCTGCAAGCTCACATGTCTGTAGATCTGCTATTTTTGGCTAATGCCCTCAGAATAGGGATGCGAGGGTTAAAAAAATAAAGTCCCACAATAAAGTCACACAAAAGTTTTGGAGATTTGGAGACCCCCTTGTATTGTACTATGAGGACGGGTCCCAGACCCCCCTGTTGAAGACCCCTGGATGAAACTATATCATTGTGTCAATATTTGTCAATCAAATCAAATTGTCAATAAAAACCGTCATAATACCAGTGTAGTACAAGGTCCACTAGGGGTCAGCAGTGTTCAAAATATTGAAGGCTGATACTTGCTGCTGGAGAAATGAAGATGATAGCTTTACGATTGAATAAAGCATGTTTAAATGTATGATCTCTGTATCTTTGTACTAAAAATGTAACCTGATCATTATGTTGTCTTATTTCCACAGGAACGCATGACATTCATGCCTTGATTCTTGGCAGAGCCATCACTGGACTGCAGTCTTTCACTGTCGGGAAGTAAACCCTTCCAATCTCCTCTCACGGAAATGGACTGGTTTGGGCAAATGTTACCTGGGATATGTAAGGTCATTTTTTGTAGGCTTATTTATATAAACAATACCTCAGTTGTGCATTTTCAAGCTGCTGTTGTTGGAGATGTGTAATCCTTAGTTCCTTACGTGTGGTGTGTCCTCTATTTATGTTAAAGGGGGGTCAATCTAACAAGGCAATGGGTCCAAGCGTGATATTCATTTTGTAGTGTCATTTGAGTCAAGGGTTAAAACAACGTGCATTTCAAAAGTGTGGCATGCTGATTGAGAAGGTTTGATTGATTTATGTAATTCTTTGTAGCCTACTGTAGATTAATGGATGCAAAAAGTTTAAGTGAATGTAGCTGAGATACTGTATATGGTTATGTGTGGATCATTATTTAAAGTTAATCAACTTTAGTAGAATATGGCATTGCACAAATATGACGTCTAAATGTCAGAGACCGAATTGGAGTTTGCACATTGAATACAAACTTTAATTGTGTTAAGTTTATCCCATCTGTGACCATCGTGTGCAGCATAGGATTCAGCTTGGTGTTTTTTTTTGTAATCTCTTCACAATAAAGGCTCTTAAAAATTGTACTCGCATTCCTCCTTACAAGTTGTAGTGCATTTCTTTTTAATAAAGTAATACACTCAAGTACATTAACACATACTTTAATTAGTTTAAAGTTTTTCACGGTTTAAACTTTAAACTGTGACAAGACAAAGGCCAAACGTATATATAAAGCAAAATCATATTGCCAGTATAAGTTCAGTAAGGGGTAGTGTATAAAACATTGTATACAAACAAATGGCAATTACCGCTGTGCAGTGACAACACCAGAGAGAGCGAGAGAGGTCAATTCAAAGATTCAAAAAGGCAGAAACTTATCTGGCATAAGAAGCCCATGAACAGAAAAAGCACAGCTAATGTGCATTTCATAACTCAGAAACATGAAAACATTACTGTTCTGGTGTTGGGACAAGGTCAAGACTCGCCAGCGCCTGGCTGGCCTCCTGGAGCTCTTCATTGAGCTTACTGCAGCTCTCCAGCACCTCTGACAGCTCCTGCAGTTTGACTTTCATGTCATGGCTGTTCGCCTCATACACTGCGTACATCGGTTCCTTCATCTCCGCGCACTTGTCTGTCACCTGAGTGGAGACGGGGAGGGGGGAAAATGCTTACTTAAACCCATTTAGACCTGAGGACGATTCTACAAATGTCTTCTAAATCCTGACAGTTTTCTGAAAAACCCCATGTCAGTGGTTCTCAAACTATTTCATGTCAAGGACCCCTAGAATTATATGTATTTGGCCGCCGTCCCCCAACTCAAAATATGTTGTTCCAGTGACCTCCCAGAAGCAAAGATTTGAGTTAAAAACTTTCGCTCAGAGCACTGCAATAATCACTAAACAGAATTATTGGTATTTGGTGCCATTGAAGTGGAGACATACTAACAGCATACATAAATTGACACGGTACAAGGACAAATTCAACATATAGTGCAAGCCAATAAGGTACAGGAATTCTGAATGCAATAGCTATATGCGTTTGAGCAGTGTGGTAAATAGTATGGACGCAGCTGTAGAGGGTAGTCCAGAAGAATTGAGGATTAAATATACATAAAATGTGAATGAATTGATGCATTATGTAATAAAATCTATGGCAATACTGGGCAGTATAGCTTCTGAAGAACAAAAGAAAGTTGATGTCACCTTCGCCAGAATCATGTCCTTAAAGCTGTCCATCATCTTCAGTTCATTGGTGCGGCTCTCGTTGATCTCATAAACCAGGTCCTGCATTTTGCTGCTGATGATATCGATCTTTGTACTGCAATCATTTGAACGAAACGACATAGTATAAATTAAATATATCTACATGATATAAACAATACATAATCGATTTCATGAAACGGAAGGATGACTTCTACACAGTAACACACCTGCACCAAATTTAATCTCATGATGAGCAAGATAACTGACCATTCAGAAGCACTTTATCCTGACTCACCCAGTCTATATGTCGAAGTGTGCCTGAGCATTGAACAAGATACTTAACCCCCAACTACCCGGGTGTTGTAATAATGGCAGCCACTGCTCCCAATATATATCTGTCGGGAGGAAACCTCTTAACTCCAAAATGTTCATTTTTCAGGAAATTAAGAAAACCTTATATTTTTAAAACAAAGCAATACTGCCTCATCAAAGTTGTTGTTGTAACTTTATATATTGTCAATTACTTCCATGAGAGGGGGAGAAGTGGTGAGGGTCCAATGGAGTTAAGAGGTTTTGTCCAAAGCACTTTTTACTACAGTACTTTCCATTGGTTCAATATTGGTGTGTTCAATAGCACTGATTTATGCCAAAAAAAATCTATAACCTAAAAACAGAGTAGTACAATACTTATGACAATTATGAGGTACCTATGCATTTTGGTATGGTATGGTATGGTTGGAATTTAATACAATCATAAAATGACATAATTTAAAAGACTACATACAGAACACATACAGTATATGCAAGTGATTCCCAAACTATTTCAAGGATCCCCAAATTGACACCAATTAGGCCGCGGACCCCCATTTGAAGAGATATTCCAGTGACACCCATAAGAGAAGATGTTTTTTCGACTTTAGCAGTGATTCTCAACCCGTTTAATTTCAAGGACCCCCAGTTTGACATGAATTAGGCTATGGACCCCCATTAAATGGCATTTCTATCTCTGAGACCTCTCATTCTGTGTTGCCTGGTGTTCTGGTGTCGGGACAAGGTCAAGGCCCTTTCTGAGACTCGCCAGCGCCTGGCTGGCCTCCTGGAGCTCTTCATTGAGCTTACTGCAGCTCTCCAGCACCTCTGACAGCTCCTGCAGTTTGACTTTCATGTCATGGCTGTTCACCTCATACACTGCGTACATGTGTTCCTTCATCTCCGCGCACTTGTCTGTCACCTGAGTGGAGACGGGGAGGGGGAAAAATGCTTACTTAAACCCATTTAGACCTGAGGATGATTCTACAAATGTCTTCTAAATCCTGGCAGTTTTCTGAAAAACCCTATGTTTCCATGTCAGTGGTTCTCAAACTATTTCATGTCAAGGACCCCTAGAATTATATGTATTTGGCCGCCGACCCCCATCTCAAAATATGTTGTTCCAGTGACCTCCCAGAAGCAAAGATTTGAGTTAAAAACGTTCTCTCTGAAAGAATATATATTCAAAGATTTGCGCCACATTTTCACTTGGTGCCGCACTATGAGCTTGTAGATCTGCTATTTTTCAACAGCTAAAACACCAAAAGGGGTTCCCACCCAGAATGGGTTAATGTCTATATATGCTTTGACCAAAATGGCAGTCTTCAGAATCAGAGCACTGCAATACTCACTAAACAAAATGTATTGGTATTTGGTGCCATTGAAGTGGAGACATACTAACAGTATACATAAATTGACACGGTACAAGGACAAACTCAACATATAGTGCAAGCCAAGGTACATTCTGAATGCAATAGCTACAGTATATGCGTTTGAGCAGTGTGGAAAATAGTATGGATGCAGCTGTAGAGCGTAGTCCAGAAGAATTGAGGATTAAATAATATACATAAAATGGGAATTAATTGATGCATTATGTAATAGAATCTATGACAATACTGGGTATATGGCAATACTGGGCAATACTATGGCAATACTGGGCAGTATAGCTTCTGAAGAACAAAAGAAAGTTGATGTCACCTTCGCCATAATCATGTCCTTAAAGCTGTCCATCTTCAGTTCATTGGTGCGGCTCTCGTTGATCTCATAAACCAGGTCCTGCATTTTGCTGCTGATGATATCGATCTTTGTACTGCAATCATTAAAAGAAACGATATAGTATAAATTAAATATATCTACATGTACAGTAACACACCTGCACCAAATTTAATCTCATGATGAGCAAGATAACTGACCATTCAGAAGCACTTTACCCTGACTCACCCAGTCTATATGTCGAAGTGTGCCTGAGCATTGAACAAGATACTTAACCCCCAACTACCCAGGTGTTGTAATAATGGCAGCCACTGCTCCCAATATATATCTGTCGGGAAGAAACCTCATAACTCCAAAATGTTCATTTTTCAGGAAATTAACTTTATATATTGTCAATTACTTCCATGAGAGGGGGAGAAGTGGTGGAGTTGCTTTAGAAGACATTTTGAGGGTCCAATGGAGTTAAGAGGTTTTGTCCAAAGCACTTTTTACTACTTTCTATTGGTTCAATATTTTCGAAACAACACATAGATGCAAAGGGTGTTCAATAGCACTGATTTATGCCAAAAACCTCAAATATTGAGTTATGCAACGACAGCAACGATATGTATGATGGGTAAATGTAGAGCACAAATTAATGATTATTGAATGATTATGTGCAGATAAGATGTACTGTACAACAATTATGAGGTACCTATGCATTTTGGTATGGTATGGTTGGAATTTAATACAATCATAAAATGACATAATTTAAAAGACTACATGTACAGTATATGCCAGTGGTTCCCAAACTATTTCATGTCAAGGATCCCCAAATTGACACCAATTAGGCCGCGGACCCCCATTTGAAGAGATATTCCAGTGACACCCATAAGAGCAGATGTTTTTACGACTCTAGCAGTGATTCTCAACCCGTTTTATTTCAAGGACCCCCAGTTTGACATGAATTAGGCTATGGACCCCCATTAAATGGCATTTCTATCTCTGAAACCCCAATTTATATTGTAAAATCAATGTTAATTTAACTCTGAGAGTGTACAAATGGAATGGGTCCATTTGGTTCCATTTGTACAACTCCCAGATTTACAGACCCATAAGGGTTCCTAACTATCAGCTGGGTACCCCCTGGAACTCCCTCAAGGACCCCTGCAGGGGGTTAATGGATGGAAATGACATGATACCTCATTTGCTGGTCTTGAGTGTCTGGCATGCTCATGGATGAAAACCGCCGTCTTGTTAAATCTTGCTCAGTGCACAGACTCTCATCCTGTGTTGCCTGTGTGAGTGTGTGTGCCTGAAAAGACAAGAATACAAAATCAATAAAAATAAACCAGAACAGAACACATTTATTATTCATCTATTCATCTATGTCTGCTATTAAATTAACTTAATGAGCCTAGTAACTATTATTGATATTTTTATACAAACGTTAACCTCAATATCGTGCATAGTAGTAGGAGTTGAACTTGAAGAAGGTGCAAAAAAGTCCATTTTCCCTCCACAACTATGGAAGTTTCGCCTTATAACCTGAGAAAATATGTCTTGCTGGGATGATCCACCTGTTTGACAGAACAAAAGTAAGCTAGTAAAGATATAGCCTATTTCCTATTATATATTTTTAATATTCAGTTCAATTTCATCAACTGATGTGATTTAATCAGCATGCTGTTTTGATTGATTGATTTAACAGTTTGCAGAATTGCAGTAATTTCAAGCACAACTCAATACAAAAACTGTTAATTGTGGACGACACCATAAAGCATTACACTTGTTTACAACAGGGTCCACCATTTTCAATTAATCAGAATTAGAGCCAGGTAGAGCACATTTTAGCTGAGGTTATACTAAATGTAAAGTTTTTAGGCCGCCGCCTACATCATGTTTCATCGGGAGCAAAGCAATACATATTAGTTAGCTTGAAGCTAACGTAAAGCAAACGCATAAAGTTAACGTCAGTGTGTCACTGTGTGTTGTACATGCTTACAAAAAACTTCACACATTAGCTTAATTAAAATATAACAACTATCGTCACAATATGCTGTAGGCCTACGGTGGGAAGAATAAAGGCCATTATAAATGCACGCACTTACTGTATTTAGCTACTTTAAAACTAAATGAACAGGTTTGATGTAGCTGACCTCTCCACAACAAACAGATAATGTGTACATTGAGCGCCAGATCGATCATCGATGGTGTTGACAGACGGTGTCGCGCGCGCCTGAAGCCGAGCAGATCTACACATATGTCTCTATGGATCTACACTACAGGCTCCACGACGGTGAGCTTGTAGGTCTGATATTTTTCTACTCTTCTGGATGAATCCATTTCCGCCAAAATAAAAAATATAAAAAATAATAAAGTAGGCTAATTAGTAATTACACACACACCCCAAAACAAAACCATAGATTTAATTACAAAAAAATAATAATAATCTTGCAAAACCTTTTGGCTAATTTTATTAGATTGATATAGCCTGTTCATGTTATGTAACTTTCGCACAGGTCCTGGGCCTGGTGAGAGCAGGAGTGGACGTAGGAGGGGCCGGACAGGAGTCAACCATACTCATGAGTCTATGGCAGGGGTAGGCAACCGGCTAGAGCCACATGTGGCTCTTATAGGCCCTCCTCCCGTGGCTCCCAGTTGCTACGGCAAAAAAGTATGAAAAGGAATAAGAGGTTTTCTTTTTTCTTTTTTTTTTTTTTTTCTTTTTTACATGTAATCATAATTTATTTGTAGGAAGCATAAAGTTATTCTTTCACCACCAATGCTGCTGGCATACTGCCTGGTACAGTATACTTGATATGCTTTGAGAAATTAGCAAACAATAAAATGTAATATTGAAAGACCAGAAAAAACCCAAATAATTAAAGTTTGCTTCATTAAAGCAAACATAATTTTGCGGCTCCAGATAGAATTGTAATACGTTTTTGGGCCAAAATGGCTCTTCTGATAATAAAGGTTGCCTACCCACAGCAAAAATTGGAGAGTTAAAATTCCAGGGTTAAACATTGCAGAGTTGATTTCAACTCCCAAAGTGTCATTTTAACACCTTCAGATTTAAATTGGGTTCAGTGTTGGAGTCATTTGAAAGAGTTGATCACGCCAGTGTTACCAAACTCAGCCTAGAGTTAATTTCACCCCAAAAGTGTAGTTTTAACACTATCTGGTGTAATGGTTAAGTGTTTGGAGTTGTTTTAAATAGTTGATTAAATCCAGAGTTGATTTCCACTCCCAAAGTGTAATTTCAACATTTTCTGATTTAAATTTCTTTTCTTTTTTTCTTGTTGGGGGGAGGGGGGTCTCACTTGATGCAGAAGGCCTCAAATTGAAGCCTGCTCTATATTTATTTTTAATATTTGCTTTTTTAAGATCACGCACAAACCGTGCATGCCACCGGTTCGGGCCTGGTACCGACCGATTCGTATCGGTGGGTAGACTGACATATGTCAGAATTGTAAAGTTTTGTCAAATCGTCTTAGAGATAATCATAAATATGTATCTACAGGGAAAAGTAAGGGTCGAAAACCAAATCAAACACCAGATTATTGATCAGCGCGTCGCCCTGAACGCGTCAATATAACTCTCTTCACACACGGTCTTACTGTTCTCTAACCCTAACACAGCCACCAAAACGTGCTAGGGTTAGGGTTATAGGGTTGCCGAGGTCGTAGAGCAAAACCGAGACCAGATTCTTGATCAGCTCGTTCCGCTGAAAACACCAATATAAGTTTCCTCCCACACGGACATACGGTTCTCTTAATTGATTAGGGTTACAGGTTCACTATCTCGCTTAATAACTCGAAAACGATTAAGAGTTGGATTCCGATTTCGAGATATGTTGTTCAGTTTTTTGAGACGAACAAGGGGATATCTTGGTTGTCCCGGTACGCCACTCCTAAGTTGGCTTCCTCCACTTTCGGAAGGTACATATAGGTGTACAACCTAACACCATCCTGAAGTAAGATCTGAAGTTTTGAAAAGTGTCGTACCAGGACAAACAAGATATCCACTTGATCGTCTCGAAAAACTGAACAACATATATCAAAATTAGACCCCAAGTCTTTATCGTTGTGGAGTTATTGAGAGGGAAAGATTGCCCGCTTTGCAGTCTTTTTGCTGACCTTTGACCTTTATAAGTGTCCTAAAAAATCAGGCCCAGTGCCATTACATCCGGCTTACTCTCAATATGGATTGGGTGAAGTTTCAGATTTAAAAAAAATATCTGGAGTGATTAGTTCCAGAAAATGGTCAGCTTTGCAGTCTTTTTGCTGACCTTTGACCTTTATCAGTGTCCTAAAAAATCAGGCCCGTTGCCATTACATCCGGCTTACTCTCAATATGGATTAAGTGAAGTTTCAGATTTAAAAAAAATATATGGAGCTATTAGTTCCAGAAAATGCTACTCTACTTTTCTGTACTGTACTGTAATGTATGATACAATACTGTACTGTAAGCTGGGCCCAGTTGTAAAAGTGCCCACGTTACCCTGGAGGTGATTCTCCACATTGACCAATTGACATGAATTTTCTGCATATTCATAAAATCAGCTTAAACAAATGTTGTTTTAGTAGGCCCTATAGCAAAAATTGGAGAATTGAAATTTGTTACCCAACTCAGTGAGTTAATTCCACTCAAAAAGTGTAATTTTAACACTATCTGGTGTAATGGTTAAGTGTTTGGAGTTGTTTTAAATAGTTGATTATATCCAGAGTTGATTTCCACTCCCAAAGTGTAATTTCAACATTTTCTGATTTAAATGGTGTTCACACAAGTGTTAACCCAACTCATCAGAGATGTAATTAAGCTCCTCCTGCCCACACCTGCATTTCAGTTTGAATTGATTGATGAAGAGAACAGTTAGTTACACAGAACACAGAGAGAACAGCAACAGACATGCATGGTGGACAAGTCACATTTTCTTCAATGTGTGTTCTTCTAACATGATTTCATGGTAAGTGCAGACTTATTGAAATAATTACAAATGTGTGCTGCAGACTGCATTAATGTAGCTACAAGGAAACATCCACGGAGATGTAGGAGACTGTAGGCCTGTAGGTTTTACAAAATGTTTGTCTTGACTTAATGGTGAATATGTTACACAAACCATGGAGTCCATGGTCTGGCCCGACTGGCCGTTTGGTGCCAAAAATACAAGTTTATGCTGTAAACTGTAAAGGCTACAAACAGTGAACATTACATTATTCTTATTCACTCTAGAATTCTCATTGTGTTGCCTTCTGTGTAGAAGAATCACTGAACATTAAAATTAGACCCTGACTGATCTTCTGGTGGTAGTGGTAAGGTAGGATGTTGTTGCTACTTTAAGATAAGATACTGTTATGGTACTTTTCTAATGTACCGGTAGTCTCCAACTTTATCATGATGATTTACCATCATGACGGTTTTGCAATTCACAAGGGAGAAAACAAAAGCAGTTTTTGGTAGCCTACTATACTGCATATATTTCTAAGCTTCATTTGTAGTTGTGTTCATTTACTATATATTTTATTGCAGGTCTGATAAAAAATGCTGGTCCAGGTACAGACAAATGCAGAAGTATGTGAAATTGGATAAAGTTGAAGGACTGCTTGATTTTCTGCAGTTCCATGAAGGAAGGTAACATTACGGTTACGCATATCATGGGCTTGGCACATCAAATTTGAACTCCTAGTCCTGGGGATGGGTTTTGTAAGGGAACATGTTCTAGGTTTATTTTAGCTGGACCACATACAGGCTATAATAGTAATTTGCATGACACTAGCATGTCCTCCTTGCATGATGTAACATAAAGCTGTGTGCATGACATTGACAGTTTAAGTTCTGAGATTTCTTATGAGCCACGTATTTATTCATTTTCAGGAACACTTCTATGATGCCCACAGCAACACAGGTCTCCCAGGAAGTGATCCTGATGCTGCATCAAGTGAGTTGTATTCTTTTAACTTATTTGCAATAATTGCAGTTACAGATTCCATCACTATATGATTGATTTGGCTAGATGTGGTGACCCGTCGGAACGGCTCCAAAATGTTATGGCCCATTGTGGCGACTGTGGCTCAATGATCCATGGGTCGGCGGTTCGAATCCCGGCTCCTCCTGTGTCCTGTCTACATGTCAAAGTGTCCTTGGGCAAGACGCTGAACCCCAAATTGCTCCCGATGTGCTGGTTGGTGCCTTGCATGGCTTCCGCCGCAATCGGTGTATGAATGTGTGTGAATGGGTGAATGTAATAAAAGCACCTTGGACAAAGGCGCTATATAAATGCACCATTTACCATGCGATTCAATCATAAAAATAAAATAGGTTTGGTATTTTGTGTAATCTTGCTTGTCGGCTAGGCGTGATGTGAAAGCATGAACTCTTCCTCAACTAATTCTCTGGTTCTCTCTGTTGTGACTGTCCTTAGCCTACGGCCCAGAAATGGCCTCCCTGATGATGATGCTGCTTCATCTTCTTCCACCATCACCTTGGGGCCCGAAGTCTCCAAAGGTCAATCCCTGTGATGTCTTTAAGGTAATGATATTATGGAGATTTAAAAATAATAATAATGTCAGTCTTCAGGGATGTGATTTTCATTCATGTAAAAGTAATTCCTCCTCTTCTCTTCTGAGAAATGCTGCTTTTCCTAGACTTCACTGCTGTGTTTCATTCTTGGTTTATAACAGCCCTGTTACACTATCATCTGTGTCTACTGTCTAGCATATTGGTAGTATGTCAACTCGCAGAGTGCGATGTAGCCTACTATAGAGAGAGTGGCAAGATATTCACATCTGCACCTTAGCTCGTGTCTAATGTTTCCTTATCTCAACCCTAGTTATGCTGCAGTTTGGAAGAGCATCTACGCAACCAGGAGAATGCACGGCAGTACCTCCTTGCTGTTGGGCGTCAGAAGAGCAAGATCGGCAGCTTCTACATCGTCATGGATCAGCACCTCATCCCATGCCAGGCAAACCGTTCACTCGGGACATTTGAACTTTCAAAGCACATTTTGTGTTTAATGTGTCTTCAGTGATTTAAATAGTTTTTCAATGTAATGGGTGCCGGGGCCTCGGGTGGTCTTTTTCCCAGGGACATGTCATGTGTCCGACTTCAATGACGACAGAGTACAGTATTGCATCCCAGGACCCCTGGAGGGTGACATGATTGCATCCTTTCTCAATTTAGTGAGTCTAGGATGCAGGATACAGGCTATTTTATACTGAGTCTTACTATGCTGTATTTGTGATCTTCTACACATTCCTGAAGACGATGATGGGAAAATGAGAGACACCCAGAGTTGTGGAACTGAGAGCCCTGCTGCTGAACCAGACCATAATGGCATTCTTTGAATTGAAGTGGGTAAAGTTATTCTCAGCCAGGCTGACATGCAGGTTTTTACATTGTTCATAGTGTTGAGAAAAGACCACATTTATTTTTGTCAAGCTATTTACAGAGAAGTTTGAGCATCATTCAAACATTACGAATGAAGTTATATATATATATATATATATATATATATATATATATATATACAAACCTTCATCTGAAACACTGTACCCGAACATCAAACGGTGTAGAACATTTCAGCTCAGACAGTTTCATTATACACCTTGCCTCACTTCTTGATACTCTGAATGCATGATGCTCATCAAAACTTCTCTGTAAATAGCTTGCATGACAAACAATAAATGTCCAGTTGTCTACTCGACACTCAAGTTCAACCCAAGAAACCATAGATTTTCATTGTTAACCCCATTCTCACCACTGAGGGAAAAAAGGAGGTTTCCCCGTAATGCACAAGGGCCATATCATGCATTTTAGCCAGTGATTTTGTTATATATTTTATTTTTATAATCTTGTGTTTAGCTTCAGACCTCATACACAACAGTATGCTGTAAATGGGCCAGTTGTCCTAATAGAAGGATAATAGATCATAAAGTGATGCTTCAAGTGCTTAAATAGTGTTTATAATGTTGGAATGAATGACAATTAATAAATGTTTTAAACTGATTTAAAGTGTTATTTGTCTAATTACTTCAAGAAGAAGGAACTCTTGGGCTAGTGTTAAATGTTGAACTATTTCCAAAGTGTTAATTTAACTCTAGACAGTGTGGACATATATAGAGTCTGAAAATGAGTTGAAATTGACTCTGTGAGAGTCAATTCATTAACTCTGGTACAGAGTAAACCTTTAACTCAGAGCAGTGTTATCTAACTCTGGTACAGAGTAAACCTTTAACTCAGAGCAGTGTTATCTAACTCTGGTACAGAGTAAACATTTAACTCAGAGCAGTGTTATCTAACTCTGGTACAGAGTAAACCTTTAACTCAGAGCAGTGTTATCTAACTCTGGTACAGAGTAAACCTTTAACTCAGAGCAGTGTTATCCAACTCTGGTACAGAGTAAACCTTTAACTCAGAGCAGTGTTATCTAACTCTGATATAGAGTAAACCTTTAACTCAGCACAGTGTTATTTGTCAAAACACTTTAACTCTGATAAAGAGTTAAAGAAGGAACTCTTGGGCTAGTGTTAAATGTTGAACTATTTCCAAAGTGTTAATTTAACTCTAGACAGTGTGGACATATATAGAGTCTGAAAAAGAGTTGAAATGGACTCTGTGAGAGTCAATTCAACACCAGACTTTTTGCTGTACCCCTGCTCTATGGAGTCAACCCACAGAGCCTAGTCCTTCCACGCCCCAGAATTTGGTTCTCCCAGTCCCGGCAGAGTAGTTCCGGAGCAACGGATTGTGTGGCCTTGCTCATTCCCTGATGGACTGATCGAGGGTATAGCTACTGGGACGTAAGTCAGGATTTGATCAACCCCGGCTGCCGCTGGGTCGCCTGAGTGAGGGGTATGATGTTGGTAGACCCGAAACCCTGTTGACCTCAGGAAACATCACTGAGGATACGTCCCAGGTGCATCCATGCGATGCATTTTTAGTTATAGTTCTAGCCCTGAAACATGACTGTCATAATCATGGCTAGTAACTTTCCTCCTCTAAGCCAGTGGTGGGGCCCGGGGACCCCCACGGGTCCTTGAGGGAATTACAGACACTTATGGCTCAGACAGTGTACAAAGGGAACCAAATGGACCCTATAGTTAAATTAACATTGATTTTACAATATAAATTGGGGTCCCATAGAAATGCCATTACATATAGGGCTCCGTAGCCTAACATTAAGGAAGTTTTAAGACAGGTACATGGGTATCTTTATCTTGGTGGTGTAGCAAATCTTGTCGACCAGACCCATTGCAAGATGCTGTACTCGTCAACCCTAAGCCATTCCAGTCTGTCAAAATGGGCAGAGGTGAGGTGGGTGAGGAGGTTGATTGTTTGCAACGGATTAAGTTGGTATATATGGGATGCCTATCTCATCATCTCTGTCAGGTTGATCGCGCCCAGGATTAACTCCCCCCCTCAGACACACACACATGACATGACACACACAGACCAGATTAGTTCAGAACCGTGGACAGCAGTCAGTCAGCAACCAACCTCAAAGCGCTCTATTTACAGCTCAGTGAGGGGTTCGAAGGCAGATTGACAGAAAGATGACACAGAAACAAGACATTATCTATCAAGTGCATGTTTATGTTTATCACAGTTTATAGCCTACTTTGAAAATAGCTGTGCCTTCATCTCATTGATGGAATTATTACCCTTTGATATGTAAGTTGATTTATTTTCTCCTTATTGGTGCCTATACTGTGTCAGATATTTTAGCTGTAGCTATTCAAAGCATACTCAACTACTTGATGTAGTAGCCTGCAAAATCCACACAGTCTGACGGAAAAGCATCTATACATTAGGCTACTTACATTTTCATATTGCTTGTGTTTTGGACAATGCCTGCCTCCAGTGAGATTCCATCAGTCACTCACAAATACAATTCCTGTCTATGCTTGTTCAATCTGTGGGCATTGTATGGTGGGGGTATAGTGGAAACCTTTTTTTTAGGATATTTTGGGGCTTACTTTTACCTTAATTGATAGCTATACAGTAGGTTGACAGGATACGGGGAGAGAGATGTGGGAAGCAAAGGATCGGGACTCGAACCCGCAACACACTGTCAGACTGGATTACCAACCTAGGTGCCTGGACCGCTAGGCCGGCCCGGTCCAGGGGAAACCTTTTTAACAGAAAATAAAATAATAACTTGATCACAAAAGAATAACTTAAATAACCTAAATAACAACAGTAATAAACAGGGATTTGTTTGCAGACGAACTAACATTCATTCTGCTGTGAATTTAGGTCCGTTATCTTCCTAAAGAGGATTAATCATCTGGTGTGATCCATATACCCTTTCTCTGGATACAACAATGGAACGACAATCAGCCAAAGGAAGTGGGAGTCTTTAACACTGAGCGAGAGCATGGACAGCTTTAATTACACAGATGTTGGAGGACATTCATTCCAATATTCGGTCCACAGTTTGGAGCCTCTGTATAAGGAATATAAGCCTCCTCCTAAGGACGTTATTCACTTCCCCAAACCCGTTCTTTACCTTTTGATGGCTGCCATTGTAGTGGTTGCTGTGGCTTATGCAATAGTTGGTCATCTCATCAAGGACCTCATGCTGGATATGACAGGTATTCCACTCTCCATGCCTTTATCGTCCAGACCCATAGACTTTAGAATACCTTAACTCTATGGAGCAATATGGTGTGTAAAATCTGTATTCAAATTGGCATGTGGGATGGGTGGGTGTCACAAAACGTTAACACCAAACTTTGACTTGGCCAACAGATGTCACGAGAAAGATATCCCACAATATCATGACATCTGGATTTGGTTGGTCAAGCTTTACAAAAATCTTTTGTCCCGATTTTCATGATGTCCAAACCCTGCTTTTAAGCAGTGGTGGAAAGTAAGTACATTTACTCAAGTAATGTACTTAAGTAGCTTTTTGATTTTTTTTTTTTTTTACTTTACTTGAGTATTTCCAATTTTCTGTACTTTTACTTCTACTCCACTACATCTCGGATCCAAATATTGTACATACTCCACTATTTATTTCAAGTACATTTTGAATTCCGGACCACTGCTTTTTATACTTATGTCTGGAATATTCTTCTGCTTGCGCCATTTGCTTTAATGTATAATGCTTATATGGCCGTTATCTCTCCTTTCAACAGACTGTTTGCTGGGTCCCCTTGAAGAGGACCTGAAGAAAGACGACAGGTCGGATGGTGGTGTCTCCCCACTGCACAAAGTGCACATACCCCCTGCTCTCACGCACTCCTACCCCAACGCCTTCCATGTGTGGGACCAGGACGCTGTGATCATTCCCATCATGGACACCCCAAACGAGAGCCCCATGGCCAGCCCTCTGCTGGCGGTCATCCCATACATGCCTTCTTTCTTCCCCGGCGGCCTCAACAGCCCCTGCTACAATCAGCCACCCCCAAAGACGCCAATGAAGCCCATCCCCGAGGCTGTCTCTGTATACACTGCAATAGACTTTCCTACATTTAAGTTTTAATCATTATTATTACAAAACATTTTTTTTAAACTTTACAAAAAAAAATCAATGATTTGTTTTTCCAGTAATTTCATGAAGAAATGAAAGAAAAATCTAAGAAATTCCATAAATTAGAAAACAAATGTTTAAGAAGTAGTGAAAATAGGCGATCTACAAGCGACACGTTGTGAGCTTGTAGATCTGCTATTTTCACTGGATTGGGAAAATAATGTTTGGGGTCTTGAGCTAAAAAGTTTGGGAACCACTGCACTGGTCTATAGTGCACTGCACATACTATACACCAAATACATGACATTCGGACTGGGTGTCCAGAGTCACACATTATTAATGTGACGTGCCCAGGCATCAGTACTTCATACCATTCACGTCTTTGCTATTTGTTTTCTTTTTTGTTTTACACACCTCACTTGATTGAAGACGTATTACACTATTGTGTGACAGACTAGTGTGACATACTGTTTCCTGATGGCCGTGGCTTATTCTGATCTACTAAAGTTACTTCCAGGCCTTAGGAGGATTGAGTCAGCTAATTAACTGCTGATACTGTGGTGTTAATTCAATTAGTGGAGATGACTCAAGGACAGGTAAGGCTGACTTGAGCAAAAGTAATAGCTGTTGTTCTAAGTTCAGGAAGAAAGGGCTCAGTTTGAAGGCGCTCCAAATCTTATTAGACCGGAAGTAAACAGACACGGTCTTCTTTAGGTTAACATGTGCACCTGTTGACCCGAAGAAGACTGCAAGGGCAAAGCGTATAGTTTTATGCCGTTTTGTATAAAGTTTGGACTGGAGCATCTTAAATGTGAGTTGTGAGACCTCCATGGCCGTGCTGCCCTTGTAGAAATAGAGGCTATATGCGTGTGACGTCATCGTACCCTGAAGTTATACAGGAACGCCTGAGTGGCAAAGTATTTTTTCATACAAAATCCACCATAGACATGTTGAGGTACTTTGTCAAGAAATTCTGTGCAGGTGATTAATTTTTCCAAGTGTCAAAGTTTGGAAGCGCTTGTTTTCAATAATGGAACGTCCTGCTGCCTCCTGCATTGTGTATATAAAATACCGGTATATTATATACACATTTGTTCTCACTTATTGCTCTCCAGCTTTGTCTCTCTCTCGTGCTTCGTTATCTCTTACTCTGCCCCTCAAACCAAAATGTATGGTTAAGTGTCAAGTCATATTTTTATTTACTTGTTTTTAAATTTGGGGGACTTTTCTTTCAGCCAAGTTCTTAACCATGTCGATTATACAACTTTATTTTGTGAGGGATTGGTGGAGGGATTAGGGAGAGAAGATTAAGCATGCAGCTTAACGTCTTATACAGCGAACATCCTTTTATTACTTTGAGCAAGGGAATCAGATGATCACACAGGACAATCAGAGTGGAGGAATGAAAGCCAGAGCAACCGGAAATTACCATCTAGGTGCAGATGAGATATTTTGCCATGTATTGTAGAGACAAGTTACCCGCCCAGAAATAGGTCATGTGAAGAGAAAACGGTCCTATAATAATCACCAAGTCTGAAGACGACACTCAAATCTTCAAGTTCCTCAAGTTCACTGATCACTCAACAGCAACCCATTGGCTGGCTAGACCACACTCCCATTGCATACCTCAAAACATGCGTGTGATTGGATGAGAGACTCAGAGTTCATCTTGGACCATGTGCTTACGTCAGCCAGGTTAGGAGGTCATACCCGTCCTTGACCATGGCCAATGATTAGTGACTCAGTGAGTCTCACCACCTGACCCGTTCCTGACCTTCCTGGTCTGTTAAGCTTAGAGCCTACACACACGATACTCAGACAGTAACCCATCCCAATTGGCTAAAGTTAAAGATGAGATGATGACATATCAGAGCTGAGACAACAGCACATGGAAAAGCAGTTCAATTTGTACAGCAATAATAATAAACATGCTTCACTAGTGTCACTTATGCAACACTGTAGAGGCCATGTGCCTCTAAAGTCAATTTTCAATGGAGCCATGTTAAATTTAGCCAGCCCTGGCTAAATTTAACTTTCAATGACAATCTGCAGTCAGCCAGTTTAATCCTTTTATGACAAGCCAGGCGGTGAGAAAACAATATGTAACACTTGACCCCATAGTGGATGTGACACATTTATCAGGGCAACTGATGTGCAAAAACAAACAAACACAGGATATGGATATAAAGTGTGACATACCAATTTATTGAAGACAAAATTCTTATCAATCAATATTTTTCTCATGCAAATATTATCTAAAACAATTTAATAAAAATCACATTTTATGTTAAGTGCTAATGCCGGTTCTTCAATACACTAGAGTTCTAATACTTGGCCAATCTCTTCCATCTTCCGACGTGGCAGCACAGTGCGGTACAGAGAGGTACCCCTGGCCTGGATGAAGGTCAGTACCATCTCGTTTTTGGTGACTTCCGCATGGACAAAGCCACCGAGTGTGGACGCCTGGCCAGTGAAGAACTTCACAGTATCTTTGGGAACGTGGTGCCAGTGACGGACATCGGGATCCAAGAAGTTTCCAGCACCGCTCACTACGTATCCCACACCAGCTTCTTTGATGTACTAAAACAAAAACACAACTCGAGTCATCTATGCAGCACATACAAATTACATTGTCAAACATCAGCATTACTTAATTTACAAGAAGTCTATACAATTAGAACATTTAGAAGAATTGTTATTTTGATCAATGTTTGCCAACCGCATTGAATTGTGGACAAAGGCTAAGCCAACGATAATAAAGTATTCTTCAGTTTTGGGTCTGCCAGGCTAAATCGTCAAATGGTGGTCTGTGGATCAAATGCCAAATAAAATAATGGGCCTTGATATGAAAAATCAGACCCGTCTGAAGTGAGTGGTGCTGTACTGTATTGTACAAGCCCTCCTCCCTGGCCTCAGTGTCAGGCTGTGCAACAGTGACACTTTGTGAACAAACGCTATAACGCAGACAAAGGGGCAGGACACAGCCACACACACACACACACACACACACACAGCGCTGTCTATAGAGTGGTTGCACCACTCAAAGGTTGAAAATGACTGATTTAGACAATCCACTGACCCACCTGCAGATTGTGGTCGTGACCACAGAAGTAGGCGGTAGCCTTGTACTTGACCAGCAGGGGCCGTAGCTTCTGCAGAAGGCAGTCCGTGGGGCCGTGCTCCGACACGGACCACACCGGGTAGTGGCCCGCCAACAGCAGGAAGTCAGCTTTGTTCTGGGCCATCCTCTCCTGCAGCCAGATGAGCTGGCGGTTGGCGTCCACCGCGCGCAGTGGACCCCTGGGCTTCTCGTCCTCGTAGTCATCAGAGTTGCCGCAGAGCATGATCGTGTCCAGCATGATTATGCTCAGGGTCTTGTTCACTTTTGGGATGCGGAAGTTCAGCTCGTAATAGTAATAAGGGAAGCGCCTGTGAGAAGGTATTTAAGTGCAGCCAAATGTCAAAATAAACACAGTCAAGGAACAATGATGGGCTGCGGTCCAGTGTCGATTTTGTCGACTAAAATGGAAACTAGATAAAAACTCAGCTATGATGACTAAAACTAAAATATATTGACAATAGTCAATAAAACTAGACAAAAATGATAGGAAGAGACTAGTGGACAAGAGATCCAGTACAAGTCATTTTACACTTGGTTGCATGCTGAAAATAGCAGAACTACAAGCTCACAACACATCACGCTGCGACGTGTTGTGAGCTTGTAGATCAGCTATTTTCAGCAAATGTAAAAATAAAAACAGTCATTACGACGCCATCAAGGCCCACCAAAATACATTTCAGTCGACTAAATCACTTGTACATTTAGTAGACTCAAATCTTATGATATTTAGTAGACTAAAACTACTAACTATTCAAGAGACTACATCTAAAACCTAAATTTGCTGCCAAAAACAGTACTGCTGCAGTCAGACAAAACCTGAGATTTCTAATCACAATTATCACATCAATTATCCATCTCGTAGCAATGGCCGTGCTCAAGTCTTTGCTTCTGGGAGGTCCCTGGACAATCACATTTTCAGATGGGGGTCGACAGCCAAATACAGACAATTCTGGGGGTCCTTGACATGAAAAAGGTTCAGCACCACTGACATAGAAGCATAGGTTTCAATTTAGAAGCCTTTTTTTTTTTTTTTTTTTTTTTTTAGAATCAGCCTCAGGTCTTAAGAAATTGGCTAAATATTACTCACCATCTGTCAGACCTGCGGCTGTACTCCATCTGCGCTCGGACATTTCCTGCATGGTCATGATTGCCAGCAAGCACGTACCAGGGGATTTGAAGAGACTTTGCTGTATATACAGACTCATAAGTGTCCTATGTTGAAAGATGGAGAGAAAAAACAAGAAAAATAATTGAGACGTTATCACAATTAACACATGCATTTTGTCTTGGAAGAGAATTATTTTTTTCTGGGGGGGGGGGGGGGGGGGGGGTGCTTCTAACCTTGAACCTAGGAGAATCTACGCTGTCCACGCCTGTGTAGTAGAAGTTGTCACCAAGGGCAAGAACAAAATCTGCACCCATCTGCTCGGCAACTCTACCCATTTCCAGGGCCGTGGCCTTCTCCACAGGGGTGATGTAAGGGGGATGGGGCACTCCACCCCAGTCTCCCACTGCCAGGAACTTGATAGAACTTCTGTTTCCTGTAGGTAGGGAGAACAAAGACCAAACATTTGGATCCTCTGAATTTCAGTGCAACCGTCATGTCCACATTCTAGTTCAGTTTGCAGGAAAGCGTTACTTACTAGAACTTTCTTCCAGGTCCTGAAAGGCAGTTGGATAGCAGTAAACCACAGACAGGATGGTACATAGTGTGGTCAACAGGGTGAGTGCCATCTGTAACACAAAGCACAATAAGTAATAGAAGGCATTTTAAGGTGTGTGTATACACATTCATTCAGTCAAAGGAATACACTATACTGCAGTGCTTCTCAAAATCTTAACACACCATACTGTCCTGTAGGTATTTCCCCTTCTACCTGGCAGTAGTACAAGCCCTGGCTTTAAATGCCTTGTCTGGTTGCAGGAAATTGACAGATCCCAGATGGAGCCAATCAAGCCTAATCAAAGCAATTGCAAACCATGGGCACAGACATCAGTCCCTACACCTCACAAGATAAGAGGGCAGCTGGGTCTACAAATCAGACATGCATTCAGTGAACAACTATACAGTACAGCTCGTGAAAGCCAAAAGTAGAACGAGCATTAAACAACAAACAACAACAAAATTGAGAATTGAAAGTGAGACACCGGACAACTAAATCAGAAGCATGAATAGTTTGAGTCTTTGTTTGAGGTAACACTCACAGTTTTTTAGTTTTTTTATGATCTGTACTTTATTTGGATTTTTTACAAATACAGAAAACAGAAAAAACAAACACAAACAACAACAACAGAATACGTATGCATGGACATTATATATATGAACACAGAAACATAATATAAAACAAGGATAGACAAGATAAACAAATATAAATACAAATAAATCAAATTAAAAGTTTAAATTAGTTTACACGACCAAACACGCAGCATCATCAACTGTATCATATGTATACAGTAAACAATCAAAAGGGCATTGCCTGATGCCCTGACCATGGATCACATCAGGGATATTTATCCAACTGATTATTCATCTTAAAGGATAACCTCTCCAAAGCAGCCACAATACCAAGCTGAGTGAACCATGCATGTGCTGGAGGTAAATAAAGAGAGCAGGTGTATAAGGAATATAACACTCACTGTTGACAATGCTGAGTGTCCTCGGGATGGCTGCAGGGGCCCTCGGTCTGCACCGCCTCTCCAACTTGTCTTGCTTTTATCGTCTGTCCCAGGAGAAGAAAGCGGCCCCATGGCGGGCCAGTCCCAGGCCACACACACACACGCCACGCCAGTGGTGCATGAGCATTGCTCACACCCTGATTCACTCTAAGCACAATAGGGTCATCTACATGTGACCTACAGTGGTTATAATAGTTAGTGTCCACACTCAACTTTTTCCACCTTAGTGTTGATCATTGTGTTTATTTTCCTTCATTTCCATGGTTGGGTATGTATGCATGCATGCACGTGTGCTAATTCTATTTTATTTCAATGAGTCAGTATTTGTGATAAAAGCTGGTCAAGACATGGCCAACTTCATACTTTGGTAGTCCTGGTTGTACCTTCATTGGATTTGGGCTCTTTTGCGACGCCAATAGCATTTTTTTATACTCAGAGTTTAAATGACCACTTTGCAGTTCAGTCAGTTCCTTTTAGTGTCAAAGATGGACATCGATGAAGCCTCAGCTATATGTTAAGTGTAAGTTCAAGGTGTTTTATATACAATAGGCCTATGTTTTGCTGCTCAAATGTTATTAGATTGTGAACATGAGGGCATTAACACAGTGTGTTAACTAGAAAAAGTGCCCTTCTGGGCACAGGTCTCCACCAGGATAGGAATGTAGGACATTGCAGCTTGCCTAGGAGTTGGCATACAAAGTTATCCACAGATCCGTGCAGTTAGAGGTAAAAACACTTTTCGGCCAGTTATAGCGCCACCTTGAGGCTGAGTTGAAATTGTTCATGTGGCATTTCGTCCTCGGCCTAGTGGGAATGTGGGTGCACAATTTCACAGAAATCACGCGATGTGTTCATGATTTGCAGCATTTTGTTTGAAACTGAGCACTCCTGTGAACTTTGGAAGCCAATCTTAACCAATCAGGATGGAGTCTGAGAAATCTGAAAGACCGGTTTCGTTGAATGGCTGTAGAGAGACTGTGTACCAATTTGCGTGATGTTTGGACAAAATCTGTAGGTGTACTGTGCAAAAACTTGTTTTGCACAAAGCGGCCTCCTGGTGGCGCTATAACAGGCCGTTCTGGAAAGTTTGGGGCAGAGGTTCATCGATGGCATCCAGGGAGTGTGTGTGCAAATTTTGGCATCGACCGGGTTAACGGTGGCCGAGATTAGCTGCTCACGGACACACACACGGACGGACGGACGGACGGACGGACGGACACACACACGGACGGACGGAGTGCAAAACATACTCTCCCCCCATGCCTTCGGCCTGGTGGAGACAATTAACACAATATACTAATATATATAGTAAATCCATTGTTGATTGCAAGTTAAATTGAAAAAGAATTGGCCGAAACCCTCATCAAAACATGATTCCATGTCATGTTTTCTACAGTGTTAATCTAAATTACGTTGACATTCCAACCATTTGTAAAAATGTGAAAGCTCAATCAACCATTAGTTTGGCCAGTTAATTTGCTAATGTAGTTTAATAGCATTGTATAAAACCATAGCACATTCTTTGTGAACATTCAGGATACAAACTTATATTCTCAACATAGTGATTGCCGAAATCTGCAAATGGCATTCCCATTGAAAAGCATTGGCAGATTCTGCCAGCAAGCAGATATTCCACACCAGCATCCCACACACACAGGTGCAGTGAACCACACTTTTGTGCTTAGCACTAGATTGTTAACAAATCCCTTTTATTGTACGACGAAGTAGACTATTTCTGTCCATGTGCAGGACATTTCCATTAATCTATCATTTGTCCTGCGCAACCAACCTACATTTTGCTTAGCCTTTTTGCCAAGAGTGCCATCACTTCCACCACCACCCCTTGCTTTGCTGCACAAAGCTGTGCATAGCAGTAGTTTGTTGACTGACCAATCCATCATACTGCATGCATTCTAGGCTGGCTAGTGAGATGTCCGAGCCATGTGCCCCACAAATGGAAGGGGCAGCGAGTGCAAATGGGTACATGTCTACCGGTATGCGAGTGCTCCCGTAACATTGATGTGAGGAATCTGCATGGTATTATTAAGGCAACCTCAAGGTAACCCAGTAATTAAGAGACATGTCTTTTACCACCATTTAATTAATTAATTTGTCCTCAGTGTTTTCTCCCCACTCATATAAAGCTTCTTTAGTAACAAGATGTCGTTTTGATGCATTATTAAATGCAACTGACCACTTACTCACCGATAAGTTAACCTATAAATCAGGCCGTTTCTAAAAATAAAATAAAAAGTCTTCTAAATCCTAAAAGTTTTCTGAAAATCCTGTTTCTGTCAGTGGTGCTCAGCCTTTTTCATGTTAAGGAATGATCTGTATTCGGCTGCGGCTCTTAAACTCATAAGCGCAGCACTCTGTGCCACGCTATGAGCTTGTAGATCTATTTTTCAACAGTTCGTTTAAAATAAAGGGGTTTTGTACAACTAAATATTGCGTCACAAATAGACAAGGAAACAAAATTAAAGTATTTTATTACTATAAAGACCAGATTAGAGCATTTTAGAACTACAGCAAAGGGAACTCATTACCGCAACATAAAAATGTTCACCACATACATACGATACTTGAGGACTAGTACAGTCGATTAGAAAACAAGAAAAATATATCATAAAGTACAACGATCATGATGAGAGGTTTAGAGAACACAATAACACACCACCAGATAGATATGATCCTTACGTTCACATCGAGCTGGAAAAGGATGGAGATAAATAGGGGCCAGTTAAGAAAAGAGATGAGCCTAATAGGAACCAAAGCCTCGTTCCCACTGGCATGCAAAAGCCAGTCATCAACTGGACATTTTACATTTTGAGTGTCCTTCGAGAACAGCCACTGGTCAGGTTGTGATGTGCACATTTGGACTGGAGATAGCATAGGAGACACGGCCAGTGTGTGTGTGTGTGTGTGTGTGTGTGACTGGAGCAAAACTGCAAATAGTCGTAATTAAGATATATTTGACTACAATGCGAGTTGGTACTTCCTGGTGTTAAGCAAGAAACGTAGCATCTTTGAGGAACACCTCAATGTGTTGTGTTCATCAGGAGATCAGAGGGCATGCAAGAGATAGAGGCTGGTGTGCAAACCTGCGGATGAATACTATTATTGTCCCTTCATATTTGTCATCCCCAAAACGCCTTAGTCTCACATGCTTCAGACACCTCTGACACAAGCATTATGTACTGTAGCAGTTACATTCATCCGACGTGGGAACAGTCGCCATACCGTACCACACGTCTCCATGAAGGCAGGGCATGGTGGGAATGACTCTCCACTGCCTTTGCCAGCTATTGTTTGCGTCCAGCAATGTTACGGCAATCCCAGTGGGAAAGGGACCGATATCACAGCTTCTGTAACATTCACTATTTGTTTTTTGTTTTATTTTATTTTACTTAAAAAATAAAAATAAAGAAATAAAAACCTTAACTGGCAAGTTTAACTTAAAAACTAAAATAACCAGTGTCATGGTGATGTGAGAGTGGCAAAAAAAAGGGGGGGGAACACAATTCCTCTAAGCGAATTGAAAATATAAAATTTCTTAGCGTTTGGAACACCGCAAGCCAAGGCGTCATCATCAAGGATAGACCTAGCCTTCCTTCCAGAGTGCTGTTGAAGCTGCCTAGTAACCGTGGTAGGTGGTCTGACTCTGAGTGTGATCCTGTCCAACATAGCCCTGGTTCCAGCTGCCATACGCCTGCTGCTGAGGCGGCTGTTGTTGCTGCTGTTGCTGTTGCTGCTGCTGAGGCTGCTGTTGTTGCTGTGGCTGTTGCTGCTGCTGATTCCCCCACCCTGTCTGGTTATCCCAACCTGAACCTGTAGAAAGATCAATTACATTAAGTTAAGAAGGGAACGATCCCAATTCTCCACGCCATAATCAACACATTCTATGCCGTAGAACGGAGATCTCCGTCAAGTCTAATCCATCCGCTTAGTCTTTACCAGAGCCATCTAATAGAAGAGTTACGATGTTGAGGGAGCACTCGAGTGCTGTTCATGGAGCCTGAACTGAGACAAGCTGGAGTTGGAAATGCATTGTTTTCAACGAGGGCGGCGCAAATAAGAGCAGCGTTACATCAAACGGATAAACACGAAAACATAAGAATTGCTAACGACCTTACAAGGACGGAGAGAGAAAAGGAGAAGGAGCTGTACGAAGAGGCAAAAGAAAAGCGACGAAATTCGACAGGGGATTTCACCTACAAAGTCCGGGGTCCTCCCTGGGCTAGGAGAGTGGTGAGAATACCAAAGACATCGTGACTTGACTATGACCATGATCTTGCACCCCAGACATATCAGGGCAGTAATTCTTCCCCCCTAGAAAGCGTATTATGTCTATATACAAACGCGGACCAACTCCACAACAAAATGCATGAATTTACTGTTCGTCTGAAAGTGCACACTCATAGAGATTATTGTATTACGGAAGTTAAAGCAAAGCAATCGAAGCACAAAATGAACCCAATGGACTTTAATTTAGATGAAGTTGACGGCTACAATATGTTTTCCAAGAATATTGACAATGATGTTGGGAGAGGCTTACTGCTTTGTATTCATAGATCACTAGAAGTTAAAGAAGTTACACTGGCGACAGAGTTTCAAGAGAATATATTTGTGGAGATAAAATGTAGCAACAATGATAACTTGATTGTGGGTTTAGTTTATAGGTCACCGACAGATAGGGGTACAGAGACCAATAATGAAAATCTTCTGGTTTTAAAGGTATATTCAGTGATTTCACTCAAAAAACCTTAGGTTTCGGTTTTGGCTGGGACCTAAGCCTTTCATCCAATCAGGATAGAGAGCCAAAAACGAAACCTAAGGTTTTTTGACCCCCAGGGGTTAACTGGGGACAGGGAGGAACTCCTTATATGGTCAGCACACTCTATAGTAGAGAGGATTATCACAACAAAACAAAAAAATAAGTGATATTTGAATTAAGTGAAATCACTGAATATACCTTTAATCAAGGAGTTGTCATCTATGAAATATTCACATGAATTAATTATGGGAGATTTTAACTTGCCAAATATAGATTGGAATCTACTTGATGCAAAGGGAGAAGGAGCCACACTAGAAAACAAATTTTTGGATTGTGTTCAGAACGCATTGATGTTTCAACATGTAATGGAACCAACAAGGTGGAGAGGGGACGACACACCACATGTATTGGACCTTATACTTACGAACGAGGAGAATATGGTTGAGGATGTTCAGTATTTGAGCCCACTAGGTAAAAGTGACCATTGTGTTTTGTTGTTTAAGGTAATATGTAGTACAAAAATGAGAAAAAAAGAAAGAATAAGAAAGAATTACAACAAGGGAAACTTTGAGGCAGCAATCAGAGAGCTGGAAATATCTAACTGGGGGGAATACTTTTCTGACAGTGATGTCAAAGCTAGTTGGAGATTATTAAAGCTAAAGTTGAAAGAAATAGAGGATAAATATGTCCCAAATAGCAAGAGCAGGACATGGAATAGGAAGCACACTTTCCCCTTGGATAGTAGTACAAAAATGAAAAAGGCCATGAAAAGTAAAGATCCAGAGATACAAAAAGACTACCGTAGAGTTAGAAACTGTGTGAGAACGAGAACAAGAAATCTATGAATTCAATAAGAAGAAGAGTTAGCAAGACAATCTAAACTGAAACCGAAGGTTATTTGGGACTACATTAATAAAAGGACAAAAATTTAAACATCAGTAGGAGATCTATATGTCAATCAAGACAAGAACTCCCCAAAAACAGAGAAGGACTCGGATAAAGCAGAAATACTTTCAGACTATTTTAGTAGTGTATATGTGAATGAACCTGAAGGGCATGTTATATCTGAACTGCCAAGAGTGGAAGTTCAGCATGCAGAACAGTTTATAATAACAACTGAGGACACAAAAAAACTGCTACAGAGTATGAATATTTACAAATCACCCGGGCCAGATGCAATACACCCTAGGATAGTAAAATAACTAGCCTGTGTGATTTCTGAACCAATAACAATGCTATTTAACAAAACTCTGCAGGAAGCAACTTTACCAAGTGGTTGGAAAGAGGCACAAATCAGTGCAATATTTAAAAAAGGAAGTAAGGCACTGGCAGGGAACTACAGACCTGTCAGCCTGACATCTGTTATGTAAAACAATGGAAAAATTAATTAGGACACGCATTGTAGATCATATGAAGTCCAACAAGCTCTTTAGTAACAGCCAGTACGGCTTTATGGCTGGAAGATCAACCACACTTCTTCTTACTTACTTACTTCTTACGGTTCTTGATAAATGGTCAGCATCCTTAGATAGAGGACAGTCGGTTGACTGCATTTATATGGATTTTCAAAAAGCTTTTGATAAGGTTCCCCATAAGAGACTAATATCAAAGTTAAGGTCTTACTGTATAGACAAAAGAGTTATAGGTTGGGTACAGGACTTTCTCAGTAACAGGAAACAGAAGGTGGTGGTTAATGGAGCCACTTCAGATTGGAAGTCAGTGACCTCTGGAGTCCCACAGGGATCTGTATTAGGACCAGTACTTTTTGTTATTTATATAAATGATCTACCAAGGGAGATACAATCCGATGTCTACCTTTTTGCGGACGACACAAAGATATTTAGAACTATAAACAATGACACGGACACAGCACAACTCCAAGCAGACCTCCAGAGCACCAGCAATTGGTGTGACAGGTGGTTACTGAAATTAAACCCAGATAAATGTAAACAGCTGCACATTGGGGGAAAAACTGACACCTTGGCTAATTATACAGTTGGAGATCTAGTGATTCATCAAGTAGAGGAAGAAAAATATATAGGGGTGGTGGTTGATAATTCACTAGAATTTGAAATGCACATCTCTGAAAAAGTAAAAAAGGCAAACTCCATGTTGGCAATAATAAGAAGAACCTTTTTAAATTCACGAAAATAACTATTTATTCCGTTATTCAAATCCCTGGTGAGATCACAACTTGAATTTGCAAGCTCAGTCTGGTGCCCCTACAAAATCAAATACATAGAGAAAATAGAGAAGGTTCAGAGAAGAGCTACTAAACTAATACCAGGGTTGAAAGAAATGTCTTATGAAGAAAGGTTAAGACACTTACAGTTACCAACATTAGTTTACAGGAGGCACAGAGGGGATATGATCGAGGTATATAAACTTGTTCACCAGACTTTACAGCCGAGCCTGTTGTCCATTCTTGGGACAGCAGGTATGAGTTGAGAGGGAATTCTCTTAAACTCTTACCACTAAATTGTCAGTCAGAAAAGAGAAAGAATTCTTTTACACTCAGCTGTCCATGCTGTCAGAGCATGGAATAAACTTCCGGAGGAAGTGGTCCAGGCTCCTTCAGTTAATACTTTTAAGAATAGGCTTGACAAATTTTGGTCAACAAAAGGTTTTTTGTATAACTATAGGGCTGGCTTGTAAGGTCATAGACTGGTAAATACGGGACTTTAAAGTGTATTATGTATAAGATATAAGAAAAAAACCCAAAGAGGGCGGGTCCACATGAACTTGGTTTGTTTTAAAGTGTAAAAAAAAAAAGAAGGAAAAAGAAAAAAAAATACGAATGTATTTATGTATGCATGCATGTACTTGTGAATTTTGATATGTATTTATGTCTGTTGTGAGTCTGGCGTAGAGGATTTCATCCTGTGCTGAAAAACTTTTCAATACATTTCAATAAATACATTTTGAGCATGTGTGCAACATGACAACTGTTTTAAAGTATTGTACAGTGACAACTAAAGTCTCTGTAATGTTTATGTTGTACTATTACTACAAAACAATCTAAAATAAAGCTGGGCTGTTGCCTGAGTCCAATGCATTTCTGCCTACTTCTGGTACAGGACTTGTCCCAGTTGGTTATCCCCATGCTCAATAGAAGTCTATGTAGGAGAGCCGCCATTGGACAGGCCCTATGAAGTGAAGGCAGTTTGCGTAACTGTCTATATCTAAGGCTCTGGTCTTTACTATACTGTAATAGCTGTGCAGGGAATCCATATGTAATCTACCGCTATGAATAGCTCGCATGGCATCTTCAGCGGATTCCGTCGTTCTCACAGGTCCTTATAGTTTTACTGATATAGGTTTAGGTTGTTGTTTAGGCTGTCAATCACAGCAACTGACCAATCACAGCAACTGACCAATCACAGCGCAATCATCCTCTCAAACACGCTGAAGATCCCATGCTCAGCCTATGAATAGGTTACGAAAGAAGAATTCTATGGGTTTAAGGATGCCTTATTCACTCACCATAATTGTAGCTGGGGTAGGCCGTGCTGGCCGGGGCCACTGGGCTGGGGTATGCCGTGCTGGCCGCCGTCACCGAGCTGGGGTATGCCGTGCTGGCCCCGGTCACGGAGCTGGGGTACGCCGTGCTGTACATGGAGTAGTCTTGGTTTTGGGTGTGGGTATGGGTATGGGTCTGGGCCTGAGCCGCAGCCTGCTGGCTCGCCTGGTTCTGCTGGGTCAGAAGCTTCTTCTTCTCCTCGCCGTAGCCATAGCTGTATGGGCTTTGCTGGTCCATCGGAGGAGGCATCGCCTGGTAATTAGTGGGCACCTGCTGATGGTGGGGGGGGTTTTATTTAGTTTTTTTTCAAGTCTTTTGACAAATTTCATTTAGTTTTGTCGATATGTTTAAGTCTTAGTTTTCGTCAGTGGAAGGGAAAAAAATCACACCTGTGTGAACCGAGTGGTGCAACTCCCCTCTCTCTCCCCCCCCTCCTCTCTCTCTCTCTCTCTCTCTCTCTCTGCTGTCAGATTAGCTTTATTATGGATATCAATGAACCTAGACAGTCAGTAGTTGGATTTGCGTCCAGCAGGTGGCAGCCATGTCACATACTTCTCTCTTTCCAATTTCACGCATGCGCACACCACTCGTGCTCATGACGGTTGACGGATACATGATACACACAGACATTCCTGATTGTAGGAGTGGTTGCACCACTCAAAAAGGTAGACGACGGACATTTTCCGTCAGTTTTAGTGGACGTTGTCAACACTAACCTGCTGATAGCTAGTGGGCACTGGGGCGGTGGAGGTGTCGGTGGGTGGGGGGGCTGGAGCAGAGTAACTGGATTCAGGGTAGAAGGTGCCATAGCCAGAGGTGCCAGACTCGTCTGTGAAGCTTTCTGCCTGGGTTGGTGTGGAGGCGGCAGGGGCCACAGCTGAATTATTACTGTAAGGTTTATCTGAAAGTTGTTTTGGAGAAGAAAAAAAAGTTTTGTCACTGGTGTGTGTGGGGATCTATTTAATTGTTTGTTGAATTTTCTCAAGTCTTCTTCTTCTAAATTCTTGCGGCCCTGTGGTTCTATGGAATATTCTGTCGAAACAATCTAAAAAGGATTGTTTTAATATAAATCTTAGATGTTTCAATCGAAGTGCATTCTGATCTCTTCTTGTAACCAAAAAGGTCAGACCAAGTGTTTAACTGAAATTATACCACAGGTCGTTTAGCTACATCTGGTCGTAGTGGCTACATCTGAAAAATATGTTTTTACAGCAATCTTCCTAGTTTTAAGGGTGACTGTTGTATAATTGCAATATTACACTCGAGGGTGTGGTTTAACATGCTTATTGCCACTTCAGTGATGCTTGCAGAACTTGACGTCTCGTTCCTGACCGCATCACTGTCGTGGCAATAATCACGTTAAACCACACCCTCTCGTGTAATATTGCTTAATTATTTTACTTTGTGAGTAATAAAAGTTTATGAATCCTGGAATGCATGACGGTGGGAGTAAATAATTCAAGTTACATAATACATATACATAATAGTGTCCATCTTTGTTCTCTGGAGTGTGCGGTCCCTTCCTTATGGAAGGTGTTTTACAATTTATAAGGCCTAGACTTGCTCCTTTTCTTGGATGTGCCGGATAAATATACATATATCTATAAATTCTCCTCAGCCTTGAACTGTGTTGGACAATGCAATGTATAATGTACAACATATTTGCTGTTATACAGCACTCTGTCCAACATTGGTTCTTTTTAACACTGTAACCTTACACTTAGTTGAGCAGATTCCCCCAGGGCTCAACACCAGTATACTAAATATCCTTATAATAGGTGAGCAGTAGATGTGGTCTTTTCGCAGAATGTTAGAATAGGGAAGCTAAGGTTCAGGTGTTCCCAAACAAAGATCATTCCCGAGTGGAAATGACATGGTTTAGAAAGGTTAATAATAATTATTATTATTATTATAATGATACCCATAGATTCAAATACATGGAAGAATTAAATGCCCACTAACTGAGAGAGTTAACACTCTGTTACATACGTAATAATAATTATGGGGGAAGGACACTTACGATATGATCCAGTGCCAGCCATGCTCCCATAATTGTAGTCGGCTGTTTAAAACAAAGCATAACAAAAAAACAATTATAAATGTCATGTACATCAAGCTGTCACTGAAGTTTAATTTGTACAAAACTCTGCCCAGAACCAGTGAGAGTTAACTTACAACATTTGTTAAAACATTTGCTGGGTAGATCTTTTCATTTAAAAAAAAGAAAATTCACTTATGACGTGCCGAAATAGGAACGCCAGGGTGAAATAAGTTCCAAGTCAATTTTCTTACTCTTGTTATAATTACTTGTTCCGACAAATGGCTTGCCTCGCCCTCGACCACTGCCGCGACCCCGGCCCCGACCGGGACCCCAAGTGTTGGACCCACCGGACCCACCAGTGCCAGTCCCAGTCCCAGGGTCTGAAGGAATGCCCCGGATGGTACCGAATCCTGGGATGTGCTGTTGAGCAGAAGAGGTTTACAGGACTGTCTACAGGCAGCGGACGTGCGCGCACGCGCGCATGTCTGTGCGTGCGTGCAGTACATGGAAAAACATATGTTGGGAAATATCTGCAGCAGCTTGCATTATTTAGTCCCCCCAGGATTCACAGAGAACAAGTCTCGCTTCCGTGGAGAACAATCCTGATACTGCAGAGAACAATCCTTGATTCCGCGGCTTGATTAACAAGTTATAATTCCCCGGACATTAACACTTTGACTGCCTCCCGCAATTCAGTCTAATGTCCCTCACCACTAGCCATAGAAAAGGGGTCTTTCACTTTGAAGACCACCAAAATTCACCTCCCAGAAAACAGGAAGCTAAATCGCCTATAGCTAATGAGCATCGTAACTTTAAAAGTCATCGGAAGCGTTAATATTGTCACCGCGAGGTAGCGACGATTTAGATATGATAAAAATTTAAAATAGATATTAGAAAATATTTTCTAAAAATGGTTTGTTGCAAAGGTTATATTTTCATTCAAATCATGCCAACAGCAACTGCATTTTAGATCATACCTAATATGGGTGTAATATTTGATATTTATTCTATTCTGCATTATTTGTCATGACACAGATTTATTTGAAATGAGGGACCGGTCCGTCAGTCAACTAGTCCCCTCCAGGGCCCCGTGAAGAAAATGTCCTACGAGGTGTCCTCAGACTCCTCACCATGTACAAATTCTTATTAGGTAGTAATAACTAATATGATTTGTCAGGTTTTACTGCCATTCCGCCCGCCGGCGAGATCCACGAAAATGCCCTCGTCGCAAACTGTATTCCGCCGACATCCGAGAAATCCGGATGGCTGAGAAATCAGCGGACTGCTTTGAAATCAGCTGTAATTTCCGCGATCGCGGATTCCTGGGAGGACTAAATGGATACTATACTAAATGGATGTGGTTCCATCTTTGCTTGTGCATGGATGACAGGTAAAAGCTGGATCAATTACCATGTCCGTGTAGGTGACCTTCTTCCTAAATGGGTCTCTGAAGCTGGAAGGTCCACTCTGGCTGTGTGGAAAAAGCTTCTCCAGAGCAGCTAACGCAGCAAATGCCTTTGCCTCTTTCTTATTAGAGCCTCTGCCTTTGAACTTGACGCCATCTACCTCAACCTGAGAAATTGATGGGAAAAAAATATATCTATCTATATAGCTGGCAACATTCCACGCCCCCCAAAATGGGGGAAGGTGTCGCGAATTTGTCTCATGTTGACTGGGTAGGACCGCTCACGTTGCGGATACGTTACACACAGTCGCACACGTCACGCATAGCCACACGTCAGCCCCGGGAAGTGAAATTAGCCAAAATAGCTAATAAGCTAATCATTTTTGCACTTATCTGTTTGCAGTCAATCGCGTTAATGTCCGTACTCTGTTGCTTCGCACGCCGAGCCAGAACACAGCCTGTTAACATTGCCCAGGTCTAAAGACTTGGGCCTTTTTGTTCATATCAGATAAGACAAATTTCAACTTCACAAATGTACTTATTAATTTACTTTTATCAAATTTAATTGGATTGTAAAAAATGTATTGTATGTGGAGAAAAAAAAGAGTTCAATCTACACTGTATGACAGTGTACCTGTCAAAATGAATTAAAGAGAAGGAAAAAAGTATACGGTATGCGCCTGCGAAAAATTACATAAAGGGTTTTGCAACAAAGTGTGGTATAGCCTTATGTTAAACTAAAGTCAAGCGTCGTGCCAGACAGTGTGTGACCCACCTCCATGATGAAGCACTTTTCATGGGAGCCACCCGTCTCTGCAGAAAGCTCATACTTAAGGCTGCGGCGTTTCTCATTGAGTTCCATCACAGGGTTCTTCCCATGCTTAGTCAAGATAGGACCTTGGGTACTCTGTAGGAAGCAGACAGAAGGTTTCACACTGCTGGGTTTTTCTAGTCTCCGAGAAAAACACAAAACTTAAAAAAGGCAGGAGGAAAATTATTTGTATGGGGAACAAATGTGGATTAACCAAATGAACTGATGTAGCTGATCTACAAGTACACCACACAATTGTGGTGCGCCAGCAGCTTGCAGATCAAGATATGTTCCGCAAAGACATTGGTGTTGAGGGTAAAAAGAGGGGCCTAGCATAGACCCCTGGAAGAGTCAGGGAGAGTGTAGTTAACGAGGGGTTGAAGTGGTTAAAGGTATATTCAGTGATTTCACTTAATTCAAATATCCCTTCTGTGTGTGTGTGTGGGGGGGGGGGGGGGCAAAAAACCGTAGGTTTCGTTGTCGGGCCAATCATGATAGAGTGGGGGCGGGCCTTGGTGGGCCTTGGCGGGCCACTGTAGTGCATGCATGTGCACATCTTGTTATCGGGGCGGACCAGGGTTTTTTCCAAATCACTCAATGCTCCTACAAAAACAAATTGTGATGTGGGTAATTACATCGTCTGATGTAGTAGAGCCTGCCCCAGCTGCGTCTGCCTGGCCCTCCTCTGTCACGTCACCGGACTCCGATTTGGAATCTGACCCAGTAGGTAAGCCTAGTTCCTGCAAGACCTGTCAAAGACGGGAAGAGAAACTCATAAAAGTTAGGTTGAAATGGTTTGCACTGCAGTCACACATCCTACCTTCGACTTGCCCCATTAGACTCGTCCTTATAGATGCCCCCCTTTAAATATTGTTGCCGTCGGTTGGCAAGTCTCTAGACAGGTGCTCCACCAGAATGTTGCGTATTTAACATCAGCTAGAGTGGACAGTTACCAACAAGAATCTATATGATGGAATGCCACGGGTGAGCTAGTAAAATAGCAGCCAGGAGAATGAGACTAGCAGGACACTGCCCAAAGACAATTTGGTGCTGTGGGAACCAACCCACAGGCACCGGTCACGAGGACGTCCTACATTAACATACTTGGATGTACTCAAGAAAGACACAGGAGCGCAAAGCACCAACGAGCTGGCCAGATGTATGGAGAACCGTGATAACTGGTTAGTGGTTACTGTTCAACCTGGAGCCTCCATTTTGGGCATGTCATTTTTTTTTTTTTAAACTAGAAAAGTTCATGGTCACCAAGTGTTGTGAACTTGTGATCGGATATTGTGGCAAAATGTGCAGCTATGTAACATGAGGGGGTGTTATTGCCGTTTCAGCAAACTTCTGCTGCACTGGCTGGCACACACATCACATAGGTACACAAAATTACATGATGTACATGTAGGCAATTTGGCACAGTCAACTCTGCAGAAACCGCATGAAACAAACTTGCCTTGGTGGCTACATTAAGTTTGGCAGCTCTCTTAGAAGGCCCTGTAGACTCATACGTCTTCCCATTCAAATCCACAGCCATAGTGAAGACTGGTTCATGGACAGGTCCCGCCTGAGACAACAGTCTGTACTCCAGACCAGGTTTGTACTGGTTCAGACGCATCACGGCATTCATACCCAAGTCGTCTGACACTAAAGGAAAGACAAGAGACACAAAATGAGTGAGGGGAGCGTAGTGTGAGACAGGTCAACTGCAAACAAGAAATTGATGTTTTGACAAAAACAAAATGTTAAGGGATTTGATAGCTACTACAAACCTGATTTCCTTTGAAAGCGGTGATGTTTCTGGAACTTGAGAAACTTTCTCTGCTTGCTGTTGAGTTGGCGGTCGTCTCCTTCCTCATCCACCTCAGTGTAGGTTCTCTTAGATGGCTGACTAAATGGCACGGAGGGTGCGATCTGGGCTGCGTAAAAAAAGACAAGCTTTGAGAACAGATCCTATTACAACTGTAAAAGTGCTTCCTTAACATTGAAAGCAAACTAGCAAAGCAAGCTTCTTTTTAAATCAAATGCTCAAATGGGTTTGGATTATTATTATTATAGCATTGAATCGGGCTATGCAGTCAGAGACCAACCTCTAGTATATTATAATTACCTGTGCCAGCTTTGGCATTGGGCCCTCGAAACTTAGGAGGAACAAATTCCATTCCCAGTACTTTATACATCTGTCCAAATGCAGATAGCCTCAAGGCATGCTGAAATGAAACACATTAAAGTTAGGCACAATTCTTAGGCTCCCAACGTGGTAACCTTGAGTTAGCCTCTCTTAGCAAGCCTCCCCTTACCTGAGCACTCGCTGTGATTTCTTCACGTTGCTGCGGAGTGAGATGGCCAATGGCGTCAGTCTTTTCTCTCTCACATGGATCTTTAAATCCAGCAGCGTCTATATGCACAGGGGGCGTGAATTATTAGACCAATGCTTCTCATGTCAATATCTTATGATTGACAACAGTCGATTGAAAACCGAGCTAACGCTTACCTTCCATGAGCATTCCGGAAGCGACGCACTCTAAAACCCTGCGGAAGGTTTCGCCCGCTTCCATTGGTCGTTCAGATGTCACAACGGCCTTCTCAACCAGTAGATCGAGGGGCTACTCACAGGGAACCAGAGCAAAGAACACAGTTAACAACATATCCCAGGTCTCAGCATTTCTTTCAGAACGGGAAAATATCACCCTCTCACTGTCTGACAAAAGACTCAAAAGGCAACTAATGCTGCATACTTTGGGCTGTATTTTGCGTGTCTTAAGTACCAGGTCTTATTCCCTAACTTGAGTAAACTAAAGACCTGGAGGCGTGATCAATGCCATTTGGCATAAATAAATAAAGGACCTACCGGTATAACTATCCATTCACTACAAAAAAAGTTCCTGTTTTGTGTCTGCATAGGCATGGAACTAAACAAATCTGCTGTCAACAGACTAGCTGCGATACATACACCTAAACAACTAAAATAATCACTGCCATTGTCAATACTAGTTGAGCAACAGTTTGCTTACCCATCCCGAGAGCGGAGCCCAGGTGGGAACACGGTTACACAAGTCCCTCATGATTCGGATCACGACGATAGCAGGCTTCAAGTCGTTGAGTTTGGCCTGGAAGACAAGCAGGAAGGAGCCCCTTCAGTTAGCAGTGGTGAATTAACAGAAGTGTCCGATGAATGATCTGTACATCTGAGGGGTCATAACGCTGGACCCAAACTACAATGTTTAATTCAGCTCTGTATGATTTAACAATCACTGAAACACACAAATTTAATTGACTAATAGGTTTACTTAAATGATTAAATGTAAGGTTTGTATATATATATAGCCTGCCAACTGTGTTGTGTAACATAAAAGTAAAAGAAAAAAAAACAAGTATGGTGGACCGTGTGGGTACAATATTCCTGAATGGCTTAGAGTATAATCTTACTTAATCTTCTCGAATCTTAAAGCACAATTAAACTTTGGTAGATGTTTGGTGTGTGTACCATGCCCATACCATAACATGACCAATGTCACCATGCCAGTGTCGTTTTTGACACCTAAAATGTTCTAGCATTAGTCCAGTTTTAGTCGACTAAATGTCATACGATTTTAGTCGACTAAATCTACAGTTGATTTAGTCGACTAAAATGTGTTTTGACAGGACTTGATGTCGTTGTAATGGCAGATTTTACACTTTGGTTGCATGCTGAAAATAGCAGATCTACAAGCTCACAACGTGTCGTGCTGCAACGAGCTGTGAGCTTGTAGATCTGCTATTTTCAGCATGCAACCTATAGCATAAAACTAGGTCTCTTGTCCACAAGTCCCTCCCTAACATTTTAGTCTAGTTTTTATTTGTTGACGAAATTCTTAGTCTTAGTTTTAGTCATCATAGATTTGTTTTTATTTCGTTTTACTCAGTGGAAAAAGGTAGTCGACGAACATTTTTCGTCTTGGTTTTAGTCGACGAAAACAACACTGCACCATGCAATATACACCCATCAGGAGAGTAGTTGAGAATACTGGATTCCTCTTTTTTGTTCATTTTTTACTACTACTACTACAAAAGATATCTTGCCAATATTTGTAGGTATATCATGGCAAGGCAGTTAGAAAATTGTTCCTGTTCAGAACAACCTAAACCACTACCAAAATGTAATTGTGGTGTTAAGTGTAAGTAGTTTACAGGTAGTTTAACAGAAGTTGAGACCAGTGTTAATTAAGGGCTATTAACACCAAGAACTATGACTATAATATATTGTTCAACATTGTCTTGCTTATAGTCGTGGTGTTAACCAGCGGCGTAAGGTACTGTACTTAAAGTACAATTTTGGGGTATTTGTAGAATGAAATAATACTTTACATACATTAACCACTTCAGCCCTATATACATTTCAGCCATTTGGAAATAGCCGATACAAGCTGCACAATGCGTCACGATGCGAGCTTGTAGATCTGCTATTTTCAAAAAGACTTTTATACATTTTATTCATTTGAAAACTGGTGAAACGGGGACATTCTACATGAGTACTTTTTACTCAAGTAAATTTTGAATTCTAGAAATGTTTTGTGTTAAGTTTTTATCCCACGATTTTGTAACCCATTTTTTCACCCAGTGTCAATTATCTAATGAAATCATGGGCTCTACACTCCCTCTGCCAATCTGGGGAGAGCAATGGACTGACCTCATGCTTCCTTCAATGCATGAGGAGTCAAAGCCACTTCTTTTCACCCGACAGGGGGGAGTTTCCCCCATTCGACGTAGCGCGTGGAAGGAACGTTATTCCAACCAGTTCCTTTCACCTCCATCAGGCGCCCCGGCTGGCCAGGGGGAGGCAGTTTAAAGACCAGGATTACTGCATGTTTTTTTTGTGAGGGTACCTACCCTAGGGGACATGGGGAGAACATGCAAACTCCACAGAGAAAGGCCCTTTCGCCAACCCCGCCTCGGGTATGGGCACTGATGAACACGCCCACAGCATCCCCAGCGGGAATCGAACCCAGGACTACTAGCTGTGAGGCGACAGCACTTCACTCGCGACTGTGCCACCGTAAGAATTGAAACTTTTACTTACAGAGTAAAAGTTAACTGTCATCCACTTGACTTCTATAACTATACATAGTTACAGTGCTTGGTGTGAACAGCCCGTTACTCAAATTATGAAATATAGGATATTTTAAGATAGGGCAGTTATCAGGAATATTGCATTCACTGACAGCCGGAGACTCTGGGACACTACTACACTATCCCATTAACTACATGCTGCTGTCCACACCAATGATTTGTCTGAACGAATTGATACAAAACAGTGGTATGGATGAGCAGAACTGTCATTTGGAAATTGTAAGGACGGAATAGATGAGCAATAGTTGAGAGGGCAGAGTTTGTGCGTAAATGCAAGGAAAATTTAGGGTTGCACGAATTATCGGAGGTCCATATATTATCCTAAGATAAATGGGGAAATTGAATTATCGTTCCTAAAGTGGAATTTCAACCAATCCAATATCCGATAATATGGCACCTTAGGGGGACCTTTTTTTTTAAATCAAAAACAATCTCATTTCATAGCTATGAAGAAAAGTATGATGATTATCTTCAGAAGGACTTTCATTACCCTCATTACACAAACTCTGGATTACAATGTGAATTTGTTTTAAAATGCAAAAAATGTGAAATGATCCGTTATCACCGTTTGTATTTGCCACAAGAAAGCAGATCATTATCGGTTATCGGACCAGAAATTCCATATCGGTGCATCCCTAAAAAAAAAACTGAGATCATTGAGGACTCAACCTTATATGCAAGTAAGGACGGGGTGCAAACCTGGAACCACTTGGCGTGGCGGAGAGACGCCAAGGCAGTTAGGCAATTCTGCCTGTCCAGAACATCCGGCGGATCGTTGTCTGTTTGCGTTTCTATTGACGAGGTGAGGTAAGAAGACATGGTACAGTTTGACCAAGGGGGTTGGTTCTGTCTGGCAGCTGAGGGAGTAGCAGCGTTACCCAAGGCACCAACAATGGCAAGGAAAGGGGAGAGGGCGGGGGAGTCCCAATAGGAATTATCCCATGGCCCCCCAAATGTGCCTGCAAGTCTTTCATAAGACTCAAGATACTTTTTTACTGTTTGAGAAGGTGAGTGTTTACATTTAAGGAGGTTCATTTATTTGAATGATAGTTTAGTGTGGTGTCGTTATACCAGTGATGCTACTATGCTCTTTGTGTGCTACAATAACCTCCCCTTCCCTCGACCGCTAGGCTTGGGTTTGCTGTTTAGCCCGCTTCTGAGACAGTGTGTCCAGTTGGTCAAAGGTCCAGCGTCCCTAAAAAACTTAACACACGAGAAGGCTTAGTGATGGGGAAAAAGAAATAATGATTTGGAATAACAATCATTTGTAAATTAGCATTTGAAGAATATAGAAGTCTGCTCCACACTGCAGCAAAACTGATATTTTCCCCTGACATACATCTGGCTACGATCCAAGCAAAGGCTTAGACTTGGCCTCTTGAAACTTTGAAATAGCTTAACTGGCTTGATCATCTTCTTCCTGATACAAGAGAGAGCTTACTCCAACTTCTGATGCTCAAACCAGTGCATACAATGTCACCAACACTCATACAGACGGACGGACAGACAGACAGACAGACAGACAGACAGACACTGACTTAGTTAGACCCTGTGGTTCATTTTTGATTCGATTTTAACTTGGGAGAACCAAACAGAACATCCTTCTTAACGGATCAGTTTTGCTGCAGTTAAAGCAATACGTACAACTTCTGCATAAAACACATGCACTGCGCGCTTTAACTTGGAACTCTTCAACGCCTTCACTTTATACCTGAATAGTACAATATATCAGGAACAAGGAAAGTCTCGCTATGCTTCTGCCATTATCAACAAATACATTTATACAAAGCATTAACGACCACAGAAGCATTGTGCGCTAGTTACCGCCATCTTGTTAAAAAACACGACGCCAGAACTCTGGAGTGAGTGAAGAATCAACATTCATTGGTTGTTCACCGGATCACAGAATTGAAGTTTGCGCTCACAGAGCACATGTGCATATCTGTGGCGTAGCACAGGGCCTGCTTTAGGAGGAGAACACACATGATTAAGTAGATCTGCAACACAGCCTGCCAGCCTGGCAGGGTAGGCTGGTGATAACTGGTGATTGGTTGGAGACCCGGGCCGAGCTGCATACCTTCTCCTTCTTTCTCAACCAGCTTTCGGACCAGAGGGGAAGTCAGGTGGATGGTGAGCGTCAGGACTTTCTCTTTGGTGCTCATGACGACGATAGCTGCGTCCTCCGGCTTCTCGATTATTTCATATTTGTCCTCCGTAACCACCTATTTCAAGAATACATCAAAGAACGAGTTAGGATGGTTACTGTGGATGTTGGGTTTTTTCCATCTCTAAATACTTATATCTAGGCATCTATTGTTCGAGGAGTAACAAGAGACAAGACTTGGCAGAGATTAATGCCAGAGAGAGAGAGAGAGAGAGAGAGAACAATACCACAACATACCGGTATCTGTGCAGTTAGCATTTCAGCCACTCGTTTGAGAAGAGCAACGGTAGGCTTGCAGGCACATAGGAGCACCAGCTCCAGGTCCGTGTCCCCCTTCAGCAGCAAGCCCTTGGCCACCAGGCCCACTCTCATCACCCCACGAAGGACTCCGACTGGCAGTGTTGGCTCAGCACTACAAATGGAATGACAATAATTTAGCTTCATAAAGAACCAACCCACAAAAATGTACAGAATAGATGTGCTGTACAGTAGGTGTTCAGTTGATTCTGGAATTCTAGTTCTCCGCACACTCCAATATGTGCAATTTCTTTATTTGTTTCTGGCAAGCTTTTGGTCATATATGACCGAAACCTTGCATTATATTTTCTTCCTTTTTTTCCAGCTTGTGTGCAAACATGGCTGATGAGAAACCAGACCCGAAGGAGATCTCTGGCTTTGACAAGAAGTTAAGAACCAATTGAAGAAGACGGAGACGCTAGACAAAAATGTCTTGCCCATCAAAGAAGTCACTGAACAGGAGAAGAGCCAGGCAGCATGATGAAGACATCCGCTATGCACTGTACAGTTGACGATCATTGGCTTTTTCCCATTTGTGTGTGGAGGCTGCCTTTTGTTTAATTTGTTTTCCTTTTGGCTGCAGCACCTCACCCAAGTCAACCTGTTTTTTCCACTTTTCTGTCTAACATATTAAATAATAAAAACTGCATCACTTTGACATTTGTGAAGTGGTTTGCAAACAGGCCGTGGGGCCAGATGTCCGCTATCTCCGTCTGTCCAAATTGAGCGCCTCCGACATCGAACATCTCACCCTTCTGCTGCCTCCGGGGTTTCTTTCGCAGAGGCTTCTTCATCGAGCATGTCAGAGATGGTCTTGAGGGCACATTCCACATGGGAGATGATCGTCTGCACTGCCTCCAGCTCGTCCGGGGTAGGGTACACCAGTGAATGTTTGGACATCAAGTGGCGGTCGTATGGTCGCAAGGGCGCACGAGGGACCTTTAAAAGGGAGACAGACGGTAGGTGATGGTTGTTTAAGTCAAACAAAGAAACAATGGCAGTGGCCTATAAATGCAATTTGAAACTAGGTGGAATTTGTCAAATGTGTATTCTTTCAGACAGTATCAATGCAACTTTTACTGCGTATGTCCCAGTGGGATTAAAATAATACGTCTCAAACAAAGTATAAAAAGAACAGAGAAGTGTCTAACTGGAAAGCAGAACATGTGGATGGCTTCAACTGTCTCGGGAGGTGGAAATGAGGAAACAAAGCAACCAAACAACCAAAACAGCAGCAATTAATTAAAGGGAGATGCAACTAAAGTACAAACCTGAGCCTCCTGTTCAATGGCAGCCATGTAGTCGTGGTAATTCCTCAGCTCCTCCTCATAGCATAGACAGTCGTACCAGTAACGTAGATCCTCATATCTAAAGAAGATTATGAATTGAGAACAGTTAATGACAGTAGCTCCAAATACTGTACAATGTATTCCTACACTAGTGACACAATAATAATCTCATGGGAAATAGTTGGGGAAATTTGGGTTATTTGGACATATAGAATGGATTAGTACATAGTAGTTGCCGGCAGTGTGAATGCTGATTTGTTGCATTAGTAAACATTCGTTATGGTGTACCTGTCAAAGTCATGTGGAAGGAGGCGGTGTCCGTCTTGTATAAGGCTGTCCCAGTACAAGAGCTCCTCGTAGGCTTGTCGCTCATCCCAAATATGCATCGGTGGTCCTCTCTCTGGATCCATGACTCTTACAATCTCTGGACTGGAAACTCCACACTGGAAACAAATCATGATCACACAGTATTACATTAAGCTTCCCCCCACCCCTAAAATAGCCAATGTAAATAGATCTGCTTTTCTTTTCTTTCTGGGAGGCTTAAAAATTAAAAAGGGTATCTTTGAAAAACAAAGAAAAGGTCAACACTGTCAGACACTTGCCAAAATGTTGCTCTTTATTAGATCGACGTTTCGGTCGATTAGACCTTCATCAGGACAAAAATAAAATGATGTTTTATTGAAAATCTTTGCCTATAATGACACACATGGTCAACTACAGGGAACTACAGGGTAGCACTAAGCGCAAATTCTTTGACAGTTTGCACTTTTGCAGAAAAGGACACAGGGAAGTACAGTTCAATACAAGGTCTGCTGAGCCTGAGAGGATTTAAAACCCAAGAATTCACCAGGCTGAGGCTCGTCTCCATTGGGTTCCATCATATTCAATTAATCTAATTTACTTTAATTTACTGTCTGGCCTGGCTCTTCTTTAATCGACTGGATTCGATACACCACCAAGTACCCATGTACCTGTCTTAATGTCAACGACGTCTACACCCACAACAACAGAGGGAGTTCAACAAACCATGTGCAACCCAGATTCGGCACAAACAAGGGATTAAATTAATTTCGCTCCTACGCCACCAAAATGTGGAACGCCCTACCAACAGTCATGAAGACATGCGAATTCCTTGCCTCCTTCAAAAGCTGCTCTCAAAGGACACCTACGGACAGCTGCAATTCTAAACTGGCCCCTGTCAAATCTGAATCGCCCACCCGCCCCCTTTTCCCCTCACTGTATATGTTATTTTCCCGTTATTTACCCCCTCTAGCATCTATGATGATTTCCTGTTTTTGGCTATATAGTAGTGTATATTTGTAGTCTCTAAATGTTATGATGAATTGAACATGGTGGACCCTGTTGTAAACAAGTGTAATGCTTTATGGTGTCGTCCACAGTTAACAGTCTTGTATTGAGTTGTGCTTGAAATGTACTCTCCAAAACGAATTAATAAATTCTTCAATCAAATCAATCAATTTTAACCTTGACAGTTTCGAATTGAGATTTAGCGGCTCTAGCCTAAAATGTAGACTCTCGTAGTCTGTATTTACTATTTATCGATTGTGACAAAAATGTCAGGCTAGCTAGAGCGTCTACGTGACCAACAGGTCCGCAACAACAACACGCGTGCCAAAACCAAAACAAACGTCCATGTTATCGTAAAAAAAGTGTGGTTTGGTGGTTTCAATGAATTGTATTGGGTGCTTTATTGGGTTTTACAAACTGTTAGAAGTATTCAATCATTAGGTATTTTAGGAGCTGCTAAACAACGTCTTTCTGGTTATTTGTTGTTTACGAAACGGATCGCCAGTTCAGTTCGCACTAACTAACACACAACACCGGAACTCTACTTTCGATAAAGGGCCGCTGCTGGGCGTTATTATTATTATAATCCATGTACAAAAAAACACAGTATATATGTAATAATGTACATATTTCTACTGACGTTGTCCTAGTCGCGGAACACAATAACACCTTCCACGGGGAAAGCCATGCGATATATTGGCTATAGTTTACACATTTTATTTATTTAGATGCTAGTGGGACTGGCTAGTATCTAGCCTAGCTAGCTAGCTTAGCTTATCGGGCTAGCTAAAGTCACAGACAGTGATAGGTTAAATGTGTGCAGGAATACACACGACCACGTATATCACACTGTATTATATGCATGGTACATTGGATGCACACTGAAAACACCTCCTATATATACATTATACACATCATACATACATGTAAACAAATACACAAAACCCTACCTTTCACTGATCCTATAATTGGAAGCTCGCTTAAGCTAACTTAGCTAAACTAGCCATTACCGTGCGCCCTCCGTCGCACAAAGACGACGTAATACACGGTGTTGCCATGGCATGTATCGTGAGAGACTAGCCATGGTTCATGACTCTCGTATACGAAGACTTCACCCTGTTTTTTGCGCTCGCTGCATTTACAAGATTTCCGTATATATAAACATTCAGATTTCAAATATAAAGTACTCACAATTTGTCCCACGGGTGTTAGTTAGTAGCAGCTCCAGCGATTAGAATTTCTGCATCCCGCGTTGTTTAATAAAAAGCATTTTTATCCGAGGTGTTATTTTGCCATTGGCTTTCAACTACGCGCCCCTATCGGTCGGGAGGAGGGTGGCACTCGGTGTGTTCGATATAGGTACGCTGACCGCCCTGCTAATACAGACTAATAGGCGACTGCGCTCCCGGTGTGCAACTGTGGATTTCCCAAACGAACCCCGTTTGAAAAAAGTAGCCGGGGAGCTCGGACAAAAATGCTTTTTATTAAACAACGCGGGATGCAGCAATTCTAATCGCTGGCGCTGCTACTAACTAACACCCGTGGGACACTTTGTGAGTACTTTATATTTGAAATCTGAATGTTTATATATACGGAAATCTTGTAAATGCAGCGAGCGCAAAAAACAGGGCAAAGTTTCTGCATGACTGTCATGATAATCATCATGGCAGTCATGTTCCAGGGCTAAGTGAGAGACATGCGCGGGTCTAGGACAGTGGTTCCCAAAGTGGGGTCCGGGGACCCCCAGGGGTCCTTGAGGGAGTTCCAGGGGGTCCCCACAGCTAAATTATAGTTTGGAACCAAATGGACCTTTATGGGTCTGTAACTCAACATTGATTTTACAATATAAATTGGGTGTCCCAGACATAGGAATGCCGTTAAATCATGGGGGGGTCCGTAGACTAATTGCATGTCAAACTGGCGGTCCTTGGAATTAAACGGGCTGAAAATCACTGCTAGAGCCGTAAAAATCTTCTCTTATGGGGGTCCCTGGCATATCTTCTCAAATGGGGGTCCGCAGGGTAATTCGTGTCAATTTGGGCATTTTGGGGGTCCTTATGAAAACGTTTGGGAACCACTGGTAGGCCTATAGGAAAAGAAGCGACTACGCCACATGAGTCATGAGCACTATTGGCAATTTGATAGCACATCTGCTATTTTCATCAAAAATGTAATATTTGGAATATTCCAATAACACATAGGGAGGGGATCACTGTGTACAGTACACCATATTTGAATGAAATTTTGAGAACCACTGGTTTAAATAACAATGTAAAAAAATGGAAGCAAGCCTAGGGTTAGCATTAGCAACTACACTTAAACAAACACCACAAAATACCAATATTACCAATACATACAAGCTACATTGCAGAAAAATAAGCCCAAAGTAGGTTATAAATTAAGCCGAGTGGACAAGGCAACACTAGTAGCCTACTGTCAGCATTGCGTTTTATGAAAATTACTTTTTAGTATTTTTTGTGGGATGATGCCTTAATGAAATTTTGTCGCACTATATATATTACCTATTAAAATGCCTTGGTGGGGAACGAAAGATGCAATTATACAATAACGTGCCCTACTCGTCCCCATGAAGCTAATTGGTGCCATCTAGCGGGGGAAAAGGCTATGGGAAAAGCAAAAGGACATGGCTGGCTCCTCTACTAAAACAACCAATAAAGCCTACTCGGCTTGTATCCATTGGGGTCGTCTCTGTCGTCATCATATTCAAATAATTCAATTCATAATATTCACCCTTGTAACTCTTCAACTTGGCGTGATTTCATTTGGATGTTCTGTGATGTGATCTGACTGTCTTGATTAATGATTTTAATCGTGGTGTTACTAGTGTAGCTTGATTTAATCTCTCAAGTGCTTGTCTGGACACATGTATGGTTGGTTTACCATTATTATGCATAATGCAGGATATATCCTCCTCATATCCTGCGTATATTTTTTTACTCTGTTTAAATATATTTTCCCCATTGAAATATTTCATATTCTTATAAAGGTTAATTTAAGATAATGTGTAGCAATGTAGATCAAAGAAAATTAAGATCAATGCCACTTTAATACGTTTTATTTTTTATTATAGGTTCTGAAAATAAAGCAGGTTTTAGATCAGCCCATCAAGGCGTGGACAAAACACAAATCTCTATAACTATCTGATACTATGGCTATTATCAACTCATTTCACAGACTTAGAAGTCAAAAGTCAACGTTGTTTGGATGACAGACGTTCTTCGTTGGATAATAGTAAACTTCACGATATTACTAATTACAGTAATACACAACGCTGAGTAAGGCCCATCTTGCCGAAACACGTCCGTTGTCTGTTCGTCAGAGGTAAATAAACCATGTGAAAAGGACAGCCATAGTATTGTGTGCTGGCGCTTCCTTCTTTACATACAGTAATAGCACAAAGATACAGTGTACTGTATAGCAAAGGTTTTATAGAAGCCTGTACATTGTTTGCTAATTTCACCACGGAGTGTTCTCACTCCTGTGTGCATTGATTCAAGCAATATAAAATATTTCAAACGGTTAAAAGTTGTCAAAGTTCATGTTATTTAACATGTTAAGTTAACTCCGAGCCTATGCTAATGCTGCGTAAACGCTGAGGGACATCATAGGACGGCACGGTGAGGAACGACATCACTCCATCGATGGGGGGGTTGACTAGGGACGGCGCCACTCTACCGTTGTTGATACTTGGCTGGGAGCTGAAGAGCTCTTGAGCGGAGCAGGCGGTGGGACGCAGCAGAAGGGCGGAGGGGTTAAGGGTAGTGAAGGGAGTGGAGTGGTTCCTGGAGGGCTGAAGGGGTGGAGGAAGCAGTGACACCGATGTTTGGATGTCTCCACCTCTCCGCTCTGCCTTCCACACTTCCTCCCTTGTTTCTCCTTCTATAAAAACCCTCTCCTCCACTTCCACTTCCCCGTCTCCTTGCGTTTGCTTCCCATGGTTCGAGTCCGGTTCGCCAGCATTCCTCTCCTGCGGGGCAACAAACTGAATCTCCAGGAGAGGCGTTCTGGTGCTGAAGCTGCACACAGTGCTATCAGTGTCCTGGCCCAGACCTGAGGGCAGGGACCCCCCTTTACCTATCTTTCCACCTTCTTCATCGTCGTCGTCGTCACTGCTGGGCGGGTCAATGCTGGGAGAGTGGCGTAGCCTCTGGAGCTGGGCGGACGTGCGTCGGAGAGCCCCTCCCATGAGGCCAGTGGGGGAGGGGGCCGCGTTGAGAAGGCGGTTGAAGAGAGCCATGTTGGGGTGACGGCTGGCCGACTCTTCCTGGTTCTCGTCAATGTCTGCCAGAGGCTGGAACTGCATCTCTTCTTTGGGAATCCTGGTACAAAATGGTTTACACCAGGTGCAGTGATAAATTAGTAAGTGGGGAAATGATTAACTCATTACGGGGTGAGTAGGTAGCCTAAGGTGACTAAAGTCAAGTGTAACAAAAATACTATTAGATGTAGTTTGTTTTATTGATAATACAATTAGTACCCAAAAGTTAAAACCACTTCAAAATGAACAGGGAACATTATATTAACTTAAAAAGGTGCACAAGCTTCTATCTGTTTCAAGAAAGAAAACGTGGATGATAAACAGACCACTGTAACATTTAAAGGCTCGATACAGGTTTACAAGTTTTTGTTTTATTTACAATTGGCAAGCAGCAGCAAATAATTTACCATCTTTTTTGCTACAGTAGTTTATGGAGGAAAAGTCCAGACTTACGCCATGTCAAAGGTGGATCCCTGGAAGGACGGTTTGCGGAGGACAAACAAAGTAGCGGCAGTGTACGGCGGTCTGGGGTTGGAGTCGTTCCAGTAACGATCTCTCTCTATAATAGGCAGATCCCCATACATCTCATCCACTGCCATCATGGACACCTGAGGAATGAAACACAGAAACACATCATTTTACATTCATGTACAAAACACTCAAATGTATGGAAAAGATGGTTTTGGGTTCAGGCGACCCATTCAAATATATTTAAAAAGTAGGAATTTCCAAATTTTCAAATTAATTCAGTGACAGATTTGAAGAATTGGTGACTAAAATGATTGATTGAAATGCCAGTGGCAAAGGTTTTGGCATGAACAGTGGAGGAACCTGGAAGTTCCTGTCTATCAGCCAATTTGTCTCAAAGTCATCGTCATCTTCTCCGAAAGGGTTGATCAACTGCTCTGCAACCTTCGGGACACAATAACAAGAACCAATTAGAATGTCTCCCTTCGCATAGTGCCTCAAAGAAAATACAAACAATACGAAATGTAATCTGTCTGACCTTGAGCCACCCAGCATAGAAGAAGAACTGCAGCAGGGTGAAGATGGGCACATAGAGGTCGAGGTCATGACCCGGATAGCCTTGGCTTGGGTCCAGGAACTGGCGACCAATCAGACACACCAGGAAGAAACTGTACACTGCCAATGACACCACCTGGGGGAGGGGGGCGGGCGGAGAGAACGAGGAATGAATTGGGAGTGGAGCATACGTTGGTTAAACATACTAACAGTCCGACAGGCATTAGTCTGACAACACCGTCGCTCCTGACATGTGTGGCCGGTTACAACTAATATGTGGCGGGTTAAAACTTACCCGTGGCTCCCGACATGCGTGGCAGGTTAAAACTAACCCGTGGCAGGTAAAACGATCCCGTGGCTTCCTGTGAGGTTATGTTTAGGGTTGGGTTTTGGGTAGGGTGTCAGGCTAATGCTTGTCGGACTGTTTAGTACCTCAGACCAAACACATGCAAACGAATTGGGAATTGAATATAAAAATGTAAGGAAACATGCAAAGAGACTTCAGTAAAGTCCTTCAGAATAGATAATATGTCCAATTATAAGATTCCAGTGATGGATTAGAGGTGAATAGCAGAAGACAGGTAGGTTTACCTGTGTGTAGACCAGGGGCACGCTGATCATGTCATAATGGAACAACATGCTGCAGTTCCCCCTGAAGGCATTCAGCTCCTGTTGACAGACAGATTTAACCGATGCTCATTTTGTTAGGGTACGATTAGGCTCAGGGTAGAAGACAGAGTACAGCAACTTGCAACTTGTTTAAATTTGTTCTCCTGCTTTGCCACCGAAATGTGGAATGTCCTACCAACAGTCATAAAGAAGTGTGAATCTCTTTCAAAACCGCTCTAAAAGAGCACTTACGGGTGGCTGCAATTCAGAACTGGCCCCGGTCAAAAGTGAAAGAGACTTGATCTCCGTTTAGGGGTAAGTGTGTTGCTCAGGTATAGTTTAATTAAAAACTTTGACTGGGCGAGCCGGGGGGGGGGGGGGTCAAATGCAGTATAACCTTCTAATTAGCAGATGACCTCTAGCCTCTACTCAATCAGCTGTGCGTGGTGGGTGTATGCGTTGGCGTGTGTGTCCGTGCATGCGTGTGTGTGTGTGTGTGTGTGTGTGTGTGTGTGTGTGTGAGTGAGTGTGTGTGTAGTGCAGGACCTCCAGCAGTAGTTTGAGTGTGCTGTCGTCTTTGATCCTGCCCTCACAGCGGGCTGCAGCCGCCAGGTTGGTGAACCACACACAGGGGATCCAGTACTTGTTGTAGGGACACTGCAGACCTTCAAACTTCTTGCGCTCCTCTCTCGTCATGAACCCTTTTTTTTCACAGTGGAAACCAATCAATGCCATTGTGTAGATAGAATGCTGAATATCTTTCTCAACTAACCCCTTATTAACAGTAAAATGGTTAAAAAGGGGTTGCTGCTAACAGGCATGATTAGTGTAATGACTAATGAATCATGAATATATGATGTCAGATGCATTTCAAAGACATATTAAACTATTATCAGTCAAAATCATTGTTCTAAATCTACACACATTCTCTTCTAACGTAATATATGCTGTGATTCTATATAAACTTGATGCTAGATTATGCCATTAACCATAGGCCTGTGATTGAGTAATAATTTTGTAATGAACGATGCACTTGATTTTACTAAGAAATCCAAATATAATAAAATGATTAATACATTTGTTGAATTGGTGGATAATTCTAAATTAATACTAACATTACACATAAGCAGCCAGACCATCAGAATGCCCTATCATCCATTCATGTAAACTTTAGGTATTCACACGCCAAACCAGCCATGCTGAAGCTTACAGTATCTGTCATATAACTTCCCATTCTCTCTTCTCTGCTCCAGCCAACTTGTGATTTACTTTGCTCCTTTATTGTATCGTAGTAGATTTAATGGGTCTTAGATTTGTTTCTGTAACAGGTGTCCATCGAGGGCATGATTTGAATGATGTTATATTACTCAAAGCAAAACAAAAGGCATCGATTTCTCTGAGTGACATCTACGATTCACATACTCACATATTCTGATCTGCACACGCACGCACGCACACAGTACATAACATAAACCCTCACACATGATTTAATCTGCCCTCTTACTCAGTCCACATAATGCAGTTTAATTGTTGATAGTTGCAGCTCCATTACAAGCAGTTTACAATACAAAACCTTGCTGAAGCCTAGTTCATGTCCCTACCACACAGTTTACAGCACAGAACCTAGCTGAAGCAAGTAATGTACATGTAAGTAATGTAGATGTTTAACAATAATGTAACTCTTGAGAGCGTAAAATGGACCCGGAAGGGGTCCATCTTCAACTCAAGAGTTAAAGATCTAAAAGGGTCCATTTGGTTACCAACTTTCCATCATTTAGCCGGGGACCACCTGGAATCACCTCAAGGATCACTGCATGGTGGTACCCGGGCCACTGGTAAATTGAAAACCACTGCTTGTTTCTAGGCCACCAACTCACCAGCTTCCACCACGTGGTCCACGGTGGGGAAACGCTTGAAGACGGCGGTGCTCACGGAGCGCAGGATGAGCAGGGCCGACAGGCTGGCGTAGCGCATCAGGGTGCGTCGCAGCAGACGCCCTCGCTCGTCCGCCCCCTGCAGACCGCCCGACAGGGCACACATCAGCCTGTCGGGCAGAGGGATGCAGGTGTACTGACTCCACCAGCGGTTCACCACCAGGGTCACGTAGAAACCTGCGGAGCAACAAACACCGGAAAATGGTTAGATCCACTGAACAACCATGCTATTATGTCCCCAATGGAGTGGTGGAAAGTAACTAACTAAACTAAGTACTGTACATAAGTACAATTTTGAGGTATTTGTACTTTACTCGGGTATTTCAAATTTCCAATGCTTTTACTTAATTACTATACACAGTTTAGTTACTAGTTACGTTGTAGATTTTGATTGTTATTACAAAACATACATTAACCACTTCAGCCCTATATACATTTCGGCCATTTGAAAATAGCTCTGATCTAAAATAGCTAATCTATAAGCTCATAGTTCGCCGCAATGCGACACATTGTGAGCTTGTAGATCTGCTATTTTCAAAAGATTTTTAACTTGAAAATGGAACATTCTGTATAATGAGTAAATTTTGGGTATTTCTAAAATGCAGTATTGATACTTTTACTGTTTCACTTAAGTAAAACATTTGAGTAGTCCTACTTTTTCCACCACTGATTCCAAGCTTCACAGTGAAAGCATTCAATTTACCGAGTACAAATGACATGGGGATGAGACTGGCGTAGTTGTTGCAATAGATCGCCAGTTTTTCAAAATACCTCTTCTGGTCATCATAGAGCAGAAATCTAAAAGTAACAAAACAAACGACTAATTAAGTGACGTTATTTCTTTTTTTTTAACATCAATCTAAAAATGATGCAGACTAATACAGACTTACCTGTAAGTAACACTGATTGCGGTATACATAGCAAAGAAAGCCAGGACCTCCTTGTACAGGACCTTGTAGATGCTCCCCTTCCAGGCCAGAAGCAGCTTGGAGAATCCACAGAAGCGGGCATTCGCAACTCTGGCCGTGTAGGTGACAGTCATTTGGTGACATAGAGGTTACGTCTTCTCAAGTAATGCTATGTAAAAGGAAGAATGGATTTGTGAATTACACAAGACGTCTGAGTAAAATATATCCAAAGTGGGATTCGCATCCACTTGAAGACTGGGATTTGATTCCTCCTCAGTGCAGCCATTCATCTTTATGTCAGTAGGCATCAGCCATCAGGCTCCGCAACCATGCTTGAGTCCTAATATGAAATATGTACGACCTGCACGGTCTGGTACTGACTTTTGACACCTGCATGAACTCTTCCATGTGGATAATGTGGTTGATCATGTGGATTATGCGGTTGACTAATATTGCACTGACATTTTGCACCTTAATCCTATGTACAACGCATTGACCTTTGTATTTTTTTGTCTAGCACCTTAACTAACGTCTAACTAACATAAGTATACATAATGCGCAGAATCTGCTCCTTTGCTCACGCATCTCTATATCTTATCTCAGGTTTATGTGTTAAATATGTATGTAGATTTTGACTTTTTTTCTTGTCTTCTTGATCTCCTTTCTTCTTACTTCTTCTTCCCTTTCTTTTTTCTATGATAAAAAAACGTTACGATGGAATGACGCACAAAAACTAATGTCAACCACATTCTTACTTTGTAAATCTGTGATGTGACAATAAAGCTGATTCTGCCACACTTGCACTAGGAATCGGATGTACATCAGAACTTTGACAGATGCATTCTTATATTGTCATTGCTGATAATCTATACTTACATTAAGTTATATATATTCAATTCATTGTTGATATACTATAGGCTATATTTATCCCTATACATTATTGATATACAGTGGATAAATCCATAGTAATAAATATATCCACCCATATACTCACTATTCATTAGTGATGGATGTAGCATATATTCATTCATGTCACTGATGATGAGATTTAGAGATCCAGTGTCAGTATAGCCCTCAGCCTCTCACACGTGACACTAGAAATTAAATCAATTTGTATTGAAAAGACATACTTACCTAATTGGTTTCTTCTTCTTCTCTTGGTATAGCCTGGATCCTTTTGAGTGATTTGATGATACTAGCAGTAGTGAAAGTTAGAAAGTCTCATCGCCTCATTGGGAGCCACCACTGGCTATGTGAATTTAATTCATTATGCCGCAGTGTTTGTTTGGCAGTGTTTTAAATACCGGTAACTGGTCTGGATACTGTTGTCGTCACAGACAGTACTGTAAAATGTGACTCAGTAGGTCGGCTACATAGCAGTAATAATAACTGAAGCTTCACCGGTGCGTTCAGTGGTCAGAGGAGCGCCCCGGGGTAAATCCCCCAAACGAGGAGGAGGAGCTCGTTAGCGCAGCCCCCGACCGAGAGAGAACAGGACTCGGCACAGCGCGCTTCAACCCGCTGATGGACTGCAAGCGACAAGCCCGCCTCGCCTCCTCCACGACAGACCCGGTCCACTGGAGCTAATGTATAAGAGGTCCAAAAGTAACATGCAGTCAGTGAGTGCACAGTGCAGCATTACGAAACTGAGAATCACAAAAAGAGTTTTAACTGGGACATTAGATTTGGTCACGCAGGGGCAAATGAGTTGAGAACTTTATTTTATCCTAATGTTTGTATTTTTTCTCCCAAAAATGTGATGTTCATGAAATCAGAAGTACAATGTTTTCCATGTATAAAGAAAAATAAATCTGTTGCAAACCTGTCTCATAAAGGACAGACAGGCTACACTGTAGAACCTTATGTGAAGTATAATTTAAGACGATCTCTCCGTGCACAAATAGTCACGATACCATCACTGGAGGTGATGGTATATAGAGGAAAAGAGATACTGTGTTCTGTGAACTTCATGAAATTAAAAGAGGTTAACTTTGTCTTATTGCCCTAAATATGGGTGCAGGACACAAAAATAATCAATGGCCATCATTTCCATGGCAAAAGTTTGAGCAAACATTGGTTGGTAAATAGCCATGTTTGTTCTTGTTAAACAGTAACTCTAGCCTACACATTTTTAATGGTTTCTATTGCTTTCCGCAATCCGCCTGTTGTTTGTTGTACAATTAGAGGCAGAGCCGAGTTACCCCACAGGAGACTGGATGGATGGTGCGTTTACTGGTCCTGAATTGTAAGGTCAAATGTTAAGTGCTGCAAAGTCAGGCAATCAGGACCCATCAAAGCGAATCTGTGAGTTGGCCATTATTTCCAGGGGATGTTATGCGTGTGTACTGGGTACCCAAAATGTTTTTGAGCAGAGGCATGTGTGCGAAATTTTTACACCCGCTTAAGGCTTACCTCCTTGGATATGGGCAAGTCGCTAAATCAGTGGTTTTCACTTTACAACAAGTGGTCATTGAGGTTCCAGGTGGTCCCCAGCTAAATAACGGAGTTGGCTACCAAATGGACCCTTATTAGATCTTGATTGTAAGAAACCAAATGGACCGCAAATTGTCCATTTTATGTTCTTCAAAGAAAAGGTACCACCTATGGTACCAACAATCATTTTCAAATGAGCGGGACCCAAAAAATACATGATTGGGACATCCCTAGTATAATTACCTCCATATATTAGACTACTGGATATAGTAGTAGAAAAATATATACCGGTATCTGTATAATGAAATCACCAAGTTGCAACACTAAGTGGCCATACACAAACAGGCATACAATCTGATGACTTCAGTTAATTTACTTGCATGACACAACTGGTCCCCTATCAATTATACCCCTTATTTCTGCTGCTTGCATGACACCCCTGCTCACCTATCAATTAGATCTCATTTCTGCTACAATGTCAAGTCAAAACTCAAGCACTTTACAATAAAAAGGAATCTAAAATGACTCCCTCTACATTTCATAGTATTTCAAGGGCCAACAGCTATGGGCCACTAAAACCTAAATATTGTAGAAAAACTGCAAACCCATGTGGCTTAGTTTATAAAAATTGAGACAGGACACCCACATACCCAGTTGACTCACAAGATGGCATCAAAGTGATTAAAGTCCATATTTCAGTGTAATTTATCATCCCACCATTTTTACTAGAACTAAGCGTGTTACCAACCACAAGATGGCATCAGTGGGATTTAGTGCACTTCATTAAATGGAAACAAACAAGCACGGTGTAAATAGACACAGATTTATTGACTATAAATGCAACTGAAATGGATTTACACTACACAAGTCACTTTACATTTAATTTTCAAACATTACACATTTGATAAGTCATTAATTTAGACTAATTTTATTTTCAAGTCCTATCAAAAGCAGCCATATTATGTAGTTTATGTTCTTAATCAGGCATCATATTGTGGGCGAGTTTAGCTTTTGTTTCAAAATAGCAGACATAAAAGCTCACAATATATAACCTACAAGCTTTTAGAGCCGCAATTTGTCATAGAATTAAGTTGAGGTTCTCAAGTGTCCAACTTGCAGTAAACAAACCTGAAGGGGGTCTGGAATCATCCACATTCAGCATCTTAACCTACAAGAGAAAGCAGTATCACAATCAGTCAGTGTACTCACCTCATCTGCCACTACACAAACACCAAATGACCTCACTACTTATGGGCCTCAAAGAGCAGAAATAGCTGATCTACAAGCTCACAACTAAATGCGAAGCATTGATCTTATGCTAGTTTTACCCATCTGTGCCACTAGGGTTCATGTATTTAAACCCCGACAAGAATCAGTTTGTGCAAATCCAGTATGTCATCAATCAGATGCCAATAATACATGCTTACTTATTGCAGAACATTTCTATGCATAGATTAGTGAGTGAAGTCTGTTGTCTCCAGACTTAAGTCAGGTCCTGGTAGATGAGTACTACTGAATCTGTGCCAAAGTCCTGAGTTTGCTCTTCCAATACCACAATAGAACCACAGTAGGGGGTGAGGCCTCTACCATGGCGGAATGGGTTTGGGTTTTATTATACCAAGTGCTTACACTACATTTATAAATGCAGCCAATTCAATATAATTCTGAGGCTAAAACCATACATACCCGAAATCAAACAGCTTGTTGATGGTCAGTCATGGCCAGACCTGCTTTACTTGCAGTAGGAAACACTGTCTATAATAATTCCATTGTGAAGACCAGCAAAACAGGTTAAACCCAGCCCTAGACAGGAGATTTTTGTATTCCATAAATATCCATCTAAAAAGATAATAGCCGATCTACAAGCTGACACGTCACATTGCAACGCTAGCTTGTAGGTCGGCTCTTCAGTTTTTGTCCCAGTGATACAATATGCATCTTTTGACACTTTACAAAAGCAGGCTGCAGCATTCACACAGTATGTAAAGCCCAACGCTTTAAGCCCCGTTTTTAAACTACTTCCTATTGCAAGTAAAGCAGATCAGCACAGAAAGGGGTAAGGAGTCCACATCTAGTTCCTCCACTCCAGGGCAGCAAGTCATAGTTACCTGTAAAGCAAAAATAGGCGACGTCACATACACTGTAGTAAAACACTGCATCTATTCAAACAGTAGGACAGCATGCCCGCAAAGGCTCTACTTCTAGTCAGACTTGTGTAGCCTACAATAAAGACTGCCCTCAGTTTGGTCAAATCAAAAATCACATCCTCACGCACGATAGTATCATATACATGCTCACTTGTGCAGAACATTTCTATGCATAGATTAGTGAGTGAGGTCCGTTGTCTCCAGACTTAAGTCAGGTCCTGGTAGATGAGTACTACTGAATCTGTGCCAAAGTCCTGAGTTTGCTCTTCCAATACCACAATAGAACCACAGCAGAGGTGAGGCCTCTACCATGGCGGAATGGGTTTGGGTTCAATCAACTTGCCACCAAGTGCTTACACTACATTTATAAATGCAGCCAATTAAATATAATTCTGAGGCTAAAACCATACATACCCGAAATCAAACAGCTTGTTGATGGTCAGTCATGGCCAGACCTGCTTTAATTGCAGTAGGAAACACAGTCTATAATAATTCCATTGTAGAGACCAGCAAAACAGGTTAAACCTAGTCAGACAGGACTAAAAGTGAAAATAGCCGATCTACAAGCCGACACACTGCTACGCTAGCTTGTAGGTCGGCTCTTCAGTTTTTGTCCCAGTGATACAATATGCATCTTTTGACACTTTACACAAGCAGGCTGCAGCATCCACACAGCATGTAAAGCCCAACGCTTTAAGCCCCGTTTTTAAAACCACCTCCTATTGCAAGTAAAGCAGATCAGCACAGAAAGGGGTAAGGAGTCCATATCTAGTTCCTCCACTCCAGGGCAGCAAGTCATAGTTACCTGTAAAGCAAAAATAGTCGACGTCACATACAGTGGTAAAACACTGCATCTATTCAAACAGTAGGACAGCATGCTCACTTGTGCAGAACATTTCTATGCATAGATTAGTGAGTGAGGTCCGTTGTCTCCAGACTTAAGTCAGGTCCTGGTAGATGAGTACTACTGAATCTGTGCCAAAGTCCTGAGATTGCTCTTCCAATACCACAATAGAACCACAGCAGAGGTGAGGCCTCTACCATGGCGGAATGGGTTTGGGTTCAATTAACTTATGCCACCAAGTGCTTACACTACATTTATAAATGCAGCCAATTAAATATAATTCTGAGGCTAAAACCATACATACCCGAAATCAAACAGCTTGTTGATGGTCAGTCATGCCCAGACCTGCTTTACTTGCAGAAAGTCAAGTAAATTTAAAGCACAATGCTTTAAGCCTCGTTTTTAAACAAGTATTAACGGCTAAACACTTCCTATTGCAAGTAAAGCTAGTAAGGAGTCCACATCTAGTTCCTCCACTCCAGGGCAGCAAGTCATCGTTACCTGTAAAGCAAAAAGAGTCGTCACATACAGTAGTAAAACACTGCATCTTTTCTAAACAGTAGGAACGCATGCCCTCAATGGCTCTAGTCAAATCACATCCTCACGCACGATAGGATCATGCTCACTTATTGTGTGCAGAACATTTCTATGCATAGATTAGTGAATCAGGACCACTGTCTCAAGACTTAAGTCAGGTCCTGGTAGATAAGTACTACTGAATCTGTGCCAAAGTCCTGAGTTTGCTTTTCCAACACCAAGATTCCACAGTAGAGAGGAGGCCTCTACCATGGCAGTATAGGTTTGGGTTTCAGCAACGTATTACACCAAGTGGTAGTAAAGTTACACTACATTTATAATGCAACCAAAATATATAACATAGCGAGCCGCTAGACCATACATACCCGATAAAGCCGTTGATGGTCATGGCTAGACCCGCTTTACTTGCAGTAGGAAAAACGGTCAAATCAAATCTAGGTCCTGCATACTGCACAAAGCCATTGCAGAGGCCATCAAAAATCAATTTAAGCTAGTCCTTTGACAAAGTAATCCAAATGTTCTGTACCAGTGCCAGTGTTTACCCCAACAAAATAAAATATATTGAGTATTCCCTAAATGTAAAAATATATAAACAGTTGACACAAGCAGACTGCAGCATACTAGGGCCCAAGTTAACCATTCCCTATTGCAAGTAAAGCTGATCAGCGCAGAAAGGGGTAATGAAAGTCCACATCTAGTTCCTCCACTCCAAGCCAGGTCATCATATAGAGGTCTGTAAAGCAAAACAAACAGTCTTCATACACATCCAGTACTTAAACACTGCATCAGTATAGCATGACAGCTGTTATTAAGAGCAGATCAATATAAAGTTTCAAGAGCATGCTTCATACATATCCACCATCATCACAAATTATGATTGAGTCAAGAGTCATATGAATGAGCCATTCATAATCATAATGAAGGGTCCATGGCTGGTTTTAATCCCAGTGTGCGGCCGCGCACTAGGCCCATCCTGCGGGGTGTTACCAGGACAGGCCACTCTCTGTTGGGCCGAGTCCTGAACAAGCCCAGCGGCAGCACACTCTAAAACAGAGCCCGCTGCGCCGAACCACGCGTTACAGAACGTTCCTCTACCAGCCCTGTAACACTGATCCAGACACGGGTCTTCTGGACAGCTGACTTAGAGCTGGAGTCACACTAGAGAAGTGATCCTACATAATAAGCAAAGCAAACAATGTCGCACTGCAAAGCGACACTGGCTTCAGAAATACGAAGTTTATAAGGAAAGCAGTGGACTTAAAACGGGCGTTACTTAATTACAAAATGCACCTTAAGTTTAATTTACTTATTAAACATTGAATAAAGAGTAAAGAATGGTTTCTTACGGGCTGATCAGAGATCCACGTGCAGCAGCAACATGTGCCATGTGGTTGTACCATTTCTTCTGTCTTGAGGAAAGGAAGTGAGAGAAAAGATGGAGGACCCGTGGCCATTTATACGGACTGTCGCGGTGCATTGTGGGCCAGCTGCATGGCAGTACTGATCACAAACATTACAATTACATTATTACATGTTTACATTTAATGGTACGTCATTTCCATTGTTGATTAAAATAAATACAAAATAAAAATAGTGTGCATGTCATTTACATGTTCAGATGAATTGAATATGAAGGACCCCAATGGAAACAAGCCATGGGCTTTCTTGGGTTTTAAATCCTCTTAGCAGACCTTGTATTAAAGTGTACTTTCCTGTGCATTGAAAAACATAAAAAAGTATTCAATCGATCAATGCATAACATTTGACAATAAGAGACACCACTATGCCACCTGGCGGCCAAATTGAGAATAGCATTTGTGAGTGTCAAATTTGTTTTTGTGCAGTTCACCGTCCGTCACTGTCACTCACTGCCCACTGGTGACTTTATGCGTCATACGACGGTTCATGGTTCATACTGGTTCATAGACTGGAAGATTACAATATTTTGTGAAGGAAGTCAAACGTGCATCAATGCGTGAGTCTCATATGTTTAAATATAAACATAAAGATGCATGCATTGATATCTAGGTTCCCCTCTAGACTCTAGTAGTAGGCGTTATGAACAATAACTGGCAGTTTTATGGAAGGAAACAATATTCACACAATGAAAACTTTAGATGCATTTTATTTTATACAATTTATTAATAATAATGAACAAAGAATCCACTGTACTTTCTTTTGCATTATGACATTTGTTAAACTTAAATTCTGTTTATGTAAATGCTTGTAATTTTGAAACCTTTTGCACTGCTTCTACCCTGGAATAATGTGTGTCAGTGTGTGTGTGTGTGTGTGTGTGTGTGTGTGTGTGTGTGTGTGACTTTGTGTGTGTGCGTGCGCGTCTATTTTCCAGTCTCCTTGAGTATTGCTTCTAGCTGGTCGTTGATTTGTCTCAGCTGGTTCTCAGTTCCTAGAACGTATTTGGTCTCCAGCAGCAGAGCTGGTAAACTGGATGCTCCATACTAGACAGAGGAAGGAGAGAGTATGAGGTGTGGTTGTAATACTTTGATTCAAAATTTGATTGAGGGCAAAATGGACCAATTAACTAGGAGATTAAAATTAGTTAAAAAAAAGAAAAGACTCCGTTTTTACCATTTAATAAATGAGCCAGATGCAGTGCAAGTGTGTGTCCCTGTATGACACAATAGTTCAGTGGATTTCAACCCTTTTCATATCAAGGCCCATTATTTATTTTGCATTTGAGCCACGGACCACCATTTGATGATTTAGCCTCTCAGACCCAAAACTAAAGAATATTTTGTTGTCGTTCAATGTTAGAAGGAGAGATAACAGGCAAACGATCTAAATAACAATTCTTCTACATTCTCTAAATTGTGTAGACTTCTTGTAAATTAAGTAATGCCGTTGTTTAACAATAATGTAACTCTTGAGAGCGCAATCTTTACGCTCTCAAGAGTTAAGGATCTATAAGGGTCCATTTGGTTACCAACTCTCCATAATTTAGCTGGAGAGCACCTGGAACCCCCTCAGGGACCACTGGTGGTCCCCGGACCACTGGTTGAAAACCACTGCTATAGTTGATTGCATGCACTTGTTCTAACTCTAATCAGTTCCTCATTATACTTCAATAACAATATTACAAGGAGAATGTAATTAACCTTCTGGAAAGAAAGCCAGCATTGCAGGCAGTGGTGCAAAAAGTACTCAAATGTTTTACTTCATCAGTATCATCAATACTGCAATGTAGATGTACTCTGTTACAAGTAGAAGTCCCCTATCCAAAATGTACTTCCCACATTCATTCACACACCAATGGTGGCGGGCTAGCACCGACCGACTCATTGGAGGCCATGTGGGGTTCAGTGTCTTGCCCAAGGACACTTCGACATGTGGACAAGAGGAGCCGGGATTCGAACCGCCGACCCAGGGATCATTGGACAACCTGCTCTACCTCCTGAGCCACAGCCACCCAAAGCGACGCATTGTGAACTTGTAGATCTGAAATATTATATACTGTAGGTCTGAAGTGGTTAGTCCGTTTTTTAATAATAATCCAAATCTACAAAGTAACTAAAGTCACTAAAGTTTTCATATAATTGTAGTGGAGTTAAAAGTAATATTTGCCTCTGAGATGTAGTGGAGTAGAAGTAAAAGTATTGAAAACTGGAAATAATCCAGTAAAGTAAAAGTAGTCGTCCCTCAAAATTGTACTCAAGTACAGTACTTGAGTAAATGCACTTTACACCAGTGGTTTTCAACCCTTTTTATATCAAGGTCCATTATTTATTGGGTATTTGAGCCACGGACCACCATTTGATGACATTTAGCCTCTCAGATGCAAAACTAACGAATATTTTGTTGTCGTTGGACAAGATTGTGTACATAATTCCATTCTGTATTGATGTTGGCACCATAGGAGAGACAACAAACAGGCAAACGTTGAATTGTGTAGACTTCTTGAAAACTAAGCAATGCAGATGTGCGTAAAATGAAACCTAATGGAGAGTTAAACATCTCAAGAGTTAAACATTTATAGTAGTTTATTTATACTAATACATCTTGCACACATTTTCATAAAGCTGTCAAGTTCCCATGACTTGAGTTGAGGTCAACGTGCCAATATGTCTGCTTCCAGATCTTGGTGTATGTGCTACATTGTGCGTGTACCTCCTCTTTCTCTTGAGGGTGGGTGCTTCGGTGATCCAGGTATCGTTTGGTGAGCTCCGACATGCCACTGAGAAAGGTGCGGCTTTTTCTGACATCGTCCAGCCGCTGCGTCAACCTGGCTTCCTCCTTTCGCTTCGATCCCACCTGACGCTCCGTCCTATATAATGACCAAAGACAAAACATGTGTCCATCATCCTCTAGTCTGGCCGCAAGCAACTTAGATCACACACATAGCATTTTACCATCTACAAAGCCTTGTGCCTCGCATGTTTCCGGATTTTGTTGAAATCTTACATTATAAATGCCAGGATTCCGTGGTTTTCAACCCTTTTCGTTATCGTTGGATAAGATTTTGCACACAATTCCATGCTGTATTGATATGGTGCCATTAGGAGATATAACAGGCAAACTTTGATAAAAAATAACAACTCTACTACATTCTCTAATTGTGTAGACTTCTTGTAAATTAAGCAAGGCAGATTTTTTTAAATAATTTAACGCTTGAGAGCGTAAACTGAAACTAAATGGACATGTGAGGGTCCATTTGGTTTCATTTTTTGGTTAGTGAAATCTTCTGGTTATCTGGCTGTAGAGGTGACCGGGTGGAAATGGCAACTAGTGTGCTTGTCGACCGAACAGCTTCTTACGTGATCAGCTCATCCTTGACAGCCAACAGTCTCTCTCTCTTCTTACGGATCAAAAGATCCACCTGACAAATGGAAAGAGGGGAGAGAGAGGGGAGTGATTACACAGACACAACCCCATGCCAGGCATGCAAGGCATTGTATAAAATATTAATATCCCAAAAGATATGTCAAGTTTCCACCAAGACTGTAATAGTTAGGGGAGCTGTTGCCACAACAACAGTTACCTTAGCGTTGTCCCTCATTAGGACCCTGAGCTCCTTGGCAACGGTGATCTGCAGAGACAATAAAACATCAAAATATGAAAACAACCCAACAAAGCATTCAAGCTAGAGATGTCCCGAAACTGTATCGGTATCGGAAAAGTATCGGTCCTTATTTGTCATATCGGTATCGGCGAATTTGCCAGTCTAACCACCGATCCGACACAGGGGTTAAGGGGTTGACACTATGGCACACAACACGAGATATGTAGTATCGGCAACACTGGTATCGATATTCGGTAACACAGAAATTGTGGAACGAAAAAAGTCGGGACATCCCTAATTCAAGACAAAAATATCCTCCAAACCCTTCATAGATGTTGTTGATCAACCAACACAGTTCAATGAACAGTCCTTGTGAAGTTCCTTACCTTCTTGGTGAGTTCCTCCTTGACACTGGAGGAGAATGAATCAATGGCCTTCCTGACTGCTTTAGACTCCACCGACTCTCTGCGCACACGCACACGCACACACACACACACACACACACACACACACACACACACACACACACACACACACACACACACACACACACACACACACACACACACACACACACACACACACACACACACACACACAGTTTGGACTTGGTGGTATTTATTGACTAGTGATGGTAATGACTGTAATGTAACTAACAGAGGTAGTTAATTACCGGTACTGGTGACAGAAAGCAAGGAAGGCATCCAGCACCACCTCCAACTCAGTAGCTTTGCCACGGCTACGCCCCCTCTCCGTCTGCTGGTCCACACCGGGAGATTCTGAGTCCGTAGATACTGATACTTTTCAAGCGAGTATAAAGTACAGTAAGCAGAACTTTACTTTCACATCCTTGACTAGGCATCACTGCTGGAGCTGTAAGTCGGGCGTTTAGACTGTAGACACCTTCTCCTATACAGAAATGTAATGATAAAACTGTCCAAACATTTACTTGTCTTATTCATAGTTCTCCTCTGTTTCCGTGGATTTCGTCCATCGCTACTTGACTTCCTGTTCCCAGACCCATCATCAGATGAAGACTTTCTGTTTCTGGACTTTTTGGCAGAGGATTTCTAAAAGATGAAGCAAAAGATACACATAATTAGATAAATGATGACAGAATATTAGAAAAAAGGAAAGAGAATGTCATTGATTTACAAATCTAATTGCTCTACCATCTATCGAATATATATTAACCCATTTGGGCAGGAACCCCTTTTGGTGTTAGCATTATGTTCTGCTGGAAAAATAGCAGATCTACAAGCTCATAGCGCACTGCTATTTTTGAAAAATCGAAGAACGACTGACATAGAAACATAGCTTTTTCAGAAAACTGTCAGGATGTAGAAGACATTTTTAGAATCTGATCTCAGGTCAAAATGGGTTAAAGGTTCTGTTGAATTGCATGGTTATCTTTTTGAATGCAATGAATATTTACTAATAACAATAACACAAATGAGAAATGACAAGAAAGAAAGTTTGCCATTGGCCATTTGCTGACACTGCTCCAGTCCATACCGGTCCCGCATTCTCATCATCCTTGGACAAAACAGCTGCTCGCTGCCTCTGCTTAGCAGGACGAGGACTAGATCCGGACTCCTGGTTCTCCGAGTCGGCACCCGACATCCTCTAATAATGGGACACAACATGACAACAACACTTATGGAAAGCAGAGCAAAAACACAAATGAAGGTTCATATTTAGGTGTTCAATGTGAAGCAGGGTTCTCTCAGAGCAGAATAAAAAGTCATTTTTAAATCAGCTCTTAGTGCTCTGCAGAAGGCTACTGCCGAAACGCGCCAGCGTTCAAATAAACATGAGAAACTGCATCATACTTCCAAACATATTAGTGGTGGAGGTATGTCTGTGGCCTACTGGCAGACAGTGTGCATAATACATTTGGCTGTGATCAGTACAGCAGTTGTGAGATTATCTCCAAACACAGACACCCGCACACATGCTGACCCTTAGTGACAGCGAGCCACGTGCAGAGCTACGTCCTAAAAACAGGCATAACTTTATCAGAAATGACAAAATGTTGACATCAAACAGACAGGCTTCACTATTATGTACTAACACAGTAACAAATGTTAGAAAAGGATATCAACGTTAACCATTTTTCCTCATCTTATTGATGTGTTACTGTATTCCTTATGGCCTTTCTGCCACCCACCACATGCTTTCTCTTCATCTTCCTCTTCCTCCCATCATTCTTCCCTTCCTCCGTCACACATCTGGCCAGTACAGACAGAAAGACAGAGATCACTGAAAATCATTTGTTTACTGTCAAAATATATATTTTTGGGCAGATTTCGATGGATTTGAAGTCTTGTTCTTTTACAAGTAACTGAGTGTGAGATTGGACACATTAAGGGTTTTAAGGTGTAAATAAAAGGGTTTCGTCCCTGTGGTTGTCAGTCGTCAGTCGTCAGTGATGAGAAATATAGTTTGGAGGTTTTGTTTGGCAGAGAATGTTATTAAAGAGCTGTGTTTGTAACAGCACACAAACACCCGATCTGGCTTTGACTCAACATGCTCTAAAGTCCTGGAGATTAATATCTCCAAGCAACTCATCTGCAATTGCTATGTGCTGAATTAGATAGATAGATAGATAGATAGATAGATAGATAGATAGATAGATAGATAGATAGATAGATAGATAGATAGATAGATAGATAGATAGATAGATAGATAGATAGATAGATATCATTAGTAGTAGTTTTGAATGATATTTAGCTGAATTTCCTTTTTTTGCATCCGTCCTACTCCTATTTCTTTACTGCTGATTGACAACTTATTTCCCCCCACAGGATCAATACAGTATCTATCCACCTACCTATGCATCTACCAATCCATCCATCCATCTGATTCATGCCAACTCCGACCTTAATTTGACCTCACCCATCTCCAGCTTTCTTTCCAGTGCTCTTCTTCTCCTTGTCCCTGGTTCCTTTGTCCAGTCCTCCTCCCTCCTCCTCCTCCTCCTCCTCCTCCTCCTCCGCTCCATCTGCCCCTCCCTCCTCCGCTCCATCCGTCCCTTCATGCAGCGGGCTCAGGTCGTCTTCAAGGGCAGTGCTGTGGAGCTTACGACCTGAGCAAACCAATGTAGGAGTTCTTTGGTCTTTGGATAACAGTAGCTTTACTATCCTGCTAAAGAGACCGTGTGATAGTGCTGGACAATTAGGGCTGTCACGATTACAAATTTAAGTTGACAATAATTGTCACACAAATAATTATGTTTAACGATTTTATTGTATTTGTGGCATTGAACATTTCAACATACGAATAAAGAATACATTTCTGTTTTCCTGGCAGATGTGACAAATATACAAAGAAATTACTGACATTATTATTATATATTTTTTGATCTACCTAAGCTTGTAGATCTGCTATTTCAGCATTTGTTAATGTATTTTGTTAATGTACAGTATCTTCAACATGGAAATGATTGACAAAATACTTGTGATTATTACGATCGTGTAATAGTTGTGACAGGCCTATGGGCAATAAACCGAAAATATATTTTAACCGACATTCAGGAACAATAATAGACTTGAATTAATCTTGCTCACATAAGGTTAATGGATTCATTGAGACGCAGGTTAAAGAAAGTGATACAGTACAACGTGTAGTCGTGTTCATGTCTCACCATAACTCTCCTGTACTGCGTCCAGGAAGCTAGCTCTGTCTATGGCGGATAGGTCGGGAGATTGCATAGTGTGCAGAGCCTCCTGTAGAAGGCATGCAACACAAAGCAATAACATCAGTCAATTTTGCCCCTTCACCACTGTGAAGACTGGGGTTCCATTCAGCCTCAGTGAGACCATTTGAGTGGTGTGTGTGTGTGTGTGTGTGTGTGTGTGTGTGTGTGTGTGTGTACGCACGCAAAGGAAAGATCATTCTTTCTGATTTTGTCTTATGGACTATTCATTCAGTTTTAGGTGATAAGGTGACCACAGAAAACTACAACATGACATCACGCTGTGGTGGTAAGCAATTCACTGCTCAATTCATATGATGAATTCCTGTTCTGTACTTTAGCTACATAGAAATGTCTATTTGTATGTCTCTAAATGTCTGTATGTCTCTAAATGTCTGTATGTCTTTAAATGTTTTGATGAATTGAACAATGTGGACCCTGTTGTAAACAAGTGTAATGCTTAATTGGGTCGTCCACTCACAGTTGACAGTATTTGTATTGAGTTTGTGCTTAAAATGTACTGTAAATTCTACAAACTGTTAATAAATATTTCAATCAATCAATCAATCAATCAATCACCCAAACATCTGTTTTTACTAACCACCCTTTCGGTGGACACCTAACCTTATCGCCTAAAACTGGAGTATGTATGCCCTTAGCCTTTGGAATAACACAACATTTAATTTTAGTCCTATTTAGTCATCTGGAATTTTAGTCTAGTCAACAAAGAAATCTGTTTCCAAGGCCAGACACCAGACCAGACCCTGCAAGCGACGCGACAGCGACACACACACACACACACACACAGTCAAAGCTAGTTGCATCAGATAGGGTGACTGACTACTATTTCACCTGGTCAGAGTGTTGGGGACCTTCATGCCTCTTGTTTCCTCTGGCTTTTTTGGCTCTGCAGGCATGAGGGGAGAGAGAGAGAGAGAGAGAGAGAGAGAGAGAGAGAGAGAGAGAGAGAGAGAGAGAGAGAGAGAGAGAGAGAGAGAGAGAGCATTTGATTGTTTGAAGTATTTAGTTTGCAGAATGGGTACATTTCACATGAACTCACACACAACTCAATACAAAGACTGTTACTGTGGACGACACATGACTGATAAAGCATTACACTTGTTTACAACAGGGTCCACCATTTTCAATTAATCAGAGAGAGCAGATACTTTAATTTTCCCTTATTTCAATTTGGCTCAGTCATATCAATATTTATTTCATGCAGTAAGTGAGTAACAATAACGCTACACTTACTTCACCATGATCAATTGTAAGATGACGACGTTCACAGTCGTTATAATGTGTTAACTGTGTTTTGGGGGGGAAGTTATTCTTAATAAAATAAAATAACACAAGCCAGTGAATGTTAGGTTGTTCGAAAACCAACAAGTAAAGTAGGAATAGGATCGTCTCCCGCAAAATACTTGTTTAGATAGACGTTACGGACGATACTATATCACGAATCCGGGGGGTGAGACGCATTTAGTTAAAAGCACGTACACAGCTTCCAGCTTCCATTGCAATCAATATAATGTAGACAACCACTACAGTAAACCCTTATATTAAGGATAACACGGGCTAAATAATTACAATTGAGCCCGCAAATTAATAAAACAGAATATATTACCGTCCCCCGCCCCCCTCGCACACAATGACACATTCCGTGTTTCTTTCTACGGGAAGAGAGTGGGTTCATTCTCTTCAAGTATTGAAAAAGGCAATGCGTTTGGTTTTGTTAAAAATAAGCAGTGGTGGTGGAAAGTGAGTTCACATCAAGGCCCATTATTTATTCAGCATTTGAGCCACGGGACCACCATCTGATGATGACATATAGCCTCGCAGACCCCAAAACTAATAAAGTTTTACCACAAATCCATGCTGTATTGATCTATCTATGGTATTGATGTTGGTACCACAGGAGAGAGACAACAGGTAAATGTCAACATCAAAATGTGTAGACTTCTTGTAAATTAATTTAAGTAATGCAGATGTTTAACAATGAGAGAGAGAGAGTTAAATTATCTCCCAAGAGTTGAAGATCTACAAGGGTCCATTTGGTTAGTGGTTACCGACTCCATCATTTAGCTGGGGACCACCTGGAACCCCTTCCTCGGACCACTGGTGGTCCGAGGACCACTGGTTGAAAACCACTGGACTAAATGCATTTACTTACTTAAGTACTGTGTAGCCTAAGTACAATTTTGACGTATTTGTACTTTTTACTTGAGTATTTCCATTTTCCAAAACATTTACTGTACTCCACAAGTACGTCTCGGATCCAAATATATACTTTTACTCCACTATATTTATTTGAAAACGTTATAGTTACTATACTTTGTAGATTGTGATTATTATGTATTATTAATACAAACCATACACTAACGTCTTCAATTCATATACATTTCAGCCATTTGAAATTAGTCGATCTACAAGCTCACGGTGCGTTGCAATGCGACACATTGTGATGTTGTAGATTTGTTTGATTGAATATTTTATTAATCAGAAATGTAAACAGCTGGTGCAATAAGACATTAAGGCTGAAATGATAACACAAACAAAATATGTATTTCACAATATTCCATGTTTTTCCACATTTTCAGCTCACAACAATGCAATGCATTGTGAGTGTATAGATCAGCTATATGAAGTTATAAGGTTAAAGTGGTTAAACTGATTTAGCTATTAACAGATTTTTTCCCTGTTTCACTGAACCACTCTGATATCACCAATACATGTTTTATATCTTCTGTGGAGAAATGGACTCACCCTAAAATATATACTTTTTACAGCTCCACAGTCCTCGATGCCACACTTGACTTCATGTAATAAAACAAAAAGGCTGTTAAATTAGGCTACGTGCCACACACACACACACACACACACACACACACACACACACTAAATGATGATAATTATGTTTTGATGATAGAGGTTTAGTTAATACGGTAATAGATCTTTATTCAACTTAGATCACTACATATACTGAGCTAGGTCGACTGACAGACAGACAGACTTATGGGAGGACTTGTGTGACTCGGTTCAACCAGCTATAGTGTAGGAATCGCATCCCTTTCGAGAACCGTTCGCCCCACTGACTTCAAATTTGACACACATATCCCCACAGGGAGTGCAGTGCCTGGCTTTGAGTCCGACGGATCCATGGTTGTCCAGAAACGCCACAAAAGGCCTCTGCTCCTGACCCAGGCTCTGGACAGGGCCCAAATTAGCCAATTGATCAACCCTATATCTCCATATATGGAGCTGGCCTGTTCTGACATCTGCATAAACTCCATATTTGGGCATGCTTGACAAAGAACTCCATATATGGGCATATAAGGGACACAGACATAATAACTGGTCTGGGTGGGGGATGCATTTCCAACTTGCATCGTTCCAAGTAGGCCAGTGCCCAACGGGCACCGCTATAGTGTTTATAATATATAGAGGAAGAACATTCAATATTTCCTTCTATATACAGATGCAGGTATCATTGACTTGTTAGACTGAAAGTGGGTGAAGGTGGTGGAATTATTCAGTAGTGCAGCAACACGTCTTTATGGCAGTGGTTTTCAACCCCTTTCATATCAAGGCCCATTATTTATTCTGCATTTGACCCACAGACCACCAGTTTGATGACTACAATTTCATGCTTTTGGCAAACGTTTATCAAAATAACGATTCTTCTACATTGTCTAATTGTGTAGACTAAATGAAGTAAATTATGTATGTTGTATGTTTAACAATAATGTAACTCTTGAGAGTGTAAAATGAAACCAAATGGACCCATACGGTTCATTTAGCTGGGGGATCACCTGGACCCCCCTGGTGGTCCCAGGACCACTGGTTGAAAACCACTGATCTATGGGGATTTGCTGGAGATTGTGGAAACTGTTCAGCCTGGTGGTGAGTGGTGACGAAGCACCATGCCGCAGGTGTTGACAGGATAATATAGCAGCCAGGTATCATGGGGGGTTTTCTGTTCCTTAGGGAAACAAACAAGCTCTCAGGTTCTGTTCCTGCAGGTTTTGCTCTATTCTTAGTGAAACTGTAGGCTACTTGGACTGCTTTTATTCTGTCTACACACTCTGCACCAAATCTCTTAGCCAAAAGCCAATGCCTCACAACACACAATGCGTTATGCCCTTGTAGATCTGCGATTTCGGCGAATGTTCCCCCCAGAATATAGGGACGGTTTAAATCCTCTTAGCAGACATGTACTGTACTTTCCTCTGCTTTTTTCTGCTGTTAACTGTTAATAAAGTATTCAGTCAATCAATCAATCAATCAATCAAAGAGATAAAGATGTATTCTCACCAGTGGAATGTATGGAAGATTGTGTTATTCCTACCATAGAGAAAAACAATTGCAAAAATGTCTACAACATTGAAGATGGTTACAGTGCTTTACAAACAAAACTTAAACTGTAATGCTTCTAATTGGTCAGATCAACAGAATTGTGCCCCTTCTTAACATGCTTTTGTACATGCATATGAAAACAGATTTAACAGAATACAATTTGTGCTGAATATGTATAATCAGATAAACTCAGACAAATGGGCAAATTAGTTAAAAGGTTAGGATGGGCCAGGTAGTTGAGAAGAATATTAAAACACTCATGGCTTAAAAGGACATCTTTGAACATGAAGATGTATAGAGTTCATGAAAGTTAACTACATAAACAAGCAGCTACACACATACATTATTAAAACAGAACAGGACTTAACATAATAGACACGACAAAGCCTCTAAATTTAAGTTCATTGTCCATGTGCAGGATATATAAAGAATCTCCTGCCTGTGTATGTTTTGGGATTTTCTCTCTTGACAGGCTGGATGTGTGCCTTGTCAGCTAGGGGCCCTGGAGGGAGCGGAGCCGATGATGAGCCACTAGTGTTGCTGCTGAGATGCACCTTGGTGCGCTACCTACGCCAGTCTGTCAGCATGCCTCGTCCCACCGCTCTGCATGTCAGCACTCCTGTGTCCAAGCTTTCCCCCACCATGGACCATGTGGTGAAGGCTGGTGAGTGGACTAGAGAAGGAATTTAAATGCATCTGACATAATGTATGTGTACAGAATCAGAAATGGATTTATTTACCTGTGTAAAACGAAAAGGGTTTATTTGTCACATCACAGGTTTACAGGTGTAAAGATGTGGGTGAAACGAGTTATTTTTTCGTATGTGCGTCATCATTTAGTATTCTGTGAGAAGAGACAGGATAGAGGTATAGCTAAATGGAGAGATATGTTAAATAAAACAAATAAGATATGTACATTTATACATTACAGATAATATATATGATAATTTGTATACAATACATGGTGTTTTAAAACACTGCATCATATTATGCAGCCAATCACCCTCTCTGCTGATCATATCACCCGCTACAGCTTGGCCTTGTCCTTGGCCGCTGCAGCGGGGAGCCATGCAGACGGTGATGGTGAGGGTGATGATGGACTCTATGATGGCAGTATAGAAGTTAACCAGCATGGTCCTTGGGAGGTGGAATTTCCTCAGTCGTCTCAGAAAAAACTGTCTCTTCTGGGTCTTTTTTGCAAGGTTAAATTAAAATGTATTTGTATAGCGTCATGAAAATATTTGATACAGTATATTTCAAATATATTGGCCAGTACCAACATTGGCCAGTAGAGAGCATAAGAGGGACAATGAAAGCTATCCCAAAAAAAGTGTGCTGCAGTGCTTACTGCTATAGTTCAGCTGCAGAACAGACATGACATTAAACTGTGAATTGTGACTCAACAGTCAACATCAAACAGATGAGTGAAGTGCTTGAGAGATACAGACTGCACTATGGTAACAGTAAACTCATCCGTGTAATCCATGTATCCAGTTACCTTTGTATGTATCCAGTTATTTGGTTCCAAATGTACCATTTTTAGTTTATCGATTCAGGTCTTTTTGAGCACCCTTAGAGTTAAAAAAAAACATCTATAACTCATAGCCACGTTTTCGTCTTGTGTGCAACTACATTAATTAATCACTTTCAGCCTGGTTTTCCCAATTTTTGGGGCATATGTCGAATCTTTAATATTTGAAATACGGTGGTCACTTTTATTGCCATGCCCTAGTTTTACAGTTTACACACCAACAATCAATAGTCTAGCAATGTGTGCTGTCTCTATCCACAGCTCTCGACAAATCGTGGGCCTTTCCACCCCAGACACCCTGGCTATGTTGTCAGACAGGTGAGGTAGGCCTAAATGCTCTCGCTCAAAGTTTCCGACCTGCTGGGGTACATTTACTGCTGGACAGTCCATCACAGGGGATAGAGAGACTATTGTGTACTGGCCTTGTGCATGTGCATTTTGAACAGCTTTTGTAATGAGAATGTGTTTCTAAAGAAAACTGGATATATCTAATAAATGTATCATCAAAATAAGACACCCCCCCCCCCCCCCCCCCGCAAAAACGTTGATGTTCTGAAAATAGATTAGATTGGCCATGTCACCTTGGCTTTTAGCAAGCCCTACCACATCAAAGAGAAGGTGTTCAGTTCACCTGTAGCTACTGGCCAACATTCTTCTCTCGCAGGGCCACTACTGAACTGACGGAGGTCGAGCTATTCCAGTGGCAGTCTGTGTGGGAGTTTTGGAGAATAGTGGTTTTAGATGTCGTCATTGAGTGTGACACTTGTGTGGGGGAGCATTTCAGAACATTCCGTGGTAGTGTTTATCTCTGGAATCAGCATTAGGTCAGCAATTGAGATAATACATAATAATTTACTGTGTGCGCGTGTGCGTATGTGTGTGCGTGTGTGTGCGCGCGTGCGTGTCAGAGAGCATATAGCCTAGGTGCATACGCACATTCACTTGTCAATCACACTTAACATATCTGCATGTGAGGGCTTGTAGGAAAAGATGTTCTCCTGAAACCGAACGCAAGATAATATTGTCGGAGGAAACTTTAGATGGGTGAGTTTCTTGGAAGCTCTTTCGCTTGAAACCTGCCTGTGTTTATTCTCTCTTAGGACGGAGACACAGAACACTAGGCCACAGCAGAGACAAAAAGCCACTGGTTCCTGTTGTTAGCGGAGCCTGAACATCTGACGTGAAACCTTCCTCCCACTGATGCTGTTTCTGAATTAATTAACAAACAACTATGACAGAAAGCGGACTGTACTGTCTGAACACATGCAGTAAATAAACAAATTCCTGTTCTTACACTACCGTTTGCGGTGCCTTAGCTGTTATAGCTGAAACAAACATAGGTCCTGCATAGAACTTTAGAAAGAGCAGTAGCAGAAGATAATCAAGGGCAAAAAATGCAGCACAAGGAAAGGAAGTAGACAGCAAAGATAGAAGTATTGTTGAAACAGGGCCCTCTGGAAATATTAAGTAGGCTACTGCAGAGTCCTGGGGGAAGCCTTACGTATAGGGTTAAAGTGAAAAACAAAACAATACTTCTTGACCTTAGACTCTCAATATAGGGCAAATAAAATAAAATCAGAACCTTGACACAAACAAGAAAAGTCCCTTAATAAAGTCAAGGGTCTCATGAAACGGCGGTGCATCATAGATTATAGATTTTACAGATGCACAGATGACCAAACTCAGTGACATGATTACATCAGCTTCTTCTGACAAAACCCAAGTGAGTTCACGAGTTTGAGAAACAAGTTGGAGCACTTGACACGCATGACATGTCGCCAAACAAACACGACTCCTACATAACCTAGACTAGAGTACAAACACACACACACACACACACACACACACACACACACACACACACACACACACACACACACACACACACACACACACACACAGAGAGCTCTCTTACACTCTCTCCGGAGTAATTATACTCCTCCGATTCTATGCCAGTCCAGTGTTTGTCATGCCCACTGGCACTATCTATTCTATATTGGAGAAGTTGTCACGTGGCGCAAAAGTGTGTCACTAGCATAGACTGTAAAAAATATGGACAAAGCGTTCCCCGGGTCTAACATGGACGTAAAATGAAGCCTGTTATTCCTGCACTGTAAGTCGCCATCTTTCTAGATCCATTGGCTGGCTCCGTTTGGGCCCAGCTGGCCATTGGCTGCCCAGACAACGAGGCGGGACTCCCCCCCTTCTTCTCCGTTGGTTTTTATTTTGACTCGAGTGGGTGGGGACTCCCGATCATAGACTGTAACGGTAGCCACGCCCCTCAGAACATACGCGACTTTATGGTCATTTATTTTATAAATGAGACCATAATTTTCCAAAAAGAATATTATGACATTAGAAATGAGACTTTAAACTAGTGACTGGAAGCAGAAAGTATTCATGACCATGTTTATTAAGGTAATACAGTCTAGGTGAAGTTGGGCCCAAATACATGGACTTCTATGGGGCTATGGGTTTTTTTTGGGTCCAGTGACAGCGCCACAACAGGCCATTATATGAACTTTCAGGAGTTTCAGGCTTCACAAAATATCTGTCTGACTGCCCCCCTGGTCACTAGCCAATGAAAAGATGTGGCCTGTGGCCACTAGCCAATGAAAACTCAACCAACTCAACCAAGCCACACCCGTCACTAGCTCTCAGCCCCCCCCCCCCCCTCCCTCTTTGGCTGCTGTAATGTGATCTCCCCTATGGCTCCCTCTCCGCAGAGAAACCTCACCATTTCGCTTATTCCTTCTAAATCTCTGCATTTAAATTATAGGTCGCTCAGCGAATGTCTTAGTTACATTAACATTGTTCTTAGAAACTACTTGGTTTGTACCTAACTACTACGATTAGACAGATCGCGTTTGTTATTTCGCTACTGCCAGTACTTCTGATTGCACGCGCACACACACACACACACACACACACACACACGCGCACACACTACCCCGTGTCCCACACACACACAACACTGCCACGCGGATTTAAGCTGTCAAAACTATTTTGTTAAAGTTACATATGCCACAGACACTTGCCTGAACTGTGCAGCTGATATATATACAGCATTGTCATATTTAAAAGGCGCTTTATAGCTTCTCTCAGCTCAAAGCGTGTATGAATAAGGAGATAAATGAACAGCTGACGTCGGTGGGAGAGGACGTCAGCTGTGTGTGTGTGTGCGCGCGTGTGAGAGGGAGGTACCGTAAACAGTCAGCAACACGTTAAATTTCTACTTCTACTAAAGAAAGAGGCAGCGATGGAGCCATAAGTCCATATACATAAATTCGGGGACATAAATTGCGCAAAATACTGTTGTGACGGCATCAGCCTGCTGCATCCTCCTAGCTGTTGTGTGCTAAGCTAAATCATCATACAGAACAGTCAACACGGCATTGACCAGGGTTGCCACATTGACTGAGAGGGAAACAAGCAACCAGGTCTATGAAAATGTTAACAGGCCAGATCAAGTCAGAAAATAAATCTAGAATAAGCAACAATATTGCTGACTGTCAAACATCATTGTCCAATGTTGTTTGACAGCAGTGGTTCTCAAACATTTTCATGTCATGGACCACTAATATTCTATATGTATATATATATTTATATATATTATATATATATAATATATTATATATATATTTACTATATATACACACCGGTATATATACAGTGTACACAAACCGTATATCTAGGTGTGCCCCGAGATTTTTAGGCTATGAAAAGTGTGCCCTGGGACAAAAAAGGTTGAGTTAAGCGGTGCCCAAAAGGTAGATCACGATCTACCAGTAACATCAGATCAGGGGTTTTGTCGGCCAGCGCCAAAAATGCTCCCCGACAGCATAATCGGAGCAAATACCGGGCAGTGTGTATGAGCCATAACGTGTTGACTACACTACACTACACTAATAAGGACACATAATAATAACTAATAACCCATCCGTTACTACATGTGGAGTCAACTCCCGCAATTTCCTTCTTCCCATAGTGCGCGGCAAAGTAACTCTGGGATGAGCGGCCGCGAAATTCTAGTAGGCTATATATGATCTCTCTACTTTTCAACACAAGTAGGCCGCCTACACATGTGTGTGTGTTTGGTTTTCTCAGCACGCCCTGCTATCACACCTTGTTCCTGTCAGCAAGGACCTGTCTGTCTGGTTCTTTTTGGCCGTCTGTCTGGCCTATATCGACCATGTCTAAACACACAAGCACGCACGACAAACGCACGCGCACACACACACACACACACACACACACACACACACACACACACACACACACACAAAATTGTCAATATATTTAGTGTTAGTTTTAGTCATAAAAGCTTTAGCTTAGTTTTTATTTTGTTTTCGTCCGAGAAAGATAGTTGGAGAACATTTTTCGTCATGGTTTTAGTCGACACTGACACACGCGCGCACACAATTATACATTGTCTCTTATCTTATCTCCTGTACACTCTGTTTAGACGAGCCAGGTATGTCTGTCAGTACAGTATTGTCTGCCCCAGAATGAATCATGATCTTACTGTAAATGGCCCGTCTGAAGCAGCACAGAGTACAGACACTTATTAAACAGTGGTTTGTCAAGTGGTCTGTCTGTGTCTAGAGCCTCTGTCTGCCTGTCTTTGTGTGTGTGTGTGTGTGTGTGTGTGTGTGTGTGTGTGTGTGTGTGTGTGTGTGTGTGTGTGTGTGTGTGTGTGTGAGTGTGTGCGTGTGTGCGTGTCACACCATGGGTTGTGTTGACAATATCCCTGAATGTCCATCTGGTATGACCTGAGAGTCTGAATGTGGTCCAAATAGTTCCTAAATAAACCCATATGAGATCCTAAATAAACCCAGTACCATATGAATGTGGTCCAACATTTTGGTCCCAAACTAGCCTTGAATTAAGACTATCGTATATGTATTTTATCCAGTCTAAATGGTACATTTATATATCGCCTTTATCCAAGGAGATGGTTATGCATTGTGCATTACATTCACCCATTCACACACATTCATACACCGATGGTGGCTGGAAACCATGCAAGGCACCAACCTGCACATCAGGAGCAATTAGGGGTTCAGTGTCTTGCTCAAGGACGCTAACTCTGGAGGAGCCCGGGTTCGAACTGGCAACCTTGCGGTTACCATGCAGCCACTCTACCCCTGAGCCCACCACTGACTTTAGCCTTCGTATCTGTGATGGTCTTGAGGCCCTATCTTGCTTATCTCCCTAAATCCGTAATTAGGGGATTTAGTATTGTGTAAGAGGCGTTCCCCTGTAAAAATTGTGCCATCTTGGACCCCAGCCTAAATCCTTAAAACACCTCCGCTATCCATTACATTATGCATAGGTGTGGTGTTGCCTTTCACCCTCTGCCCTGCATGGAAGAGAGATGCACATCGCTGCCTTGGAATACATTTATATTTGATACAGAAGGTTATTTTGTGTGTCCAGTAGCTCCTCTATCTATCATCCACTCCGCGACAAACACACTCACTCACAATAAAGCAGGGACTTCGCTGACCATTTGGTCGCCCTACACGTATGTCTGTGCTACTCTAGCCTTCGTATGCCTTTCAATACAACTATAATTGATAGTGATACATATCACCTACATGTTACTGATTATATAGAACGTTAGATTATTGTAATCATCTTATATAAACACAATTGGCACAAGGAATTGACACTTTCACTTCTGCTGACTACAATCACAGAGATTTGTGGAGAATTAAGGCAGAACGAGACCTTTGAGCTGTGAATGTTCTGCTGTTGTGCGAAGGCAACTCGCTTCCCGTTATATCCACTCCATTACAGGGGCACGTTCTATCAAACGGAATTTGCATCACGGGTGGTCTGAGGACGCGCTTTCCTCTGTCCTAAACCTGTGTGAGCCAGATAGCAATATTAAGGAAAGCACATCAACACAGACACGGACACACCTCCAGCCGCAAATAAATGAGTCTGCAAAATGTCTTGTGGGTATACAGTATACAGTGTACAGTATAAGATACCCTTTACGGATGAAGCTGCTAAATGCGTAATTCACGGATTGTGGTTATTGCTGACATACGTTAGAGTTCTTGGTCTCTACCCACCCTAATAGTCACTGGACATCCACACACAAAGCCTGTCCTTCTCGGTGAGCGCCCACTGTATTTATATCGCCCGCGTGACCTTCAACTCAAGATGTACCTCACCACTTAAATTAATGCAATGTTTATTACAACCATGATTACAAGTAATATATAACAATATGAAAGCATAAAGTAATTGTATTTATTTATTTGGGCTTGTTTCTAAAGTGTAGTTGTTTATTTGGGCTTGTTTCTAAAGTGTAGTTGTTTATTTGGGCTTGTTTCTAAAGTGTAGTTGTTTATTTGGGCTTGTTTCTAAAGTAAAGTTGTTTTTTTTGGGCTTGTTTCTAAAGTGTAGTTGTTTATTTGGGCTTGTTTCTAAAGTGTAGTTGTTTTTTTGGTCTTGTTTCCAAAGTGTAGTTGTTTCTTTGGGCTTGTTTCTAAAGTGTAGTGTTTATCGGGGCTTGTTTCTAAAGCGTAGTAGATTATTTACTCCCAGTGGGTTAAAAAAATCTGCTGCTCAACTGAATTAATAAGAACAAAAACTACATTTTATTTGAGGCCTTGAAAACCAAAAGCTGCTGCTTGCTTCTTGCAGGGCTGAACACTCATCTTCATCATCATCATCATCAACCTCACATCTAGTGACAATCTTAGCTTCATTAGGCTCCGCCCCCATGTGATTCTGTCCATAACTCTCAGCGTTGTAACCCTGTTAGTTAACGGTCCATTTTAGCAATCTTTCAGCTGAGGGTGTTTTTGAACCCCCTCAGGGATCCCCGACATTGAGCACCACGGTCCGTCACACATGGTGCGCCTCGTACGGTGAAGTCCACGCTGGGATGGAGTTGGGCCGCTAGCTGCTGGTTCTCTCGGCTCAGGAGCTCTTCCTGTCTCTTCAGACGCAGCCGGCTGGCCAGAACTCTGCTGTAGCGCTGCCAGAAACGGCCCAGTTCCCTGAAGTCCGCCCCTGCAGATGGCGACTCTTCAGACCGCTCGTCCTCAGATGGTTGTGGCTCCAACACGCCACATCTTCCCTGGTTGTCTTCAGATTGTTGTGGCTCCAACACGCCACATCTTCCCATGTTTGCTTCCTTCGTTGTGAGAGAGTGCTTTGCTTCCTTCGTTGTGAGAGAGTGCTTTGCTTCCTTCGTTGTGAGAGAGGGCTTTGCTTCCTTCGTTGTGAGAGAGGGCTTTGCTTCCTTCGTTGTGAGAGAGGGCTTTGCTTCCTTGGCTGTGAGAGAGGGCTTTGCTTCCTTGGCTGTGAGAGAGGGCTTTGCTTCCTTGGCTGTGAGAGAGGGCTTTGCTTCCTTGGCTGTGAGAGAGGGCTTTGCTTCCTTGGCTGTTAGAGAGGGCTTTGCTTCCTTGGCTGTTAGAGAGGGCTTTGCTTCCTTGGCTGTTAGAGAGGGCTTTGCTTCCTTGGCTGTGAGAGAAGGCTTTGCTTCCTTGGCTGTGAGAGAGGGCTTTGCTTCCTTGGCTGTGAGAGAGGGCTTTGCTTCCTTGGCTGTGAGAGAGGGCTTTGCTTCCTTGGCTGTGAGAGAGGGCAGGACCTTCTCCTGCTCGCTCTCCAGCTTGCGGCACAGCTCGGCCTGTCGCAGGAGTCTGGCGCCCTTGCCGGCGACGTCCTGCAATTTCTTCTGAGCGAGGTTGTTGATCACCAGCAGGTCGCCGAGCCGGGCATTGGCCGCCCCGCGGTCGCGGTTCATCCGAGCCCGGAGCCGCATCGCGGCCGGCCCCGCCAGCTCCTCCATGGCGGCCCTGAGCAGCGCCTCCGCACCGCCCGTCTGCTCCGAGCGGCTCCTGGCGCGCGTCAAATCGTCACACATGCCCCGCACCTGCCGCAGTCTCCTTCTCTCCCCGTCCACGTCTCGCGCCAGGCTGCGGTCGCGGCGCCTCAGCGCGTCCAGAGCAGCGTGATACTCCTCGCTGGCATCCTGGTAATTCTGCAGCATGTGCCTCTGCGCTTCCTTCACGCCGACGTAGCGCTCTTTGATCTGACGCAGTTCCGACTCGTCGAACGCGTTCCGAAGGCTGTGGTAGTCGCCTCGCATGATGTCGTCGTCTCCGCATCGCTGCTGAAGCGCCGTCGCGGAAGGCCCGGCGTTCTCCTCGACGCCGGAGCGGTGCGGGTACAGCGTCAGGATCCCGGCTCGCTGAGAGTGGAAGTCGGAGCTGAGCTGCTGCTCGCTGCCGGCCCAGCGTCCTTCCAGAGACGCCAGCCGGTCCGTCTGCGACGCCCGCAGGGAGTCCAGACGGACGGCGTGAGCCTCCGAGGCTCGCTCCGACAGCTGCTGGGCCGCGGCCAGCTCGTCCGCCAGGCGCGTCGCCGTCTTCGCCGTGGCCTCCACACCGCTCTCGAAACTCCCCCGGAACGTGTCGATCTGGAGCTGCAGGTCGGAGGTGAGCGAGCCGCGCAGGACCTGCATCCACTTCTCGTCGAGTGCGTGCTTGCTCGCCGCGCTGCGCCTCTGCTCCTCGCGCAGTGCGTCGGTGAGGAAGCAGAGGCGCTCGCGTCCGGCCACCCGGCGGCTCCGTCGGGGCGACAGTCGGGACGGGGACAGAGGCGGTGTCTGGACGGGGACCGGCGGCTGGACGGGTTCATAATGATCCTCCTTCTTCTGGGCGGATTCATAATGCTCTTCCCTATGCCTCGAGGAGGCGGGTCCGGCTTCATGTGCCACCGATGGCTTACAGACGTTTTCTTTTAGATCTGTCGACATGCAGCTGTTTGCTTCCAGGTTTAGGATTGGTCGACATGCAGATGCTTGGTTCATGGCGGTCCGACGCCTCGGAATGTCCAAAATGTCGCTATGGCAACTGTGAGCGCATTATATACACCGACCTGGATGAGGTCATTGCTGACGTCACTATATGCCCATGTATGGCCTAGTGGGCGGGGTATAAGTGAGGGCGGGCCTAGTGGGTGGGGTATGAGTGAGTGAGGGCCTAGTGGGCGGGGTTATGAGTGAGTGAGGGCCTAGTGGGCGGGGTATGAGTGAGGGTGGGCCTAGTGGGCAGGGTATGAGTGAGGGCGGGCCTAGTGGGTGGGGTATGAGTGAGGGCAGGCCTAGTGGGCAGGGTATGAGTGAGGGCAGGCCTAGTGGGTGGGTTATGAGTGAGGGCAGGCCTAGTGGGTGGGGTATGAGTGAGGGCAGGCCTAGTGGGTGGGGTATGAGTGAGGGCAGGCCTAGTGGGTGGGGTATGAGTGAGGACAGGCCTAGTGGGCGGGGTTATGAGTGAGGGCAGGCCTAGTGGGCAGGGTATGAGTGAGGGCAGGCCTAGTGGGCAGGGTATGAGTGAGGGCAGGCCTAGTGGGCGGGGTTATGAGGGCGAGCCTAATGGGCGGGGTTATGAGTGAGGGCGGGCCTAATGGGCGGGGTTATGAGTGAGGGCGGGCCAATGTTAACATACTAGAGTTTCCTAAGTGTACCTACAGTACTGTAGATGTCCAGATGTCTATATCGAACTGAGCATTATGAACCGCATCTTCAAACTGGCCTACTGGCCCGGACGGTTAGCTCAACCGTCTGGGCACCTAGGCTACCAAGCCACCCGGACGGTTAGCTCAACCGTCTGGGCACCTAGGCTACCAAGCCAGCCAGACGGTTAGCTCAACCGTCTGGGCACCTAGGCTACCAAGCCAGCCAGACGGCGTGCCGCGAGTTCGACTCCCGAGCGGTCTTTGCCATGTGTCACTCCCCAAATCTCTCTCCACCATTCCTGTCTAATTACTTTACCCAATCAATAAAGGTAAAAAATATGCCCCAACCCCTTTAAGCCTGCCACTATAATATAGGCCTAGCTTATATTTGCGGCAGAATATGTACACAGAATAACTCTTCCTACTTCCTATGTCCGCAACACAAACATTAAATGCCATTGACAATGAAGGGAAAATGTACGTCATCTTGTCCCCACACGTCTCATATTTGCCATCGACAATGAAAGGAGAAATTAGGTCAAATGTCCGCCAAATATTTGTAGCAACAGACATTCTGATCGGCCAGTATGAGATGTATACTATGATAAGAGCGCCCCTCGCTTCACACGGGTGTGATTTTTCTTAATATTTTTGCCATGTGCTTGAAAAGCGCCTGGACTACATTTGCACCCACCACTACTGACGACCGCAAAGACGACTTTAGTGGCGACCTAGTCATGATTGGCTGCCTCCTAGCGACCTAGTCATGATTGGCTGCCTCCTAAGCCAATGATAGTCTCAACGGCATAAAAACCCATAGTCTGGAAGCCGCAACACGGAGCGAGTGGCAACAGAAGCTAACAGAAGAGAGGCTATGAGCTAACTGGAGCTAGAGGTCAACCATCCATAACAAAACACAGTGAGTGAACCAACAAAAGAACGTCGGAAACGGGCGTTGCAGATCACAGGCACCCTGGTGGGTGCCTGTGATCCAAGTGGTCAAGTACACCACTATGGTTATCCCACCCAGAAAGGCCCAGCACAATCGGTGAGACTAACCACTTTGTTGCTCAAGAACAAGGGGCGAACGGCGAAATACTGTACATGCATACTTCATTATCCGTGTTGAAGCCACAGTGCCTTTATACGCTTCATTACCGGTGTCTATACTCATCATTGTATTGCATATGAAAAACTGGGCTGGCCTTCTCGCCACTCGTATATAGAACAACATTGTGTTTTATTTATTTATAAGGCTCTGTGTGGTAAGCTTCCGTTGTATTTATCCCCACTTTTAAATTACAAACCCCACAAGATATCCAACACGTTCACAGACTTACATTACACTTAAAACTCCAAGAATGAACAGTGAACAAGAATCCAGGACTGTCTGAAACTGGACAAACCGATCTCTATTGCCCATTTGCAGACCGCGGCCATGTTTCCCTCAGAGTTTGGAAGCACTCGTTTTCAGTAAAGCAATGTCCTGCTGCCTGCTGCATTATGTGCTAATTCAAAACAGGTGGTACGCAGCCGCAGGGCTGTTGCGTGATATCTAACGAGCACTTCCAAACTCCAGCACTTAGAAAAATTATCACCTGCTGCAAGGACACAAAGTAGCTCATAACATGTATACAGTGGATTTTTATGAAACAAACACTTTGAGGATAGAAAGAGAATAATTCAAGCTTTCCGTACAGCTGCAATGTTGGTGAGTTTGACGTTGTTTAATACAATCAGATAGGACTTTTCTGTTTGGATGTATGGGCTGCCAATGGAAGTTGCACCTAGGTAGCACCTTGCCATTAACTTATATGGAAAGATGGCCGCGGTCTGCATATGGAGAATAGTCATTTAAGGCACTACTTGATGATGCAACACATAGCATCCCTACCTGTTTTCTGTGTATTAGCATCAAAATGTCCACTGAAAAGGAGACGGGGTCTCCAGGGAATGTGGTTTAGAGCGGTGCAAGGTATGGATGTGTGTCCCGGTTTTAGAGGACACGGAAATAATCCAGACTTTCCCTGATGACGGTATTTATTACAGCTGTGGTCTGAAACATACAGCATAAATGCATCTCACTAAATATGTAAAACAATAATTAACAACAAATATAATAGCTGTAACATGCAAAATATTGACAACATGGACTGTAAATCTGATTCTGTACATTCATACAAAAATACTGTGAATGTAAACATAGTACGCAGAAGGAAATAAGGACTGTAGAATTAGTTAACAATAATCTCACATACATTCACATTATGGCAAACAAACAGATACACATATGGTACTGTAGAACAAATAGTTTGCTGGTAATACAAACAAACAACTCGAATAAACTACACATGCGGTTTAAACAAAGAAACAACATCAAACACTTGCAATTTCTACTCTTAACATACCTTTGTGCATCTACACGCAGCAAATAATAGAAGACCGTAGCGGATAAAACTCAGACTGGCAGCAATCACTAAAGCAATCAGTACAGCTGGTATTTATAGACTTACTCAAATAAGGATCACCTGCGATCAGAGTGGGTAGCAGGAAATTGGCAATATACACAAGTATTAGTCAAGGTTAGTGTGACCTGGCAATACACACAAGTAGGTCAGGGCAGTGTGGCCTTTCTAACATCCACTATATTTCACCTTATGTAAAATTGTGTTATTTGTTGTTGGGGTTTTGTTGTACTTTGTGACATGCTGTACCAAGGGCGTCCTTGAAAAAGATAGCATGCTCTCAATGGGTTCCCCTTAAAAAGAAGGGAAAAAAGGACTGAGGCCCAGGAACATTAACCTATAAAGGAACAAATAGCCTAATATTTACCTAGAAACAAGGAACAAGAAGGAAAAAAGAAGAAAAAAGAACAAGGAACATTTAAGTAATGTTGGTTTACTGACTAAGAGGAGGTCAGCTCGTTGTAAAATGTGACCATTCTTAACCACATACAAGGAAAAGAGAGTTGTGGGACTCAGACCTCTCCATTGAACCCTGTTGAAGATCCATATCAGATATGAAGATTGTGCAGGTGTGTGCAGGCAGAGTACACACACACACACACGCACGCACGCATGCATGCATTTCCACAGGTTGAGAACCCCTGCTTATCTCTAAATGACACAGAGCCTATAGCAATTTGAAGGTTAACTACAGCTGCACATGCCAGCAGTTTTACGGCTATAATTGCATAGGTTCAGGGCTGGATCATCCATAGGCCGTATGTGCAATTGCCCCGAGCACTTGGCAAGGAGGGCACCACAAGATTAGAAACTAGAAAAAGTGCCCTTCTGGGCACAGGTCTCCACCAGGATGCTTGTTGTAGCGCCACCATCAGGCTGTTGAAAACTGACAAGTGGCATTTCTTCCTCAGCCTAGTGGGAATATGCGTGCACAGTTTCATCGCAATCGGACGCTGCGTTGAGGAGTTGTGGCGATTTGTACAAAGGCGGGCTACTCCTGAAAACTGTAGGAGCCAATCGTGGCCAATCAAGATGGAATATGAGAAATCAAACAAACCTGTCTTGATCACATGACTATGGAGATCATGTGTACCGATTTGCGTGAAATTTGGATAAGATCTGAAGTAATAATAGAAAATGTGTTTTACATATGTCGGCCTCCTGGTGGCGCTATAAAGAGCAGATGTGAAAAATTCCAGACAAAGGTTTTTCCTTGGCCTCTAGGGAGTTGGCATACAAAGTTATCCACAGATCCGTGCAGTTAGAGGTAAAAACACTTTTCGGCCAGTTATAGCGCCACCTTGAGGCTGAGTTGAAATTGTTCATGTGGCATTTCGTCCTCGGCCTAGTGGGAATGTGGGTGCACAATTTCACGGAAATCACGCAATGTGTTCATGATTTGCAGCATTTTGTTTGAAACTGAGCACTCCTGTGAACTTTGGAAGCCAATGTTAACCAATCAGGATGGAGTGTGAGAAATCTGAAAGAGGGGTTTCGTTGAATGGCTCTAGAGAGACTGTGTACCAATTTGCGTGATGTTTGGACCAAATCTGTAGGTGTACTGTGCAAAAACTTGTTTTTCACAAAGCGGCCTCCTGGTGGCGCTATAACAGGCCGTTCTGGAAAGTTTGGGGCAGAGGTTCATCGTTGGCATCCAGGGAGTGTGTGTGCAAAATTTGGCATCGACCGGGTTAACGGTGGCCGAGATTAGCTGCTCACGGACACACGGACGGACACACACGCATAGGAAATATGCCTTTTTGACCATTTGAAGCATGGCTTCCAGCCTTCCAGCTCCGTCTGCACATCTAAACCAATCACAGCGACACAAGGGGGCGGGTTGTTGTTAACAACTGGTTTGAGATTTGCTCACACGACGACCGTCTCAACCAATCACATCGACTGTGAACATCTTTCCGAGGAAACTCGCTGGTGTCGTCAGTAAACGTAACACTGGCTTCTAAATAACTGAATTAAACTGTTGTTTCGCAGCAGAAAATGCTTTTAGGGTTTAAATACAGACATCTGTAGGACATGTGGATGCCTTTTACTTTTACGGTACCGTAGCAACACAAAGGAACACCGGCCAATCAATGCTTGGCGCAAGGTAAAAGGGGCTGCGTACTGTAGGTTCAATATGACATACAAGTTTAAGCTTAGTAAGTAATAACAGGCCTATATACTCCCATACAGAAAAGGAATATAGATTTCAAAATATCCAAAAGGGGCCAAAAGAGCTTATATTCAAAGTAATTTTTCAGAGGCTACGATATGTCTGATTCAAATTATCTGTAAATATTTCTACTAGACCGGAATTCAAAATGTTACTTGAGTAAAATTACAAAAGTATTAGCATCAAAATAAAGTGCCAAAAGTAGATGAAATAGTATGAGAAATCTTTTGAAAACTACAAACTCACTCACTTCAAATGGCCAAAATATCTGACTTGTTGATGTATATAGTTTTGTAATAATAATCTAAATCAACAAAGTTTTCAAATAATTCCAGTGGCGTAAAAAGTACATTAATATTTGCCTCTGAGATGTAGTGGAATAGTAAAGTAAAAGTACAGAAAATTGTAAATATGCCTTGAGTAAAAAAATACCTAAAGAAAAATGTACTTCTTCTGTAAGTACAGTCAGTACTTGAGTAAATGCAGGCCTACTTAGTTATTTTACACCACTGGTGTTTACACCCAAATGTTCCGGCACAAAGGATGTGTTGACCAAAGATCTTTTTCACTGCCAAACACCACCTGCAGTCTGCAGCTCCATGGCTTCCCCTCCCTCTCTCTGCCACACCACTGTTTATGTCTGGGCTAACAGCCGTACGTTGGTGTGGTCAGAACGGCCAGCAAAACATGTTTTTCCAGCACAAGTTAAGCACAAGTTAAGAACAGGTCTGACAGCGGCCCGTTCCACAACCCACCATAACATACATGCTCATTATGGGAGCTATATAGCTGCCTTGGCTTTAAGATATTGTTATCGCTCAGGTGAGAGTGCACAGTGTGGTATTTTATGCACAAAACGTGTGTGTGTGTGTGTGTGTGTGTGTGTGTGTGTGTGTGTGTGTGTGTGTGTGTGTGTGTGTGTGTGTGTGTGTGTGTGTGTGTGTGTGTGTGTGAAATCCTGAATGTATAGGAATACTCCCCATGCAGCTGCCATAAGATGAGATGAGATGACCACAGCAGGCATGTCTGTCTGTCTGCTGTAGGCTAGCAGAGCGCTGAGCATGCAGCACTCCTCCAGGGAGACTCTTTACCCTAATCTGTCCCTGAACTCTCCTCCTCCCTCCTATTGCCTCCCACCCTATCAGCCCTGGGCCGCCTAATGGTGGCTGACAGTAACGGCTGTCCCCTGTCCCCCCTGCACCGTCCGCCCACAACGTCCGTCCGTCCTCCGTCTTGGGGGTCCCAGGCAGCCAGGCCCTGCCACTGCACCCCCCCCCCCAACTCCTAACTCACTCATCGCCAGTGGTGGAATAAGTACAAAATACTGTAGCCTACTTAAGTAACATTTTGAGGTACTTTTACTTTGCAGTAGTATGTCCAATTTCCAATACTTTTACACCTCTACATCTCGGATCCAAATATTGTACTTTTTTACTAGGGATCCGATACCACAAAAAAGCCGATACCGAATTCCGATACCAGAGAATAATATTATAATAATAAAGAAATATCTTATTTTGAAGTCCACCGACCGGGAATAGTGTTTATAGCTCTAGCTATATATCTCGTGTTGTGTTTATAGCAGACTCCTCACTCAAATGTGCAGTTTGGGCATCTCAAAAGCAACCTCCACATGCCCCAACATTTTATTTACCTGCCATAGTCTCACTGTCAACCCCTTACCCCTGTGTCGGACCGGTGTTAGACTGGCATATTCGCTGATACAGAGATGATGAAATAAGGGCTGTATCGGTATCGGGACATCTTTTTTACTCTACTCTGCACTACATTTATTCGAAAACTTTAGTCACCATGCAGTTACTTTGTAGATTTTGATTATTATTACAAAAAGGTACACTGAATAACCACTTCATTTTGGCTATTTGAAAATAGCCCATCTACAAGCTCACATTCAGCTCGCATTGTGAGCTTGTAGATCTGCTATTTTCTAAAGATTTTTATACATTTGAAAACTTGAAACGGGACATTGTGCATAATAAGTCATTTTACTTTTGTTACTTTAAGTACATGTTGACACCAATACTTTTGTACTTTTACTTTTTACTTATTATTTCACTCATATGGATATGAAGAATCAACTGACTGAGAGAAAACGCTATTGTTACTGCTACTGAATTAGTTACATTTTCGCTAGAAACAGACTATCATATATGAGTGACTGACTGTCGCAAAAGATACAGAGACATCCCTGACAATAACGCAGAGACAGCTTGTTTATTTTTCGACCACAATTCTTATATGAAACGATTTTAAGATGAGCCCATGTTATTCTCCATAGAGAAATTACTTCCGTGAACCAGGCAGAACCAGGGGATGAGCGAGTGATGTCAGGACTTCAGCGATCTATTGTAGGGATGTCCCAATTTCTTTGCTCACAATCTGATTCAGATCATTTGATTTTGAGCATCTGCCGATACCGATTTTTCCCGATCCGATATTTATATTTTATAGAACACGTTTATGCCATATCACAATAGTACAATATCCTAAGTCACAGACAATATCCAGTCCACTAATATCATGATATGGATATAATATTGATACTAAAGGGATGTCCCAATCACATTTCTTTGGCTCCCGATCCGATTCCGATCATTTGGAAATGACGTGATCGGCCCCGATTTCTGTTCCGATTACCCGATCCGATCGGGACAACCCTAATTGATATACTTAAACATTTGAGTACATTTCTTTCCACCACTGGACACTGGTGACCTCCCAGTGGTGAGGTATACTGACATGCTGCTGCCCAGGGGCTCGGATTACACATTCTGCCAGAGCCCTGGGGCTCAGATTACACATTCTGCCAGAGCTTGGGCTGTCAAAAGAACAACCGTGATGTGATCCACCAGCCAGCCATCCACGACTATTAATCTCTGGTGGAATGGTGTTGACAGCAGCGGTTTCTCAACACCCCAGGCAGGCACATCTCCACATGTTCCATGCTGAGCAGTGTGTTCAGAGGAGGAGGAGGAAGATCCGCACCGCATTCTCCTGTGGCCCTATAGCTGCTGCATGTGTTGCCGGGACTTGATGATGATGATGAACAAAATGTGGAAAAATTGTTGACGGGAAACACTTTCAAAAAAATCCTTTTGTCATGAGACGGTCATGAGGTTGCGGTCGAGGTATAGCGCGCCAATCATTAGGGTGTGGCCTTGTTTGTGAAACGCACTACTTACGATCATTCGCGAATGTACACACACGCATACGCACGCACACACAGACACACACACACACACACACACACTTTCCCACTTCCTGTTCAGCAATATTGCACAATTTCATAAATACACATCCGCTGTCTCACTTAAAGTTGTTGAACTGGAATGAGAGCACAGCGGAAGCCATGGAATAAACCTGCATGGGAGAGTGTAACCCCCCCTCACACACACACACACACACACACACATGCACACACGCACACACACACACACACACACACACACACACACACACACACACACACACACACACACACACACACACGAGTGTTGATTTTGTCACCTAATAGTATGACAAAAAAAATGTTCGTCGACTGACGAAAACTAATTGGATACTAAATGAAAACTAAGCTATGATGACTAAAACTACAGGACTAATGCTGCATTCACATGGGATCAGGCATGACGGCAAACGGCAAAACCAACTGGACGGCACGAAGCGGTAAAAATATTAAATATTTGAACATTGATGCCGTCTGCCGTTACCGTCAGCGGTTCTGGTGCCGGCCTGCCGTACCGTCCTGTTCCGTTTACCGTCCGGCTTCCGGCCACTAAAATGACTTCCGGTTTTGCCGTCTACCGCTTGCCTGATGCAGCACAAATATATTGACAATTTTGTCAACAAATCTAAAAACTAGACTAAAATGTTAGGGAGGGGAGGGACTAGTGGACAAGAAGAGATCCAGTATAAGTCTTGGTTGCATGCTGAAAATAGCATAAGACTAAATTGATGCCAAAAACAACACTGACACACACACACACGGCCACACACACATATGCAGATATACCAATACACTCTTACAATATGGCACAACTACACTCTAATGATGAAGTAAACTTTATGGAATACCCGAGGAGAGAGAGAGAGAAGAGGAGAAAGTGGGAGATGTCATCTTTCGGCGTGGCACCGTGTTATTCACGCTGTCAACAGAGATGTTGGCCAACTCGTATGAGCGCAAGTAATGGCGTGTGTCACATAAATCAACAAGGGTGACCTCATTCCACCATATAACTCCCTCCACCCACCCAATTTAAAATGCACGCATGACACACACACACACACACACACACACACACACACACACACAAACACACACACACCTTAAAATCATGTCTACACTTATTTTTATCATCTACTTCTTGCTCTGAGGATAATCAGCATAGTGCTAACTCTAGAATTATACTGGAACACACACGCACGTGACGCACGCACGCATGCACATACACACACTGGGCATGACCCCATAGAGCCCTATAGAATTATACAGTATATACTGGAACAATGTGTTGTCCATAGACATGAACAGGCTTGTGTGTGAGCGCGCACGCACAGTGCACACACACACACACACACACACACACACACACACACACACACACACACACACACACACACACACACACACACACACACAGCTGTTGTTGCCTGCAGAGCATGTGCAGGTGTACCTGCCTTCTAGGCCAAACGGTGTGGTTCATTCACCACACCTGGCTGCCTGGAACCGCAGACAACCACACGGTAATAAACTCTCTCAGACTGTCACACTAACACACATCAGCTGCAGGGCTCACACCAACCCACTGCCAATACCACTGGTCATAACACAGACAGACACCCAGCCATCCCCATGGTCAAAACACAGACAGACACCCAGCCATCCCCATGGTCAAAACACAGACAGACACCCAGCCATCCCCATGGTCAAAACACACAGACACGCACGCACACACCACCAATGCACTGCCAGTCACCCAGCCAGCCATCCCCAATCCCCATTATAGTCAAAACACAGACGGTCAGATATATATACTGTAGGGCTGTCAGCAACATTCCACATTTAAGGTGACGATTAATTATCAGTTATCACATAAATAATTTGCGATTAACGACTTTATTGTGTTTTTGGCGTTGAGCGTTGCAACATTATGAGTGGAAATTTAAATTCTGTTTGGCATTTAGGCTTCATAATTTTAAAAAAGTGCACAGGGCAGATATGATATAACTTAGGCCTACTGGCATTTGTATGCATGTTATACTTTAAAAAGGGTAAAAATACCGGAAATAGCCGATTTACAAGACTTTATTTCCTTTATCATATGGACATCAGACATTTTGAGTTAGATTTTCCCATCACACACACACACTGCTATCCTTCTAAAAATGCTCAGACCACAAATCCTTGTCTCATGCAGCGAACACACGACATACACAGCTGTGGGACATCATGTCGATCATTTTCCACTTCCATCCATTCCAGGCAGCCGTAGCTTGTCTTGTCTTGCTGCAGTTGTTTTGCTGCTGCGGGAGCCTGGAGAGGTGATCTCATCCGCGTCTCGCTCACCTCCCCCCACAACATTGTATTTATCTGACCAAAATAGCCACCTCGGGCTGGAAAAACCCCAGTCAAGACAAACAGCAGCGGCAGAAATAGGCCAAGAGTTTCCAAAGAAGCCAGTCTACTCTGCCCTGGCTGTAGGTGAGCTAGCTAGCTAGGGTTTTCACAGACACAAGGCCACAAGGCAGAATAACTTGTTTTAATTTGTATATATTAGTTTTGTCTATATAAGGTGACCTCATGGGAAAAGATGGACATAAACTCTGTCAACAGGCCAACAACGTGCTATTGAGAGGGAATAAAGAGGGAAATACATTTAATGAACATTGAAACAGTATATTAGTAGATCATTGGCCAGCCAAACTAATCATATTTAAAGTGGTTTTCAACCATTTTCAAATCAAGCTCCATTATTTATTATTCTGTATTTGAGCCACAGACAACCAGTTGATGAGATTTAGCCTCTCAGACCCAAAACGTAGAATATGTTGTTGTCGTTGTCGGGACACAATCTAGTGACAATAGCAGACCTACAGTACATGCGCACAACTAGCTTGTAGATCAGCTAATTTAGCTACTTCTTAAACATTTGTTTTCTAATTTATAGAATTTCTTAGATTTTTATTTTATTTCTTCATGAAATTATACTGAACAAAATCATTTAATTTGTTCTTAATTCATGAAAGATGTTTATTTTTTGGGAATGTTTTCTTTTTTCTTAAATGTTTTGAAATAATAATAATAATAAAAAAAATATATATAGGTAACAAAAAAATAAAGTGAGCGATAACAATATGTCCGTGGACCCAGAAATAGAACCCGATCACATTGTTTGGGAAACAACAGTGTGCCGGCCTAGACGAGTCAAGGCGATAAGAGTTCACAACATTCACATGAACACACTGACAGACAGACAGACCGCAATATTCACACACACACACACACACACACACACACACAGGCACACGCAGTCACGCACACGCGCACGCGCACACATACACACACACACACACACACACACACAGACAGACAGACCTAACCCACCGCCTGGCCCTCCTAGCTCACTCCAGCCACAGGGAGAAAAAAAAGATGGAATAAAAAACACATGCCACTTCCCGTAACGTCGGGAGAAGAAGCCGTGAGTCACTGAAGTTTACACAGCGCCTTTTTTTGTTTTTTTGTATAGTAGACAGACAGGCCGGCCGAGGTTCCACTTGGATCTTTCCAAGTGTGCCTTCTCTCAAGCTTTCTCTTTCTCAGTGGTGTGACGCAGTGGTCCCCAAACTTTTTCATGTCAAGGACCCCCAAATTGACACTAATTAGCGCCGCGGACCCCCATTTGAATAGATATGCCAGGGACCCCCATAAGAGAAGATGTTTACGGCTTTAAGTTCAATTTCAAGGACCCTCAGTTTGACATGCATTAGTCTACGGACCCCATTTAATGGCATTTCTATCTCTAGGACCCCTAATTTATATTGTAACTCAGAGTTACAGACCCATAAGGGTCCATTTAGTTCCAAACTATCATTTAGCTGGGGACCCCCTGGAACTTCCTCAAGGACACCTGGGGGTCCCCAGACCCCACTTTGGGAACTACTGGTGTAACGTAACTATAACATTTAATGTACTTCAGTACAATTTTGAGGTAGGCCTGCTTCTACTTTACTGGAGTATTTCCAATTTTCAGTACTTTTACTTCAACTCCACTACATCTCAGGGGCCTTTGTCTACTATAGTTACTTTGTAGATTTTGGTATTAATTGCAAGAAAACATACATTGAGCACTTCAACCCTATATACATTTCCTGGCCATTTGAAAATAGTTGATCTACATTGTATCACGACACCTTGTAAGCTTGTAGATTCTACAAGCTCACAAGGTGTCGTGATGCAATGCATTGTGAGCTTGTAGATCCACTATTTTCAAAAGAGTTTTTTATTAGGAAATTCTGTCACATTCAATCTGTCACTACTTTTGGCACTGTAAGTACATTTTGATGCCAATACTTTGCTATTTACCCCACCACTGTTAAGTGGAACTCTGCGGCACATGGCAGCTCAACCCTCAGCATGAGGCTTCACACAAACCTTCACATTCTGAACGACTGTAATTAGCTATAGGGCTAAAAAAGACCACAGTTAGTAGATTAGATTATTATTGGTGAGTGAGAGTACAGGCTATTAATAGGCCGCACGCACGCACGCACACACACACACACACACACACACACACACACACACACACACACACACACACACACACACACACACACACACACACACACACACACACACACACACACACACACACACACACACACACACACACAATAATCCCATATCCACAGTTAGTATATCAGATTGCCTGTAACAGGCCTAGATGTTTCACATTCTGATTCCCATAAAGACAAAAAAAAAAGAAAAAGAAAACTAATAATTATTCTTGCGGTAATATAAGTCTGTTTCTCTTCCGTTCTGCCCCTCGGTCTTTCCACGCGTCCCTAAACGAGACTGTTTCCTGCTGACCTCACAGTCACCTGAGTCACATAAGATCTGATTCCAATCACAGGCACAGGCACAGGCACACGCACACACACACACACACACACACGTGTGTGTGCACACACACACACACACACACACACACCCAGAAGTGTCTTAATTCACTCCAGCGAGTGTCTTTTTGATTGTACGATTGGATGATTTGGGTTGCTGATACAGGGATGATTCACGCAGAGATCCAGGAAGCTTGTGATGCTGTTCATCATAATCTGTTCATACTCCCAACAGTGTGTCTACTTTAATGGAGTATCAAACACAATCCCAATATGTTCAAATGACTCATGATACAGTTGGTTTAATTTGACTTAACAGTAGCCTATATATATACACCATTGGGTTCCAGTGAATCCCACTTCCTATAGTCTTCCTACTAGTCCTCTCAGCTCTCTCTCTCTCTCATGTCTATGTTGCAGTGGTTCCCAAAGTGGGGTCCGGGGACCCCCAGGGGTCCCCAGCTAAATGATAATTAGGAACCAAATGGACCCTTACGGGTCTGTAACTCAGTGTACAAATGGAACCAAATGGACCCTATAAATACTTTTACTTAAGTAAAAATAACTGGGTGGCGGTGGCTCAGGGGTAGAGTGGCTGGATGGTAACCGCAAGGTTGTCAGTTCGGACCCGGGCTCCCCCAGAGTTGGTGCATGGTTTCCGCCACCGTGAATGGGTGAATGTAATGCACAATCTATGTAAAGTGCCTTGGATAAAGACGCTATATATGCACCATTTACCATTCAATATGCCCATGGGCATGATGGTCATAATGGGCATACCAGGAGCCATATGCACAAATTAGTCTTGGACAGGCAATGGTTTCTTGTTGTGTCTGACATCAGTGCGTGTTAAGTTTGGGGCGCCCGCTGGCCTAGGTGCACCGTGCATGCCCGTTCATGGCGACCTTTGCTGCCAAAAACAAATCTTAAAATAATACGTTTGTGACGTCCAGCATCCATTGTCCACCAGTCTCCATATATGGGCATATTGAGGGGGGTTTGTGATGTCACCGACACCCACCTCTCCATATATGGGTATGTTATACATTTGTTGCGTCCACCATGAACCAATTACGTTTTATATAGGATACGTATATTATGTGTGTGTTTAAAACATAGACACACGCGCGCGAGCGAGCACACACACAATGTATAATTTATGTAATCTATCTAATAAAATATGGCTCTGTATTAAACAATTGAATTCCTCTATAATGCAATGAGTATGAGTCTGAGCAACACACACACACGTCACACACACACACGCACGCACCCAGGGGGACAGCAGTGAGTCAGAGCGAGTCACACAGTACACAGCAGTTGTAGCTCGATGCACTGCCAAGATGCCAAAGAACAAACAATCTTATTAGTTGCAGTCCTCGCTCCTTAACTTACACCTACGGTTTGACAAATCTTCTTCTTATACTCTTATACATCTTGTATTAAGATGACTAGTAGCTCTAGTATTTCTTGTGTAAAAGAATTACATTTGAGCTTAATTGAGACAAAGACCCAGTTGAGTGTAATTTTGAGTGAATTTGTCAGGTCTCATTCAGATCTGATAAAGACCAAGAATCAAGAGAAACAAGCACCGTCAACACTAGACATTATGAATGGTCTGAAACAAAGAAGTCAGTGGGCTTCATGGGCTATATGAAATATTATATTAAATAGCACCACTATCATTGCCCATGTCATTTTCCTGCTCCCAGCAAAGCATGTCAGGGTATTATTGTTCTTGAAGACTCTGGTGATCATGGTAGAATGGAAACAGGTGTGCAGTGCCACACCCAGGCAGCTCGTCAGAGGGGGAGGGGAACACAGAGGTGGACCTGACTAGGTGGAAGAGTGGTGATGGCGCAGTGGGTTGTGCCCAGGAACACCAGAAGTGGAAGGTTGGGGTGGAGGGTTCGAACCTGGGTTCGAAACCGCAACACAAATCATCTAATTGCCATCAAAGGCGTAAGAACAAATTGCACCCTTTTCACATTGGCCTATTATAGCGCGGATAGCGTCACCAGGAAGCCACAACCTGACCTGGCCTGGTGGAGACCTGTGCCCAGAGGGGAACTTTTTCTAGTTTCCATTGTGGTTCACTGTACTCAATTCATCAGTAATACAATACATATTGGAATAAAACTCAGTATAATCATAAGGAACAGATGGAATGATTAGTAGGATGCCCCGAAGCAATGATTAACCACTTAGGTTCAGCTTCATTACAAAGATAACAAATTAGCTGTGATAAGTGATGTTTTTGAGGGGCACTCTACCCTCCAATGTCTGGCTTTCAGACATGAAGTCATGTGGCAGTCATGAAGTCTATGGACTTTTAATGTTTGTCTTCCCAAAAATCAGCAAGCCCCCAAAAATCAACATGACCCCCCAAAGAAATCAGCATGCCTCCCCGTGATGTCATGTGACAGGGAGAAGTCTATGGCCTTTTTCCTTTAAGCATGTCCCCCGTGATGTACAAAAGCAAGTGTGATTTCTGTTGTATCTATCATTCAGGCTAAATATCTAGTATCAACTGAGCCCTGAACCATATGTATTGATTGACATATCTGTTAAAAGGATAATATACAAAAAAGCTTGAGAGCTTATTTCCATTGTGGTCCTTGAAAAAGAACCATGATGACCACCAACCACATTAGTCTACTTGCCAGCCCATGGAGCCCCATTGTGAACCCGGACATTTTGAGTACCCTAAATGTTTTATGTTAGAAATGTTGAGTATGGGCCCCCAGCATGTAGAAAGTAAACTGCTGAAAAAAACTCCTTAGGCTAAAAATGGCCATAGCCATCATCACAAAGTTAGCATCCGGCAGTTTCTAAATGCCGGGGGACACATACTCAACATTTCTAACATAAAACCTTAAGGTACTCAAAATGTACATTGCAAATTGTTAAATAAAAATCACACCCATGTGAAGTGAGGGGCGCTCTTATCATCGTACATCATCATGACATAAAATAGACACTATGTCTATTTGCTCAGACACTATGACGTAAAACTGTCCATTCATTATCAAAGGGAATTTAATGTTTGTGTAGGACAAAGTTTGTGCACACACCAAAAGCTGGATATAGGAGCCTAGGAGGGGCTAGCACCCATCAAAAAACAAAATCTATACAACTCGGAAATACACGTTTCTACGCACAACAGTTTGTGTTGTGTGTGTGATGTCACTCACAGCTCCAGTTAGTCTATATAAGATGCTGCAGGGTGAGAGACCAGAGTTGTACACTGAAGACATCAAAGAGAGAAAGAACTGAAGGTGTGAAGACAGACAGAAAGAACTGAGAGATGTTTCGGTGGACAGTGAGTTGCTGTGATAGGAGAAGGATATCAAATGGAACACAACCACCCTAAAGACTAACCATTGTGTATATTCCTGCACTATACCTGCATCGAGTGACCTTGGTACATAGAATATGATCTATGGAAGATTCTGACCTTCAAATGTACAGAATCTCCTGGAAATCTTAGACTTGAGTCCTAGCCTGAAGACGCTATGCAAGCTAGCAGTTATTCAGTACGATCTGGAGCAGTCTGAACTCCCACACGACATCAGGTGGGAACTGGCAGTCATGACGACCAATAGCAAAACATGAAAATGACAGATGTATGTGTGCTTTCTAGAGATCAAGGGTAGTTAATAATAATAATAATAATAATAAACTTTATTTGTATAGCACCTTTCATACATAAATGCAGCTCAAAGTGCTTCACAGGGCAGGACACAAAAATATAATACAATAAAACACAAGTAGTTAAAATGATAGAACAATGGCAAAGAACAAATTGAATATAAGAACATAAAATAAATAAAAACAAATAAAAACACCACATGCAGCAAATCAGTCAGGGCAGGGTAGGAACGTGCATAGTAAAACTCAACTAAAAGCAAGAGTGAAGAGGTGATTCTTGAGTTGAGATTTAAAAATGTCTACAGAGGGTGCGTGTCTGAGCTCGAATGGAAGTTTATTCCAGGCTGTTGGGCCGTAGAAGCAAAAAGCTGCCTGTTTTGTGCACATTCTTTTAGGCACTTCAAGTAGGCCAGCATTGGAGGACCTGAGGGGGCGGTTAGGGACATATCTAGGTAGGCAGTCACGGAGGTACGGAGGTGCGAGACCATTGAGAGCTTTATAGACAAGTAAAATAATTTTAAAATCAATCCTAAAAACAACCGGAAGTTAAAGGGTAAGACCACTGGATTGTGTAGTTACCTTGCCATGATGTAACTCCACATGTGGACAAGAAATCAAAAATAATTGCTCCAGTTTTACTATTTGAAGATCTGGATCCTCAGACCCAGTCCGGGTGTTCTTCCTAATAAAAATGACAAAATCAACAGGAAGTTAAATTTTGTATTAAAAATAATCACACCTGTGTGAAATGAGGGGCGCTCATCATCATCGTACATCATCATAATGGTTGTCCCTTATTGGCCAAGCGCTCCCACCGACATGTGATTGGTTAGCCGATTTGCTCGTCTACATATGACGTACATTTTCCCTGTCAGTGTCAATGGCGTACATGTCATATTTGGCGGGAATTTGACCTAATTTCTCCTTTCATTGTCAAATAATGAGACGTGTGAGGACAAGATTTAGCAGACATTTGACCGGAATTCCCCGTTTGTGTACAACGGAAATCTACACTAATAGGCTAGCTCATACATGCACAACTGGTGGCCCGCGGGCCACATGTGCCCCCCACCAACACTTAATGTGGCCCACAGGTTAATATCAGAATTCTGATATATTATGTATTTTTTGCAAACATGACCCGCTTTAAATACAGTCTGTCTTTTTTATGTCCAATGTATTTCTATTTAGTTCATATAAGTCATCATAACTATAACTAAATGCATTTGAAATTAAATGGTTACTTTTCAGGATTCCAATTCAAAAATAGCCAAAAAGAATTCAGGATTTAAATTAAAATATAGCAAAGATAGCAGATCTACAAGTTCAAAACGCGTCACAGTTTGAGCTTGTAGATCGGCTATTTTTGCTACGACAGTAATATGCAATGTGGCCCTCTCTGGAGTGAGTGTGCAAATTTAGTGGCCCTCTCCAGCTTCAAAGTTGTACACCCCTGGGCTAGCTGAATATAGGAGGGGCTCAAAAAGTCTGACGATTGCCTTTTACATGCCAGGCATGTACAGTTGGATCAGGACTGATCCGGGCTAAAGTTTCCAGCCAGTGTGCCAGAGAGGCACCCCCCACATCATCATGTAAAAGCATGGCTAACCCTTAATCACAAATGGCATGATGTCATCTCTCCCACATTTCTTTTTACTGGCTGCCCATAAAATCTGTTAAATAGTAAAAGTCTTGCGTGGCTATAAAGTGCAGTTGCTAACAGTGATATTGTAAACAAGCAGGCAGCTGCAATCTGTGTTGTATTCCTGTTCTCTTAAAAAGCATGCTTAGCTGAAATAAATTAAGAGCCTATAGGAACACTTTCTTTGCTTGCACCAATTCATCAGCTCACATTATAAATGCTGATGATGTTGGACCACAGCCTCAGCCGCAAGTCATTTTCTTCTCGTACACAATAGTTTCCCTTTAGCCTTAAACACACATAAACGATCGCTGGAAATATTTCCAATCAATCAGACTGTCAGACGGTCTAGCCGTAACAGATCCTCATATTTTCCATAGAGAGAAAGAGAGGAGAAAATGTTCTGCGAGTCCTTCAATGCAAGCTCAGACAAGGAGAATGAGGGGTTACGGAAATGGTGAGACAGCAAGTAAGGAGAGTTAAGGAGAGAATAGGCTCGCATATGCAGTGCACACACACCATTTTGGAAAGAACTTGGGCCTCTTCCCTACTTCCTTCACAGGTGTTACCGATGATATTAATAATGAAGGCTCTGTTCCATTCTGGTCAAACAGAGTCAGGGTGCTGCTGTTGTGCATGTTGGCTCACTGGAAACACTAGCTGCTACACCAGTGGGTGTCAAAGTGTCCTCGGCTTGAGTGGGTTGCAAATGGCTCTGTGTCGTGTGTCCCATTTGGTTCCATTTGTACACTCTCAGAGTTATGGGGGTCCTTGAAATTAATTTGAGAACCACTGTACACTAAATGGAACGGAGCCTTAATTAGTATCATCTGTAACACCCGGCCCGGAAGTAGGAAGACTCTGAAGAGTTATTCTGTTTGCATAGAGCCTATTTAGGGAGAGGAGAGGAGAGGAGAGGAGAGGAGAGGAGAGGAGAGGAGAGGACAGATGGCTGAAAGTTGTAGTGTAGCGAGTGGGGATGTGAAACAGGGCTGACTAGCTGTCAAAATGCATGCGTCACTGAAGTTATTCCAAGATGCTTATATCCATAGTCACACTCACAAACACTTACCACATTCCCTCATCCCAGTCTGGGCATTTTCAAAATCATTCCTTGAATCGTTCCCCACTTCCCCATGACTTTTTAATTAGGCATGGATCTCATGCTTATCAAGCCTGTTATCGAGCATAGCGGCCCATGACAAAATGTTTAAAGAATCAAGACAAGAGGCGATCAAGAAATAAATAAAATCATCCATGCTGGCACAAACATGTCGGTCTAAAAGTGTATTGATACCTGCCAACCAGCACTGTCCAGGTAGACGAAATTACGCCTTTAAAGTGACACATATTAACCAGTTAACAGTTTCTTTAGTAGGCTATTATTTTATTGGTAAAAAGGTGAATTGCCTTCCGTCTGTTAGGCTAGGCTACTGTAAAAGATATTGGTTCTGTTCAGAATTTATTGTGTCCCGTCTTTCCACAAAATAATAGAAAGTGCTCGATAAGAACCCGGCTCGATAAGCCTGATCGATAAGGTGCTCGTTATCAATAACAATTAACAAGCTCCATCTCTATTTTTAATTGGCTCTGTTAGTGGGGCAGCAGTGACTCAGAGGTATAGAGTGTCGCAGTCCTGCCCCCTTTCATGACGACGCCAGGCCCAGGAAATAGTTTCCAATGCATTTTTCCCATAGACATTTCAAAACGTATTTATTTAAAGACCTTATAAGCGTCGTACAAAGCCAACTCTTGTCGTGACAAATCATGACAACAAACACAATATTTTGGACCAAACAAATAATTACAAAGAAGAAAAACAACAAAAAAGTGTTGTAACCTGCCGTTTTCTCCTTCAGTCTAATTATTTGTTCAGCCTGAAGAATTGTGTTTGTTGTCATGATTTGTCACGACAAGAGTTGGCTTTGTCCGCGGCGTAAACGTCTTTAAATAAATACTTTCTGAAAAGTCTATGAGGAAAATGAACAGGGATTTATTTTCCGGGTCTCTCAAGGGAGCGGGACTGGGACGCTCTATTGGAGCCGGTAGAGCGGCTGGATGGTAACCGCAAGGTTCCCAGTTTGATCTCAGGGTCCCCCAGAGCTGCTCAAGTGTCCTTGAGCGAGACTCTGAACCCTCCTGATGTGCAGGTTGGTACCTTGCATGGTTTCCTCCACCTTTGGTGTTTTCATTTATTCTTGATTTGGGGTACTGGGTACACTTACCCTACAAATGTAGAACTTTTCGTGCCGGCATGTTGGCTTGAAAGTGAATCTCTTGAGAATGAGAATGAGAAAGGACAGAGATATAGACAGAGATCAAGACATAACGATTGAGAGGAAAGGTGGATAGAACATTTACAACATATTTGAGGCCCTCTTCAATATATGCCAACCTGATTTACACATCATGACCAAAGAGGTATGAAATACATTGACGTCATTTAGGGACTCTGACAGCAATATGAGTTGCTGCTTGATGTAACATTCTGTTCCCTTCTATGACTTTCAATGTGTTAATAACATGTCTGTGGTATATTCTCCAAAAAGTTAACTTGACATGGCTTATATGTGGTTATGAATTCTGACCAACACACTCTTCCTTTGTCTTCTCTCAGCGACATGCACGCGAACACACATACATGCATGTGCGTGTGTTACACTTACCATTTACAACACACACACACACACACACACACACACACACATGCGCACACGCACGTTCACTACAGGAAATAAAGCATTTCCTGCTGTATTTGGCACAGGAAATGAGGTTAGTAACGCGGCGGGTTTCAATCTATTATGAATGACAGCCATGTGGATGACAGTCTCAGTGACAGTACTGAGATGATGCTCACACTGGTATTATTAGATTAGAACTACACACAATGCATCTGTCTGTCTGTCTGTTATCCAGGCAATCAATCAATCAATCAATCAAAAAATAATTATATATATATATATATATATATATGTATATTTCCAGGGAAAGGAAGGTATGTATGCAAGCACCTGACGAAGCCATACGGCGAAACGCGTCGTGCAAATGAAGCATAACTAATCTTGTCCTGAGTCTTCTGGAGTGTGCGGTTCCTTTCCCTTTCCCTGGGGAAGTTCTCTTTGGCCAGCATTTATACCTTGCCTACCAGCACCTCCTCCACCTGGATGTGCATGAGAAGCTATCTGTTTATATATATATATATATATATGTATATTTAAGACAAAGTAAAGTAAAGTAAGACAACGTTTGTGGACGGACGGTAACTAAAAGCGGGATGTTTGGGGCTAGCGCCCCTCAAACATCACACCTGTGTGAAGTGAGGGCCGCTATTAATTACAGTATCATTTCTGGGTATAATACCCTAATACTGACACCAACAGTAACAGTATAGCTGCATGGTGGAAGGAGAAAAAAGTAAAAGCTAAAGTACAGTTGTTAACCGTTTCGGCGTTTCACTGCTGGACAGAATTGAGTTGGCTGTGGTTATATACCTGACTGAAAGCTTGCCATGTTTCTCTCTTTATATTACTGGTGCTGGTGGTAGTTTAGTTTCATTCCAAAGGGGTTTAATGAAAGTATTGCGATGCCTGTGTGTGTACTATAGGTGTCTGGGCTACGCCTGCAGTCTCTGTTATAGAAATGAGGCTCTAATATACTAGTATATACTATAAGGTTGGATGGTCCTCCCTGACAGAGACGACAACTGCATTGGCACCTGTTCTTGTATAAAGCCATGCTTGGAGATTGTCCTACAAATACATCTCATCATTTCTGAAATGGGACTCTGAACCCTACCACACCAGATCAAGTCATTTCCCCAAAGTTAACTCTGAACTTGGTAGATCTGCTTTTAGCTTATGTGGCCCTAATACATGGAACGACCTGCACACTACATTAAAATTGACCACATTGGTACCCCTGAGTCGTTTTAAAACCTTGGTGAGCATACAGATCCCCACAATATGTGACTGTTTTTAGATCGTTTTGAAATTTGTCTTAGCTTTTATTTGTAACCTATATGTAATTCACATGTATACATTTTGTTTTCCTTTTCCTGATCTTCTGATGTATTGTGATGTTTTTTTATATGATATTGTATTACTCAACACTGAAAATTAGTTTAATTACTCAATGTGTAATTTCGAGAATAAATAAAACTTGAATGAATACTAATTATGTGCAGACCGTTACCTACATGTCTGCATAATATTAATCCTCCATACCCGACTCAGATGAACCACGCTACTTTTTTTGAGAAACTGTGGCAGTTCACCCTGCCACTGAGACTGAAACCAACCAAGTTTCCCAGAAGTGACATGTCAATCTATCTATAATAAAGATCAATTTAGGATGTAGCCATTTCTTGTAATACCGTTAAAGATATATAGCACTACTGAAGAAAACCCTCTTGTGAAGTTGTGACCACAAATGACTCTGCAATATTTCCCCTGTCTCTCTCTGTCCCTTTGGCTCTCAGGGGAATCTAAAGGGAAAGTGCAGACTGAGACTGCAAAAACATGAAAAGACGTGCACCTGCAATTGCAACTAATGTGTCATGTTTATGTGTGTGGGGGGAGGGGGGGGGGCATGGCAAGGACTGACAGACTCATGAAGTGAACTGTCAGTGTCTATGAAGCTATAACATGGTAGTGGCGGTGAGATTTGCGAAACTGGGCATGTCTCGTAAAGCTGTGCTGCTCTTCGGACCCTCTAGCTCGGTGGTTCCCAAACTTTTTCATGTCAAGGACCCACAAATTGACACTAATTAGAAAAGGCCCCCAGTTTGACATGGGACCCCAATTTATATTGTAAAATCAATGTTAATTTAACTCTGAGAGTGTACAAATGGAACCAAATGGACCCATTATGAAATCCAATATTGTATTATATTTTAAGCAAGAGGGAAGAAACTAGCTAACTAACTAATGACTTGGTGATAAGCCACAGGCTAATATTGTTGGAATAAGCATCCAGTCTTCAATGACTATAATAATATGTCATTTTAAAAGTTCTTGGAATTGACTAGCCTCGCTGCGTATACTGTGATTTATTTTGTCATGAGAAGCAAAGTGACAAAACAAATCACAGCGGATTCAGTGAATCAGTCTGGTAACCCGGCTAGGAATTTACATGACTTTTTGTGATTCTTTGTCTTGGCATGATACAAAGTAAACTCTGAGGTTATGTATGTTCATGTGCATATGTGCGTTTGTAAGGATACTAATTTATTTGCAAACGACCTTCTGGTAACCACTAAGCTAGCTTGTGGCCGTGACATCGGTTGCTTTCTTATAAAGAGAAATAATTACGTTTTATAGAATTGAAGTTATTCTTGTCTTTTCATGTTGTTGTTATTTATTATCTTGTCTTGAATGTATTGACGTGAGCAAAACGATTTTCCCTCGCAGATAATAGGACATTATCTACAAAAGCCAGACCTCTTGGTGCTGTTCATGGGAATTAAATGATGAACACGAGCATGACTAATAAACTGATTAACTCAGTACGCCATCAGTCAATTCTCAATTAATGATAACCAAATCGTTTGTCTTCACTCTGATAGATTAAGTAATCCTTGCCAACCCTTGATAGTTTCTGGCTGGGCAGACTGATAGATTACTGTCTCAATATTGTTATATAATATGACATATATGCCTATTCGAAGTAACGTGTTCGATGCCATCTTTACGAGACAGCAGTGCCAGTGAGTGTTTACCAAACAGAATTTGACAGAACTTTGTGTTCACAGGCAGCTGCGACAAGCTGTCCACTCCTCTGTCCCTGCTTTATTTCCAGGAAGCAAACAGGACCAGAAGTGTTGAGTGTTAATGATCATCAAAGGCGTCACGGAGCATCAGAATGCATCTCCGTCGCCCACACACAGTTTCAGCAGAAATCACACTATCGATATCTACGGTAACCACACATGGCAGACAGCTCTTTCTCTGTAGTCGGTTGGTTAGCCTCTCCCCAACAAACATTTCTCATCACACAGATGCCATCAGTCTCATACTTACACATGCATGCATGCACGCACACAACTGGCACACATGCAGAGAATCAAAAGCACTCGTGCAAACAAGCAAAAGCACACTGGTATATATATCAGTAGAGTAGACACATAATCAAGTACGTTGTATAAGTAATCGATAGTGATAACTCCAGTAATCACTGTAAAGAATAAACATGGTACGTGGTAGCAACCATCTCTGATTCAAATTACCTGCTGGGAAAAGGTGTTGACTGTGGGGGGAAAGTGACCTCAAACCAATAACACACCTTCAAGTGTTACACATATATAGAGGACATAAATTATAGCCTAAACCAAAACCAAGTCATTTATCAGCTACAGTGATTATAATACAACCATTTGCCTTCATCTAAAACAAGGCTTCTTTCTCACAGATCAGATTTAAATTGTGCAGGTAATTTGGAACTAGGTGCTTGCATACATACATACATGTAATATGTATGCAAGCACCTGACGAAGCCAAACGGTGAAACGTGTCGTGCAATAAAAAAATGAAGCATAAGTAATCTTGTCCTGAGTCTCTGGAGTGTGCGGTCCATTCCTTTCCCTGGGGAAGTTCTCTTTGGCCTGATATATATATATATATATATATTTATATAAATGAGACATTAACTGTCTCAATTCACCTGAATATGAAAGTATATTGTAAAACATTTTGTTATCAAATTTGGCATCTTTCCCAATAAAAACTCAGTTATGTACAGTAGACAGCCCCCCAATGATTTGAGGTATACAGATATAATGTTAAAGTTATGTTTTGCTACTTAGTAGACCATTACTAATCATGTATTTTAAGTCTTCTTTAAAAAGATGGATGTATAACTGTACTTTAATTTTGATAACTCAACTGAGTTATGTTTTTATTATTAAATGTTTGTCTCTGTATTGAATCTGCCGGGCTACATCCTTTGATGTAAGGGGAATTTGTGTCATGTTGTTGATCAAAGGACCACAATGAATGGACATGATAAAATGTCTCTGCATGGGACCCAACTATAGAGGGTATGCGCGTGACATCATCGTCATACCTGGAAGTTATGCGGGAATGCCTACTGAGTGGCAAAAAACTACTTTCTGGCCTCGACAGCCCATACATCCAAACAGAAAAGTCCTATTTGATTGCATTAAATTACTTTAACCCATTCTGGGCGGGAACCCCTTTTGGTGTCTTACCCCCTCAGGCCGGGAACCCATATTTGGGTTCTGTACAGTATGTACAGTATTAAAAAATTACAAAAAATTGATGCTGCTATATAAATATTTGAAGTTTTTCAGAAAGCTTAGGTCAGGCTTTAGAAGGCGTTTTTAGAATGGGCCTTAGGCCTACAACATTAAATTCACTTTTCCACTCCATTTGCCACTCGATCTGCCATTCACTTTATGCATGCACATACCCTCTATATTTGGTCCTCATGACAGCATAAAACCTGGTGTGCATGCAGGGTGTTTGTTTGAATTGCTGTTGCCACATTGCAGACTTGCATTCCAGCAACCATTTGGGGAAATGAAAATGTGCCATACCTAAAGGCTCCACACCCTCGCCTCCTACCACCTCACATTCACTTCTCTTATTTCCTCACAAAGAGGAACCTCTGACTGCAACAGACAGAGAAATCAAGCACACTCATCCTGAGACCCGAGCCTCCTCCCTCCCTCATCCCTGAAGGGCTCTTATGTGAACTCTGTATAAATCCACACATTGGTTTCCTAACTGAGATGAACAAAAACAGAGGCTTATATTCAATGATGTGTAAAACAAAACCATTTAACGATGACGAATCCATAAAGATGTCCAGAGTTATATAATGGCAAACAAATATATTGTGTTACGCACAGTCAAACGTCATAATTCGTTTTAATACACGTATAGCGTCACGTGATATTTAGATCAGACTGACCATCCTGTTTTGTAGCACTGGTCTATGTTGTGTTTGGGTGTGTGGAGGGGAGGTTGAAAATGACCTCTCGCTGAACTGCAATCCTCCCAATGACCATCCCAGGCAGTGACCTGACACCATGCATTTATTCATTCATTCATTCTCATAATCCAGCCATGAGTGGTAAAGCTCATGTTATTTCTTCTCGCTTGTTCTCTGTTGTGATAATGCTATGATGCACAATAGTGTCTTTCCCCACTTTCCTCTTGCTTTGTTTACACAGTCTTTCTAGAGGCCTTTGTACAGTAACATGAGGAAAAGCCATGTCTATGACTTGAGAAAGCAATATAAACACCTTCTTCTCATCACCAAAGCAATGCAATAATAACTACATAACAGACAAGACTTGTGTAAAGAATAAGATGCACAATTAATAGCTTAAGATAACGGCAACGTAAGATAAATCAACATAATTATGCTTGTGAATCAATTATATCCCAAATAATTCAGCATTGAAGCATCTTCATAGGGAAATAACAAAGGCAGCAATAAGTTAACTCAATTAATAAACTAAATGAGCATGTAAAAATCACATTAGATCTAATTAAATATTACACTCCCTGCCATTTGCTTTTTTCACAGATTGGCAAATGACAGAGTTTAAGCATCCACACAGTAAAACTGTGAATGTCAAAATAGACTGAATAGACCCATTTTTACACTCCAGCGTTAAATCAACACTGGGGATTTTCCTGTGCACGAAGATGGAGGGAAAATGGCACGGACAGCTCCATATGCGTTATGTCACCCCCAGGGGACAGTCGGGTCCGACTGTCTTTTCCTGCCACGCTCATTTGGCCCTAGAAATCTTTCCGTCTTGTGCTAAAGGTCTCTCGTTGCTACAAGGCTCCTTGGCACTATCTGGGAGCTGCAGACGGGGGATTTGGTGATTAAACACGCCTTCATTAAAGCGATTACATGCATAGGGCCATTCAATTTCCCACAGGCAGCCAAATAACGATGAGAGGAAGAAGAGAAAGAGGAGGGTCTCGATTTGTGGAGGAGTACCATGTGGGGGAATATCGACAATAACTGTTTGTTTGTGCTAATAACCCTGTGCAGTTATAGGACTATATTATTATATTATAGGACTAGCAGTCCTCTGACTTGGTTTTCTGGGCGAGGGCGTGAGCTTGATCTCCTTGCGGGGACAGCAAGGTTTTTTCCTCCCGATGAACACTTGTACCTGACTCACCACACCTACAGGCCACTTCCAGGTCAGTGAGCTTCCAGCATGGAGGACCTTGCCAAAGATGCAGGAAATATGTTAGTTCTGGTTCATTTAATCAAGCTGGCCAGTGTTTAGTGCCCGGCAAATGCCTTAAAGTGGATGGGAGAGATTGGGGTAGAAGGGAGGAGTGAGTTAAAGTCATGGTGAAGGCCAAGTGAGCATCACGCTCCTTCAGGGCTCCTCCTGTTTTGTCCTTGACTAACATGAAAGAAAATGAGCTAATTACAGGAATGGATTGTTGCCAATACAAGCACAGAGACTGCAGTGTAAGTTATTATTCTCATGAGTAAACGTTCAACATCAATGGAATGTCAGCTTGGCTGAAAGTTTATCATTTTTTATTTCTATATAAAGTTTCACTCAGCAGATTTAAGGATGTGGTGCTCCCTTCTCTTTATTTTTGGGGTCAAATACGTTTTATTAAAAACAATATATATAAAATGTTGTACAGTGTACATTCTTTTTTTAATGAAAAACAAAAAAGAGCAAAAAAAGAAAAACATCACACCCTTGTGAACTGAACAGTGCAACTATAGGCCTACTTTTTATATTGTGATAGTTACTGTACTGTACTGCATGTGTACTCTGTATACTTTTATTGTTATAGTTGTGCATGGTGCTCAGTCACATACGGACGTACAGACATAGGGACACACACGGCCAGTGTGCACTGCTCAAAGAAGAAAGAACAAATAAGACAGACAAAATGAAAACAAAACCCTCAATCCATCCCGCCCATACTGCTCAGTGACATTGCATAAAATAGAGTAGTACGATTAAATGCTGTCATCGAAAACAAAAAGAACACTGATGATGATAGACAGTCCAGTCCATTAAGTGCTTCTACTCAGGTAACGGACAAGGGGCAGCCAAACCTTATCAAATTGTCTCTCTTTGTTTTCTTTATTCATTATATTATATAATATACATATAATTGTACTGTTTCTGTTATGAATGAAAAACAATTGATAACAAAAATAAATCTAATTTTCTCTCTTTATTTGTTCAGTGTCAGTGGCCTTGTGGTTAGAGTTTCTGCCCTGAAACTGGGAGGTCGGGGTTCGATGATTCCCCGGGCCGGGTCATACCGAAGACTGTAAAAATGGGACGAAATGCCTCCCTACTTGGCACTCAGCATCAATGGGTTGTATTGGGGGGTCAAATCAACTAATCAAATGATTCCCGAGCACGGCACGGCTGCAGTTCGCCACTCCATGGCTCATCGTACGACTTTGACTTTGATTCTCTCAAGGTGAAGTCTACTAGTCATTAGCCAGTTAGCCATTAGCCAATGATTAAATGCAGGAGCCTCCTCCTTCGTCCAGTGTGCTCCCTTCTCTTTCATCTGTCTGTCCCCTTCCTCCCTCTCCTTACTTAGCACAGCCAGTTGACATGTATAACCTGTGACATAGAAACAGGTTTAAGCACTGTTTGTCCATGCTCATCACCAGGGCACTGCCACAGGCACCATGTTCAGCACCATGGCTTTGCCTCCATGGGTTTCTGATTGCTCCTTATTTTCCTTCAATTTCTCGAAAACCAGATGAATTCTGTCAAGCGCATTACCCTTCCACTCAAAGCCAATGACAAAATTGCATATATGAGCTTTATCTCTCTCTGCGTGTGTGTGTGTGTGTGTGTGTGTGTGTGTGTGTGTGTGTGTCCGCATTTGAGTGTGTGGACAAGAAATACAATGTAATTTCTTCCACTGAACAGTCTCTGACGTGTGCTGCCATTACAGATGTTTTGGAATCAACAGAGTTCACTGAAATATAGCATTTTTTAGCTGTGCCAACTGCTCACATGAGTGACGGAGTGTGTATGTCTGTATGTTCCTATGTCTGAGCACGACCCATTGACCCCTGCAGCTGATGCTGATTGCAGCTGATTACACACACACACACATGTAGAGGCCAGAGTACAATACAGCATAGCACGAGTAATACGACTAATAGCCTACGCCCTACAGTACAGTACGTATAGTTGCACCGCTCAGTTCACATGGGTGTAATTGTTTTATACAATATTTCTGTTAGGAAGAAAAATAATACATAGAAATAATATTGAAAAGGAAATGTGAGTATCTGTATGAATCATTCTCTAAGAGTCGTAAAACTGAAGAGTGACAATGTAAGCATCACCGTGGTTACAATTATGTAAATTATTTAGTTAACTGTAACAAACATTACTTATCTATTTTCAGCCATGGATGGAAGAAACAGGATGCATGTGGTGAAAAGTATATTTTAAGCCACTTCCAGAATCAAACTTCATAAATTGAACTTCAAAAGATGTGCATCTGACATTTTACATCAAAAGCTCAAATGCTAGGGTTCATATGCCATGATGATCATGCCATTACAAAACATTATGATGGCCATTGACTGAGTGGATGAGGTCATACACTCTGAAACTAGAACTGACCACTAAAAAAACAGTTTACAGTACTTCTGTTTTGTTCTTTCCCCTGAAGTTAGATCACAAGACAGCAGAACAACAGATGGACGGTCAGGTCAGTCAATGGTTCAGTGGAAGAGGACAGATGGAAGTCAGGTCATTGGTTCAGTGGAAGAGTTAAAATAACCAGTAGGCCTAAACCTATAACCAGGCCTATAACCAGAGTGGTGTAACACCAGTGGTTCCCAAACTTTTTCATGTCAAGGACCCCCAAATTGACACTAATTATAGCCTGTGGACTGCCATTTGAAAATATATACCATAAGAGAAGATTTTTAAGGATCTAGCAGTGACGTTCAACCCATTTAATTTGGACACAAATTTAATTTAATGGCATTTCTATCTCTGGGACCCCAATTTATATTGTAAAATCAATGTTAATTTAACTCTGAGAGTGTACAAATGGAAGCAAATGGACCTGTTAGGGTCCCGGGTCTATTTGTACACTCTGAGTTACAGACTCATAAGGGTCCATTTGGTTCCAAACTATCATTTAGCTGGGGACCCCCTGGAACTCCATCAAGGACCCTTGGGATCCCCCGAACCCCACTTTGGGAACCACTGGTGTAGACTAGGAGAGTGGCGTCATTGAGGGGGCAGAATACAGCGCTCGAGCGCTGTTCATGCAGCACTGGAGTGTGACAAGCTGGACTTTCAAATAAATCGTTTTCAACGAGGGCGGCACAAATATCAGCGATTTTAGGCATGTGTGCAACACGCCAACCATTTTAAAGTATTGGACAGTGACAACTAATGCTGATCCTAAAAAACAATTTAAAATAAAGGAATTTAAGATCATTAAAGCTGGGCTGTTCCCTGAGTCCAGTGCATGCTGTCAACTTCCGGTCCAGGACTTTGTCACTCTTCGACACGCTCTAAGTCTATTGTAGAAGAGCCGCTGGACCATTGGACTGGCCCCATGAAGTGAACGGAGATGTCACAACTACCTCATCTAAACGGCGCTGGACCTAACCACCATGTGACAGCTGACCTATAACCACTGTAGGCAGTGGTGTACACTACAGTAACTACGTGCATTTACTTAAGTACAATTTGGAGGTATTTGTACTTTACTTGAGTATTTCTAATCTCCAGTAGCCTACTTTTACCACCACATCTCAGAGGCAAATATTGTTCTTTTACTCCATTACATTTATCTGAAAACTATCGTTACTAATTACTTTGTAGCGTGGATTTTGATCATTATTACAAAACAGACATTAACCACTTCAGCTCTACATTTCGACCATGTGAAAATAGCAGATCTACAAGCTCACAATCCGTCGCGATGCGATACCAGCAGGGGACCCCGGATGGTCCCCGGAACCCGTTTTGAGAACCAGTGCTGTAAAGATTGCAGGTATATCAGACCAATTAATTTACCCACATGCAGTCAAAAACCTAGTCTGTGGTGGTGGATATAGGCCACTGTGTTATTGTCAAGGGGAAAAAAACATGCAGGACAGATTGTGCACCACTCAGAGCCTGTCTGGGATTTGGCAAAGGTGAGCAGGCGTGGGAGGAAAGAGCCCTTCATATCAGGGAGTGAATCAGAGTTCATTACCATACAGTGGAGACAGAGACGTCTTTCTCCCAAAAACAGGTGTTCAGACTGTTCAGAGTGGGGGACATTTAATGTTATAGCCTACATGTCTGTCTGGAGTCATGTTTGTTTACGTTACCATGCTGTTTCTAAGGGACGTTGGAAGGAGCAGTGGTAATAATAATACTAATAATACCTGGGATTTATATAGCGCTTTTCTGAGTGGGCCCTTTTAAGTTGTGTGCAGGGCAGCCATCCCGGGGAGAGAGCAAGTAAAAACAACAACTTTATTAGGAGGGAGAAGAAGAAGGGCAAAGGGAAAACTGGTAAATTATTAAGCAACAAATAAGAATCAAGACTCGTGAAGAAGGCAGGTATGTTGCTGCAGCAGCAGCTACATGCACAGACAGCACCTTGTTACCTTTACTCTCTCTCCCAGTCCCCATGCAGCAGCACATCAGAATTGTAAGAGGCATTATTAATTTTATTATTCTTTGGCTGATGTTGGGCTTTTTTTTAATCCTACTTGCAACACCAAGCAACAACCAACCAAATAGTGTATAAAACATTAGGCTAATAATGGGAATATAGCACATCATGTTGTAGCACACATTTCCTCCATTTACAGTTTGCTACAATGATGTGGTCATGCGGTCACATCACTTATTTCATTTTTCCGCAATATTTTAGTTTTTACACGCTCGTTCGTTTGTTCAGCAACCAACCCCTCCTCCTCTCGCCTTGGGCGACAGAGTGGAACTGGAACAATATGCCTCCTACTCCTCCTCCTCCACCCACATCCCGGAGGCTTGCTTTTTGGACGCCGTCCAAAATGGGATTGGCTTCCCGCATCTCACAGGGAGGAACTGGCGCGGCAGGATACCCATATATGGCTTGACTGATATTGATTTCGATCGCATGCATGATTCGGCAGCATAATAGGTTTCTTATCAATTGTCTGGACATTGTTCATCTTGTAAGTTGAAGCCGAAATTACAAGGGATTTTCATTTTAAGCTTCCGTTTCAATGTCATAACAGTGCGGTCACTATACTCACTATAGTCTTTGATTGATTAATTGATTGATATTGATCGATTGAATACTTTATTAACCGTTTCCAGAAAGCACAAGAAAGTACAGTTCAATACCAGGTCTGCTAAGAGGATTTAACCCTCTCTCAGTCCTTTGGCTTTGGCTTGTTTCCATTTGGGTCCTTCATACTCAATGAATCATCTTTTAAAAAAGCCATGTGTGTTTTTAGAGCGTATTCAGGTTATATTAGCTTTAATATCGAGTACAGTATGCTATCGTTTACCACACAGTTTTCTCTAACAATGATCTTGTTTACTGTCCTTGTTCCTGGCAACAACGTCATCAAGAACCTAACATCCCGGGGGGCGGGCTATAAGGAAGCGGCCAATCGCTGTAGACTAACAGGTTGGCCAGCCTGTGGAAGAACAAGATCCTATAAATACCAAGGAGCTCACAGTGCCACAGCACTGACACACACAGTAGTACACGAGTATAATAAACGAGGAAACAAGTACAAGTCAAACTTTTCATTAAGAGAGAAGCGTAAAGGGAAAACAGCGACAACAGGGATTGGAATCAAAACATCAGAAATAGTCGCTGGACACCGCTAAAGGAACACAACTACAAGTTGGTACAGTACAGTTCCACTATTTTTTTTGGGAAGTTTTGCTTTGCTTTGGTAACTTTTGATCATTCGTCAGCATAAATAGTACAGCCGGGACTTGAGCTGTAAAACAGAGAAACAATTTGGGGCGATCGGTGTCTGTCCCAGGCAACATCGCTGCGCACACGTTGTGTATTTTGACTGTTTTGCTTTGAAATATGTCCACAATAATGGAACAGCCTTTTTATGACGACTCGTTTCTCTCTGCTTATGGCCATTCAGGCGCTGCCCTGCTGCCAGACTACAAGCTCCTAAAGCAGAACATGAACTTGAACTTCGCGGATTCATATCGGAATTCAAATCTCAAGTCACAGCTACGCGCCGCCGCCGCCGACGGTGGATTCTACCCGGTAGGAAGCGCATCGGCGGACGCGCAGGGCTCTCTAAAGCTCGCCTCTCCGGAGCTGGAGCGACTGATCATCCAGAACAGCAACGGGGTCCTTACCACGCCGACCCCCGCACAGTACCTACAGTACCGGGGCATCACCGATGAGCAGGAGGGCTTCGCAGACGGCTTCGTCAAAGCGCTGGACGACCTCCACAAGATGAACCAGATGGCCCCGCCGAACGTGTCCATCGGCACGGTGGGGGGCGGCGGCGTGCAGGTGTCCTCGTGCCCGGGCCCCGGCTCTGTGCCCGTGGTGTTCGGCTCGTCCTCCGCCTCCATGACGCACGGCGAGCCCCTCGAGTACACCACACTGGGCAGCTGCTCCTCCTCCTCCGCGGCCTCCTACCCGTCCACCACCATCAGCTACCTGCCTCACCAGTACCACCACCAACACCAACATCATCCCCAAGCCATGGCGCACCACCATCACTTCCAGCACTCCTCCTCGCTGTCCGGAGCTGGCCTCCATGCGGCGGCGGCGCAGCGTTCCGCCTTCGGCGTCATGAAGGAGGAGCCCCAGACGGTGCCCGACATGAACAGCAGCGACAGCTGCGACTCTCCGCCGATGTCGCCCATCGACATGGAGAACCAGGAGCGCATCAAGGCGGAGCGCAAGCGTCTGCGGAACCGGCTCGCCGCCACCAAGTGTCGGAAGCGCAAGCTGGAGCGCATCTCGCGGCTAGAGGACAAGGTGAAGGTGCTGAAGACGGACAACGTGGGCCTGTCGAACACCGCCTCGGTCCTCCGGGACCAGGTGGCCCAGCTCAAACAGAAAGTCATGACGCACGTCACCAGTGGCTGTCAGCTCATGTTGGCACCCAATGTTAAGTCCTATTAATATACGAGACATTGATTGAGACAATGCACTTTTACAAAAAGAAAAAACACTGGACAATGTATACGAACAGCTGGTCAAAAACAAAGTAAAATGCACTGACAAGAACACGAGACTTTTTTTTAAAAGACAATGTGTTTTTACGTTTGTAAAAACGTTTAAATTGGTACGTTTTAGGACGAGGTTATAAAAGTGGTTTCTCTGAGTCTCTGAACACAAGGCTACGAAATCATAAGCACACAAGACTGAAACACTTAGGGCATTTTTTTAAACTATTTTGAATCTCTATAAAGTCACTTCTCTGGCTTGGCCTGTTTACAATTTACTGTGCCATTGTTTGTGATCGTGATGCATTCCACTGTAAGTTATTTGTGTTCGTCAGGCTGTGCCTGTCTTGTTTTTTTTTTACGTGTACAGTAAATATTTAAGTAAATACATACAATTGAGAAAACTGTGGAGTTTTGTCGACTTTGTTACAGATATCATTATTGGTAGCCTAGTCTATATAGAGAATAGAGAGAACACTTAATATTGGCTCTGTATTTCGGTTGGAATCGTTGGATAACAACCATGGTTGTTATCCAACTGCAGTTACCAAACACTACATTTCTGAATAAATGGTGGACTATATAGAAACAGAAAGTCTAGCAGGCAGGACTCGCAGGAGGCTATATTAGTTAGTTTATAGAGCAGTATAAGTAGGCTAGCCTAGCGAGACGCTGACATGCCGATGGGGAATGTTTTCCTACTGACGCACTTACGTATGTCTATATATGGGCAACTTCTCTGTTAAACGTCACATTTCACGAAAAGGTTTCCGGGAACTCCCACCTACATTGCCCGAGTGCCCAGAAACGTCGCGTTCTGGGCGTGTGTGTGTGTGTGCGCGCATGCATGTAGGTTTGTCAATGAGTGGTTTATTATCAGATAGGGAGTTTCCCCACTCAGTTCTCAATTTCCCATAACAGACAGCCCAGTTAGTTGAAAAAATGTTCAAACTTATGTGTATTATATAACATTGTCCTACAACTAACAGATTTGAACTTATATTGGATAGTGTGGACTAAAAATTATAACCAAAGTAGCCTACTGTAAAAGAGTTAACCCTCAGACTACTCAATACAAATGGACCAATATTGGGTCTGGATAAATGTTATTCTCCCCAGTGTCCTAAAACACATTAAATGCTTATGGGAACAACAATTAGTGTTTCCCAAAGTGGCACAAGCTACGTAACACAAACAGCTAAAATAAAGGCAGCACAAGGAGCCTAAACAAGTCCACCATATGTTTTGTAGAACAATTCCGTTCAGTTTAGTACCCTACCAATCATACCCAGCAACTATTATGTTTTCCACATCTGGCCTGTGGCATTTGGGTGTAACATGGCAGTTTGGAAACAACTGGCATATATAAAGACATAGGCCTACTCCAAATTCTTCACCACTGTCAGTGGTGGAAAAACACATTTTACTCACTCAATAAAAGTTTGGAATTCAAATGTACTGGTAGGCCTAATCAAAATCTACATAAATTGTTAAGTTGTGTAGTAAAAGTACAATATTTGGATCCAAGATGTAGTGTAGAACTAAAAGTAGTGTAGTAAAAGTATTGTAAATACTCAAAATTGTACTCAAGTTTACACCACTGTTAACCACACATCCAAAATGTTACAGAAACAAAAAAAGTCACATGGCAACATGTAGAAGTACAATGGTGCCACCTAGTGTTCATGTTGTAGAAATGTTGAATGACCAACCACAACACAACTAAATTAACAAGTATTTCCACTTTGCTTTATTTCTTTGACACAAAACACTCAACACTGCCAAACATATCAATACTTTCCATTGCTTTAAATGAGACGGCTGACTGATTAAGTAACAGAACAAAGTACAAAATAATCATTAGCTATGTACTTTCAGTGCGTAGGACTATGAGGCCAGGAACATGTAGGAAGTGAAGTGGGTTTGTGTAAATCACTTTCAAACTTGCAGAATTTGTTGAGATGACATTGGACACCAAAAAGAGAAACTGCCTGGAACGGGAAAAAACTTCTCATCTGAGGGTTAAGTGCTACGACTAGGAAGTCAACGGAGGGGAAAGGGTCACTTTTACTGCTTGGAGAAAAATGCCTTGCTCTTCTGGACATCAGGGACAATGGTATCACTTCCTGGTTTCCAGCCAGCGGGGCACACTGCGGGGAGGGAAAAAAATCGACCACATTCAGTGACAGTTTTAAACTTTTAAACATACGCACAAGGACACCATACATGTGTGAATAAACATCAGCAATAACTCATTCTGTGTCCTTTCTGTATGACTAAATAGGTTGTTCAGTTTATTTACCCTCTCCAAATTTGTCAGTGTGCTGGAAGGCCTGGACCAGACGCAGGGTTTCATCCACAGAGCGGCCAACAGGCAAGTCATTGATGGTGATCTGTCTCAGGATGCCCTTGTCATCGATCACAAACAGACCCCTAACAGGGACAAATGTACAAGTTTAAGTCCTAAGCAAAAGTGGTCAATCACACGTGTGTGTGTGTGTGTAGTAAACTATGCACCAATCATGTTATCAAACAGGGAAATCGGAGACAGTCATGTGGCAAGTACTATTGGTTGGCAGCATGAACCTTCCCCTCTGAAACAAATTTAGATTTTTGTTCAAGTAAGCCTACACGTGTACAACAGACAAGTTTCAGTTCAGCAATGATAAAAGCCTACTTCCTTACACATTTCTCCAAATTGTGAGGAATACTACACACTGGACGACAAGCATATAGTCCCGTTTGCCGGTGACAAAGACATTTTCAGGTTTCAAAGCAATCCATAATAAATGCCCATACCCAACATTAAACTGTGGACTATGGTGAAGTGATATAGTAAAAAAATATAAATCCAACCTGTATGCAATGCCTTCATCCTCCTTGAGCACGCCATAATCTCTGGAGATGGACTGAGTGAGATCTGCCACCAAGGGAATGTTCATGGGACCCAGACCACCCTCTTTCCTTGGTGTGTTGATCCTAAATAAATGAATGAGTTTTATTTCACTTAAAATAAAATGAATTTACAACCCATACATCTCTATATATCTGCATACTCAAAGAAAAGAATAATAGAACAAAAACAATTGCAGCAATAACAGAAATAAAATTCTATAAAACAAAATTGATACTTTAACTGAAAACATCCACAGGACAGGAGGAATTGCAACACAGTTGCTAGGACTTGTGACCCCCTCCTCATCCAAAATATGATATTTTTATCATATATAATTCTGGACTGAGTTGGACCTCCATACTAAAGTCCATTCCATAAACTGAAATGCACATTTGTTTCAATCTTGAGTTAACAGTTTTAATGCCAGGATTAAATGAGCGTCTTAAAGGCTAGACTGCCTATGTTTAATGTTTAAAGTTTACCTTACCAGTACCACCGATCGCTGAGTTGCTTGTCATGAAAATTCACTTTAAAAACAGTGTAATCGCTTGTGTTGAAAAATATTCCAAAGTGCCGACCACAACAACAGGCAGGACAGGGCAGCCGCGCACTGCTATGCAACTTTCCCAGTAAACAGGGACTCAATTTCCCATATTAACCCTTTGCACGTCAGCACGACAGACCTTTTTGCGATGACGTCATTAAAACGCGACTAAACAATGAAAACATAACTCGGGCAACTCACGAATCGCAGCAAAAGTGTTCTACAATTAATTAATTCTGGCAAATTGTGAATAGTAGTCAAAGTGTTAACACGATGTACTTTGAAAGTAAGCTCTCGTTTTAAATTGTAATTTTTTGGATTATGATTCTTTCTAGAAAGCCAAGTTGGACAGAGTCATCATGAGACAGTTGGTTCTTCTCAGCATATCTGGTGCCAAAGAACATATCACCACTATACAGATCAGCAGAGTCAGAAGAGATAAGCTGGGGCCTGGGTCGGGTGTTAACCTTCCAACATACCGTCCTAAAATCGGCTCTTCGGTGCTACAGAAACTTTCTGACTAGCCAAAATCATTTCGGCAGTACAGTGGTAAAATAGGAGTATGAATCGGCCCTAACAGTCTGATGATAATAATCAATGCTCACCAGGCCAGGTGAGAGAAGTGAGAGTCTGTGGAGGCGCCAATGACCTCACAGCCAATCTTACGGAATTCCTCTGCCCTCTCGCTGAAAGCCACGATCTCAGTGGGGCACACGAAGGTGAAGTCCAGGGGGTAGAAGAAAAAGATCACATATTTCCCTGGATAACACAGAGGAGTTAGCAGATGTACATTGTGGACAATCTATTAGTTATACCTTATATGTTATTTATCAGTCTGCTTTTAACTCTGCCACGGTCTACCATTCAAAAACAGTGTGTATGTGCAAATGACAGACCTAGAAACTGAGGAACCATTTAAAATGGTGCTTTTCCAGTAAGACATTATATAGTTCATGTCTATTACCTTTGTAGTCGGATAGCTGGATGTCTTTAAACTGCCCATCAACCACAGCTGTGGCTTTGAAGTTGGGGGCAGGTTTGCCGATCTTAGCATTCCCAGACGACATGGTGGTGTGGGCAGTTCACTGAGGGAAGAAAAATAATATCAATTTATCAACGCTATAATTAATATGCGAAGAAGCACTAATCTAGTAGGCAGGGTGCTCCTTTTCAATGTCAGCCACAATATAATTAGGTCACACAAGTAGAAAGGTCCAAACTATAAACATATCAGGCACCTACTCAAAGGTTTGACTGTTCTCTCCCAAGTGTCATACTGGATCAACGCGTTAAAACCATGGGTTAAACAAAGTCACATGCGTGTCAGTTGTTCAGTGCACAACAGTTATTTAAGAGGCTTACCATACATACATACAATATCATGGAGGATAATCACATAACCAATAAGTAACTTAGAAAATACTAGTGGTGATGATGCCGCACCATTGGAGAAGTTCAGATAATTTTAATCACTGCTTTTTCACAATCATCATCATGGTTTTCATCGATTAAGACATTGATTGTAACATTACGCCATCTATTGACAAAATTAATACCAATTAAAGTGCATGAGTAAATGCAACAGTAAACTATTCATTGCAGTCGTTAATATTTTTTTGTTGCATATTTTTTTAGACTTTGTTTGAGTCACGTTACACAACCGCACAGCAGCAATTAGGGATTAAGAAAAGAATACAATGTACAATGTACAATCTAGGGGTTTAGCAGACGCCCTTAATCCAGAGAGATTTACAGCAAGCAGGAACAATACAATGTATTACATCAAATACATAGAAATAGTCATCAAGAATCATAAGCAAGGCAATAAATAACCTAATATCTATCAGTACATTATCTGTGCAATGAAGCTATATGTAATATGCTAAATTAATGACCGGTATATATTTCGACAAGATTATAGCAAATAAAAGTCTCGTTACTTATGATCGACATTCTCGACATTATTTACAAAATCAGGGACAAAGAACCAAAGAACAAGCTTATAGAAAGAGGCCCCAAGTCCCCGAAGGAGGAGGAGATGAAGTGAGTGACCCACAGTGCAGTGCACACTGTCTGGCTAGCATAGCCAGGGTCCTTTGTTTTAAACTCTCTCCCAAAGAACGCCACAAGGGACTCTGGTCTAAAGTAAATACATTATACGTGCACGGTTCAACTGAAAACACGAATAAAGAGAAGAAATGTGTGACATTTTCACTTACAGTGCGTGTTCTGTGGGTAGAATGGAGAGACGTGGGGACGGAGAGAGGCTCTGCTTGCAGAATGAGTGGAGAAGAGACAGAACCGGCTCTGGGTTGCCAGATTTGTGGGAGAGAAATAAGCAGCCAGGTCAAGCAACTATATAGGCCAGGCAGGGGTCTAACTGCAACCTTTTTGAAACAATTGTGCCATGTTTTCATTTTTTAGATTAGCCCTTTTCATGTCAAGGCCCATTATTTATTCAGCATTTGACCCACGGACGGACCACCATTTGATGACATTAAGCCTCTCTTGGATAAGACTTTGTCCATTCCATGCTGTATTGATGTGGTATACTTGGTACCACAGCACCTCAAAGGCCCTTAAAACAAGGCTCCAGACCTCCCAAAACAAACTGGTCAGGCTCCTACTTGGCCTCACCCCCCGAACCCACCTCACCCCTGCCCACTTTGACAGGCTGGGATGGCTTAGGGTCGACGACAGAGTACAGCATCTTGCAATGGGTCTGGTCCACAAGATTCGATACACCACCAAGATACCCATGTACCTGTCTAAATACTTCCTTAATGTAAACGAAGTCCACACCCACAACACCAGAGGGAGTGCAACAAACCATGTACAACCCAGATTCGGCACAAACAAGGGACTAAATTATTTTCGCTCCTATGCCACCAAAATGTGGAACGCCCTACCAACAGTCATTAAGACATGTGAATCCCTTGACTCCTTCAAAACCGCTCTCAAAGGGCACCTACGGATGGCTGCAATTCGAAACTGGCCTCTGTAAAATCTGAATCCCCCCCACCCCCCCCCCCCCCCCATTTTCCCTCACTGTATATTGTATCTTTTCCCTTTTTTGCTTCCCATATGATGAATTCCTGTTCTGTACTTTAGCTACATAGAAATGTCTATTTGTATGTCTCTAAATGTCTGTATGTCTTTAAATGTTTTGATGAATTGAACAATGTGGACCCTGTTGTAAACAAGTGTAATGCTTAATTGGGTCGTCCACTCACAGTTGACAGTTTTTGTATTGAGTTTGTGCTTAAAATGTACTGTAAATTCTACAAACTGTTAATAAATATTTCAATCAATCAATCAATACCATTAGGAGAGATAACAGACATACAAAATACAAAATACATCAAAATAATAATTCTTCTACATTCTCTAATTGAAGAAGAATTATGAAGAAGAATTATGAAGCGACCTCGCCCCAAAGGGCTTCTCGCACGGCATCCGTGCCTGCCTGGGTGACTGCAGACTGCTGGGCGAGGGCTGGCGCTTTGGAATGGGGGGTCAGATGAACATATGGAATTAATTCTGTACTGGCCATATATGGAGCATGTCTTGTACAGGGTTTGATGAGGTAAGATCAACATATGGAATCAGAACAGGTCAGCTCCATATATGGAGATCTAGCCCAGGTAGGGCCGGGCCTACATTTTTGGGCCTGTTGAGAACTCTACTAATAACTTTGGGGCGGGCCGTCTAGAGTTTGAATGGACAGGTATCAGTCAAAAGGGAGACATCGAAGAGGAAGGACGGGTTAGGTGGGGAAAGATCAATCAACATATGGAATGTCAGAACAGGTCAGCTCTAGCCTGGCGCAGCCAGACTTCATCTGCCTTCTAATGCATATGCAATGCATATTGCCCGAGGCACGCAGTGCAGCGCAGTGGTATATTATTATCACGCGAGACTAGGTCAGCTCGATCCATATATGGAGATCTAAGGGTTTGAGGTCAGATGTAGAGTTGCTGGCCGGCTTATATGCAGATCTAGGTGATGACCCAGTCTTCTCCATGTATGGCTATCCAGGGTTTGATGAGGTCAGTGTCGTGACTCGTGATCTTCATATAGCCTATGGAGACGGTTGGCGTGACGTGTCACAAGGCGTGATGGACTGACGGCCATATATGGTGGTGTGACGGACTGACAGGTTTTTCAGGTTTTCATATACATACATGATGTGAACTTTACAGAAAAAGAAGCCCCCAAAGTCGCTTATAATAAGCAGACATGGCAACAGTGGAAAAGACCGCTGCAAGAAGTAGAGGAAAGGATCTTCCAGAAGCGCTTCGCCGGACCACGGTGTCGCGCGCCGGAAACAGCTGATCTACAAGCTCACGGGGCGTTGCCTTCGCGACGCCGTGTGAGCTTGCAGATCGGCTCTACTTTCGGCGCGCCGACACCCTGGAAGCTAAAACGGCTAATTTCAAAATAAAATCTATCTTAAAGTCTCTATTGGCAGCGGTTTATCGCAAATAATTTTTTAATCAGTCTTACCAAGTTATATGATTACGTATTTAACATGTCAATCAACGTTGATAAATATCCCATAACTACAAATGTAACAATATTAATAAAAAATAATAATAAATATTATTATTATTATTATTAAAATCTAATTTAAATGAATTCATTTCTCGAGAATGTAAAATGTAATATAACTTTTATTTTGAAGTTGAGTGTGTGCACGTCGTCCGGTGATGATTGTGTGTGTTTAGTGTTGTGAAACTTGTTTGATCAGGCCGCCCGTACACACAACATTGAAGTATTAACGTTAGGTGAGTGAGTTAAAATACGGTATATGAACTTTGATCTTTAAATGGTGATTGTATTCTGATTCAGTTGTCAACGCGTCGTTCATTTCATAGGAGGCTTTAATCTGTAGCAGGCAGTGCTAGCGTGTAGCTAATAATCTAGCTACACAACGTTAGCTGAATCGTCTCAACAAAAACAATGGTTTTCATGAAAAGATATGCCAACAAGGACCCCCCCCATAAGAGAAGATTTTCACGGTTCTAGCAGTGATTGTGATTCTCAACCATTTTCATTTCAAGGACTCCCAGTTTGACATCCATTAGGCTACGGACCCCCATTTAGTGACATTTACCATCTCTGGGACCCCCAATTTATATTGTAAAATCAATGTTAATTTAACTCTGACAGTGTACAAATGGAACCAAATGGACCCGTTATATAGGGTCCATCCATTTTGTTCCATTATTATTCCATTATTCTATTATTATTATTGGTTCCATTATTTTATAGAAGTGTATAAATTGTACGCCTCTAAATGTTCTGATGAATTGAAAATGGTAGACCCTGTTGTAAACAAGTGTAATGCTTTATCATGGTTTGTCCACAACAGTTTTTGTATTGACTTTGTGTTTTCGTTTGAAATGTATGTACCCATTCTACATACTGTGAAATAAAAAAAATCGATCAATCACCTTTGACACTTGATTGATGTTTGATATTTACCAATGTATACATTCTTCACCTCAAGGTCAGAGATCATTCTCAATCTTGGAGTACACAAGAGACTGGAATGGACTCAAATGGTAAGAGGAACTCCATTCAGGACAGGAACCCCTTTTGGTGTTTTAAGCATTATTATAATTTAGCTATTGAAAAATCATGAAAATGTGTTGCAAATCTTTTAATATATATTCTTTCAGAGCAAATGTTTTTAACTCTATATCTTTGCTTCTGGGGCATTCCCTGGAACAACATATTTTCAGATGGGAGTCCGCGGCCTATTACATATAATCTTTGGGGTCCTTGACATGAAATAGTTTGAGAACCACTGACATAGAAAACTGTAATGATTTAGAAGACATTTAGTAGAATCAGGTGTCGGGTCTAAATCGGTTAAGCTGTCTCACACACTTCTCCACGTTCCTCACCTCCATCACAGGAACTCCGGTCATATGCGAGGTATGCGGGACCTACTTTGAGACACGACGAGGCCTCTCCAGCCATGCCCGCCTGCATCTGCGGCAGCTCGGCGTGAGCATGTCGGAAAGCAGCGGAGCACCCATAGAGCTGCTCTACAAGATCCTAGAGGAGAAAGATGATGTCCCTCTGTCCAACCCCGAATCATCGTCCTCCCCCGCAACCCCCCTGCCCCAAAAAGCAGCCCAAAAGGAGTCCACGGCACGTCCTGTGACTAAGGACAAGGGTTCTTCCTCCTCCAAAGCGTGGAGTAAATTCACGACGGTCTCATCACAAAAGTCGACCTCTCCGCCTGGCTTTAAAGAGTATGCTGCCTCCCTCCCCTCATTGTCCTCCACCTCCGTGGGATCCTACGAGCCTGTGGCCAAGCCACTCTGGGCTCCACAGCTGACCGATGCCCCTCTCACCTTAGGTAATACCTGAACATACAATTTGGAAAGTTATGTTGAATGAATCGATGAGCAATAATTCCATTCACATGGAATCAGGCAAGCTGTAGACGGCAAAAGGCAAAACCTGCAGGACGGCACGTAACGGTAAAAAGATTAAATATTTTTAACATTGCTATTACCGTCGCCGGTTCTGGCTGCCGTGCCGTTCCGTTTACCGTCCTGCTTCCGTCCACTAAAATGACTTTCGGTTTGACGTCTACCGTTTGCCTGATCCCATGTGAATGCAGCATAATCTGTCAATTTCTTTTTTCTTTTAATCTGCAATTAATTATGCTCATCAAAGTTGGGGTGAATCCAAACAGACATTTTGAATTTGTTTACCCAGCACTTACTTTTTATAATCCATCTTTAATATGGATACATTTAGGTGAAATAGTAAGCACATAATATTAGAAATTCTTGGGTGATGCATCACTAAACCGATTATTGAAACACAAAAATGCTATATGATTAAGTTTCTGTCTATTGACTAATTATTAAATTACACAAGTGCACAAGTTCTTGATTTCTAGTAATATGTTTGGTTTTAATACAAATTATACAATTACTAACATAATTAAACGACACACAAATGTCACCTCCTGCTTTCCCTCTTATTGTATTTGTGCAGCCTCTAATTCCAAGGACGAAGCTCACGTGTGCCAGCTGTGCGGCGCCTGGTACGAGACGCGCAAAGGTCTGGCCAGCCACGCCCGCGCTCACCTACGGCAGCTCGGAATCACCGAGAGCGGAGACGGCAAGAGCCCCATCGAGCTCCTCAACGAGATCATCAAGGCGGAGGACATCAAGCCGGGCAGTAGCGGTCAGCAGGAGGATCCGTTCAACCTCCACTCCCCTGCCAAGTCCACCACCAAACGGTCCTCTGCCCTGTCCACCACCACACCCACGCTCAAAGGATCTCCATCTTCTTCTGCCCTCCTCCAGGCACCTCCCAGCAAACGAGCCAAAACGACCTCCGAGGACTATACCTGCATTCTTTGCGGAGAGGAGTTCGAGAACCGCAGAGGCCTGGGAAGCCACTCGCGGTCTCATCTGCGGCAGATAGGCGTGTCTCATCTGCTGGAGAAAGGTTCCGCCATCGACACTGTCCAGGAGCTGGTCACCAGCGGTGTCCTAGCAGGCATACGGCCCCTCGAAATGAACATTGCCGCCGGCGTGGTCTCGGCTCCCTCCCCGTCCCATTCTCGGTCTCTGTCTCCGGCCCTCTCCCCAATCCCGTCATCCACTCAGTCCCCGTCTTCACCTGCCAACCGGGCCCCCAAGGCTAAGAAAGGCTTTCGGCTAGCAGTGGACCCGCTCAGTAGGAAGCTCAAGCCTGAGGAAGTGGACATGTTTTTTCCCATTTCACCAGAGAGATACAGTAACAGCGGCTCTCCTGCACAGAAGCTGTCCAATCCAGCTGCTATTGCAGAGCGCTCCCATTCAGGTAAACCAGGTTGCCATATAACTCAAATGTGATTTGAGTTGTAGTGTTAGTAAAGTACTGTATGTTATGTCATTGTTTGATACAATGACATTATATAATCCTTGAAGACGACCACTTATTTGACCTACTGTATTAAGTTCTTACTGTTGTTATTCAGTAGCTCTGATCGACTTCAAACAGGCAAATAACATATATTTAGATATATTTATTATACATTTATTTATTTTTTGATTTCTTTGCCTCCTCGCATTCTCCTATACTTGCTCTCCTTTTGAACCAACCCATTATTCTTTAACTAATCCACAGCCATCCCAGAAGTCCAGTGTGACGTCTGCAGCCAGCTCTTTGACAGCCGTAAGGCCCTATCGTGCCATGCTCGAGCCCATCTGCGCCAGCTCGGCATCGCCTGGTCGGTCAACGAATCGCCCATTGACATCCTCAGAGATGTCCTGGCCCACGAGGTCAAAAAAGAGTCCACGTCGTCGTCCAGTGGACATTCTTCCGCCTCGGCTGTGCCCATGTGGGCTCCTCAAGGTCCCAAGAACTCCCTGGACTCCCGCTACATGCTCCAGGATCTGCCCAGCAAACACTACACCTCGCCCCTGGATTTCTCTGTGAAAGTGAAGTCGTCTCCCCCCAAGGCTGGTAAGGCATTTACCGTACGTACGACGTGTGGGAACGTCATAACTAATCCAACCGACTGATCCAAGCGGCGTGTGTACACGTCCTAGCACTTTTTCATTGATTTAATTTCAAACGGGGGAAAAATATATTCAGATTTATTTCTCTTTTTTTTTGGGTTGGCCTATCCTCTGCACTGCTCCTTGCTTTTTGCGGTCCCGTTTACTTCCCTGTTTAGCGATCGGAAAGAAAGACTCGCCATGCGTAATCTAAGGAGCTCTCTGTGGTTTTGACCAGATGCCTCTTCATTTCTGACTTCAACATGCCTCTCGCCCGGAATATTAACACTTCTAGAGAGACTTTACACCATTGTACAGGAACAGCTACAGTAGAATATAAATGGTAAATGGTGCAGTTATATAGCGCCTTTATCCAAGGCGCATTACATAGATTGTGCATTACATTCACCCATTCACACACACATTCATACACCGATGGCAGAAGAAACCATGCAAGGCACCAACCTGCACATCAGGAGCAATTAGGGGTTCAGCGTCTTGCTCAAGGACACTTCGACACTAACTCTGGGGGAGCCCGGGATCAAACTGGGACTGATCTACCCCTGAGCCACTGCCGCCCCATTCATATACATGACTTATCAACATTGTATTGAAGCCCCAGCCAACTGAAAAGAACCAAATACATTATGGGAAAACTAATCTAGCCGTCTTATTTACTTTCTGCCATAGAGATCCAGTGAACCATTTTACAGCGTCCCTGGAACAACATATTTTCAGATGGGGGTCGGCGGCCAATTACATATAATCTTGGGGGTCCCTGACATGAAAATGTTTGAGCACCACTGACAGAAAACTGTAGATTTTAGAAGAAGTTTTTAGAATTGTTCCCAGGTCAAAATGGGTTAATCTAATTGTAGACCTCTCTAACCACTCTTAAAATGTCTCCCTCCACAGCGCCTGTCACCTCATGCGAGCTGTGTGGCTTTGAGTTTGACAACAGGAAGGCGCTGGCCAGCCATGCGCGAGCCCACCTCAGGCAGCTGGGCGTGGTAGTGGAGTGGAAGGCAGAGGGAATGAAGGGCCTGTCGCCCATCGCAATGCTCCACGATTTCATCCGGAAGGAGCCGGCCAAAGTGGCGGAGATCACCCGCCGCTACCAAACGGGAGACCTCTTCATCAAGAAGGTTTGTCGTCTTCCTCAATAGCATCAAATAAGACTAGAAAATAGTACATGACTTGAATTTGATCCATTGGCCTCTCTCGAATCTGTCAAACAGCCAGATGAAGTATTGAGCCACATGTCATCACAGCCCTCCTCCCGGGACACTCTTTTTGTGTGTGGGAGTCCTATACTAGTAGTAGCCGGTTGTTTTACAGCACCGGCTACTACTAGTAGGGCTATGGGGAAAACACTCTTGCCACGGCCCCGAGTCGGCTAATCGACCTAAGCAACGTTCGACACGGCAACTCGCTTGGGACGGCGGGCCTCGGTTGTGCTCTAGTCCATAGTTATATATAAACGAGCACCCATCGACTCTCAGCTCAGCAACAGAGGGAGTCCCCTCCCTCTGTCTCCCACATGGCATCACATTCCAGAGGGCACACGGCCCCGAGAATAATTACGATAATAATAGTGGACTCACTACTTGAGCCCACAATTAGTACATAAACCAATTCAGAGGTTATTCTGTTCCTACCTGGGGATGATGCCCTAAAACAATCTCTGTAATCCTGTCTTGTGGACCTTACATTAAGATTTATGTAGCCAACGTGAACTCTAATCTAAATCTACATCCATTTCTCTTCTAGACCCACAAAAACGCCCTTTCTCCTGCTCCTTCAGACTCAGACTCTGTGTCTGGGACTGCTTTGGCTCGGCAGTCTGTGCACAAGGTGTATCTGTTCAATGGAGAGTCGTCTAAAGCAACTCAGGAACGACCACACGCAGCTAGAAGCCACATGCAGGCCAGGGCTGCCTGTACTGACCTCAGCGCTCGCTCCTCAACGGGTGAGACATCTCTGTTCGCTAAGGCCCCGTCCCGCAATAGGGATTTATCCAATGCTAGCTTGATAGCAACCGTTGCTAAGCGTGAATATGACACGATCCCATTCATACAATAAGTCAATAATCTACATAACATAATAACACAATGGTGAAACGCTGCTGCTGTGCATTTTGCAACAGTGATTGCACGTGCCCAGAGCAATTGGAGGGTGTGGCTGTGGCAAACACACACACTCACACAATGAAAGAATTACACATAGGTGATGACAGTCATTCTAATATTATAATGACATGAATCATAAAGGTACAAATCATAAGCAAACGTTAACCATGTTGACATCATGTCGGCCTTTGAATGTTGCATAATGAATACATTTAATTCGATCTATGAGAATGTATAGAAACAAGTGTAGTTTAAAAATAGATAAATGTCTTTTACGTGTGTGAATTGGTTTTTTATGCAAATGTTGAGTTTTTGTTTGTCTCTTCTTTTTTTTGCAAGCACCAAATCCCAACACTTTCTGTTGTGTTTCAGGTTTTTGGCCCCAGAAAAGCTCAATGGCTACAGAGGAAGAAAACTCCCAGCAAGCATCGCGTTCTGGGAACATCCCCGCTCTGCTGCCTCGGCCCCCACGCACGCCTCTGGTGAAGCTGGTGGGCAAAATGTACTCCCTCAAGTGCAGGTCAGTCCATTAAACCTCGTATTATGTTGTTTAACCCCATTCTTGGTGTTTTAAGCATTATGTTATACTTTTAGCTATTGAAAAATAGCAGATCTACAAGCTCATGGCATGGCACCAAGTGCAGCGCTTTGAAAAATCTTTAAAATGTGGCGCAAATCCTGGAATATATATTCTTTCACAGTGAACAAATCTTTGCGTCTGGGAGGTCCGTGGAACAACATATTTTCAGATGGGGGTCGGTGGCCAATTACATATATTTGTTGGATTTCAGAAGACATTTTTTAAATTTCGACGTCAGGCCTAAATGGGTTAATAAAAACATAGTGACCCGGGCCCTCATTGATCAATCAAACATAGAAAGTAGAGCAGATGTGAGTGTAGTTCACGTGTGATTCATCAAACGGTTGTATTTCTTACAGCCTAACAATGGTCTGGCGTCGACAAACGTGGTGGTCGACGGTTGAGAACACTCTTCATTTAAATATCGTGCCCAAAAATATATTGGTTTAGAAGCGTTGCGCCCGGCCTAGACTATAACATGTAAAAGTGGAATATGGCCAAGATGTAAAGATAGATATTCTTCTGACGTTTCGAAGTCCAATTGAATCAACTAAAAAGTGGCATTAAAGAAGTCTCATAAAAAGGTCACTGATATGGTCAACAGTTGGAGGAGATACAGCAAATAACTCACTTCTATCCATCAACAACACTTGTCTTGACTCGACACAAGTTGAAACTGGATGTGAGATTTTATCGCAGGACATGCTCACAGCCTCACATCAAAATTGATGATACATTGATAAATGCCAAGCATTGCATGGAAATAACTATACCTATAGTTTTCTGTCCATGAGTTTTTCATAAATGAGGGCCATTGTAAGTCAAACTGGCTGCACAGTGAAATACACTCATTGTTCATTTAACTGGATGCAAATGGATGAATGCACAGAGGATCTCACTGTGTGCACGCATTGTGGTTAATGTCCTTAAGTTCCATTGTGTGTGTGCGCCTGACAACATTCTTCCCATTTGATATTTCCATTAATCTGTGGGGTAATTATATTAGTAAAATGACAAATTATTGTTGATGTGCGGATTGCTTGAAGTTATGTTTCATGCAGGGATTCAGATTACTTTTTAATCAATCAAATTGAGTTGCGGACATTCCGAAACCCTTTAATGTTTGTAGCGACAATGCAGATAGTTCATAGTAAGTATAGAGTTATAGTATTGTATCAAAAATGGGGGAAGATATGAACGACCTGGCTGTCCTACACAGTTGGACTGATGATGGAAATTAGCCCTTCACTAAGTCCCTCCCCAACCCATCCTTGTCCAATAGGCACGTTAGCAGCGAAGAAAGCTTGACCTGCATAGCAACCGTTGCTAAACTATTTGGATTGGCATTGGACAATCGCTTTTTGGGGTGGGATTTAGTGAAGGGCTAATTGCCAACTATTATCCGTCGTGCTCTGACTCAGAGCCGTTCTGTGGTGCAGTGGAAAGCACTTCATCATGTATTTGTATCCATTGGTGTTCACGCTGCTCTCTTGTGGTGTTCTTCTGTTCCTCAGGTTCTGCGAGGAGGTGTTTCAGGGCCCTCTGTCCGTTCAGGGGGATTGGATCAGACACCTGCAGAAACACATCCTGTCGCTGGGCTACAGAGGGAAAGCCTCCACCCTTCCTGCACCAGTTGCCGCTCCCGCTCTCGTGGGTCCAGTAGCCGTCTAGTTTACTCTACGAACTTATGTTCTCGACTAAATCGGGATACTGCAGCCCTCATTCATCACCACCACACATAAGGTCAATTTAGGGCTGTCACGATTACACATTTAAGTTGAAGATTAATTGACACAAATAATTGCGATTAATAATAATCTTTATTGTCCCGAAGGATATTTGTCTTCACAGTCTGTTCAAACACCCACATCAAGAACAACACGTAGCACATAACACCAAGACAATACAAAAAGATGAGGTCCCCACTGTATCCAGAACCATCCCATCATACATGTACGTTGTATACAGAACCATCCTATCGGCGGGGCAGTTTGTTTAATGCTGCGATGGCTGAGGGGACAAAACTGATGATTGAATGAATGTTTGGCACCAATAATGTCACCCCAAAGGAGCCACACTTATTGTGATCCTCACAGAGGAGTACATCTCAGGGCACCCACAAAGAGGCTGAAACTTGTGGCATCACCGACTACTGTGACAAAAGTAGTTTGTTCCAGCCCTCAGAAATCCACACAGCAGGAACATATGAATACAAATGTCATGATTTGTTTGGTTTTCTGTTTTTTTAGGCTTCATAATCACAAATTGCACTGGGAAGATATGACAAATATCTTAAATATACAAATAAAGTCACAGCACCTGTAAATAACTTTAAGTCCCCTCAGTATTCTGGAGGTCAGATCACAGTGGACTGTCTGTGGGGGGATTTAATTCAGTGCCTTGCCAGCAGAAATGCCAGTTAACCGCTTTCAACCTCAAAAAGAGTAAAAAGGATTGTGAAAATACCCGATCTATGGTGCGACACATTGTGATCTTGTACTGTTGATTAGCTATAATACACTCCGTTGTATGATGAAATATGTAGGGCTTAAATGGTTAGTTAATGCCAGGTCACGTGTGTCTGTTGCTGTTTTTTGTATTTTTCAAATGTATGTGAAAAAAAGATTGCAGTCGTGTGTAACCTAAATGGCTGAAGTATGGGTTAAATATCAGGATGTCGGTAGACAATAATGTGACACTACTGTATACATATTTTGAAACTGTAAAGAGTTCTGAGCTTGTCGGCTCTTTCGCGTTTCCTTCCTGTGGAGATCGACTGACATAATAAAAAATAGATTTCCCCTATGACCCCTAGATGGCATACTTGAGCTATTTAACACAATTGTGAAGAATAGGGGTTAGGGTTCCATGATGTAGTGAAAATGTCATTCAGCCCACATCCATACTGTTAACAGTCTGAATTTAACTTTTTTAATGTTTAAGTATACATTGTGATGATCAAATGGCTCAGGTCTGTTCTTGTATCTTCCTCAAGGTTTTGAATTTGTACATTCCATGTGGTTTTATTTTAAAAGAAAAATGGAATCAATATAAATAAATGGGCTTTGTACGTTCCACATGAAACTAAGTCATTTTATTTATACATTTTGATTTGGAAAAGGTAATTAGGGAATGGCCCTATTGTCTACATGAAATAACCTCCCAACTTGCTTGGTAACTTATGACTGTAAATATGTCATGTATGGTCATTTCACTTGTTTGTTTAATTTTTTTGCAATATCTTTTTTTAAATAAAAAAATATATAATTTGACTTCTTCGTCAGGATGAGTATTTCTTTTAACGTTTTATATTAACATTACTAGAGAGTTACCATATCGAAGAAAAAATGCAAATACATTGAGGCAAGGATGGATTTTTATTCTTAAATTCAATTCATGCATTTCTCATCTTTTGAGCACTTTCATCTGTAAGACGATAAAAGTCTTGCTGTTTTTATTTGTATTTATTTTATTAGCAGTAGGCCTATTAACTTAAACTTTTCATTCTTAGATAGCCTACATTTAATATAACATTTCATATCCGTTAATTGTTAAGACCTTTACTCCAGTGGGATGGGTGACTTCTAGTAATTTCATTTTCTTGTGAGATATCTACGTTTTGTGTGTGTGGGTGTGGGTCTGTGTCTGTGTGTCTGTGTCTCTGTGTCTGTGTCTGTGTCTGTGTCTGTGTCTGTGTCTGTGTGTGCGTGCGTGCGTGCGTGCATGTGTGTGTGTGTGTGTGTGTGTGTGTGTGTGTGTGTCTTTAGAGTTACTTTACAACAGCAGTGTGTGTGTTACAAAACCATCGTGGCGGTTTCCTTGCGAAGCTCAGCTGGGAACAGAAATGGAAACCTCAAATGTTCTTTACTTGAAACCTTATCGTTGTTGTGTCTTTAAGCTGAGTCAAAAGATATTAAAGTCAGACACTCATGTTTAATTCCTTCTGTCTGTGGAATGTCCAAACAATACCCTCTGCTGAATGACAGCTCGGAGACCGGACTGCATCCAATGGATACACTCACTTTGTCCATCAGACCTCTGTTCCGTTCGCAGATTGCTTCTGTTCAGGTGGTGCCAGTAATCCTGGGAATATTTTCATTGCTTGGTTGCTCAAATTTCCAGCATTTTAAACATCTCTATCCATTCCCCTGAAAACTCAGTTGGTTTAAATATATTTCCATGCTAGATTCTGAATTCCTTGGAGGATTGCAATTACCCATCTTATATTCGTATCCACAGTATAATATAACGGATATTATATTACTGTTACATATTGCCATATGGGCCATATAGCCCTCTAGGCATCCATAGGGTGACTTCTGACTTATAATTGATAGGGGTGGTCATTATTCTTACTGCCAGTATGAATAAATCTGACTGGTCTATGAGCTACACTCGTAAAAGCCGATTCATAAATTAGGATTTAATAACCCCTACATCCCAGAGGGTCTGTGCTCACTAGTAAGGAGTGATTTTATTCACAGCATACAGATGTCGTCTCGTTCCACACACCAATTAGATTGGAGCTTTCTGATACTAGCCTTGTGAAAGCTAAAACAGACTATTGTAAGAAATTGTACAAATTATGATGTTTTATAAATAATGCAGGTGAGATGGGACTGACGTATCGTATCCTATACAGTACAATGCATGGTGCTTTTACCACAAATCTCCAAAATAGATAAGCATAGGACAGTTCTTGAATGGAGCAATAGATGGAACAAGTAGGCTAGTGTTCCTGAACTGAGACAGTAATGGCCACCTACTGTATTGGTACCTTAAGCCAAGGTACTTTGACTGTGGTTGATATCTGTTGTGAACTTGTGACCATTGTTTGGGGAGAGGACCAGTGTATTGTTTGCCTTTTGTCATGTCTACATACAGTTATATCTGTTTTTAACAACTGGTGATACATCTTCAAGGCTGATATGTCTTCCTGAATGCCAAGATAAAGTCGCTGGAGGAGCAACAAGGCACCGAACAAAAGAGGGATGAGTTCAGAGCCATGCAGCGATATCTCATGGACGTTATAACAACAAGTGCTGCTTTCCAAGTAATCCCTCTCATGGAAGTAAAAGCCCAAACTAGGAACACGTCTTTCTTCTCTTTCCACAAATCTGTGGGCTTTGGAATATCCGTCATGATCATTTTGGGTTTGAGACTGCGGTTTTGGGGTTTTATACTGACTATCTTGGATGATCTCCCAGCAAAGAAACTGCACTGACTTCCCCATTATACATGAATTGAGAGTCTACTGGAGACACCACGACAGGAATGGAGACCTGTAATGTTCCAGTGGCGATTACATGCACCAATATCCAACGCAAATATCGCATCCTGACCTCCAGTGAAGGGTGCTTCACAACCTGCTATGGTACAGTATAACATGGTATAAGATGTTATGCGCGTTGAGCAGGGGAGGTAGCTTTAGACACTGCTCAGACCACCAGCAGCAGCAGCAGGCCTAGTAATTCATTGCAATATCTGGAAACATACTATATTAACAGTACACAGTCAGCAGGGCTATTTTCAGAAAAAAAACAAAGCCTTTGTTTCTTGATGATATCCAGGCAACAACTTTCCTTTAAAAAACAACAGTGTTTTTATCCATACTGCCTCAACACACTGACTATATGTTCCCTTGGTTTTTGAAAATAACGTGTGTTGATATTGTACAAAGTCGAGAGGCTAGGAGGATAGTGAGGGACAAGAAAGCTTTGGGATATAACTTTGGAGTGATCTTTTTCTTGCTTTGCTGCATGAGTTTCTCAAACTGCAGAATTCTTCAACATGTCTCCAGTTAGATTTATAACATGCTTTGGGCCGGGGTTTGGCAGAGAGTGGAGTTTTCTCACACGGCTTGTGGCTTTGCAATCAGTCATCTCTCCGGGCAGATTCTCTCAGACTGCGTAATGCTGGCATCTTCTCATCTGTACTTTTCCTTACTTGATGTGTGGATGTTGATATTTTTTGGATCAGACGTTGCACGTTATGGGGGTGCCATACCTTTGGTTGCTTTGTAGGCCAACATCAGAGTTTTGTGCTCTGTGTGGGCAGCAACCGGGAGCCAATGGAGGGAGCGGAGAAGCGGGGAGACATGTGAGAATTTTGGCTGGTTGAAGACCAAGCGTGCTGTCCTCCACGGCCTACACTGGCTCCCTGTCAAACAAAGAATCTTATTGTTACTGCTCACCACCACTCCACAACCTGGCTCCCCCCTACCTCCCTGACCTCCTCCAGCTGTCCCGTCCGTTCCCTCAGGTTCAGTGATGCCGGCCTCTTGGAGGTCCCCATGACCAGGCAACGATCCTGAGGCGACACAGCTTTCTCTGTGTCGCTATTATTATGCTTGACCCATCTTTTTATTATTATTATGTATTTGTTTATTGCCAGAAACAGAAAGATAGTCAGCTGTTCAGTTTGTAACATACTATATCAACATCGTTCTTTTTTAAAGGAATTCCTTCCTGCATGTAAACTTTAGAGTTCATGAAAGTTCACAGTGCTGAATCAAAAATGACTCTGAAGTTTACATGCAGGAATCATGATTCAGCACTTTGCTGGGCAGTTATTTCAAAGGCATGAGGTCTTGACTTGGTCACCATGCCCTTGCCTGCTCAGGTTTCCTGTTCTGTTCCGAGGTCTCGTTTTGCAGCCGTTAGGGTCCAGTGTCACTGGACACCATGCGAGATGAGTGATATACTGTATGCTGCTGATGCAAATCATTAGTTCAGAGGATGGTCAGGTGACCAGGAAGGTTTATCTGACATGATCTTACTTGAAAGAATGTGAGAACAACACAGTTGGTGCAAGAGGGCTTTTATTCAGATACAGGCAACACCTACAGTATGTGAATAAAAAACACTTCCATGCAGTTCCTGCATGCTTATGTTTCTCTATATTATCTTCACACGGTTACTAAGTTGGCTAATATTTTCAGCATCATGTAATGATTTGTTTGTAAGTGTCCTGGCTGTGGAATGTAATAGTGTATCCTTACTGTGCCATTTATCAGACACCTTTCTTTTCAAGTCTGTTTTTAATATGTGTATAACAGTGATTGTTCCAGTAATTTTGACTTATATGGCTATTTATGGCCCCCGACAGACAGGCCAACAAAATAAAGCTACTTAAGGAATTTAGAACTGTCTGCTCGGAGAAGGAAAAAAAGATCTGATCTTTGTTTTGATTATCTCTCAGTCACGCTCTCTGTGATAGCTATTGGCCTCAGCAGCCCTGCATGTCTGAATGTTAGCTAATTACACATCTGCTGTGTGCTGTATGCACGCAAGTTTGTGTGTGTGCATGCTCGTGTGCGCGCTCGCACGTGTGTGTGTGTGCGCGCGTGTGTGTGTCACTGTGTGTGTGTGTGTGTGTGTGTGTGTGTGTGTGCGCGTGCGCGTGCGCGTGTGTCACTGTGTGTGTGTGTGTGTGTGTGTGTGTGTGTCTGTACGTGCATGCATGTGTGTCTGTGTTCCAAGTTCCAATGGGAGAGTACCATATCTCTGTGTAATGTATAGTTGGGTGAGATATGGTCAGACAACAGGTCAGACAGACTGAACTCAACCCTGGCAATCTGTTTTGTTGCAGTTTAGATGTGTGTGAACAGACACACGCAACCTGCAGCCTTCAAGTGTGTGTGTGTGTGTGTGTGTGTGTGTGTGTGTGTGTGTGTGTGAGAGGGGGGGTTAAGAACAGAGCAGTGTGGAATAACAGAGGTCTTACCAAACAAAGTTGCAGTGAAAGTGAAAGGAGCATTGTGCAACCTCCTCAAACAGAGCTTTCAGTGTCAACATAAGGCTGCATTAAAGTTAGTTGAACTACAATTATTCCCATATGTTGCACTCTGTGGTGATTGTGGTGATTACACCTCATGACCTCAATGATACCCATGTATCGAACTACTTAAAAAACGTCAATCAAGTCCACAATCACAACACTAGAGGGAGCTCCACAAATCACGTTCAACCCAGATTTGGCACGAACCAAGGGTTTCAATTCGTTCTCCTGGTATGCCACCAAAATGTGGAATGTCCTACCACCAACAGTCATAAAGAAGTGTGAACTGCTCCATAAAAGAGCACTTACTCTTGGCTGCAATTCAGAACTGGCCCCAGTAAAAAGTCAAAGCCGTTGACTGTTAATAAAGTAATCAATCGGCCAGGATGGTTAGCTCAACCATCTGGGCACCTAGGCTGCCAAGCCAGCCGGACAGCATGCTGCGGGTTCGACTCCTGAGCCCGACGGCTTTTGCCGCGTGTCACTCCCCATCTCTCCCTTTCCTGTCTAATTACTGTACCCCCATCAATAAAGGCAAAAAACGCAAAAGGGAAAAAAATGATATTTCTTTGCCGTTTTTTGCCTTTATTGATAGGGTACAGTGTTCCTAAAAAAAGGAATCAATCAATCAATAATATTGGGAGTTATTCACAGTTAACTGCACTCCGACAGGTTGGGGTTTTCTGCCCTCAAGTGTGACGTAGGAACAAATGGCCACCTTGTAAGTATAGTCAACAACATTGTGTCCCATGCGTACAATTTACAATTTAGGCATTTAGCAGACGCTCTTAATCCAGAGCGACTTACAATAATCAAGAACAAAAGCATGGGAATACATCACAAAAGCATTTATCATAAAACATGCGTAAGCTAAGAAAGTAACAGTGGAATATATATATTATGAGACTATACATATAAACTATATATATATACTACTATGCTATACATATGTACTATGGCGTGCTATGACTATATACAATGCAATTATGGTGCCGTCTACATAACATGCTATGCATGCGTGCATGCGTATGCACATAACCAGATGGCACTGGTATTTAGGACATGGCATGCATGTTCTGAAGAGCCTATGAGATATGCCAGTAGTTGACTGGAAGTTGACTGGAAGTCAGACATCAAAGACATCTCCGGGGACCTGTGACTTTCTGCTTAAGGTATTTCCAGTGACAGGAGAGACCCACAGTCCAGACTAACATGCATTCCTCATTGTTAGAAGACCCCAGGGACTCGACATGTCACTTTGTTATGCAGTAATATGCACACTAGGCAAGCACGGTCTGTGCTTTTTACTGTTGAAGGGATTCATTATGTTTCTATGGTTAATTCTATCCAATTACTCAATTAAAATGTATTCCTTTTGTATTATGTTCATCTACATCTTACATGGGCTAGCTAAAGTCATAAATTATATCAATCATAATGAAGGAAACAAATGAATGACTAAAAATAGTAGACAGTTACTATAGTCATTGCCTTCCCAATCTGAGCTTATTGAGCGATATAAATTACAATAAAAGATCACCTCACGCTTTTACAGAAAACACCTTGCAACATTTGAGAAAATCATTCAGCAGTAACGACCAGTGGCATACACATACCCTCAACATAGCCTACAGCAGGGTTTCTCAAAGAGAGTGCCGTGACACAAAATATTGAGATAATATTTGAAATTGATCAACATCACTTCAGTTGTCTTAGATTTAGACCCTCTAGTACTCTAGACTTTGTAAAACGGACCTGCGTTGCACTGTACTATATTTTCCATTTGTATTTTTCCATCTAACTTTCTTCACCAAAAATAGCAGATCTGCAAGCTCACAACAACGTGATGAACGTTTGCCCCCAGCATAGGGATGCTGGGGTTAAACGTCAAGTCTAAAAGTTATTTTCAGTCTGTCCTATAATAGAAACTGATATTCTCTCAAGCTTTTCTCCGTGACATACTGAACTGGGGAAAGATTAGCAAAAAGTTTTTTAAAAGGGCTGCTCTGAGTCAAAAACGTTTGAGAATCACTGGCCTATGCCCTACAGTACCTCACATGTAACCATGTCAAATAAGTGCCAAGCAGACACCTCGTCTGTCACACTAAAAATAATACCACAAGTGGCACATTTCCTTTATTTCCTGTAATTATATTAGACCTGCTTATTGCCAATAGAGAACAAACCAGGACAGACGTGTGTTCCACAGCAAAAACATATTGGATCTATTTTTATACACTCTCACTTATTTTGCTTTGTATCATCCCAACCGGCCTCCATCTGAAAAAACAAACAAAATTATGTCCTTTTTCCATCTCAACTCTCCTGCCAGGAAAACTATGTGAGATTGAGGAATTGTTGGAACCAAGGCACATACAGTAATGGTGCATCATTTTAAGTACATGTCATGTTATGATGAATGGATCAGAGGGGAAATAGTACGTTACCATGTTTAACCGAGCCCAAGCATAGCGGCCTGAAAATGGTACGTGCAGCCGTTGTAAATCTATGTCTTGAGTCTAACCACTTTTGCAATTGTAATTATTAATGTAATCTATTGACCTCGAAACATTTTCTCTATTCCTTGTTTTGTTTGGTACGCTTTTTTTATTTTAAACTTGTGTAATGACTACCGTCAAGGTCTGCAGCCACACGAACATCAGACCTGTCAGGAGAGGCACAGTAATTTAGTGTAAATACAGAGTATTTAAATACGAGTGCATCTTATTTTCCAGAATAACACATAATTCTAACCAGTCTGTATGGTAGAGTATATTAATACAATATAACTACATCTTTACTCTCTAATTGTTATCGCTCAGTTTTAGCAACAGAAGCGTCAAACGTTTTAGGGACTGACTTGTGAGTCTGTTAAATGGATCAGATTGACTGGCGAGTTTAACAGCCTATATGGGCTTTTAATGTCTACCTGGAATCCTTGCAGAAGCTGCTCTTTGTGGAGAACTTAAAGAGGATTAAGTAGTCTGCACCCTGAACACGTACAGCAGCCAACTCTCATCATAATTTGCCCTGCTGCTACAGATAAGATAGCCTAAGATTTAGACTCTCATACTGTATTTTATCGATTTTGAATATGAAAATCAATAAAATGCATCTACGAGAGTCTAAGGGCTCGATTTTCACCAGTGCTAAACCCCTTATCCCTAAACCACTTTGTCTTTTTTTATATTTATATATATTTTTTAAATAGTTAAAATAGCCAATCTACATTGACACGTTGTGAGCTTGTAGATTGGCTTTAACTAGGGTATTCAAAAATGTTTTTAAAAATAGTTAAAAAAAAAAAAAGGTAAAGAAGTTTAGGGATAAGGAGTTTAGCATGGACGAAAATAGACCCCTACATCTTATAAGAACGCATTCTGTTTTTCCTGTGTGATAGGGTACTCGCTTCACTGGTCATTTAATTTAAGTTATTTTCAGTTAGTTATTTTGCTATTCTTAACCGGAAAAACAAACTTGAGTTACAACTATGCTTGGATCACTTTTCTTTTCATCCACACTGAAAATAGCTGATCTACAAGCTCACAACGCATCCGTCGTGCAATGCTGGGGTTCAAGTTGTTTTTTATGCTGCATTCACACGGGCAGATGCAAAGATGCAGTCTACCATTCATTGTCAATGGAAGCCAAAGCAAAGCAAAGCAAAGCAAGCAAAGCAAAGCAAAGCAACTATGTTTACCCAGGGTAACTGGACTAAGCTCAAGAACATGTTTACAGCCAGGCCCTGCTCATAGAACATTTCATGGTACGGGTTCAATGCCTTGCTCAAGGGCACTTTTGTAGCTGGCTTCCATTGACAATGAATGGTGGACTGCATCTCTGCATCTGTCTGTGTGAACGCAACATTAGCTTTTCTGCAATCACACATGGTTTGTATACTGCATGGTCCAATAAAAGTTCATCTGTAGATAGCAGTTCAGTAAACAAACTAAATCAAAATATATATATTTTTGTTAGTTCAAGGAAAACTTTGTGAGGTACTGTAAATGCTTGTGTGCATGCATGGTCCTGAGGAAAACAGGTGCCTTCCTGGACCTGGACACCATCCATCAACCTTACTGTAAGTAGTGAAGGGCAGTTTACCTGCATGGGGTAATACTGGGATTCTACTAATGACCGAAACAGAAATTCTTAGATTAGTTGCCTATGATATAAATAGCCCCCATGTGGCTATTATGTTTCAGCAGCTGAAGGACACACAGGATGGAGTAGGTGATATCCTGACATAAGTTTGTCCTCTCAGGCTTTCTCACAGAAGAACAATTCAACACCGAAATCTGTCTTTGTCTAAGCGCATGGATGCTGCTATTTTTATCCATTTTATCAATGTTCTGTTTCTCTAAATGAATGAGCTGAGAGGCCAGATGAACTTGGGGAAATATGCTCTACAACCAAAAACATCTCAAAATCTACATCCCAGTTGTTTTTTTTCACTTGCTCCTTACTCCCTTTCCCAACACCGTATAACCTTACATGAGCCATTTTTAACCAGGACAGATTCAATGACACAGACAGAGCAGCTTATCCACTTCCCAATGGAAAGCAGATGACCCGCGGTGTGTAACTGGCTGGCTGGAAGTGACATGACACAGACAGATAACTAGGACCTTTATAGAGGAGGAGAGCCGGGGCCAAACATACGCTGCTCCAACCCAGTGGTAGAAAGTAACTAAGTACATTTACTAAAGTACTGTACCTAAGTACAATTAAGAGGCATCTGTACTTTACCTGAGTATTTCCGGTTTCCAATACTTTTACTTCTAGTCCTACTCCACTACATTTCAGAGCCAAAATGTTTACTTTTACTCCATTGCAATTATTTCAAAACTTTAGTTACTTTGGAGATTCTAAATTTGATTAGAAAACATACATTGAGAGACATTAATCACCTCAACCCTATACATTTTTATCTACAAAATTGCTGATCTACCAAGCTCACTATGCGTCGCATTGTGAGCTTATAGATCAGCTATTTAAAAAAGATTTTGTACACATTTTGAACTTGAAAAAATGGGACATTCTGCAATATGACTACTTTCACTGTTAGTACTTGAAGTAGCCTACATTATGATGCAGATACTTTTGTACTTTTACTTGCGTACGTTTTGAATACGGGACTTCTACTTGTATAGGCCTCACTCACACCTTTCGATCTAGCATACAACATTGATGCATGCTAGATGTAAGCAAGATGTAAGTGTCATGGCCGCCCCAATGCATTTCCAATGGAAGTCACATGGTTTGATACAACATTTTGGACTACAACTCTACAAGCTGTTGTATGGCTTTCGGCTGTGTTTCGACTGCCCCACTCCCCGTCATACAACACAAATGTTGTGTCAAACCATGTGACTCCCATTGGAAATGCATTGGGGCAAGATGTATCACACCCTTTGTATACAACACGCATACTGTACATCTGTCTGTTGCGAAGGTGTGAGTGAGGCCTAACGGAGAACATCTATATTGCAGTATTTATACTTTTACTAAAACATTTGAGTACTTTTTACACGACTGCAAATATACGGTGCTCCAACCCACTGTGAGTGGGCGTTCTGTCTACCAGGGGCAGGTGTAAGCCATAGAAGATGAATGTTTCATCTACATTTCCAAGAACTGGCTCAACCTGAATGAGTTTATTATTTTTTTCTACCAGGTTGGAGTTCTCCAAGTCTTCCCACAATTAAGAGCCATTTCCTGCTGGGTCTGTGAATGCGTTTGAATTTTATATGACTGCACCGATTAAGGGCTCTCTTATTTCTTTTAGCAAATCATTATGGGATAAATGAGCTCCTATGAATATGACTAAATAGGCCTAACGCTAGCAGCCAGCTGGAACAAGAGGAAAACTAATAAAATGTGAGCAGGATATCGTAGATGGCGAGCCACATGCGTACACAAGGAGATATATTCATGACGGACACTAAAAGAGGACTGTGAAATATAGATACCATCTGGGTACTGGGTTGGGTATTTCTCTTTATACACGTTTAATACTTCAAAGTTTGTTGTATGCTGCGCAGGCAACCGAATATGTCAAGGTTTGCTTGAATAGATTAACATGTCAACCTGCAGGCTCACAAGTACAAACGAGAGATGTTTAGACTTGGTTCACTCATAGCAGATGACTATCCATCTATTTACTTTTGTATAGGTCTACTGTGACATAGCCCAGATCACAGCATTGAATGCCACTGATGTAGCCTAAACGTTTTGCACCCATTTTCTTTCTCCATGCCAATAATGCAACTCAACTCAACTACAATCTGAGTCAACTTCATGCAAACATGTTCCAGGAAAGATGTCTTTTAGAGCAGTGGTTCCAAAGGTGGGGTCCGGGGACCCCTAGCTAGGGGTCCTTGAGGGAGTTTCTGGGGGTCCCCAGCTAAATGATTGATAGGAATCAAAATGGACACTTATAGGTCTGTAACTCAGAGAGTGTACAAATGGAACAAAATGGACCCGTTTGTACACTCTCAGAGTTAAATTTGATTTTACAATAATAAATTGGGGTCTAGAAATGCCATTTAATGTGGATCCGTAGCCTAATGCATATCAAACTGGTTGTCCTTGAAATTAAACTGGTTGAGAGTCACTGCTAGAGCCGTAAAAATCTTCGCCGTAAAGATATTTTCAAATGGGGGTCCGGTGTCGATTTGGGGGTCCTTGACATGAAAAAGTTTGGGAAGCACAGCTGTTTTAGAGAGTAAGGAGGGTGAGGGATGAGTATTATAAGCCACGTTAGCTTTCCCTTTATCACTCAGCAATGTTATGCTCTACTCTCGCCACAGAATGATTCCCAAAAACGCTAAATCAAGTGTAGTCAGATTCTATATTATATCTATGGGACTTCTTGTTGTCAGACTAAACGTTTCTGTATTAAATACAGAAACGTTTAGTCCCATCTCTAGGATGAATAATGAGCATGCAGAGCGAATGCGGAACGTGCATATGCGGCCAATGTGTAAGCAGGTATACTGTAGATGTGTACTTGGAACATATTTTGTTATACCCCCATTAAAATATATACACCTATAGCTAACCAGGGCAATACATACTTATGTCTTTATAGTATGGCAATTGCAGTGTGTTGACCACACTCACTGACCACAATCACATAAACCGCAATTTATCTGATTGAGAACAAAATTAAAATAGTGAAATAAATGTAGATTTAATCTTGAATAAATAGGGAACACCTATGCACATACGTACATGCACAATGAACATGAGATGTACACATTTTACTTTCTATCATCAGTTTAGTTTTCTATCAGACGTTAAACAGCCGTCATAATTACAAGCTGAAGCAGCCTAGCTGAACCGTGGAAGTATACGTTAGGAGTCTGAACATAAATTGTGTGACTCTTCATTGTGTCACATAAACACATGACGCCTCCATGGTCCAGCAAAGCTCAAGTAGCAGAGTGCAGCTCCAAATATGGATCCAAAAGGATCCCCCCCAAAAATCTCCCAAAGCTCTCCGAGTGATTATTTTTACAGTTGTTTATGTTGACACCCAGGATAACACAGAGTGCAGGCGAATCCAAATGACTCCTAGCTGTTAATCCAGGAGAGGGAACAGAACAGAGGGCCGAAATGTAGCCCCTGAACAGCGGTTGACTCATGTTGTTTGAGAATCTCTTGCTCATTCTTTGTCTTATTATCTTTTCATCACTGGAAGATCATTCTTACATAACACACGTTAGTTTATCCTCATGGAGACTTTCTGATATACCGGCGGTACTGTATGTCTGTATTATTCCATTTACATGATTTTAACAATTAGTTTAACATATTCTCACCATGTGAGAATATACCATTTAGTGGCTGGAAGCAAACTTGTAAAGTGCAATCAAAAAGTGCTTTATTTACTGACACCAAAATAAACCAGGAGCTCCAACATATGTAGCTTATTTGGTCAAGGGATAGACTAACTAATGCATAAATACATAAATATATACAAATACCTGAACTACACCACTAATGATCCCTTATGAGGATAAGACAGAAGTTCTCATAATTGGTTATAGTGAGCAGAAAGACATTTTAGGGGTACACGATTATGAAATTATGACCGATATCCGATCTCCGATTATTTGCAGGGTCATATCTGCCGATACCGATTCTGACCGATTCCGATATTATACGGATATGCTGTCTTCAAACATTAGAAATACTCCAAACAAAAGCGACAGAGTCATTGACATTATTATTGCGTCATCAATATCTGTGAAAATAATTTTGAGACCGATCCGATACCGATATGGCATTTTTATGGCCGATATTGCCGATTTCGATATGCTACCGATTATATCGTGCACCACTAGAAAGAATCAATAATAAGTAGACTTACTGCAGAAAGTAATAGCACTAGTTACTAGTAACTAGTTACATGAATACCGGTATTCACCCCCCCAATTAGTGATAAACATGTTAAACTTTCAATCGTTATTTAGCATTACATTACCCATATTGCACCTGCTGTCATACACATTTCACTTGGTCTCTATTACATTACACATATTGCACTTGCCAGATTATCAAACATTCTGTCTCCACAGGTGGAACTAGTTAGTTGAGTGCCTGTAGCTCAGCTGGACAGGAAACATATCAAAATGTTCAGTTAAATTTAATCGACAATCGATTTCTTTAAAAGTGCTCCTATGCTGCTATGCAATTAATTAATCAATCAATCAATAAAGGTTACTATGTACATGTGCAGAGGAAGTAGCCTAACAGAGGACCCGTTACATACCAGTTGAACCAAAGGAAGTAGCCTAACAGAGGACCCGTTACATACCAGTTGAACCAAAGGAAGTAGCCTAACAGAGGACCCGTTACACACCAGTTGAACCAAAGGAAGTAGCCTAACAGAGGACCCGTTACATACCAGTTGAACCAAAGGAAGTAGCCTAACAGAGGACCCGTTACATACCAGTTGAACCAAAGGAAGTAGCCTAACAGAGGACCCGTTACATACCAGTTGAACCAAAGGAAGTAGCCTAACAGAGGACCCGTTACACACCAGTTGAACCAAAGGAAGTAGCCTAACAGAGGACCCGTTACACACCAGTTGAACCAAAGGAAGTAGCCTAACAGAGGACCCGTTACACACCAGTTGAACCAAAGGAAGTAGCCTAACAGAGGACCCGTTACATACCAGTTGAACCAAAGGAAGTAGCCTAACAGAGGACCCGTTACATACCAGTTGAACCAAAGGAAGTAGCCTAACAGAGGACCCGTTACATACCAGTTGAACCAAAGGAAGTAGCCTAACAGAGGACCCGTTACACACCAGTTGAACCAAAGGAAGTAGCCTAACAGAGGACCCGTTACACACCAGTTGAACCAAAGGAAGTAGCCTAACAGAGGACCCGTTACACACCAGTTGAACCAAAGGAAGTAGCCTAACAGAGGACCCGTTACACACCAGTTGAACCAAAGGAAGTAGCCTAACAGAGGACCCGTTACACACCAGTTGAACCAAAGGAAGTAGCCTAACAGAGGACCCGTTACACACCAGTTGAACCAAAGGAAGTAGCCTAACAGAGGACCCGTTACATACCAGTTGAACCAAAGGAAGTAGCCTAACAGAGGACCCGTTACACACCAGTTGAACCAAAGGAAGTAGCCTAACAGAGGACCCGTTACATACCAGTTGAACCAAAGGAAGTAGCCTAACAGAGGACCCGTTACACACCAGTTGAACCAAAGGAAGTAGCCTAACAGAGGACCCGTTACACACCAGTTGAACCAAAGGAAGTAGCCTAACAGAGGACCCGTTACACACCAGTTGAACCAAAGGAAGTAGCCTAACAGAGGACCCGTTACATACCAGTTGAACCAAAGGAAGTAGCCTAACAGAGGACCCGTTACACACCAGTTGAACCAAAGGAAGTAGCCTAACAGAGGACCCGTTACATACCAGTTGAACCAAAGGAAGTAGCCTAACAGAGGACCCGTTACACACCAGTTGAACCAAAGGAAGTAGCCTAACAGAGGACCCGTTACACACCAGTTGAACCAAAGGAAGTAGCCTAACAGAGGACCCGTTACATACCAGTTGAACCAAAGGAAGTAGCCTAACAGAGGACCCGTTACACACCAGTTGAACCAAAGGAAGTAGCCTAACAGAGGACCCGTTACACACCAGTTGAACCAAAGGAAGTAGCCTAACAGAGGACCCGTTACACACCAGTTGAACCAAAGGAAGTAGCCTAACAGAGGACCCGTTACATACCAGTTGAACCAAAGGAAGTAGCCTAACAGAGGACCCGTTACATACCAGTTGAACCAAAGGAAGTAGCCTAACAGAGGACCCGTTACATACCAGTTGAACCAAAGGAAGTAGCCTAACAGAGGACCTGTTACATACCAGTTGAACCAAAGGAAGTAGCCTAACAGAGGACCCGTTACATACCAGTTGAACCAGAGGAAGTAGCCTAACAGAGGACCCGTTACACACCAGTTGAACCAAAGGAAGTAGCCTAACAGAGGACCCGTTACACACCAGTTGAACCAAAGGAAGTAGCCTAACAGAGGACCCGTTACACACCAGTTGAACCAAAGGAAGTAACCTAACAGAGGACCCGTTACACACCAGTTGAACCAGAGGAAGTAGCCTAACAGAGGACCCGTTACATACCAGTTGAACCAAAGGAAGTAGCCTAACAGAGGACCCGTTACATACCAGTTGAACCAAAGGAAGTAGCCTAACAGAGGACCTGTTACACACCAGTTGAACCAGAGGAAGTAGCCTAACAGAGGACCCGTTACACACCAGTTGAACCAAAGGAAGTAACCTAACAGAGGACCTGTTACACACCAGTTGAACCAGAGGAAGTAGCCTAACAGAGGACCCGTTACATACCAGTTGAACCAAAGGAAGTAGCCTAACAGAGGACCCGTTACACACCAGTTGAACCAAAGGAAGTAGCCTAACAGAGGACCCGTTACACACCAGTTGAACCAAAGGAAGTAGCCTAACAGAGGACCCGTTACACACCAGTTGAACCAAAGGAAGTAGCCTAACAGAGGACCCGTTACATACCAGTTGAACCAAAGGAAGTAGCCTAACAGAGGACCCGTTACACACCAGTTGAACCAAAGGAAGTAGCCTAACAGAGGACCTGTTACATACCAGTTGAACCAAAGGAAGTAGCCTAACAGAGGACCCGTTACATACCAGTTGAACCAAAGGAAGTAGCCTAACAGAGGACCCGTTACACACCAGTTGAACCAAAGGAAGTAGCCTAACAGAGGACCCGTTACATACCAGTTGAACCAAAGGAAGTAGCCTAACAGAGGACCCGTTACATACCAGTTGAACCAAAGGAAGTAGCCTAACAGAGGACCTGTTACATACCAGTTGAACCAAAGGAAGTAGCCTAACAGAGGACCCGTTACATACCAGTTGAACCAGAGGAAGTAGCCTAACAGAGGACCCGTTACACACCAGTTGAACCAAAGGAAGTAGCCTAACAGAGGACCCGTTACACACCAGTTGAACCAAAGGAAGTAGCCTAACAGAGGACCTGTTACACACCAGTTGAACCAAAGGAAGTAGCCTAACAGAGGACCCGTTACATACCAGTTGAACCAAAGGAAGTAGCCTAACAGAGGACCCGTTACACACCAGTTGAACCAAAGGAAGTAGCCTAACAGAGGACCCGTTACACACCAGTTGAACCAAAGGAAGTAGCCTAACAGAGGACCCGTTACACACCAGTTGAACCAAAGGAAGTAGCCTAACAGAGGACCCGTTACATACCAGTTGAACCAAAGGAAGTAGCCTAACAGAGGACCCGTTACATACCAGTTGCAATTTTGTATTCTTCTTTGTCTTCTTTTTTGTTTTGTCTTCATAGACCTCAACCTCATCAGTGGTGGAACAAGTACTCAATTGTTTTACTTAAGTAAAAGTACCAATACTGCAATTTAGAACTACTTCGTTACAAGTAAAAGTACGGAATTGAAAATGTACTTGAGTAAGTACAAAAGTATCGGCATCAAAATGAACTTAAAGTACTAAAAGTACTCATTGTGCAGAATGTGCCATTTCACAAGTTCAAAATGTGTAAAAAAAATTGGCTATTTTCAAATGGCCGAAATGTATAGGGTTTAAGACAGTGGTTAATGTATGTTTTGTAACTAGTAACTAAAGTTTTCAAATAATTGTAGTGGATTAAAGTACAAATTTTGGCTCTGAGATGTAGTGGGGTAGAAGTACAGTACTTAAGTAAAAGTACGTATAGTTACTTTCCACTACTGGACCTCATTAGCACATTGCATGCTATACCAAACAAATGGTGCAGCACAGTGTATTTGTAATCTATCAGGGAATGAACGGGGAAACGACGTACGTAATTCACAGTGCCGGGATGCTCCATGGGAGAGCTCACAGCGCTGCCATGTTAATATGTTATCAATATGTTTAACTACTACATAAATAACAGCCGATGCCACTGGGGGGTGGACAGTAATGGCCTGTTAATGATACATTTTACGTAATATTGCAATTATACAACAGTTACCCTTAAAACTAAGAAAATAGCTGAAAGAAGATGTAGCCACTATGACCACAAATGTCCCAAGAATTAATGTCCCAATTTAGTCTACTTGCCAGCCCATAGAGCCCCAATGTGAACCCGGACATGTTTAGTACACCAAGGTTTTATGTTAGAAATGTTGAGTATGGGTCGCCAGCATGTAGAAACTGCTGGATGCTATAACTTGTATGTTGAGCAATTTTTATAATTGGCATAATATGTGACCATACCATTAACAACCTATACACTGACACCACGGCGCGTATTCAGAGCATCAAGCTGTGACTCCGCCCACCCCTGGGGGAAGTTGTGATTTGCTCTCGTTCACTGCAATGCAATTTGCGGCATTTCCAAAACCATATTGCGCAGAGTAGCGATTATCAAACGTATTTGCAATGCCATATGTTGAAAGATCTGTTGCCCGTGGACAAGGCACGTTACCTCCGCAAGTTAGATATTATCGGCATAGATGTTTGTCCGTATGTGATTAACGATGGGACCAAGTTGCATTGGCAGCCATAGAAAATTCTTACCCCGGGCTAAAACCGGATGTGACGTTTGTGGGCGTTCCTGTCTAGCGTGGTGTCAATCTATAGAAGGCAAAATGTTAAAAAAAATCATCATGCTTTATGTAGCATGTGACGTGTCAAACTAGGGGTTTTTCATGATGCTGAATCCATTCCAAGCATTAGTTTTGCAAAAATTGGGCTAAAAATGTCCATTGCCGTCATCACAAATGTGATGATGTGATGATGGGCATGGCCATTTTAAGTGTTTGTTTTTTTTTCAAAACTAATGCTTGGAATGGATTCAGCATCATGAAAACCCCCTAACATGTCCAGGTTTTCATTCTGGCAAGTAGACTAATTAGCTAGCCTAGCCACCGAGTATGCTGTATGAGAACAGAGCAGTTGATTATTTTTTTTATTCGCCGTTCCATGATGCTGGTTTGAAGCACGGCTAGAAGGATGTTTCAACCAATCAGATTGCTTCCTCGAAACGACGTGTTGTATAATGATTTTCTTTTTTTTTTTAAGATATTTTTTGCGGCTTACGCCTTTTATTGGTTTTTGAAGGGACAGACAGTAGGCTGACAGGAAACGGGAGAGAGATGGGGGGATGACATGCAGTAAAGGCTGTGTCGGGCTCGGGAGTCGAACCCGCGGCACACTGCGACTGGATTACCAGTCGGGTGCCCAGACGGTTACACCACCGCCTGGGCTGTATAATGAATATTAGTTGATTAGTATCAAGAATTTGTGGTCTGCTTCTCCGTCGATCTGTCACTCTAGCATCTGTCTTATTTATAGTATTACTTTTATCGGTTTGCCAGCCTGTGTACCACCCCCCCCCCCCCCCAGACGGTTACGCCACCGCCTGGGCTGTATAATGATTATTAAGGCCCGCCCGGGACAGAAACAGATAAATCTGAGACGAGGCAAGAGTCCAGTATAGCAGGTGGCAAAGTTTACAAGTTCAAGTTGACCATAACCATGTTTACTCGCAGAAGGCTCTGTTTTGACTCTTTTAGGGTTAAATTAACACCCCTGATTTTGAGTATCAAGAATTTGTGGTCTGCTTCTCCGTCGATCTGTCACTCTAGCATCTGTCTTATTTATAGTATTACTTTTATCGGTTTGCCAGCCTGTGTACCACCCCCCCCCCCCCCTTCCATCTCACCTTCTCCCCATCATATATCTCTATGATGTTCATTCTTTATTTAGAATGTGTTGGAGGTCATCCAATAGATTTATCTGTTTGATGACAGTGGGACATCAATGCAGTTCATCACCACCTGCCATGTCTGGAGGTTAAGACAGCATGTTGGCACAATATGGGCTTTGTATTGCATGCTGAGGCCTGTAATCCTGTATCTCTTTCACTATACGGTACATCGCAAACACAGCTGGCATTGGTGTAAAGCTTACCATTAAGTATTCAAGACACATGGTCACTTTGAGACATGTATTATCTTTGTTTGTTTATCTCCAAGTGAGAAGTATAAAAGTAAAAATATGCATCCTACTAGGAGCACTTTAAAAAACTTCCACATCGCTGGAACATATCGCAGCAGGAGAGCAAGATGAGACGGTCTCTCCAAGTTGTGTGATGTCAGATGATGATCTGAAGAAAAACACGTGCAGCAAACAAGCAGCACATTTTCATCATGTCCGGCAATATTACCCTGGTGTCTGTCTGTCTGTCTCTCTCTCTCTCTCTCTCTCTCTCTCTCTCTCTCTCTCTCTGTGTCCATAGGGACAGATATTTCAACTGTTAAAGATGTAGTGCCTGCATGATTTTTTCCCACCCTAAAACATGATCATCAGGTATTATTATTATATAAGGAGGAAGATGTTTTTCAAAAAAGTCTACAGTATTAATTAAAATGTCGTTTTTATGTGGACACGCCCACAGGTTCATTAAATATGCCTGGTTTTCCTGGTGGGTGCTGATGGATGGCGATCCACTGAAGCCACCACCACAGCTGATCAATGTTGTATGATAAAGTGGGAGGGGTTAGGGGAGGGGATGATATCGTGATGTCACCAAATCAGTTTATTTTTTCATTGGCACGTTTGACTGTCAAGGTTTCAGCCTCCAGGAAGAAACCCTAAATACAAAGGGAAGACATCATTGCACATAACAACCACGCCAAGGGATCTAATGAAGTACTGTCACCTCATAAACACATGAAAAACTGGAATGAAAAAATCACAGCACTCCATCTTTAAACGGTCACCGTCCCTGAAGCGTGATGGATTTTGGTAGGTCCATCGCTGTGGTTGAGAAACAGTCTTCCATGGAAATGAAATCATGCTTGTTGTGTGGGGGACCATGTGTCACCCGACAACAAGGAACCATAACAGAACATTAGCTTTGTTTAAAACTCACACCCCCCCCTGAGTCTGACCTTATAAATCCTTGCAAGAAAATAACAAGTGTGCAGGCCAGAAGCAGGAGTAACAAATTATTTGGAGAAAAAAAGGCACATAGCTACACTAGGTGTAGAAGCCATTTCACTGTGTTTTGTATTTTCTGATTATTGTCTCCACCAGGCCGAAGGCATGGGGGGAGAGTATGTTTTGCACTCCGTCCGTCCGTGTGTCCGTCCGTGTGTCCGTCCGTCCAGGCCGAAGGCATGGGGGGAGAGTATGTTTTGCACTCCGTCCGTCCGTGTGTCCGTCCGTGTGTCCGTCCGTCCGTCCGTCCGTGTGTCCGTGAGCAGCTAATCTCGGCCACCGTTAACCCGGTAGATGCCAAATTTTGCACACACACTCCCTGGATGCCAACGATGAACCTCTGCCCCAAACTTTCCAGAACGGCCTGTTATAGCGCCACCAGGAGGCCGCTTTGTGCAAAACAAGTTTTTGCACAGTACACCTACAGATTTTGTCCAAACATCACGCAAATTGGTACACAGTCTCTCTAGAGCCATTCAACGAAACCGGTCTTTCAGATTTCTCACACTCCATCCTGATTGGTTAAGATTGGCTTCCAAAGTTCACAGGAGTGCTCAGTTTCAAACAAAATGCTGCAAATCATGAACACATCGCGTCATTTCTGTGAAATTGTGCACCCACATTCCCACTAGGCCGAGGACAAAATGCCACATGAACAATTTCAACTCAGCCTCAAGGTGGCACTATAACTGGCCGAAAAGTGTTTTTACCTCTAACTGCAAGGATCTGTGGATAACTTTGTATGCCAACTCCCTAGAGGCCAAGGAAAAACCTTTGTCTGGAATTTTTCACATCTGCTCTTTATAGCGCCACCAGGAGGCCGACATATGTAAAACACATTTTCTATTATTACTCCTTCAGATTTTATCCAAATTTCACGCAAATCGGTACACATGATCTCCATAGTCATGTGATCAAGACAGGTTTGTTTGATTTATCATATTCCATCCTGATTGGCCACAATTGCCTCCTACAGTTTTCAGGAGTAGCCCGCTTTGTACAAATCGCCACAACTCCTCAACGCAGCGTCCGATTGCCATGAAACTGTGCACGCATATTCCCACTAGGCTGAGGAAGAATCCTGGTGGAGACCTGTGCCCAGAAGGGCACTTTTTCTAGTTATTTCTGTTATTATTTAGCCTTATTAGTTTGGAGAATATTCTGTAGATCATTGGCTAATTGTCTCCACCAGGCCGAAGGCATGTGGGGAGAGTATGTTTTGCACTCCGTCCGTCCGTGTGTCCGTCCGTCCGTCCGTCCGTCCGTGTGTGTGTCCGTCCGTCCGTCCGTGTGTCCGTGAGCAGCTAATCTCGGCCACCGTTAACCCGGTCGATGCCACATTTTGCACACACACTCCCTGGATGCCAACGATGAACCTCTGCCCCGCCCCCTCCGTACCCCCAATATAAATTGACTGCTACAATAACCTTAATAATAGAGACAATACACCATAAATAAAAACCAGATATAATCATTAGGGAAGGTGTATGGATGTACTACGTGTACTGCATGTAAACTCTTCATTTCCATTTTCCAAAAAAAACAAAACTCTTTTTTTCTCTCTTTTTTTTAATAATTTGGGGACCCCGAGGGGTCGCGACCCACGGGTTGAGAACCCCTGATCTACTCTACACTGTCCAGGTTAATGTTAAGGGCTCTGTGTGGATGGCCCTATAACCTCTAGAATGCTCTCCTCTCAAAGGGCACCTATGGACGGCTGCAATTCCAAACTGGCCTCCATATTTAAAGTCTGAGTCCCCCCCCCCCCCACACACACACCCCATTTTTCCCCATACTGTACTTGTTTTTCCCCTTTTTCTCCCCTTTGTTTATATGATGATTTCCTGCCTTTGTAGAAGTGTATATTTGTACGTCTCTAAATGTTCTGATGAATTGAAAATGGTGGACCCTGTTGTAAAGTGCTTTATCATGGTGTCGTCCACAGTAACAGTTTTTGTATTGAGTTGTATTGAGTATGCAGAATTGAAATCTATTCTGCATACTGTGAATAAAAATGTCAATCAATGAATCAATCAAAACTCTCCCTCAAGGTCTGTGCCAGTATCTATCAGTGGTGGAAAAAGTATACTTAACTTTTTGCTTAAGTAAAAGTATATCAATACTGCAATGTAGCGGTTACAACTTAAAAGGACCAAAATATATGTCAATGACGTTTAGTAGATTTAGAACACCTTCCTGGTTTTTGATTGATTGAAATATTTATTAACAGTTTGTAGAATTTACAGTACATTTTAAGCACAAACTCAATACAAAGACTGTCAACTGTGAGTGGACGACCCAATTAAGCATTACACTTGTTTACAACAGGGTCCACATTGTTCAATTCATCAAAACATTTAAAGACATACAGACATTTAGAGACATACAAATAGACATTTCTATGTAGCTAAAGTACAGAACAGGAATTCATCATATGGGAAGCAAAAAAGGGAAAAGATACAATATACAGTGAGGGAAAATGGGGGGGGGGGGGGGGGGGTGGGGGGGATTCAGATTTTACAGAGGCCAGTTTCGAATTGCAGCCATCCGTAGGTGCCCTTTGAGAGCGGTTTTGAAGGAGTCAAGGGATTCACATGTCTTAATGACTGTTGGTAGGGCGTTCCACATTTTGGTGGCATAGGAGCGAAAAGAATTTAGTCCCTTGTTTGTGCCGAATCTGGGTTGTACATGGTTTGTTGCACTCCCTCTGGTGTTGTGGGTGTGGACTTCGTTTACATTAAGGAAGTATTTAGACAGGTACATGGGTATCTTGGTGGTGTATCGAATCTTGTGGACCAGACCCATTGCAAGATGCTGTACTCTGTCGTCGACCCTAAGCCATCCCAGCCTGTCAAAGTGGGCAGGGGTGAGGTGGGTTCGGGGGGTGAGGCCAAGTAGGAGCCTGACCAGTTTGTTTTGGGAGGTCTGGAGCCTTGTTTTAAGGGCCTTTGAGGTGCTGTGGTACCAAGAGGTGGATGCATAGTCAAAGAAACCTTGTACGAGGGCTCCTGTTAAGGTCTTCAAGGTGTTTTTGCTGACCAGTGAGGAGATCCTGTAAAGGAATCTTGTTCTTTGATTGACTTTTTTGATTACGTTGGTGGCCATTTTATCACCGGAAAGATTGGCCTCCAGGATGGAACCTAGGTAGGTAATTTCATGGGGGGTCTTTATGTGTGTAATATGTGGTTTTAGATATTTTAGCAGTGAGCCCAGTGTCTCTGTTGTCATGGACACTGGGCTCACTTCCTTCCTGGACTACAATTCCCATAATTCTTTGGTGCACTGCTTGGGCAATGTGAACTAAACGTGAACGCTCACAAATGGCGCAATGATAGTCAACGGCCATCACATTCATGTGTTTGGCCCAATACATCCCAGAATGCACTCTGTTCCTACCGGGAAGGAGGAGTGAAATCGCCTCAACTTAATGCAAGTGGATGGGAGGAGAAATCCGGTGACGTCTCTATAAATATATACTCTAAGAATCAGAGACACTGGGCTCACTGCTAAAATCTAAAACCACATATTACACACATAAAGACCCCCAGGAAAGTGTTCTAAATCTTCTAAAGGTCATTCACAATTCACATATATTTCTTTGCAAAAAGGGTGAAGTGTCCCTTTAAGGAGAGATTCTCATCACATGGAGGGAGGGTGATCGTATTCTGCTCAATCTGCTGCCATGCCTTCATAGATGTGTGTGGAGTGAGCATGTTTTTCTGAGTTTACACTCCATATTTCAATATGTCAAATAATAAAGGTGGAGAGGTGAAAGCCAGAAGATGGAGATCAAATGATGGAGCCAAAGTTTAAGAAAAAGAACCCCAGATAGATCGGTCTGGCAGCGTCGTACTGTAATGTTGTGCAGCTGCATAACGCATTATGCAAAACCTTAAAAAAGTTCACCGAGTCTCTTTGGGTGGGCTCGTGGGTTTGATTAATACTGTGATAGGGACTGTTTCTTCATTTGGATCCATACTAGAGGTTCGAGCCGCTATGCGGCCCTCAAAGTAACCTCTCTCTCTACCTCTATCGTGTCTCTTTCTCGTCTCTCTCTCTCCCTATCTCTCTCTCCCCTCTCCATATATATATCTCTCCCTTCACAGCGCAAAGTGACTCATCTACTCAATTGTATATAGAGCACCGAAGTCCTGACGTCACTCACTCATCCCCTGGTTCTGCCTGGTTCACGGAAATGGAAAATAAAATCGTTTAATATAAGCATTGTGGTCCGAAAATAAACAAGCTGTCTCTGCGTTATTGTCAGGGAGGTATTGCTTATCGTTTGTGACCGTCAGTCAGTCATATACTGTATGATACAGTCTGTTTCTAGTGAAAATGTAACTAATTCAGTAGCAGTAACAATAGCGTTTTCTTTCAGTCAGTTGATTCTTCATATGATGTCAGACTTCAGTGCTCTATTATATGATATTTAAATACAATTGAAAATGAAGAACTTTATTAAAACAAAAAGGTTCACCAAATCTCGTTTCAAGCCAGTCAACCTCAATAGACCTAGTCTGTCAGGTGGAACGACAACCAGACAATTGTCAATTCCCTTATTCCATACGGAAATATGCACATTAATTCTATTCTTTATAATACCGGTATTTAAAAAAAAGAATGACAAATGAACAGGTCAATGTAGAGCTTGAAAGGTGTCACAGTGAGACTTCGACAGCCTGCCACACACCAGCAGTCATTTCTATATCAAGTGAATGGTAATCCATGTGAATGTGCACACAGACATCAGATCGTGTAGATTTGTTTTTGTCCAAAAATGCCCTCTTAGGGGATTCCAGCCCCTGCCTCTCTAGTAGCACACTCTGCACGTGTGGTTCACCTGAGCGTAAACTCAATATTGCCCACTTCTTCTCCAATTTGAATATGGCTTAAAAGCGGTTAAAATAAAAAGTACTACCTCGCTGGGTGTGTCCGATGCAGTTAGCGCTCCAATAGTCACCAATGTGATCTACAACCTCTGCAGTAATCAAAGACACTCACTCTTTTCATCGCCTGGCTTGCCTTTCAGAAAATAAAGTGTTTGAAAAGAATTCCTGAAGTGATTTATGGATTTCTGTTAAGGATTTAGTGTTCCTCTGCAACACTTTTCCGCTGCAACATGTTTGTTCGTTCAACGCTTGACAGCTGAGTCGAAGCCTGTCGCCAACGGATGGGGTTTAGGACAGAAGGATGCTGCAGCTCAGTCAATAAATGACAGAACAGTTGAACTTTGATAATGACAGACATACATGGTCAATATATCATATTAACCTATTAACCTATCTAGACCAGAGAACTGATTCTACAAAATGTCTTCTAAATCCTGAAAAACTGTTTCTATGTCAGTGGTTCTTATACTTTATTTCATGTCAAGATTTATATAAGTATATTTATATACAGTAAGTATAAGATAATGCTTAAAAGTGGTTAAAAGCTAAGGCGACACGTATGTGTTCCCGTCCAAAATGGGTTAAAAACGTATACTGAATATGAACTACAGTATATAGTACTAGTGTACCTACTCGATGTTTATAAATTATGTGTTCAAGAAAATCCAATCAAATGTTGTCTGTACTATTGATAAGCAGTGGTGGAAAGTAACTAAGTACATTTACTTAGGTACTTTTTCTCCCCCTTGAATATTTCCAATTTTCTGTACTTTTACTTGTTTGTACAGAAGCAAATAATGTTACTAGTTACTTTGTGAATTTTCATTATTATTACAAAACATACATTAACCACTTCAGCCCTATATGCATTTCGGCCATGAAAATAGCCGATCTACAAGCTCACAATGCTTCGATCTGCTATTTTCAAAATATTTGAAAACTTGAAATGAGACATTCTGCATAATGAGTACTTTCTACTTTAGTACTTTTACTATAATATAGATGTTTAATTCCGGACTTTTACTTGTAACATAGTATTTTCTATACTGCAGTATTGATACTTTTACTCAGTTAAAAATGTGAGTACTTTTTCCACCACCACCACCACATGTGCCTTATACTGTCTTCATCAGGGTTTGGGGATTCTAGAAAGTTAGAACAATGTCACCAACTTTCGCAGCTTGTAAAATTATATTATGACATCATTGTGGGAAAATAAATTTACTTGACAACTTTTCTAGGGACCATGCAGCAAAACCATCATATTTTGACTTCATCAACGACACCTGCACGTACTGTACTACAGTATGTATGAAATGTGAGAAATGTCACTTTTTTGCCATATACTGAAGCTTCAAACGATTATTATTTGTTCCAGATGTTTCGCTTTAATGCTTTTAAACAACCATCATCGTCATCATTATCATCATTATCATCATTATTTACAAACACATGTCATATAACACATGGCTTATAGGTCTGTGGGTAATTCCAGATGTGGATTTGTTTATTCGGTAGCTTGTTTCAGTATACCTATCACGCAATCTGAGTAACTATCACTGATTGCGACTGCAGGTCGCATTTACTATGAAATCGTGCATTTCCCGTCAGTTGTTTGGTTGGTCACGCCCCCATATATGGTCACGCCTCGTGACATCACGTGATGTCATCAATATTAAGGCCATACATGTATATGGAGATCTTTGATGCCATTAATATTGGCAAGCAACTCTACATCTGACCTCAAACCTCAAAACCTGTTCTGACATTCCATAATGTTGATCCTTCCCCATCAATCCTTCCTCTTCGATGTCTCCCATTTGACTGATACCTGTCCATTTAAACTCTAGACGGGCCTGCCCCAAAGTTATTAGTGCAGCCGCGCCCGGCAGCCGACAAAAACTAGAGTTCTCAACAGGCCCGGTCCTACCTGGGCACTCATCAAACCCTGTACACTCAAGACACTTCCCCCCCTGCCACCCTTAGGGCCGATTTATACTCCTATTTTAGCCAAATAAAAGTCGGTTCGCCTACAATTTGACGTCATTTGAGGTTCGGGGGGGGGGGGGGGGGGGGTACCGTCCTAAAGTCGTCTCTTCGGTGCTACTGAAAATTTCTGACGAGGCGAAATCATTTCGGCACTACAGCGGTAATATAGGAGTATGAATCAGCCCTTAGATCTCCATACTGTACATGGAGCTGTTTCTGACATTCCATATGTTGATCTCACCTCATCAAACCCTGTACACTCAAGACACGCTCCATATATGGCCAGTACAGAATTCCATTCCATGTTATTCTGACCCCCCATTTCCAAAGCGCCAGCGCTCGCCCAGCAGTCTGCTGTCACCCAGGTGTCTTACTGGTTGTGAAGCTAAAAATACATATAGGGTGTTCCTTTGGTCCATTGTTTTCTTATGTTTTAATCCTTTAAAAAGGTCTACACAATTAGAGAATGTAGAAGAATTGTTTTTTATCAACATTTGCGCCTGTTCCTGTAGGGGTCCGTACGCTTTTCCGACCCGCCAATAGTCCGACAAGCGGAACAACGACTGCATTAAGGTTGGCGAACATGCGTTAAGGTTGCCGACTGGATTAAGGTTGGCGAACATGCGCTGCTCCGTGCTTGCGGTTATGGTTAGGTTAGGGTTTGTCAGGTAGGTTGTCGTTGTCGGAAGACTCGGAACCAATGACTTGTCTAAATTGCATCTCTCCTATGGTACCACATCAATACAGCATGGAAACTAAATCCTATTCCACAACAACAAAATATTCAAAGTTTTGGGTCTGAGAGGCTAAATCTCATCAATGCGTGATCCATGGCTGAAATGCCCATAATGGACCATGATATGAAAATGGTTGAAAACCCACTGCACTATAGCACCATAGCACTTGTTCTAACGTGCTTGTGACCATCCATGTGTCCATGGATGTAATAATGATGAATGGGTAGCAGTCTGGTTGTGTTGTGGTGAACATCTATTCTGCTGTGCTGCCAGTGCCAGGCAGCCCGGCCAAACAGGTGGTTTAGGCTTGCACAGCTTGCACATGCCAAAGGAATGAACTGGCATCTTGCAATTTGGTCGTAACACCCACAGAAAAAGAGACACACATGCACAATATATTATGCACATACAGTACATTATGTGTACTGCACGCACACACACACACACACACACACACACACACACACACACACACACACACACACACACACACACACACACACACACACACACACACACACACACACACACACACACACACACACACACACACACACACACACACCTGAAATTGCCTTTGCTGAAATTGAATTAACTTTATGTTTTTGTCCTGTACAGTTTGTACAGAACAGTTCTAGGCAGCAAATGAGCCTCAGCTTTTTATCGGTTCCAAACATTTGTACAATATGTATTGTGGTCATTTGGCAGATGGTTATACAGAGACCACCTACACACTTCTACTAGCCTCGGTACCCAGGCTTTCATTTTCCTCCGTTCTACCATAGCTGCTACAGTCTCCACAACCTTGAGATATGAAACAAATGCTTGGGTGGTATTTTGTGAAAATAATTATTTGTGGATGAATTACAATGCGTGTGTGCGTGTGCGTGTGCGCGCGCGTGCGTGCGTGCGTGTGTGTGCGTGTGTGTGTGTGTGTGTGTGTGGCTGTGTGCAGTGTACAGTATGCCTGTATGTATATGTATGTATGTTGCATGTGTTTGTGCTGTAAATTATATATAATAATTGTAGATTATATTCATGCTAATTCGATGTTTTCGTGAGATCTGTAAGATTGAGGCAGTGTAATGTTACACAGCTCTGTTTCAAAATACAGAAATAAAATAAAACATAATTTGAAATCGTTGACAAAGGCATTAGAGCCAAACCATAGTAAAATGTAATATGTTTTCATCATGCTTGAAGGTTCCACCATGTTCCAACTGGAAAAACCCTTGAGCAACCATGTCTAAGTTCTGCACTGAGGCGAAAGCTACTCCCCTTGACAATAAGGCAAGGCGTTTTCCCTCTGCTGGGAACAACTGCTCCTTATGCAAGCACAGTGAGATCACTGCTCCTGATGCAAGCACTGACAGATCAAGCCAAACAGACATTTATCCCACATTTATTTATTTTTTGAAATTTCTTTGGGGGATCAGACACCCTTGAGATGCATCATCTCATTTTCGAGCGAGTCCTCATTGGCTGACTGACTGACTGACTGTTTGCAGGACAATAGCCCATGCATTCATTATTATGTTAATATTAATTAAAGTCGATGTATGTAACGGTCTGTCGTTTTTTTTGCTTCCGTTTATGTTCATTAGTGTGGTTGCCCGAATGGGCAACCAGACTCTAGTAATTGTAACACTTTATACTTATTATTTCACTGGAGTAGTCTTTATTTTGACGCTTTATACCTCCCACACTGTACGCTGTACGCACTTGAGCCATATGTCAAATTGACCGGAAAAATCGGGAATCGTGTGCTTGTATTTTGTTAAGAGAAATGTTGTATAGTTTAATTGATATGAATTTATTAGTGAATTAAATTTCCCCATTGACATGAATGGGAAAAGGCAAAAATTCACATAAAAGTATTTGTTCCTCGGAGACTGTAATCACTATAGTTACAAAACTTTTAGGGATAATTCAACATTATCCCTAAAATTATTTAACCCTAAAATTTTATCGGTCGGCCTCATGGTGGCGCTATAACAGCCCACTTTACCTTTTGGCTTATAACTCTTGAACCGTAGGTCGTAAAATCAAAATTATTTTTTCCCTGGATTCCTTGGGTCATGACGCATCTCCCCATATAGGCCACGCCCATTTCCGCCATGATAGATTTTCCGCCATTTTGAATTTTGTCCAAAACACACTTTTTGCTTTTCCTCCTACAGATTTTGTCCAAATCTCACAGAAATCGGCACACGTGATCTCTGGACCCATCCAATTAAAACTGAGCCGCAGAATTTTGAAAGTGCGTATCGTTCGGCCGCAATCGTCTTCCGAAGTTAGTAGGAGGGGCCTATATCACAAAAAATGCCATAAATCACGAACGGAATGTCCAATCCATCCCAAATTTCAATCACATGTCCAGGGTGGTTCAATCAACCAAGTTCTAATAGCAATTCCATTTTCATCCATAGGGGGCGCCGCAAATGCGAGAAATGTAACCGTTTGTCGCAAAAACATGAATTTCGGGGGTTAAATCCCCTCCGAATTACTTACGCATGATCTAAGGCGTGACTTGAAATTGTAATTGGCTGGCAATACTAGTGGGAGGGGCATATGTAAGCCACTGCAGCAACCACACTCTGCAATTTTTTAAAATTGCGAATTTTCTAGTTTAGCTTTACATGGGTACATTAATTAATGCACAAAGTCTGTTATTCTGTGGGTGATCAGGTGGTGTGAGAGCGGACAGTTTCAGGAGGGCTTTTGTTTCTGTTTTTTGTAAAGTTGTACTATGCATGGGTGTATTGTTCTGTGTACTCGACTACTCTATGTATTTTTGTTATAAGTATCCCCTCGAAAACAAGGGGATATCCTTTCAATAAAGGTACTATATAATTAGCATAAAAATTGTGAATGTGAATGTTAGTGTAGTGATGCGCAGAAGCGGGGATTGAACCCTAGTCTCCCACTCGCCAGACCAACACACAACCTGTCGTGCCAATAGGGCTGAGCCCGATTGGCAGGGCTGTTGTGGGCCGGGTCTTGGCTGGGGTCGGGTGCAACATTAGCAATGCAAATATCACTCAAATTATGAACTGTAACCCTTGCTTACTAAAGAATGAAATTCCAAACTGAAGAAAGTTGTTGTTAATCCATTCCCATTGCATACATGCGCTGAACATTCATTGGCGGTGTTTCAAAAGCAACAGTGATCAAGCTTTGATCCAGTATGGGGCCTTTTTAGAGCTCCAGGTCAGAGCATCCATTTATACCCAAACCCATCTGTTTTTATTACATCAAAGAGAAAGTGAAATAGGTTATACAAATACACTACAATAATAAACACAACCCTTAGAAGACTTCAACTCTCACACTGTAAAATCGTGAGCGTTGATTCAACAAGGGTCTGTTTGGTTACAATTTACTGTATTTTATTGTGTACCATCTCCAGTGATTAAACAGTGCATGCTGTTGTTGACCCTGCATTGCCACCACTCTGCATGTGTGATGTTCTCCACACTAACTGGTCATAGTTAGGTCCCGGCCTCGGATACCCCTCCTCCCCTGCTCTGGATTCTTCTCTTAGGGTACCTTTTGTCCTTTATGTATAGATCCCAGCATTATAAGGATTCTTTTTTTTAATTTGTTTCACGGTTTGACACTGGAGCATCGATGTATCGGTCACATCTGTCATTCGTCAGACGAAGATGTAGTGAAGTGGTGAAAATAGCCGATCTGCAAGCTCACAACGTGGCGCGAAGCATCACGGTGTGTGCTTGTAGATCTGCTGTTTTCACCAGTTTGGGTCCTGGGCAAACTCTAAGTTAGTTTAGTGATCCAATTGTCTAGGCATTATTAATGATAAACAAATGTTTCAGAAAGGAGACAGACATTATTATTTATCTATCAATCATGATATTCTCTATTCTCTATATAATACGGGGAAGCAGCTTTTTGCTTCTACGGGCCGTCGGGCGTCGGCATGGAACAAGCTCCCATTGTACCTTCGTCAGGCAGCCTCTGTAGACATTTTTAAAGCTCAGCTCAAGACCCACTTCTATAACATTGCTTTTAATTGATCTTTTATTTTTTATTTTTTTATTATTATTATTATTTTTTGTTTGTTATTAATGTCCTCACTGTATTGCATTACTGCTTGTTTTTTGTCGTTGCCTTGCTGTATTGCATTACTGCTTGTTTTTTGTCGTTGCCTTGCTTTTCTTTTATTCTCCATTGTTCTGTAAAGCACTTTGAGCTGCATTTCATGTCATGAAAGGTGCTATACAAATAAAGTTATTATTATTATTATTGTAAAATAATATTACCTTTAAGCTTCCATCTCTTTTGTTCAGTAACACATTGACAAATGACCCAATAAAACATCTCTCTATTTTAGCTTGTGTCTGTGCTGCATGCTGTGAAAGCACATGCTTAAACTTCACATAAGCAAGAACAGCATGGCCAAATATCAATAGCATTATTAAAATCAGTGGGTGGGGAACACTCCTTTTCCTGTCTCACAGCAGTGCAGTAAATGTATCTTTGGTCCAGTGTTCGTCGACTACCTTTTTTTCACTGGCGAAAACTAAATTGAAACGAAATGAAAACTAAGCTATCATGACTAAAACTAAGACTAAATATATTTAAAAACTAGACAAAAATGTTAGGAAGGGACTAGTGGACAAGAGATCCAGTATAAGTCATTTTACACTTGGTTGCATGCTGAAAATAGCAGATCTACAAGCTTGTAGATTGGCTATTTTCAGCAAGTGTCAAATCAGTCATTACGAGTACGGCCGCATCAAAGCCCGCCAATATAAATTTGCTGTCAAAATAAACATTGCTTTGGATGAGCTATTGTGAACACCTGTATGTCCAGTGGTGTAAACATATAACCAATATATATAATATGCTGACGTACTTTTAGATGATCTTTAGGAGAATTTCTGCTCACGAAAAAAAAGAGTTTGCAAAGTAGTTATTTCAAGAAGGGAATATGGCATGTACTAGTGCATTGTCAGCTCAGATAGTCTTTTGTATAAATGACAGGAATACAAGCGTATTACGACATCAATAAGCAAGTAAGTGTGTGTGTGTGTGTGTGTGTGTGTGTGTGTGTGTGTGTGTGTGTGTGTGTGTGTGTGTGTGTGTGTGTGTGTGTGTTCAAGAGATTGTAGCTGGACGTTTTCTTAGCCACAGAATTACATAAAATTTAGATAATTGTGAGATAATAGTGAAGCATTCTTTAGTGCACCCACATATCTGTTGACGGAACATAGTGTACCAGTGATATGATAGCATCAATTGCATTTACTGAGAATGAGTTGGACATTGTAACACATTTGTCTTCTATTGGGACAATCTGGGATTTCTTATTGTTATAGGAAATTATAAGAATTTAATGTTCATTTATTTGGGTTGTATTATATAATAATATAATATGTAAAATATAATAAGCACACACACAAATTGTTGGCTGTTATGTCAAAGCCAAAAACCTGTAGCTCGAACCAAAAGGAAATAGCAAATTCACTCATATGATGATTGAAGTGATTAAGAGCCACATACACATTGTTCTCTGTTATAACTCACATACCTTCAATCAACGGCAGATACAACACAATATACAGACTGTAGATTCATTCATATCAGCATTCAATTCCAGAGCCACAGTAGTATCAAGTGAAGATTGACAGGAAAGAGGGAGAGCGAGAAGAGAGACATGCAGCAAAGATCGTCATGAACGGGACTCGAACGTACAACACGCTGTCAGGCCAAAGCCTATATATGTGGCATGCGCCTGGACCACTTGGCCAGCGGGCGACCCTCCAGAGCCACAGTTACTGAACATGTTTCATTGCCACCCAGTCATTGGGTCCCAAAATGACAGTAATAGTACACCAGCTTGAATCACACTAGTATACACAGCATATACAACAGCAGAAGCAGCAGCACCTAAGAAGCAAAAAACTAAGTTCCTACCTTGAGCCGTCTTCTACTTGACTTCATCAGTTGTGTGAGTGATGGGTCAAACTTTGGAACCCATAGAGCCTCCGGCTCGCTCTCTATAGTTCATGAGGCGGCTCCTCCAGTGGTGTCTACAGTCATCTCCATCCTCCATACATCTGGCTAGCTGGCCAGTAAAGCATTATTCCACCTGTTCTGTTGTACTGTTCCGCATGTTTGTACAACATACATGTCCATGCCTAACAGAAACTAACTTTTCAGTTTTACCATGAACAGTAAGGCCATCACACAGCTAGCAGGATGTTTAGTACTGCACATAGCATTCTGGTGTAGCGCAGGTGCAGTGCAGGGTCATGGATTAAGGGCAGGCTCTATAGGGTCCAGCATTCACAGCATGTCACAGAAGAACGGACACAAGGCTGAGAAGAAGCTGAGTTTTGGGGTCTGGGGTCATCATCACCCTGGCTGGTGTACCTGTGGAGCAGGTTGAGAGAGACACCACAAGCTTTGAGTATAAGTAAGTAAGGTAGAAAGAAAGAAGGTGAGAATACTGTACACACTGTACTGTACCCTGTCACAACTCACTAGCAACAGCAGACAAATTTACATAGCCTGTATACTGTATATAACCTAGGGCGGCTATTATATCCTGTCACAACATACTATATTATTACTATATAATACTATATATATTATATTATGTAGGTATTATATTGGATAAATAATACATTTTAGGAAGAACGCTGTGGGGACTTTGGACATGCCTGGACTAGGGTATGCCTTAATTGAAATAAATTGAGAGATAGAAATCTAGATGTACAATTCAGGTTGTAACACTTCAATATCACTGTATATGAAACCAATGCATTGTTAAAACAGTTGAATGAAGAATGAGGTTTCACACAAGGATTTGGTGCTGTGACACCCCAAACAAAACATTGTGTCTGTATATTTATTCTATAAATGTATTTAGGACCTATATGCACACAGCACGTCAAGCACCTTTATGTTTGTTCATTTCACGCACGCACGCACGCACGCACACACGCGCACAAACACACACGCGCGCGCGCGCGCACACACACACACACACACACACACACACACACACACACACACACGTGTTAATGCTTAGCATAGGTAGCTAACTCACCTGCTGAATAAAAACAAATTGAAGGTTTGACCAAGCAGTTTGTTATGAATATGAATTAACTTATCTTTTACTTGTGAGTCGTGACTGCAGCAGTTTTCACTTCCTAACAACCCAGACTAGGCTACACCACTCGGCCCACTCCATGGAGGTGTAAAGTTACACTATTATAGGCCTAAATTGTTTGCAGCAGGTGTGTTTGGAGGGGGTGTGGCTACCAGAGGGGTTCAACCATAGGGTTCAACCAAGGTTCATGTTTTAGGTTATTAGAGAAAGTAAAAGATTAGTGGGGTTTTTTTTTGGGGGGGGGGGGGGGGGGGGGGGGGGTTACAGGGGTAAAATAGGACTATGGAAAAAAATAATAAAGAAATCGCTATAACATTTTGTTAAAAACAACATGAACCAGCTGGTTGAAAAAAAAAGTTGTCCTTTAACCCGGTGATGCCAAATTTTGCACATACTCCCTGGATGCCAACGATGAACCTCTGCCCTTATAGCGCCACCAGGAGGATGACTTTTGTAAAACACATTTTTTGATATTACTCCTCCAGATTGCAGCATGCAATTTACATGAAATCTTTCACAGACTTTTCTACTAAGTTGAGGAATATATCCCACCCTTTTCACATTGGCCTGTTATAGCGCCACCAACAGGTGGATTTTTGCAAAACACATTTTTGGAACAAAATGCCTCAAATCATCCAATTGCCATCCAAGGCGTTAGGGCCGATTCATACTCCTATTTTAGAGCCGAATAAAAGTCAGTTCGGCTCTGTAGAGCCTACAATGTGACGTCATTTGAGGTTCGGGGCCGGGGGGGCGGGTACCGTCCTAAAGTCGGCTCTTCGGTGCTACTGAAAATTTCTGACGAGCCGAAATCATTTCGGCACTACAGCGCCGAAACAGCGGTAAAATAGGAGTATTTATCGGCCCTTAGAAGCCTAACCCTTTTCAAATTGGCCTATAATAGCACTACCAGGAGGCCACAACCTCACCTCGCCCTGGTGGAGACCTGCCCCGAGTAGCACTTTATCTAGTTTATTCTGCATTTAAGCCACGGACCACCATTTGATGACATTTAGCCTCTCAGACCCAAAACTTTTGTTGAAAACTTTTGTTATTTTGTTGTTGTTGAATAAGATGACCACAATTCCATGCTGTATTTATGTGGTAAGCTAGCTCATTGCAACTCAATGAGTTGCATGAGTTGCAACTTGGACCCTTTGGTGTGGTTGGGCTGTTAACCGTTAAGCTGTTAATTAGCTTGCATCTGATGCAAGCTAATTCAAACCCGAGAGAACATATTCTCCTCAGGATAACTCCTCAGGATGTTCTTCACAAGGATGCAAGTTTTTGTTCATAATGTGTTGAGAAACAGCCGTGGTCCGTGGAGGACGTGTTAATGCCTTCCAGGCTTTGTTCCTCCTGGATCTAAATCCCACTCCAAGACCTGTCCTGTGAGGGCTGATTGATGTGCTAATTCACAGTATAGATTTTAGAAATATTACCTTGCAAATAAAGTTCCCGAGCCAGCCATTATGTTGTCGATCACATTTGTATTTGGCAAAAGGGGAAACGGAAAATATTTCATGGCAAAGCTGTGGAATTGTAAGGCACCTGAAAGTGTTTTCAGAACGTTGTGGTCCTTTTTGCAGTGTTTCAAATGACGCAAATAGTGTTAACAAAGAGATCTCTAAAGAAGACCTGTCCTTTCCATCAGTGTGCCACATTTGGAATGTTGCATTGGTTTGGGATGCCGGGAAAAGATCCAGCAGTGGAAGGAGCTAGCTAGGCCACCTGCCTGGTTAAGGCAGAAGTGTATTCTAAATTGAAACCAGACTGTGAGGGATTTCTTTTAATAATGGAATTCAACATAGAGCTTAGGCCTGCATCATCTGCATGTAAGAGAGAGCTCAGAAATAGAAATTGGGGGACCGAAAGAGCAATATCAGATCACAGACATAAGTGGCTGAAATGAGTTTTCTCAGGAGGGTGGCTGGCTGGCATCTCCCTAGGGCAGTGGTTTTCAACCCTTTTCATATCAAAGTCCATTATTGTCTCCACCAGGCCGAAGGCATGGGGGAAGAGTATGCTTTGCACTCCGTCTTTGTGTCCGTCCGTCTGTCTACAGCCAATCTCCTGCACCGTTGGCCCGGTAGATGCCCAACTGTGCACACACTGTGCACTAGATTCCAGCGACGAACCTCTGCCCCAAACTTTCCATAACGGCTTGTTATGCAAAACACATTTCTTTATATTACTGGTACACATTTTATCCATACATCACTACCGCAAATCGGTACACACTATTGTCATGTGATCAACACAGATCTGTCCGATTTCCCATATTCCCTCCAAGTTTGCACGATTGGTTTGGTTGGTCTGTTTTTTCCCCCCAACGATTCTATGATGTGGAGACAACATACAAGCGTAGGCTTGAATGTTGGCTTAACATAGGCTTTTTTTTTTTTGATCAAAGTTTTTTTATTAATGTTCACACGAAAATATTATACAACATTTTTCGAACATTTTTTCCCCCTTTTTTCCCTCCCCTCCCCCAGAGTGCTTGCACCATATGAAATAAAAGGCACATACAAATATACATAGACATAATAGAAGACTAATAGAAGTATGCAAACAAATTATGTATAAAAATAAAAATAAAAATAAAAATAAAAATAAAAATAAAAATAAAAATAAAAATAAAAATAAAAATAAAAATAAAAATAAAAATAAAAATAAAAATAAAAATAAAAATAAAAATAAAAATAAAAATAAAAATAAAAATAAAAATAAAAATAAAAATAAAAATAAAAATAAAAATAAAAATAAATAAAGACAATAATAATAAAAATAAAAATGAATTACAGTAGGGTCAGTATAATAAGTTAAGGATTGTTGATGTCAGCCGCGTTCATCCTCTCAATGGGCCTGATTCTTCAACGTGTTTCCGCTGATATATTGCCGTGACGCTGGCGGAAAGGCATTTACGTGGATTTCCCACATTAATTTGGAATTCATGGAAATGGCCGTGAACTTGACGCTTACTTTGGTTCGTCGGAAACTCCGCTAAATCCTCCGCCACCTCTTTAGGTGGCGGAGACATTTGCGGAAGCATACACTTGCATATAGATTTATTCAGAAGGCTTTAGTCTTCATGCTGAATCAATAAATAGTCCCCAAATCTCAGATAAAAGACAGCAGCGTGCTGCCGATCCGATTCACATTGGAAAATGAATAGGGCTAATTAGCCCTATATAAAAAATAGAAGACCACATTTATAGCCTAATGAATGCAGCGTGTTTGAAAGTCGGCCAGTCATATCAGTTTTAAACCAGCTCACCTCCACTCGTGAACATGACGGACAGACAGACAGAATTTATAATAATGTATATTGATATTGATCACATGGATGCCACACACAGAATAGTTTAACTCAAACTCACTGGATTATAATTTCTTCAGACAAGAGGATCCCAGGCCTACGAGGTAGGCCTATAATATATTTACTTATGAATGTATGGGGCTATGGGCTACTGTTCTTTATCGCGCAACAGTGTCGAGGGCCCATGCAGCCCCCCTCCCTCTCTCGTCTCTCTCTCTCTCTCGCTCTCTCTGAAAAGACGACTTTTGCATTGACATATCAGATATTTTAAATATCGGATATGTTTTACCTCTGCATAGAGAGCACCCGCCTTGGTCCCGAACTTAATTAAATAAATTATAATTATATTGCTTCAGCGGAGCACGCACCGTTGCAAGCTTCGATAGCAGTGACCGCGGCTGTGATCTCAGACAAACTGCTGTCTGCTGAGTCATGCTTGAAGCCTTTTATGGTATGAAATTGGGCGTGGATCAATGCAGATGAGGTTGTCGGGTGCTTTTCCGATCACTTTGCACCCGCTGCATTCAGTATGACATACACCTGCGATACACCTGCGCACCTGTGGTAGGCCTACACACCACTCTCTGAATAACACGTCATCTCAACGTAGCTTGATCGGACGGATAAATACGATATCTGTTTCCGCCACCGTTACACTCTGGCGCATTTCGTTTTTGAAGAATCAGGACCAATGTGTGTCAAAAAAGGTTGCCAAATGGTGTAAAATTTTAAAGCACCGGCGTACCCTCTTGTGGAGTAGCGAATCTTCTCCAATGTCAGATGATGTAAAACATCATTAACCCAAGATTTAAAGGTTGGTGGTATTTTCTCCTTCCATTTAAATAGTATTTGCCGCCTAGCCAAAAGAGATGCAAAGGCTATCATATTCTTGTTTTGCCGGCTAAGATGTAGATCTTGGGAAATAACTCCAAACACTGCAACAGTGGCAGAGGGTTCTATGGGCTAACATAGGCTTAATGCATTATGTTTAACAACAATTTAACTCTTGTGAGCGTACAATGAAACCTTTAAATGTATACATGGTATACAAACTGTATCATTTAGCTGAGGACCATGAGCACTACTTGAAGTAGTGCTTGAAAGTGGTACCGTTAATATATTATCTTTTACTGGCTGCAGTAGTGCAGTCATTCCCCATATTGTTCACCACAGTCCACGGCAGTCAGACTCCTCCGTGTTCCTTAGCACCACTGGCCTGTAAACTGAGCATTGCAAGTAAATCTTGCAATGCTGCTGAACAACTCAAATTGCTTCCGCTCTTCTGTGTGCACTGACAGGTCTTTTCATTTGTCACCACAAGGAGGTGATTGTTACAGTTTTATTGCTTCTAAAATCTGCAAAAGCACTATCAGAGGCCAAATGGCCTCTGATAGGTTGTGCTGCATTGTGTCATGCTTCAAAATGCACCTTGTAGGTTTTCTTTGTACTACTGAGCTGGAAAAGATGAATGGCAAATTTATACTTCATTGCACTGTCGACAGGTTTCTTTACTAAATCGACATATTTTCAAATGGGGGAGGAAAAAAAAGTGTTGATTGATGCGCCACAAATATATTTTTATAGCCTATCCTTGGACTGGCCCTGGAATTGGAATGCTGACCTCAGATATTTCAAGAACCACAAAAAAATCCCTTTCTTCAAATTCAGTATTTATGTGGGCATTTGCAATTCTCACCTTCCAGAATCCAGATCTGCTTGATGGCATTGCACCGTCATACAACGACAAGTACAATCTAATTTGAGGTGTGTGTGTGTGTGTGTGTGTGTGTGTGTGTGTGTGTGTGTGTGTGTGTGTGTGTGTGTGTGTGTGTGTGTGTGTGTGTGTGTGTGTGTGTGTGTGTGTGTGTGTGCGCGCGCTACATTAAACACAGTCGGAGACAACCAGAGTGGTCTTGTGGATTCCAAAATGTTGCGTTTGTCTCGGGCACAGAATGGGTTTGGATTGGCTTGGGCACCAGAGACATTGGCCCCTGTGTTTGAACGGATTTAGCCCATTAAATCCAGATATGGAAAACTGTCATCAGTTTAGTCTGCAATATAAAGAACTAGCAAACCTCATAAAACCTTTGGAAATACATGATCCAAAAGTAAAAGTTTTGAACGGGCCATTGTGGGCAAAGTATGATCTGAGAAACTGTTGTTAAGTTGTTCTTAAGACAACAAAAAATGGAAATTACTTTTTGAATTATTTGAAAATCTAAATCAGTCATCAAATAAAATAAGCATCAATGTTTTCTCACGTGCACACACACACACACACACACACACACACACACACACACACACACTTCCCTCTAGATTTATACAAAATTAACTACTCCAGACTATACTGTAAATAAGCATTTGGAAATGCTCCATTATAAAGTAACAAACATACTGTAATCATATCTCTTCAGGGCAGATCATTCAATCCAAGTTACATGATTGATTGAATACTTTAGACAAATATACACAGTGCAGAGTACAGTTCAAACACTTGGTCTGTGTTGAAATTCTTTATTTTGAATTACCCCTTGAGATGAACCATCTCGTTTTCAAGGGGTTCCACATGAGAATACATAATACAGACAAAAGACAAAAACACACAAAACACAGAACAAAATACAAACATAAAAACAACAAAGCACATACATGTATGTGAAACAATGCGTTTCTAGATCTATTACTGTACGATAGGCCTACTGATGGTTAGTGAAAGCATGTACAGGAACTGTCAAAGTGAGAGGACAGCAGAGTTCTAAACAGTTGAAAAGATGTTATTGACTGACCGAATATAATGGGGAATATTGTTCCAGTCAGAAGGAGCTTTGAACCTAAAGGATCTTTTGGAGACAGAAGTATATACTGTTGGAACATTAAAGTAGACCTGTGAATAATGTCTCAGCTGATGTCTAGAGGTGTAATGCACCATGTACTGTTTGAGGTACTGTGTGGATAATACAATTAAAAGCATTTAAAAGTGAACTGTAACCAGTGCTGCTGTCGTCTCACAGAGGGAGATGGCAAGTTAAGAGTTTCATACATTGTGCAATGGTGAGTCATATATGGACAGCCAAGAATAAATCTGCACGAACGGTTGTAAACGGTATTGAGTGGAAGAAGATTTTTTTTAGTTGTAGTCTGGTAAACAACATCAGAATGGTCCATGATGGGTAATATGAGATGGAGAACCATGCAGTTTCTTTCCGACTGTAAATGTGAAACATTTCCTGTTACGGTAGAGAACACGCACTATAGTTTATTTTCCTAACAATGTTATCAATGTGAATGAGAGTTCAGAATCTATAGTCTAAAAGGATAGCAGCAAAAAAAGGCCTTGCTGTCTTGTTTCCATTCGGGTCATAATAGTATTCAATTCATAAAAACATGACATGAAAAAAACAACAAAATTCAATATCATCACAATATGTGATGATCACTATATGTACAGAGAGGACGAAAAAAAAGAAGTGGCCCTGGTTGTAAAGAGTTTTCACCTGTCTATAAAGGGAGAAGTGATCCTTTCCTCTCCCTTAGGCCTTCTGAAAGGCGGATTTTCTGTTTTAAAGCAGTGGTTTTCAACATTTTTCATATCAAGGCCAATTATTTATTCTGCATTTTAGCCACGGACCACCATTTAATGACATTTAGCCTCTCAGGCCCAAAACTGCTGTCATGCTGTATTGATGTTGCTACCATTAGGAGAGACATCAAAATAAAAAATCTTCTACGTTCTCTGATATTGTAGACTTCTTGTAAGTTCATTAATGCAGATGTTTAACAATAATGTAACTCTTGAGAGCGTAAAATGAATTTGGTTTCATTTCACGCTCTCAAGAGTTAAAGATCTATAAGGGTCCATTTGGTTACCAACTCTACATCATAACTGGGAACCACCTGGAATCTCTTCAAGGACCACTGGTGGTCCCCGGACCACTGGTTGAAAACCACTGTTTTAAAGGATGCCAGTGTTTGGCATTTTTTGAGGGAAAGGGTCAAGGTATTCCACACTTGGGTGGCAGTGCTGTAGAAGGATAATTTACTCATGTTTGTTTTCTAAGTGGGTGGTACCAGATGAAAATGTTCCTTCTGCAGCGGACTGACCTCATGCTTCCTTCTATGCATGAGGAGTCCAAGCCGCTTCTTTTCACCTGACAGGGGAGAGTTTCCCCAGCCGGACGTAGCACGTAGAAGGAACACGTTATTCCGACCAGTTCCTTTCCCCTCCATCAGGCGCACTGGCTGGCCAGGGGGAGGTAGTTTAGAGACCAAGATTACTGCATGTTTTTTGTGAGGGTACCTACCCTAGGGGACATGGGGAGAACATGTGAGGGTATCTACCCCAGGGACACATGCAAACTCCACACAGAAAGGCCCTTTTGCCAACCCCGCCTCGGGTATATGGGCACTGATGACGCGGAGGAGGGAACACGCCCCCAGCGTCCCCAGCGGGAATCGAACTCAGGACCTTCTAGCTGTGAGGCGACAGCACTACCGACTGTGCCACCGTGACCCCCTTCACAGGTGTTACCGATATTACTAATATAGACTCTGTTCTTAATTTGTAATACATTACAGATAATATAATCACTATTGTCAACAACAGAATGTAGAGGGGTGTTGTGTGGACAACACCCCTCCACATTCTGTTGTTGACACTTGATTTTTTACTCTTAGTTGTGTTTTGTGTTTGTTTGTTTTTTCTTGTCCTTTTATGTGAGTCTTGTGTATTTTGTATTCTTTATTGAAAAATCATTAAAAACTTTGACAAAAAAAGATTTGTTCCTTTTAGTGTATGCAGTGTTTGTCAAGACAGCTCATGAATGCATAGAATATATTTCTAGTTAATATAAAATTAGCAATATTTTTGTTATGGTTGGTCAATTGGATCTGCTTTCAGGTATCCGATAAAGTGCATCTCCCAACCATATAGGGACTCTGAATCCCCTGTAACTAAACACCAGATCCAAAACAACAGGCAGATTTTTTCCACACACGTCTCAATATTTGCCATTGACAATGAAAGGACAAATCAGGTCAAATGTCCGCTAAATATTACATACATACGCGCTACGTCCAACCAGGGAAACTCCCCCCTGTCAGGTGTAAAGGAGCAACTTGGACGACACTCAGGCATGAGTTCAAGTCCGTTGCTCTCCCCTTGTCCCCCATATATGGGGACTAGGTTGGTGGAGGGTGTGTAGAGCCCAGGATCACATTAGATGATTGACACAGGGGTGAAAAATGGGTTACAAAATTGTGGGATAAAAAACAATATATATATATATATCTTACATACATATTTGTGGCAACACAAACATTAAATGCCATTGACAACGTCATATGTAGACGAGCAAATCGGCTAACCAATCACATAAATTCAGTTCATGAGATGATGTATGTCTTGTATGATGATGTATAATGATAAGAGCGCCCCTCACTTCACACGTGTGTGATTTTTTTCATAGTTTTTAGTTAACAACCTTCATAGGAACAACTCTGTGAAAGCACACACACATGTCATTGTCGTGTGTTGCTATTGGTCGTCCCGGCTGCCAGTTCCCACCTGATGTCGTGTGGGAGTCCAGACTGCTCCACGCCGTACTGGATGACTGCTAGCTTGCACAGGGTCTTCAGGCTAGGACTCAGGTCTAAGATGTGCAGGTCATTCATTCTGTTGTTTCACATTTACTCTGTGTAGAGTTCTCGAATTCTGCACAAACCCGACCAGGCTCGAGCCAACCCGACCCGACGTTTTAGGACCGGATCGGGCCTAAAATCTATGCTAATTAGTCGGGCCAGGCCTGATCAGTTAGGGCCCAGTTAGGGCCGGGCCCGATGAGAACTCTACAATGGACAATGCTATTGTTTTCCAACGGCAGGTCCCTGACAGACTGTGCATGTCTGTGACAAGTGCGACTTCCATTTCTCAAACTTTTTAATTTCAAGGACCCTCATAAGACCCACTGGTGTAGCAGAGTTTCCAGTGAGCCAACATGCACAATAGCAGCACCCTGACTCTGTTTGACCAGAATGGAACAGCTAGAGCCTTCATTAGTATCATCAACAACACCTGTGATGGTACGGAGGGAAGGTGCACAAGTTCTTTCCAAAATGGCGTATGTGCATAGAGCCTATTACAATACAAGCATTCTACTCCGTTATTTAGCCAGTTTTGGGAAGAGTCCGTTAAGGAGCTCCAGAGGCAAGCTTGAGACTGCTTGGTTGACGGTTCAAATCCAAGAGGAGTGGTGGAAAATGTGAATGAAGATATTTAAATGCATCCTTGAAAGGTTCATTGACACACTTCTATACTGTATGTGGAAAAAATGCAAGAAGCCATAACAATGTCACTCACCACTTGACTGGTAGCCTACTATACAAAATTAAGTTATAAATCTCTCACTTGTGTGAAGGAGGCTGATGCAGCAAAAAGGAGCACGGCTATAAGGAAGGGGTCGTTCGTGTTATTCCTGGCTGTTGAATATTGTTATAAACGCTCTCTGCCCCGAGTGCCCTCATCTCCTTGGAGCAGATTTGCGGCACAATCCCACCCTATTTAATAACTCCCATGGCATGAATGTACCTCAATTTATTGATTAAAATGATCCTGATCCAAATCAACAGATGTAAAGACTAAGCAAAAAAATAAGTTCTTGAATGAACACAGACACTGTTTCAAGAGTATGTCTCGCCCACAGACTATGGAGATACAGTACTATGACTTTGTGCACTGTGCGCACACACACACACACACACACACACACACACACGCACACGCACACATTCCAGTGTGCACATCAACACCATTTAGCACAGCTAATTAGTGATCTCCACTCCTGTGGTAAAGACCGCTCACAGTGAAAAGTCTCTCTGAACTCACGGATAAAGGAAGGACTGCTTCCAACAGGATGGTCTGATTTATGATGCAGAAGCTAAGCTATCTTCCAGAACAGACCACATATCCTGAATCTTCGACCAGACTGTTCTCCCCTCTGGTCCTCCCCACTGGTTCCCAACAACCACTGCATGGGTCAGCTGGACCCATTTGTGGGTCCCTTGATTTTTTTGTCTCCTACATTTTATTTATTTATTATTATTTAAAAAGATTGACACTATAGCAGGTAAATAAAATGTTGGGCCATGTGGAGTTTGCTTTGGAGTTGCCCAAACTGCAAGTGCACATTTGACTGCTATAAACACAACATGAGATAACACTATTCCCGGTCGGTGGACTTCAAAATAAGATTTATTTTTGTATTATAAATATTATTCTCTGGTATCGGAATCGGTATCGGCTAACACAGATGTGGAATCGGGATCGGAAATGAAATAAGTGATAAGTGAAATAATCACTAGGCTCTTTTTTTAAAGTTTTCTCTATACAGTAGGCCTCATTTCACATGCAGGCGGATAACTGAGGAGTGATGACAGAATAAAGAATAATGATTTGTTGTGTGGACAGGATTTTTAACAGTGGAACAATGTGACCCTTGCACTTCTAAGAGGTCATGCCTACTGTAAGTACAGTATGTAACTTGTAAATATGGCAGTGTTTATGTGTTTTGGCTGTGCAGGTGTGTGCAGGTGTGTGTGTGTGTGTGTGTGTGTGTGTGTGTGTGTGTGTGTGTGTGTGTGTGTGTGTGTGTGTGTGTGTGTGTGTGTGTGTGTGTGTGTGTGTGTGTGTGTGTGTGTGTGTGTGTGTGTGTGTGTGTGTGTGTGTGTGTGTGTGTGTGTGTGTGTGTGTGTGTGTGTGTGTGTGTTTGTGGGGCCCGGCTTCCCTCCACCGAACACGGGCCAATAGAGGGTATGCGCATGCATAAAGTGAGTGGCAAATTGAGTGGCAAATGAGTGAGTTTTACGTTGTTTAATGCTATCAGATATTTTGATAGCAACAGATTTTCTGTTTGGATATATGGGCTGTCAAGGCCAGTTTTTTAGTAGGCGTTCCTGCATAACTTCCGGGTACGATGATGTCACGTGCATAGGCTCTGTTCGTATAGGTATAGGTGCTCAACAAAGCCAAAAATACAAAACAAAACAAATCATCAAATAATCACATCATGGGTTTGTCTAATGACTGTTTTTAGTCCGGCACCAAGCCTAATAGGTTGTAGATGTGCGTGTCTTTTTGGCTCTTTTTCAGCCTCCTTAATTTGACATTTGTCTAATAGTTGTTTGCATCGTAACTACGAGCTGTGCGACCTCTCCTTCCTTTACTAGTTTTGTCTCCCATGGTCAGCACCTCCCCACGATTGTTTACTAGTGTCTACCTCTTTTGTTTGTTCTGATACCATTTGTCTAATTACTAATACAGCAACACATTCTCTGTGCACATAGCTCCACAAAAGCACAACACCATAGGACACTTTCAGCACCGGTGAGAGTAATGTTTGGGTTTGGATGAGCTACAGTGAAGTCTACTAACTAAAACACGGCGTCTCAGAACAAATGTAAAGTATTCTGTGACTGACCGTTCCTCTCTAAACTTTGCTCCAAGCCTTTATTTGTTTTATGAGATTCTTCCGTGTCATTGTGGAAGGGAAAGTGAACGGGCCAATTTTGTCGTTATGTTTAAAACCGCTGTGTAGAACAGCTGTTGTTCTGTTCAGTCAAGTACACAAGTGCCCCAGTAAATGGGTGGCTGTATCAACAGAGGGTATAGCCTCGTAAAGTTAAGGATGTCTTCCTGCACATCTGCTTTCACGGCAAATGGATTCACCATCATAAGGTGATTTTACCTGTTACTGCATGAGTATTATTAATTACACGTTTCCATTTACTTAAGAAATCACTAAATTGACAAACTTCACAATCCAAGTGCACCATGCTCCGGTTTTATTTCAGTTGTCCACATGCCATCGAATAGTACAAGTTAAATCAACCGTAAAAGTTGAGGTATACTGCGATCGTAAGTTATTGAAAGATATACAATTTATATCAATGGATATATATATACTCCATAACTAACCTCGCCTCACCAGGCTTTCCACCACCTCGGAGGAAAGCCTGGTCTCTGTTTCAAAAGTCTGTATGACTGCCATTGTGCAGCCTCCAGAAAAACTGAATTTATTTATTTTGTATCCAAAAATGAGTCAATAGCACAGGCAGACTCTTCATGTACTAGTCCTAGAGCATGTCTGAAATAAATGTCAGAGTTGAAATCGACATGTGAATATGAAAATAAATGCTTAAACATGTAGCGAGGTGTAATGTTAGTCCACACAGAAGTGAACCTTTCAAGCCCAGCTGTTTTCTCAACTTGCTGTTTTCTGCAAGACATTATTCTGTAAGCCATATCTTCCAAACCGGTGGGTCAAACAGAACAAGCAATATGTCAATTTGAAGCTATGATTCCCTGCTTTCATAGAACACGAACAAACGAAAATGACAAAGATCCAATGGCAGCGCCTCAGTCAAATCTGGTCACTATATCATATACCTGTACTACCTGCCCAGCAGCACTCTACAATACATGCATACCTCACTTTGCCCAAAATGAACACCCCCCGCTCTGAACCTTCTCTCACATCCACGTGCAGTTTCTCTCTTTTTCTCCTCATTCTGTTGACTCTGAAGCAGCTTGACAGACAGACGGTCATGATAGCCAACGTCTCGTTAAAATGTCAGGGGAGAATGTATTCCGTGGTTGTTTTAGTCTCACTCAATAATTTAGTGTGATCTTCCACAGTTTGATTCAAAATAACATTGTAATTGTGAATGTGGATGGTTTGGCAGGCAACCTATGCTGGACCATTATTAGAGGAGCAAAAAGAAGAAATGTATCCTCGCCTGAGGGTCAACCATTTCTTCCACGTTTGAAAGATTAGCGTGTTTCTTTGGCAAACTACACATCCTGCCCCGTAGGTTATTATAAAAATAAGACTGACAGAGGCGAAATAGTTTAATATCACCTGGACGAATTAGTGATGTACTGTTTTGGACCGTTTATGTTGAAGGACATGTCAGTTTGAGGCCAGAGCATGTGTCAGTGTTTTGGTATTGTGTGCATAATATGAATGTATACGCAGGTGTGTGCAAGAGAGGAGAGGGCAAGCAGAGTAAGACATGCAAATGCTAAATACCTCTGGTTAAGCTTTGACCGACTGCTTTTATTAAGTATTGCATTCCATCTTTATGAATAGATGGAGATCTCATAGTCAACTTTGTAGCCCCCCCAACTCCCACTTTAAGAGCCGGAGGCCCCTCCATCTGATAGCACTTCAAATATCATCAGGTTAAATACAAGAGGAACAGCGAGTGTTTCTCAAGACCACTTTGTGGTCAGTGAGGGGTGGGGGGGAGGCGGTACAGCAGAGGCCTCAAACCCCAGACTTGGTGTTGGAAGGACCAAAGGCCGGGTTACAGGGGCCAAATGGCACCATTTGTGAGAGCAAATTATGAAGAAATGTGGTGTGGGGGTCTCCTTTCAGAGTAGGTTGAAGGAAAAAATGTTCATGCAGCCCAAAAACTTGGTCTCACAGAATCTGAATAATGTTAGGGTTAACGATAGTAACCCAACATCAAGAAGGGCAGGATTGAGGTGCCCTACGGATGTGTTGAGGCCATTTTTTTTGAGTGGTGCGAGCCACTCCTATACGCAGCTATGTGTGTCCCTATGTATACTGTCTGTCTGAGCACGAACAGCTGAAACCTCGCTAATACCACTGAATGGCACTGTTGAGCAGCGACGCACAAACACACACACACACACACACACACACACACACACACACACACACACACGGGAGGAGGGCTAGTACTACAGCACGAGTATAGTACAGCACCACTCACTTCAGACTGGTCTGATTTCTTTTTAGTGGATGAGGTGGTCACGCAAGTTTTGTCAGAAAACAAATTCCCACGGAGTGTATGGAAATTAGAGACGGTCCTGCTGTCAGCAGCATTAATCCACACAGACGCTCGAGACATTTTCTATTTTTCTCTCTGGATGTAGCTGTCATCGTCGGTTCCGTCCACCGTTTCCACATGAAAAGAATACAGGGGGAGCAAATTTGGAGAGTGCTTCGCTCCAATGTGTTTTAATAAGTCAGACGATACAATACCCCACACTTCCTCCATCCATTTTTGTCAGTTCTTTTAAGTGAATCCATGTTCACTCCTCCTCACAGAGTGTTTCTCTTGAAAAAGCTGTAAAGGTTTATTATTTTCCACACCGTCGCTAACCTCATCTTTAACAGATGCTGTGGTTTGTGTCCCGCTTTTGTCAATGCACTACAAAGCTTCCCTTTGTGAGAGGGTGAGTTCTTAACGTACGTATTGGCTGTCTTCACCGAGTACGACATCCAAACAGAGTGGTCAGGAAAAGACCACACAGTCTCAAGTCAGACTATCACTTCAAAGACCTTATGACACCAATGCCAACCTCTCTAAAACCTTCCAGCGTTGGGTTTCCCCTCATTCTTCCTACTTTCACCATAATGCTCGCACAGTACTCATAACTAAGGGTCCATTTTACACTCCCGAGTTAAATTATCAATACAGATTTTTCACTGGGCATGCCTGTACAATCGTTGTACTTATTGTGCCTCCAGACCACAGTCTTGTGTGTCCAGCCAGGGTTGCCAGACCCCGATTCGATTAAAATAAACATGTGCACCTGTCTCCAGTGAGCAGCAGGAGAACCAAAAGTTGAGGTGCAGGCCCGAGACATTCTTCTTCCTTTACAGTTTACCATTTTGAAGTGTCGGTCAAAAATGTTGCCGTTTTCCTTCAAGGGTGCAAAGAAAAACCTCAGAGGCGTTGAAGAATTTTACATTCAATGACAATGAGCTGCAGCAGCATTATTTAAAAAAATGATCCATAATTCAATGAAGACAATTCACCACAACAACCTCTAGTATACCTACAGTGAGGATTTTAGAGTGATGATTAAGGCTTTCAAGCATTTAATAACACGTCTAAATATAATTAATGTTGATGGCCGAGTGCCTGTTCTGGCCCGAGTTGCTTCTGGGGAGTCATTCAGGGAACAGAAAGTGTAGAGAACATTAGTTGTAGTAAAACTGCCTCGGCAACAGTCTGATAAGAGCATAACATTTAATGGAGATAAACTGATACCTAATGGCTATTCTGAGCACAACCTTATACTGTAGGTGCTGTAGCTCAGCACAAATGCATGGATTCATTGACTCTTGCAACCTTGACAAAAGATGTTACCAAAAATGAAATACAAAAACTAAATACAAACACATTTTCAGATAGGGTAAGTGATATTTTTATTTTATTTTTATTTTTTTGGTTGAAAAAGGTTAAGGTTCTTCATCTTACAATAAATGAATTTAATCTCGATAAGTGGGCATGGCTTTTAAGCCCAATGAGTGTTTTTTTTTGTTGCAAAACTAAGCTTGGAATGGATTCAGCATCATGAAAACCCCCTAGTTTGACACATCACATGCTAGATAAAGCATTTTGAATATTTTTCTATGGGTTGTTAATGGTATGGTCACATATGCCAATTATGGAAATTGCCCAACATAATTATGCAAGTTAGCATCCAGCAGTGTATACATGCTGGAGACCCATACTAAACATTTCTAACATAAAACGTTGGTGTACTCAACCTGTCTGGGTTCACTTTTTGGCTAATTGAAATGTGATACTGATATAGCCATGTGGATATTTTGTTTAGAAATTGGCTAGAAAAATCTATCCATCCATCCATTCTATCCATCTATTTATCTGAACGTGGAGACAAAATAAATCAGAAATCCATTGATTGATTGAAGTATGTATTAACAGTTTGCAGAATTACAGTACATACATTTCAAGTATACAACTCAATAAAAAAAACTGTGAGTGGACGACCAATAAAGCACTAGACTTGTTTACAAAAACCTTTGTTCAATTCATCATCATATGGACAATTATGTCATAAAAGAATACAATGCAAGAAAGCAGACAAGACGTATCTCGATTCGTATGGGCTAGTGAACTTGACTCACTGCATGCAGACAATCCAGACATTGCAGAGCCGCCCATAAACTGCCTCTGCATGCGTGAAGAGACGCGCTATATAAAGCGTGGTGTGCGACTCAGTGCGAAGGACACCCGTGGGTTAGTAGGCTAGAACTACAGTTCACTTCACCTCGCCAATCTAACAATCTATAGCTGCAGATAGAAATGGATCATTTTAAACGAACGTTATTATCAATTTAAAGCATTTCTGACTGGACTGGCCTGGAGAGCTCTCTCTCCATCACCAAATGGAAACATGATTGCAGATCATGTTCGCCAAATTGTTGATAGGATTCGGTGAAATTGTTACGTCTTCAATGGATTATTTCTGGATTATCACTTTGTGAAGGAATATAATTTCGTAACATTCGTTAATCGTTTTGAACACCTTTCTTAACTGAATGGATTTCTACCCCATCTATTGGTGAGTTGGCCTATTTGTTTAATTATTATCTAAATGAAAGGTAGCCTAAACTATAAAACGATCTAGCCGGTGGCAAAACGAAATTAAAGCAATAGTCTTATCAAACATATAGAGAAGTTTCACTTAATTGCATATAGTTGGTTTTGCATCTTTTTATTTGTGATTCTATACAGACTGATAGCAGCTGAAGTGATCAATGTAGAAACATTTTTATTTGATATATCATTCATCAATATTTATTGGAGACATCAATCCTGCTTGATATACTTTGGCTATAGGAAGGTAATTATGTCGTCATTGTTGTGCATAAGAATATAATAAATAGGCTAAATCAAAAATATAAACTAGAAATGTCAGACTTGGAGTTTAGTCAAAGTATAGTCATAATTATCCATGCATTGGTTTCCTTTCCATCAAATGTTTGTAAACACCGTCAAATCCCACTATAAGCTTGAGGAATGTGTCTGAGGTCGCAACAGCACTGTCATAACTTGTCCTTGGCTGAGTTGGCTCTCTCTCTATAGTCATACTTAACAAGGTTCATGGGGTGAATGGGCTTTGTGTCAGCTTTAGTTTCCGAGGTTAATTTGTGGTCTGTGAATTTTTGGGAAAACATTCTGAACATTTACAGGCTACTGTAGGAACATATTGAGTATATAGGCTATATATAGCGTAGTCTCAATAGAATATCATTTTTTATTAAATAGAATATTAAATAATTTTATTTTCTTTATTAGGTGCATGTTTCTTGATAATTCAAACCCTATAAGCCTATCCGGCTATCTCAATAGAATATCAATATTAGGCCTAGTTCTTATATAGCAGGGCTATATTATAAAATGACTGCCACCCTCACAACTAGGAGTGAGAGATCCTATACATTAAGCACCATATACTGTGTATATGCTGGTCTGATGGACAATGTAACTGTCAACTGAACAGAATGAACAGAACCAGAGGCTGATGTAGCAAAAGTGTCAAGTTTATTCAACATGTAGAAAAATATAATGAAGTTTAAAAAATACAGAAGGGAAGAGGGGTTATTATTAACATGATCCTAAAAGTGGGACTGAGCCCAAGGGCAGGTGATACAGGCTTCAGGGCCTATATATATATATATATATATATATGAGTCCTATAGCTCAAACTAAACATAGCCTACAGTCCTACACAACAAATAAACCAATCAAATTCAAACATTAAACACGCAAAACCAAAAGCAAATAAAGTAAGAGCAAACAAAATACAACCCATGCAATGTTAATGAATGTGTGTCCAGTCCATGTGTGTCCTCAACACCACTATGGCAGATGGCCCAACAAACAAATACCATGTGGCACCGTGGGAAAAACAGTTATTAGGTTGTCCTACAATAGAATTATACATCTGGTTACCCCTCAATAGACGGTATGCACATGCATAAAGTCAATGGCAAATCGAGTGGCAAAATTAGTGACAAAGTGAATTTAATGTCATTTATCGTCATTTAATGCAATCAAATACAACTTTGTATGAATGGGCTGTCAAGGCCTGCAGAAAGTAGGCCTTTCCTGCATAACTTCCGGGTTTGATGTCACACGCATACCCTCTATAGGCCTACAAATTCATTACATTATACAAAATATATAGCAAATGACAAAAATACAACAAAATACCAAAACAGACCCTGCAGTCAATATACTCAAGGCTCCTGCACTGAACTGTGGATGTGGTTAACCCATGGTAATGATTTACTATATACAGTATGTATAGGTTTACTTTTTTAGGGTGCATTAGTCATTAGTTAGACAGTCAATGAGTGACCTATAGGTGTAAGCAGAGTAATATAGTAAGAGAGTGACGACACTATAGCGTTGTTGACTCCCATTGTAACAATGGAATGCGGACGTGCTCATTCTATCTCAATGGGATAGTTCCAGCCATAGGAGCAATGTTTGGAACTATAGCCCTATAGGCACCCGCTTTGCGGCGAGATCAAATCGTGTCGCTACTCTCCTACTCTACACTCTGGCTGTAAAGGTGGTTGCACACTGGACGCGTTTTTCGGAAAACCCATGGAGAAATGCCGCTAAAAATCAGAAAAACATGCTCATCTCTTTCTTTCACACTCCGTCCATATATGAATTATTCTTAGCAGTGGACTGCATGGGCTACCAATAAAGCTACTCATAAAGCTATACTCATAAAGCTTGGCAATATGACTTCAAATCAATAGCATTTAGCAAACAATTACAATAGAAAACATAGTGTTTGCATCGATTCATTGATATACAAGAAATGGAAATAATTAATCAAAAATGCTTTTTGATTATTAGACGGCAGACTGCTGGGCGAGCGCTGGCGCTTTGGCATGGGTGGGGGGGGTCAGATCAACATGGAATTAATTCAGTACTGGCCATATATGTGTGTACAGGGTTTGATGAGGTCAGATCAACATATGGTATGTCAGAACAGGAAGGACGGGTGGGGGGATCAACATATGGAATGTCAGAACAGGTCAGCTCCATATATGGAGATCTAAGGGTTTGAGGTCAGATGTATAGCTGCTGGCCGGCTCCATATACTGTAGCCAGATCTAGGTGATGATCCAGTCTTCTCCATGTATGGTTATCCAGGGTTAGATGAGGTCAGTGTCGTGATCTTCATATTTGGAGATGGCTATATGGTGGCGTGACGTGTCACGAGGCGTAACCATATGGAGGCGTGATGTCACGAGGCATGACCATATATAGAGGCATGATGTCATGCGGCATGACCATATATGAATGCATGATGACATTGTGGTGGAAATTTCACAAGGAATAAGAATATAGAACTGACAAGAAATTAATAAGAATAGAGTTGAAAGGATAAAGTATACGTTTATTTGAAGGATCCGTAGACAGAGAATATAATAAAACCAAAGTACAGAGTTCAAAATGACAAAGTCAAAGTGATCGACAGAGGTTTCCCTAGCTCCCGAGACACATTTGTGTCTCCTCTTATACCTTCCTGTCGATACAAGTGCTTGCATCAGCAGAATTCTGGAAAAACAGAAGGGAAGTTGAATAGACACAACCCGTTACAGGAGTTCATCTGATGGGTCAGAAGGGTGATTGAAGGGTCATTGACAGTTGAGAGATGTACTAAGTTCCTTATCTAGTTCCTTATCTAGCTTCCCGTCTTGCGAATTCACCATCTCTAGGGAGCTATAGGTCCTATAGACACCCACAGTGTCACATTGGTACTTTCACTGGCCTTTCATGGGGGCCTCTTCCAGATTTCCTGTTCTGCTCCCTGGCCTAACTGACAACTAGATAATATCTCATCAAGCATTCACACAATAAGGTTTTATGACTGGGGTGGGGAAGCACCTGACGGAGATAATTAGTAAAGCATATATTTTTACTTCTCAACATGTAATGCCTCATTACAATTTGGTTTACAGCAGGTCGTAGAGGTTTGAAACGTAAAACAGACATTTGACAACAGTTGCATCCTGGACACCCCTGCATGCAAACTGAAGAGGGTCTAGTACTAGTAGGCTCTCAGTTTTAGACACAAGTTCTTGCTTGACTAGCTTCTCAAACTGTTTCATGATCAGGGAGGTGATATCATGAGGCGTGACCTATATGGAGGCATGACTAATGGGAGATGCAGGTTTTCATAGTAAATGCAATTAGGCTAACAGTTGACTATTAAACATTGTCCCCATGTCAATAACCCTATATTAAAACCTGGCCATTCCCCTACCCTTTACAGACTCCTCCAAACTCTCCCTCACAAAACATCACACCCTGACGAAATCCCCATATTAATCAAAATTAATTATCAAAGCATTAGTTTGAGGTTTTCTTACCAAGTAATATAGGTTGAGAAACACCTCATGCCTCCAACCAGGTCCCCAACAAACACTCAAACAGAGGCCACACCTGCTCACCCCTTTTATGCACTACCCTTAAAGGGGCAGTGCTACAGTTATTCCGTTAAATATCAACATCAACCACAAACAATATGATTCATTTAAACAATATCCAATGTGTACATGGGGCAGCGGTGGTTCAGGGGTAGAGTGGCCGGATAGTAACTGCAAGGTTGCCAGTTTGAACCCGGGCTCTCCCAGAGTTAGTGTCGAAGTGTCCTTGAGCAAGACACTAAACCCCTAATTGCTCCTAATGTGCTGGTTGGTGCCTTGCATGCATGGTTTCCACCGCCGTCAGTGTATGAATGTGTGTGTGAATGGGTGAATGTAATGCAGAATCTATGTAAAGTGCCTTGGATAAAGGCACTATATAAATGCACCATTTACCATGGTGGAAAGTACTTTGCTTGAGTATTTCCAATTACCAATACTTTTATGTTCAACTCCATTTACGTTCAACTCCACTACATCTCAAATCCAAATATTGTATACTTGTAAAATAGCAGATCTACAAGCTCACAATGCACGTGATGCTACGCACTGTGAGCTTGTAGATCGGCTATTTTCAAAAGATTTGAAAACTGTTAATCGGACATTCTGCATAATGAGTACATTTACTTTTGGTATTAAGTACATTATTTGGATGCCAATACCTTTGTACTTTTACTCAAGTACATTTTGAATACCAGGCTTTTTACTTGTAACAGAGTACTTCTATATTGCAGTATCGATACTTTTACTTGAGTAAAACATTTAGGTATACTTTTTCCACCACTGTTTATTGACCTATACTCTTTCTCCTGCAGGCTCTCTGTGCCATGGGCCTTGTCGTCATAATAACCGTCATATTTCAACCATGTTAGCGATGAGCCACTACAACGCCTCGGCCCCCCATCACCACCACCACCTCCTCCTCCCACCGATGGCCGAGGAGGTGTCCAACATGGAGGGCCTCATGTCCCCGTCCCAGCACGGGAACCTCACCTCGGACAAACAACAAGGGCCCGGTACCTCCAGCGAGCCCATCGCGGCCATGCTCTCCATGACCCTGGGCATCATCTCCAACATCGTGGCCCTCGTCATCCTGGCCAACGCCTACTCCCTGCAGCGCCGACGCTCCAAGGCCACCTTCCTGCTGTTCGCCAGCTCGCTGGTGGCCACCGACTTCACTGGACACGTGGTGCTCGGGGCGCTGGTCCTCACGCTCTACCTCTCGGGAGGGGTGTCCCCCGAGGCGTACGGCGCGGCCGACGCCATGTGCCAGTTCCTGGGCGGCAGCATGGTGTTCTTCGGCCTGTGCCCGCTCTTCCTGGGCTGCGCCATGGCGGCCGAGCGCTGCCTGGGCGTCACGCAGCCGCTGCTGCACTCATCGCTGGTCACCACGGCGCGGACCAAGATCTCGCTGTCGGTCATCTGGCTGGCGGCGCTCTGCGTGGCCATGCTGCCGTGCTTCCGGCTGGGCTCCTACACCTATCAGTACCCGGGCACGTGGTGCTTCATCAGGGTGCTGGAGGACGACACCCAGGTAGGGATATGGAGCTCCATACCCCAAAAATTAAAACCCAAGCTTATTGAGTGAGTATACCGGTATCAATAAGCTTTGGGCTTATCATTCAAGCCTGTTATTGAGCATAGCGGCTCATGACATCATGTTTAAACAATCACGACAAGAGGTCAATCAAGAAATAAATCTAATCAATCATCCATGCTGGCACAAACATGTCGGTCTGAAAGTGTATTGATACCTACAGTACCAACCAGTGCTGTCCAGGTAAACAAAATTACACTTTTAAAGTGACTGTAAACATATTAACCAGTTAACAGTTTCTTCGATATTATTTTCCAAAAGTAAAAAGGTCAATTGCCTTCCGTCTGTTACTGTATTTGAAGGCCATAGTAAAAGATAATTTATCGTCTCCCGTCTTTCCACAAAATAATAGAAATTAGAAAATGCTCAAAAATAGTGAGCTCGATAAGAACCCGGCTCGATAAGCCTGATGGATAAGGTGCTCGTTATTATCAATAATAAAAAAATAACGAGCCTTCATCCCTATACACCCTGCAGGAGGCGGACGTGGCGTTCGTGGTGCTCTTCTCCGGCCTGGGCCTGACGTCTCTGGCCGTGGCGCTGGTGTGCAACACCGTCAGCGGGCTGACGCTGGTGCTGGCCCGGCTCCGGAGGCGGCAGCCTGGCAGCCAGCAGCACCGCTCGGCCATTAAGTCTCACGACATAGAGATGGTGGCTCAGCTGGTGGGAATCATGGTCACCTCCTGCATCTGCTGGAGTCCTCTGCTGGTGAGATGCAGATTCCTATTATATGCATTGATTGATTGATTGAAGTAATTATTAACAGTTTGCAGAATGGGTACATGAGCCTAAGCTCAAACAAACAGCGTATACTGTACAGATGGAGAATCTTCTTTGTTGTCCTGTTTGTTAGTCATGCTGAATAAGAGTGAATATACTGTGCTGAAGTTGTAAGGTTGTAATTTATAGCCTTCACAACACACTGGATCTCTGAGGGCTTATTCTTGGATGCCAGTACTACATATTATATACACTATATATACTGTGTGAGTACCAAAGTGTAATGGACTACATATTAAGCAGGCAAGTTACAGTTCAGTGTACTGCAACTGTATATGACTGATAAGTCTGATATACAGTACATACCATCTTATCTGTCTATGACTGACTGTACGATGACACACACACAAACACACACACACACACACACACACACACACACACACGTGCACGCACGCACGTGCACTCATGCACACCAATTTAATATGTACTTGTCGTTAGGTGAGTATAGTACGCTTATCTTATAGATGATTTTCCGTTTTAGCGCCCAAACATATCGGAACGATCTTCCACCTCATGTTAGAGCTTCCTTCCTGTGTTCAAATCACATTTGAAAACTCACATGTACTCCTTGAGCTTGGTGTTCGAACATGCGAAGAGTTGCTGTTTCCACCAGGCATTATCTATTTATGTTGCCCTGTTCATTATGAATTGTTGTTTTAAGAAAAAATCCTTTGGTTACTGAGTGTACGGCACTATGGTTCAACACTGTTGTTTTAAACGTGCACTATAAATCAAGTGGATTGGATTGGATCCTGCATTAAGCATTCTGACAGGCATAATTCAATTAAATTCAATTTTATTAAAGTGTCAAATCACAACAATTTGACACTTTACAACCAACAAAGATCCACCCAGAGCAAGCAATATTACGACAATGGTAACGAAAAACTCCCCTTTAGGAAGAAACGTCAGGCAGAACCCGACTCTAGGGTGGGCGGCCATCTGCCTCGACCTTGTCGGGGGAGAGGGGGGTAGAGGGGGAATAGGAAGAAAGAATAGAAGAGAGATAGACAGGGTGGGCTCAGTGGAGGGGCCTGGTCCACGTCTGGTCCAGGTCGTGCTCTGTAGGCCGGGTCCACGGTCACACTTCTGATGGGCTCCATGAAGAGGCCTGGTCCACGGTCACACTCGGCAGTCAATTGGGGGTTAATATTAAAGGTCCACGGAACTGCGAAGTGGAGGACGAAAAGAGACTCCGGGGAGGGATCCCCCGGATGTTGGGTTAGTGGCAGGCCTTACTGGAGCCTATACAGTGTATATTACAAGCACTACTGGGAGACAAACCCACAAAAGAATGAATAGTTAGCTATACTGTATTGTGAGAAGGTCCCTTTGACTTTGAAGTTTCCTGTGATTCTAGCATTTCCTATTTCCTGTAATGGATTTATTTAAAAGGCAGCCCTTTTTTTTAATTCAAATGCAAGAAATGATTTGATAGCTGAACCCAGTGTTTCTAACACGATGATGCTAAATGCCTGTGTGCTGTCTCTTGTTTAACAGATCTTTGGCCTGATGTCAGTGATAAGATCCTATAGGGATTCCATCGGGGAGGATCTGTCCACCTACAAGACCCTGATGGTGATGGGCGTGAGGCTGGCGTCCTGGAACCAGATCCTCGACCCCTGGGTCTACATCTTGCTGCGCCGCGCCGTCCTTCGCAAGATCTACCTCATCACAAAGCGCCAAGGAAGTATGAAGGGCAGTGTCTTACGGCGCTGGGACCTCACCTCCTTTCACAGCTCAGAGAAGACCACGGTCAACAAACTCAAACATCTGAGCTGAGAATGTCTCCTCTGGAGTTTTCTTGCCTCCATAGCCATGGTCCTTGGAAGTCAAGAAGCCCACTTTGGATATTAAAATGTAGAACTAGAGAATGTGGCTATGTAGCAGCACGAAGGTGAATGAGCAAAAGAAATGTCAAGATTCAGTCTTGTGCAGATGCAGTGCGGACAGATTGTGTCTGTCTAAACACAGAGCAGGCACAACGTACAGAATTTGACATCAGATGTGTCCACAGTAGACCTTTATTTTCTATTTCCACTCACCTTGGACACTTAAATTGTATCTGTTAAACAAGCATATGAGTGTTTTAAAGCTTTACAACGGATTTAATCCTCTGATCTCATGAAGAACGTTATTTCATACTGTGATATTGCACATAGGCCTGTTTTGGAAATATATATTTTCTAATGTTTGCTGACAATAAGTGTCCATTCCTTATTTTATGTCTTCACTTTTCCTAGCAGAAGTAGGCTACAATATGTAACAGTACCCATGATAGCATTTTTAAACATTATTTTTTACAGGTGTTTACTTTGAGGAAATGTCATTTTAAAATCATTATCAAGTTAATCTACAGAGGAGGAAAGATGCATTATTTAGCAAATGCATGTTTTGAGCCAATAATCAATAATCCTAGAACATATTTCTGAGCGATAACATAATGTAACATTCTTGTATATCTCATTTTGAGGTTTGACAAATGTGGAAATAATTGTGCAATAATAATAGCATGAATGCTGAATGGAAAATACAGGGTTATGATCCAGGAAGGTAAAATCTATTGGAAAAACCTACGGATATATTCAGCCGATTGTATTCTGAAATCTTACCGTTTCAATATTGTGGAATTCATACCCAAGTCTTTATGTTTAAGCTGGTTAAGTATAACAAAGAAAGTACACTTTTCCTTGACTTAACACCATGAAAGGACTTGTGTATTATTGTAAATTCAATATGCTAACTTATTACTTGAATCCTCAATTTTATGAGGATATATGAACTGAATGTAAATAAAAAAAATATTGAATGTCACCATTTAAAAGCTATAAAATGTTCTGTTCTTTCATTTGATTTCTTATCTATTCTATTTATTCTGTTATCTCATGAACAGTTTCAGGGTTTTTTGCCGATGGGTTCCCAGTTTGATATTTAGTGACTTGACATGAGGTTGTGTTGACTTTTCAAGGATGTGTTTGCTAAAAGTAAATATAGTAAATATGCATTGTACAGAGGCCAGATAACTCAATCCCCAAATATTTTGTACATTATTGGACACAGATCACAAACCTTTGATGTGCACATACATATTGTACATGCGCATTAATTAGCCTGGCATGGCCAGAACCAGACAGACTAATATCACTGCGTAGATATTAGTCTGGAACTTTGGTGTAGAAGCACTTTGAATAGATGACTCTGATTGGTCACCCACAACTCTGGGATGAGTGAAATGTAATTCAAACTGAGGAGTGCCAGACCAATCTATCTCCCCAGGGATTATTATTTATGTGGCAGATTTGTCTGGTTTCCAGGCTACATACAGGACCACACCAGGCATAGAGATTCACAGATCCAAGGAAACGCACTTGGGAGGTGACAGGCGGGGCTAGGAGGCCCTCAGCAACATTTTCCGCTTGGAATTGGGGAAACCAGCTCTTGAGCTAGCTCAATATAAATATGTGCAGGTTCCTTCCCTGAGCCCTCAGCATTTAAAACAAATTCTAGACATAACTTCATTGTTACAGTGTGTGACTACTGGTGTCATTTGACCACTTTACCATCACAGAGAATTGTACCTTGTGGCACTGGCAGTATAATCATATTGTACATTGAAGCAGGCTAATATTGTGCATGTGTGGGTGCATATTATGATAAGACACTAGACAGACACTAGAGGGCAGCACAAACAGAAATTCAGGCAAACTATAATGGGCAGATACAAAAAAGGGTCAGTAAGTAGCAACAACATACTGAGACTAGGACTAGGACAACATACTGGGACTAGGACTCACAAACAGAAAAATAAACAGCTGCTTGTGGTTTCTCACGGCTGCACTATGCAAGATTTTAAGCAACAATCTAAATCATACTATACGCAATTGAAAATGGGTAAGATCAGCCCTTTATTGACAGATACAATGTAAGTTGACAGGAAACGGGGAGAGCAATGGGGGGGGAAGACACAGCAAAGTTCGTCGGGATCGGGACTTGAACCCGCGACACACTGTCTGTCATGCTGGACCACGAGCCAAAGGTGCCCGGACCGTTAAGCCAGCCCTATCTCTGGTCCATAGCCTTCTACTGCTTCTACGATTCCGCCCTGCGCAGTAAGGCTATGGGACTTTCAGTAAAAATATCGTTTTTGCTACTCACAAAAACAAAAACAAAGGCGGGTTGTGTCATTAGAAAGCCTACTTTCCTTAGTGGACGCACTCTGAGCCCTCCACCACACGTATAAACGGTACTTTTTGGGCAGAAAGGGATTTTTTTTCACCGGAGGAAAAATATTCTCTATGAGGCAGTTCTCTGGGCAATATCAGTAGAGGGCGCAGCGTAGTAACTAAAAATATATTTTTTCCGGTGGAAACAAAATCCCCTTTTGGCCAAAAAGTACAGTTTATACGTGTGGTGGGGGGCTCAGAGTGCGTCCACTAAGAAAAGTAGGCTTTCTAATGACACAACTCACCTTTGTTTTGGTGAGTAGCAAAAACGTTCTTTTTATTTACGCCAAAGAGTAGAGGCTGGTCTGCATTCATGCGAGCGGCGGAAGTTGAGAGTAACATACTGTAGCTCTAAATGAAACGCATCAGAGCTATGGACCAGAGCTAAGCCAGCCCATTAACCATTCCAAGTTAACCCTTCCTTCCAACTTGCCAAATCAACAGTAACTGAATTCTGACAGCACTTTCTGTGGGCATCTTGCCCCAACTTTGTGCTAGGTTCTTCTGACTCACTATATAATCAGTGCAATCCATAGCAGAGAGAAACCATTAATAATAATGACAGTCAATATACAGAAGATAGGAAACCATGCTTACATAATGTTTCTGGACTGTGGCTATCAAGAGGTTCACCACAGTATGTGATACTGAAAGTGGCTGGGGGGGGGGTCTGTGGTCTGAGGAAGTAACAGGAGGAATGGGGAGGGGTGGTGGGTGTTGTGACACACTCATAAATCATGTGAGTGAGCCCTGTCAAAATGTCAAGGGTTGTGATAAATCACTCATGATGACCTGTCAATCAAATACAAACGAACACACGTCGTATGCGCACATGTTCAACCACTGAAGCCCTATAGACCAATTATTATTGGTTTACAAACATTGGGACTGGGCGCACGGGTGACTGTTTCATGTAATCAATCCCAACAGATCTCCAAACCTGTTGTTTTGGGGAGCGCTGGTTTCAGTCCATTCAACCTCTCTTGTGTGTTGGCTAGTGAGATGCACCCTAGGAGATATTTATACTTCAAAGCGCAACAGTATTGCGCACATAGAACAGCTGATATACAAGCTCACATCGCATTGCGGATGCGACTGTTGTGAGCGTAGAGGTCTGCGTGTGCGAGACCATCGCGGGACGAAGCATAAATTATACTTGATGGGTTGCAGGCGTTTTGAGGACAACTGATTTCAACTGAGATCACAATAAAAATCCTAATCATTCTTCCTCCACACTGGGAGAAAAACAGCATCTGAAAGTTTGATGGTGCAGCATTTTTTACAAGTGAGTGCATCTAGAACTTTTCCATTGCATCTTATGAGAGGCAGGGTTCTTGTGCTGCTGTTGCTCCTCAGTGTGACGTCATCTGTTAAGGCGTCTATGCTTCAGGCCTCGCTTCATGCCTCCTGTACTGGCCCCTTCCCTATCATACTGCCATTATTTATATGCCCACTGGGGCATATACATTGGGGTCACAACCGACCCCAACCCTTACCCCTGCAGCCATGATCTTTATGGCTGGGGTACAGCAGGCCTGAATGTGCAGCAAGGTTGTGTTCTCGCTCAAACTCTTTTCTCCATTTTCTTCAGCATGATGCTCAAAAGAGCTACTGAAGACCACGACGAAGATTACGGCATTTACATCCGGTACCGCACTGATGGCAGCCTGTTTAACCTGAGGAGGCTGCAGGCCCACACCAAGACCTGTCAACAACTAGTACGGGAACTACTCTTCGCCGACGATGCCGCCCTCATTGCATTCAGAGTCAACCCTGCAGCATGTAACATCTTGCTTTGCAGAGGCTGCCAAGCTCTTTGGACTGGAAGTTAGCCTGAAGAAGACAGAAGTTCTTCACCAGTCTGCACCCCAGCAGGAATATCATCCTCCCTGCATCACCATCGAGGGGACAGAGCTGAAGTCAGTCCACCAGTTCACGTACCTGGGATGTACCATCTCGTCCGACGCCAATGTAGCCAAGGACATCGACAACAGACTGGCTAAAGAAAACAGTGCTTTTGGCAGGCTGTACAAAAGAGTTTGGAAAAACAACCACCTGAAGAATGGTACAAAGATCAGTGTATACAGAGCTGTGGTATTGACCTCCCTCCTGTACGGCTCAGAGTCATGGGTATTATACCAACATCACCTGCGACTACTTGAGCGATTCCACCAGCGCTGCCTCCGCACCATCCTCAACATCCACTGGAGTGACTTCACTACAAATACTGAAGTACTCGAGAAGGCGGAGACCATCAGCATAGAGGCCTTACTGTTGAAGTCACAGCTGCGTTGGGTGGGACATGTTGCCAGGATGGAGGATCATCGCCTGCCAAAGATTGTACTGTACAGTGAACTCTCCTCTGGCCATTGTAACATCGGTGGTCCAAAGAAGAGATATAAGGATTGTCTAAAGAAATCCCTCCGTGCATGTCACATTGATCAGCACCAGTGGTCTACCCTCGCCTCAAATCGTGGGACTTGGCGTCATACCATCGATGGTGGCGTGTCTACCTTTGAGAGAAACCGACGTGCCGTAAAAGAAGAAAAGAGAAGAAAAAGAAAGAACTGGAATGCAGCACAGGCAGAAACATCAGAGCACTCGTTTCCCTGCAGCGGTTGTGGCAGAGCTTGCCGGTCAAAAGCGGGCCTCAGACACCAACGTGGACATCCGCCTCCCTAGATCTTCGTTGGCGAAGCAAAGCCATGATGACAGCAGGCCTGAATGTGCCTGAACAATATTACAGCCACTTTGTTTCTTTGGTACATCCTGGCCAACCACACTCTTCGTTTCTTCTTTATTGTTTAGGATTCAGATTGGGCTGTCACCTGTCAAAATAAATCGACATCAAGCTTTTAGAATGTGTCAACTACAGTGCATAATAGAGAGCAACAGTTACACGCCTGCAGCATTTATCGAATCTGCATTCATTTAAACTGCCGTTATGAGCACATCCACACAGAAACAAGGCCGATTTTTCATCACAAATAAAAGCATCAACCCTCTGAGACGTCATCAAATTTATAGTTTGATATTGAATTATTTGCTGGTGCAATTCCGGATTTTGTTTATTCGTCACTCGCCTGGTGTATAAAATCGCATTGAAGGGATGAGGAATTGGATGAGACAAGCAAATTACTAGCTGCAGAGAAGTCGTGACTTTGGGGTAAGTGAAAATAATTATTAAGTAAAATTAGTAATTAGTAATTAGTAAGTAAAATTATTATTATTATATCGAGGGATGTCTAAACTCACATAAATCAATCAAAAGTAGCACAGTACCACAGCAAAAAGAGTCCAAGTGGTATGCCAATTGCCAGACCCAGACCAATCCACTTCCCAGTGTCTTCTCCAGGGCACTCTGTTGCAAAGAATTCATCTAAAACAAAACATATTATTATGTACAGAAACTCAGAGATGATAACATAGATGTTTTACTCTGATTCGCAAAATGTAAAACAAGATCTAAAAAAAGACTCCACTACTTATTAGTGTACATTTCACTAAGTTGTTCTGCACAGAATCTCAAATGTAACCGAATTTTGTTGCATAACTGACTCCTTCAGTGAGTCTTTTCATTACTGCCTTTACCTGGAGCACAGGTGGGCAACTATGATGATGGAGAGGGCCACTATATTTCCACACTCGCTCCAGAGCATATGCTGTCGGGCAGAAACCTCTTCTCTCCGTATTTTAACCTTTTTTTCGTAAATTAATGTCCTACCTCGTCAGAAATCACACAAAAGTAGCAAAAGTAGCCGATCAACGAGCTCAAAATGTGTCGCTGTGTGACTCGTTTTGACGTTGTATATCTTCTATTGCCCATGACCTGCGGACGTTTATCCCATGCTGTTCATAGTAAGAGAAATCTATGAAAATCTGGGAACTAAATCGTTACCAAGAAATTTCTTCACCAATGTGTTACTAAATGTGTCTAATAACATGTACTAAAAGTTTGAAATTCAACTCCTGTGGGAAATTGAGTTATTAGCATAATATGTGACCATACCCATAACATCCTATATAAGGCCAAAAAGTCAAAATTTCATCATTCTTTAAGTAGCATGTGACTAGGGGTTTTTCATGATTCTGAAACCCATTCCAAGCATTAGTTTTGCACTAAAAACACTCCTTGGGCTAAATTAGGCCATATCCACTTGACCAAATGTGCTGACCTCATCACGTTTGTGATGACGGCTATGGCTGTTTTCCTCCCAAGGAGTGTTTTTTGTGCAAAACTAATGCTTGGAATGGATTCAGAATCATGAAAACCCCTAGTTTCATATGTCACATTCTACTGAAAGAATGATGAAATTATGACATTATATATTTATATATTTTTATTATGCTAATAACTAAATTTCCCCTGGGAGTACAGAATACAGCTCTGACTTGGGAGTATGGGATAATTCGTTACATACATACATATTCAATTCAGTACCTAAAGCAAGCCAACCATGCAGTCTCACCAGGGACCTGGTAGGATTCTTTCCGGTCATTCTTTTCGATGTCATGCTGCTCTACTTCACATGAAACAGTGTCGATGGCTGTCTTCTTCTCCACCGCTGACTTGCACATGCTGGCGTAGAGTCCATCCCTGTCAGCATCACCAATGGTCATGTCAGTAGGGAGGACATCGCCCTCGTGGTCGCGCCACCTCATCGTAGGTTTAGAAGAACAGCCAGCCAAGCATGCACATTATAGGATCACAACGTTTTCTGATGGCTCCTCCAACTGAGTGGATGTAAGGTTGAGGGAGCAGCACCTGGTCATACAATACATTCAAAACAACATAGAATGTGGCTCAGATTGCTTCAGGCAGCGAGGACATGCAAATGTAAGGACATAAAAGTCCATCCTTTAGTGTTGATGTGTAGGTCGAAACGTTTTCTTTTTTGAGTGGTGCAAACCACTCCTACAACCAGCTTGCAATGTCCTTGTACTTGTTTGTTTGTTTGTGTGTGTGTCTGTCTGTGTGAGCATGAGTATGTGACTTAATAATAGCAGTAGGGGGCGCCAGAAACAGTGAGAGGGGTAGTGACTCTAATGAGAGAGAGTGAGAGAGAGAGAGAGAGAGAGAGAGGGGGGGGGGGGGGAATTGCACCACTCAGTTCACACGTGTGTGATTTTATACTAACACCTAAATATCATATCATATCATAGCACCTGACGAAGCTCACGGCAAAACGCGTCGTGCTAATAAATAAGTTTGATGCAGTAAGTTGTCCGTCTCTGTTCCCTGGAGTGTGCAGTCCCTTCATTGGAAGGTTTTTCTCTTTTTTGATGTCTATGCCTGCTAACTAGACTTGCACCTCCTACGGGTCTTTTTGGATGTGCAGGAGTCCCTTTTTGTCTCACCTAAATAAAAGGCTTAAATTGTCCGAGCTGCTCCAGTGTCTTCTCCTTCTTCTAAAAAGGAGATGTTTTAGTGAACCTTTATATTAAAGCATAAAGGTGGTAACTACATAGCCCTGGTCCAGGTTATTAGCGAGTTGTCCTCGCTAACGACCTGGGCTAAATTTAGCAGATCCTTATACCCATCTACTGCAGCCTGTTTAATGTAATGGTTTCTTCTAATTGAAAGTTTCAATTATATTTAATTCCTTGAATTCAATTGAAATAGACCTAGATTAAATTAAAGTGTGCTATCACAACATACACTTTGCTGGGTAGGACGATGTCCTGTTTTAAAAGAAAATATATATATCAAGTATATTTGTACGTCTCTAAATGTTCTGATGAATTGAACATGGTGGACCCTGTTGTAAAAAAAAGTGTAATAATGCTTTATCATGGTGTCGTCCACAGTAGGTTTTTGTATTGATGCTTTCATTTGAAATGTAACCATTCTGCATACTGTTAATAAATACTTCAATCAATCAATCAATAGGAGTCAGACTATAAGATTCAATTCTGAACCAGTCCAGAACCAGCCCAATTAAGTTTATAGTTTTGCAACACACCCTCTCTGGGTTGATTTATTTGCCCACTGCAGACCAAGACAGCCAGCTACACTCAGTCAGATACTTTACTCATTATAATTCCACATACACTGTCTAGAGTTATAGTGCACCATGGCACTGGCAGCCGTTGCAGTATATCAGTGCCCATGGACTAATAAACGCACTGATCAAGGGCGTTATGGTGGCACTGACTGACTGCAGTGCAGGCTGGCATAGCCTATATAGTGGCACTGGGTGGCATGCAGGAGGTGCCAAGTGAAGACATCATAATACGCATTTGTCATTTCAAACGAACAGACTCACCAAGATACCCATGTACCTGTCTAAATACTTCCTTAATGTAAACGAAGTCCACACCCACAACACCAGAGGGAGTGCAACAAACCATGTACAACCCAGATTCGGCACAAACAAGGGACTAAATTATTTTCGCTCCTATGCCACCAAAATGTGGAACGCCCTACCAACAGTCATTAAGACATGTGTCATTAAGACATCCCTTGACTCCTTCAAAACCGCTCTCAAAGGGCACCTACGGATGGCTGCAATTCGAAACTGGCCTCTGTAAAATCTGAATCCCCCCCACCCCATTTCCCCTCACTGTATATGTATCTTTTCCCTTTTTGCTTCCTATATGATGAATTCCTGTTCTGTTCTTTAGCTACATAGAAGTGTCTATTTGTATGTCTCTAAATGTTTTGATGAATTGAACAATGTGGACCCTGTTGTAAACAAGTGTAATGCTTAATTGGGTCGTCCACTCACAGTTAACAGTCTTTGTATTGAGTTTGTGCTTAAAATGTACTGTAAATTCTACAAACTGTTAATAAATATTTCAATCAATCAATCAAAAAACTTCAATTAAGTCACAGACAGTCTGCCGTGTTTCACTCTTAATTGTGCCAATTTTGTCAACAGATAGGCTACATCTACATTAATGTTATCAATGTCTGCGAGTCATTTCTCCATTGAAGCTTTAGCTTTGTGAAGTTGACAATACTAAATATATCCATCGCCTTTTAATTTGTACTAGTCCTTACCCGTTGTGAGATATTTGGCGGGTGGTAGGCTACTGCGCCCTGGTCGCATTTTTAATTCACTAATAAATTCATTATTAATCATTAATGTGTCAAATCGAAAAAAGGGCTCCGTTACGCCCTCCATATTCATATGGTCAATGCCTGTGTGAAAGTGGGAGCGATTGGTGCAGGCAATGAGGAGATGCGGTGTTTCTGACACACACACACACACACACACACACACACACACACACACACACACACACACACACACACACACACACACACATTGTTAGAATTATAGTATGATATATAGTCTGTCCTGGAGATTGGAGAATAAGCAGAGCTGCACAATATAAACAGAACTCCCGCGTATGAAATGCTTAAATATGAAATCTGATGTCTCTTTGTTGTTTTACACAAAAAGTTTGTCCCATAAACTGCTGACACTGTCAAACTTCTGTAAGTAAAATCCTATCTGCAGACATTATAATCACTCACCGACAATCAATCAGCTCAGCTGCCTGTTATGTTAGTAGTAGTACCCCATAAAGTGGATTCGATGCATTGCAAATGTCCATTCCTAATCCTCACGACACACCGGTCTGGTTCGTTCGTCCATTCGCCCATGCTTCTGTTGAAGTTCTGTCCATCATTGCATGGACATGTCCACCCATCCATACCTCAGGCTCCATCCACCTCCAGTCCTCCACTATATCCACTCGGTCTGCGCAAGCCTCTGCGATCTCAGGGAAAAATTGTCAAACCATGACGTCATCATCTCCAACAACAACAAAGCTCTAAAAACAAGTGCAAACTAAGCACATCATTTATTTGATTATTTCTAGTACAGTCCATGTAACACCCTACTATGTAGTAAGTTGGTTATTATTTACTGCAGCAGCTCATGCAAAACAGTAGGCCTACAGGCTATCACTGTCCATTTGATGGTGTCCAATTTAAAAATGTTAAAGTCATTCTGTTCTGGTTGGTTCGTAATCGTGATGTAGCACAATTAAGTCAATATCATAAAATATTTTGTACCCAGACCCAGAGCAGTAGCCACGCCACGCCCACGTATAGACACCAAAAACAAACCAATGTGTGGCTCATGATTTTAAGAGTAGCCATATACTCTAAGCTCATGATCCTATTCGAATTCCTACACAATTAACTGTTTTCAGCAGCCTATGTCAGATCGGCTCAAACACTTTCCAGACGTTACCGTATATAGTATTACTTGCCCAGTTTCTCATAAACATGATGCTAAACTATAACACCATAATGCAATCTGTTCAGGTACAGCAGAGCGTATCAAGTTATGAGTAACTACTAACTGAAACTTAATGCAGAAAACACATTTGAATATTGCTGCCACCCAGAGTTCATTTTCAAACGTACTCTTCTGCATGCAGTATCACCTGCTCAATCTGCACATTTGTGGAGATGGCTTAGTTAGTTAATTATCAATTCAAAACATGCACAAATGCACACAAGTGAGGCATTTTTATTTTTATTTATTTTGTAACACTTCGAACATAACTTATTAAAATTATAGAAAATCTCAAAAAATCCAAAAGCATTCAATGACAGGGAAATATTACTTTCCACCACCTGAAGGTTTCACCCATCATTTTGATTGGGAATAAGAATCCTTGGGAATAATGGCAACCACTGTGCTATGGGGAATATTTTTGTGCACAGAAATCAGGCAAGCAAATCAGAATTCAACTTTTAATGAGTAGGCCAAACTTAACACTGACTGGGCAGCCTTTTTAATATTTTGTACCGGTACATTAGATTAGAAGCAACATTCAGTAATTGTTTACAATTCACTAAATAAGGCTAATGTCTTGCTATAGTGATCCCAATCCTCAGTTAAATACAGGATGGACACTAAAGGAAAGGGGGCGAGAGAGAAAGGAGTACTTCATATCGTTTACAAATGCTTGAATCCACTAGGAGAGGATGGATTGGTTAACAAGTTACAACCTGTCATTCGAGAATCGTTTCACCACCAAAGGCTGCAATATTTAGACTTTCCTGCATAAACACAAAAGGGAGACGGGTACACATTGCGTTTTTATCAATAAATAGAACTTTAAATTTAAACCTGGCTGTTATTGTAATTTTGATTATATTTACACCCTTATCCCACGGAGATAACATATGGCACTAAATGCCATTGAATAGTGCTTAGCATGTGTAATAAAGAGCAGGGGTAGTGAGAATAGGGCCGAGAATAGTGTACATGAAGAGACACTGCATTATTATGCTCCTGTAGCCTTTACTGCAATCATATTCGTGACTCAGATGACGGCCAGGAAAATATGCCTTCAGAGTACAGACACCATGGTATATTCGAATTCCACAGTAAGATTTGTCTCTTTTCCTGCCATCACACACACCCTACAACTTAACACTTTAAAAATGGGATGCACTACTGCTCCAGATTCCACAATTCCTTCCCATGAAGATACACAGGTAAAGAGAACATTTCTCATCATTATTGGCCATTTACTTTGCAACGACAAAGGTCAAATCAGACCAGATAGAGCCCCAAAAGAAATCCCCAAAGCAAAAACAATCAAATAAAACAAAACATGTTTTTTTTTGTTTTCTGAGAATACACTGCACCACAGCAGTGAGCACTTTAGCCACGACTTTGTACATTAGAGGCTGGAGATCGAGTAAAAGGGAGTAGTATGTAGTTTCTCAGAAAAAAAAGAAGTTAAATGCTAAGAGGGTGGTTATTAGTACACCATTCATGATAGATACAGAGTAAATGGTATGCAAAAAAACAAAACAAAGAGTGTGAATTGTGAATAGGTTGTGTGTGTGTGTCTATAACTGCATGTGTTGATTTATTTTTCTCCATCCATTGAGAGAATGCGTGTCTTGTCTTGCAGGAGCAGTGAAGACTTAAGAGTCAATCTACTTTGGGTGAAGGAGAAAAGGACGACGGGGGATGACGTTGAGGCAGTTAACTGCGACGGGTGAGGCTGGTCAAAGGGGCTTGAATGAAAGAGGCGAGTTCAGACTGTGGTTGTCGAGTGCGGACTGGTGGCTTTTCCAACGTGTAATGACATCACTTGTTGGGGGGGATGTATGCTTCCAGCAGTTGCTGAGAAAAGGTGTTGACCTTTTCTGCGCCTCGTACCTCGTGGGGCAGCAGCGGTAACTTAATTATGTGGAAATCTTCATACAGGTCCTCCATCTGTAGAGAGACATTTGGATATTATTTAATTGACGATGACTTTAACACAAAAGTTATTTTTCCCGTACAATTAGATGCTTTTCTAGTACTGGCAGGGGCCCCAGTAGGAACTGATACTAGGTGCAACAATCAAAAGAGAGCTGACAAGAATAGCAAAGAGACAGATCTACATGTGTTGCATCGATTTTTTTGACTTTCCAAAAGAAAAACAAATGTTTAAGTAGTAGTGAAAATAGCAGATCTATCTACATGCTCACAACACAGCACAAAGCAATGCGTTGTGAGCTTGTAGATCTGCTATTTTCACTAGCTCAGTCTCAGGGAGACATCAAATCTCTTTTTTGGGTCACAGGTTAAAAGGTTTAGGAACCACTGCTATACTGTGCTGCCCAAAATAACATTTGACATGCAGCGTTTAGTCAATAATTAAGCTCAAGATAAATAGCATACACTTTAACTAACAAAAAAACCATTGCATACCTGATCTAAATATTTTGACTGAATCTTATGGCGGGCCTCACACATCCTGCACGGTCTGTCTGTATCGGGGAAAACCAGCTGGTTGACAATGATGTTGTGTGTGTCGATACGGCACTTGGCCAGCTCCTGGATCAGCCTCTCCGTCTCGTACAGCGACAGGAACTCGGCGATGCATACACAGATGAAGGTGGTCTGCTCCTGATGGACAGTAGGTAAGGAAAGGGTCGGAGACAAGTCAATAAAGCCCCGTTCAGATGTTGTGCCGGCGATGTGTCGGCAGACATTTGATGTTGGTGTCGTGTGAAAACGGCCGTGCACCGACATTTGAGTGGCGGCAATGTCGTTTCGGCATTTATGTCTGCTAGGGACCGGGTGCAGTACATAGTTCAGACAAGTCATTGGTCCGACAAATGACACCTCATCTCCTAACCCAACCATAACCGCAAGCACGGGAGCAGACACTCACATGTCAGACTAATGCCCTGTCTGAAAAGCGTCCACCTCCGCTAGGGACCTACAGCCGACGACAGGGGCATTTCTGCAACATAGACCTCATGGAAAGTCATTTGGGATCAAGATACGTAGGAAAATGAGCCTTTAATGGGGTTTCTTCCCATGTTCCCAACCACCAAAGGCAGACAAAGTGCAAACTTTGTAAATAAAGAACGAACACATGAGTGTGTACAAGGTACAATGATCTGCAGTTACAATATAGTCATAAGAACAGAAGAGGAAAGATTCTATATGTACATTGTGAGGAATATGCCTACATATTTAGTTATTTCAATCAGCGACAGCATGGTGCTCTTATAAGTCGTATAACGGTTTGTCTTACAGGGTCTTTGAACTGCTCACTGACAGAGCGGATGACGGGCAGGGTCTCTTCTAGCTTGGAGGCGAGCTGGTCTGCGTTCATATCCCCCAGACCCAGCATATTACACATCTGGAAAGATAAAGACACATATAAAGAGGTTTATATCCCACAGACCCAGCATATTACACATCTGGAAAGATAAAGACACATAAAGAGGTTCATATCCCCCAGACCCAGCATATTACACATCTGGAAAGATAAAGAGACATAAAGAGGTTCATATCCCCCAGACCCAGCATATTACACATCTGGAAAGATAAAGAGACAAAGAGGTTCATATCCCCCAGACCCAGCATATTACACATCTGGAAAGATAAAGAGACATAAAGAGGTTCATATCCCCCAGACCCAGCATATTACACATCTGGAAAGATAAAGAGACATAAAGAGGTTCATATCCCCCAGACCCAGCATATTACACATCTGGAAAGATAAAGAGACATAAAGAGGTTCATATCCCCCAGACCCAGCATATTACACATCTGGAAAGATAAAGAGAGGTTCATATCCCCCAGGCCCAGCATTATTACATTATAAGTGTAAAGAAAAAAAGAGCAAAAATTAATTAACAAAATTAATTAAAAAGTAACAGGACTTTTCCTGTTATGTCTCACCTGAGAGATGAAAGGGCTAATCTGGTTTTTAATCTGCATGAGTCGGCCCAGACCTCGCTCCACGATGGTGGGGAAGTTGAGCAGCCGCAGCGTGTGGCCAGTAGGGGCAGTGTCAAACACCACCACTGAGAAGTTCATGCCTTTCACTAACCTGGTGTATAGAAAACAAGGTACAGTTATACAGTATAAGCCTAATCATGTGGGGCTAGGATAAACTGGTGGCGAGTATAAATTAAATATGCCTCAACACACTGTGGTTCAATCTGAAATCATCTGGTCATTCAAAGTGACACATCATGTTGTGTCAAACTACCTGCATCTAATGAATAAATAATAATTTGGTCAGCACTCGTTGGCGGTATTTGTCACTGTATATTTGCATATACAGAGAAATGTGGTATCTGCATTTGATTTAAGCTACCCTAAAGCTGGACTCAGACTGCAAGTTAAACGGGGTGATTTGGGGTCGTAAGGGGGGAGGGGAGTTGCACCACTCAGTTCACACGGGTGTGAGTCTAGCTCAAGTATCAGGAGCAGTGGGTGATGCAAGGGCAATGCTGCAGGGAGCAGTTAGGGGCTAAGTATCTTGCTGCAGGGAGCAGTTAGGGGCTAAGTATGTTGCTGCAGGGAGCAGTTAGGGGCTAAGTACCTTGCTGCAGGGAGCAGTTAGGGGCTAAGTATCTTGCTGCAGGGAGCAGTTAGGGGCTAAGTATCTTGCTGCAGGGAGCAGTTAGGGGCTAAGTATCTTGCTGCAGGGAGCAGTTAGGGGCTAATTATCTTGCTGCAGGGAGCAGTTAGGGGCTAAGTATCTTGCTGCAGGGAGCAGTTAGGGGCTAAGTATCTTGCTGCAGGGAGCAGTTAGGGGCTAAGTATCTTGCTGCAGGGAGCAGTTAGGGGCTAAGTACCTTGCTGCAGGGAGCAGTTAGGGGCTAAGTATCTTGCTGCAGGGAGCAGTTAGGGGCTAAGTATCTTGCTGCAGGGAGCAGTTAGGGGCTAAGTATCTTGCTGCAGGGAGCAGTTAGGGGCTAAGTATCTTGCTCGGGGACACTTCGACACGTAGACCGGGACGCGAACTGCGGACCTTCTGTTTCCTTATGCACTCACTCACCTAGTAGGGGTGTTATGCACTCACCTAGTAGGGGTGTTATGCACTCACCTAGTAGGGGTGTTATGCACTCACCTAGTAGGGGTGTTGAGCGCAAGCTTAAGAAAACACAGGCCAGTTACTCTAAACCAGCATATCTAAAAAATAAATTCACACAGATGTGATAGGCATCAGCTAACCTCATGACCTCGGCATAGCTCATGGCCTCATCGATGCCAGGGAAGGCGCTCATGGCTTCCTGCATCATCTTCTTTCCCATGCTGAGCATGTTGTCTTCCTCAAAGAACTCATCGGGCAGCTCTGCCACACCCAGGCTAGGGTCAATTTCCTGCACACACACACACACACACACACACACACACACACACACACACACACACACACTTACAAATATAGAATGTAGGGATGCACCGATATGGAAATTCTTTACCGATAGCGATGTTTAAAGTAACATCAATTTAGCCGATACTGATACCAATATGGTTATTTAGTTTTTTCCCCCTTGTGTGTCAGGGAAACAAATAAATCTTCAATACAAGAAATAAATGTTCAGAATCTACAGCTTGGTAGTAGGCTGCAGATAACCAACACACCAACATAGCTAACACAAAATGTATACATGCTTATCAACAACAGATAAATATCGGCTAGTGCCATGACTGCCAACAGTTAATGTCAGTTTCATTTGTCGATACTGATATTGACCGATAACAGCAAATATAGGCCTATATGTGATATGTGGCCGATACATCAGTGCATCCCTAATAGAATGGGTTTGGTTTATTGTAAGCTGAACACCCCTGGGCCATTTTTGTGAGGTATATAATGACGACCAGCAGCCCTGTACTGAGAATTCTTTCAATAAAATGAATACGTGTAGCGGTTAAGGAAATGTGAACTTTTTTTTTAAACCTTTATTTAACCAGTAAAATCACATTGAGACTGCATCTCTTTTACAAGTGGGAACTGGCCAAGAGGCAGAAATAAAAATTACACTTCAATACCACATGGTCAATGTTACATTTTGAACCAGCAAATACAACATCTATAATACACCTTAAAGTACCTATGCATAAATACAACAAGTCACCTGTCCTACTTTTTTAGTAGCAGGGCAAAATACACCATATACACAATCTCCACGATCTGAGCCGATATAATAAATATATAGGCATGAACATAGGCTAGTACATATCCAAACATGTGCAAGTGTTGGATTGTACATCAAAGATGATCCTTTTGAAACTTCTCAAGGGAACTTTCAAAGCCAATTTTAGTCTGGACTGTAGATCATTCCACGACCAAGGGCCAAAGAAGGCCAGACATTTTTTTACCCCCCTCGGATTTGAATGCTGGTACTACACACCGCAGCAAAGCATTTGACCTGAGGTTTAGGCCGTTTTGGACCAGATCGAATTTGGATGAAATGTAAGACGGCAGGTCACCCAGATGGCGTTATAAATGAAAATATGCCAATGCTGAAGCCTGCGAGCTGCCAATGAGAACCAACCGACTGCAGCATACAACGTGCAGTGATGTGTTCTGAAAGGTGCATTTGTTATGAATCTCAATGCAGCAAGGCAAACCTATAAATGGTATCACCATAATCCAATTGGGACAGAAAGAGACCAATGACCAGTTTTTTACGAGCTGAACAAGCAAAACAAGCCTTCAATCTGTAGAAGAAACCCAGAGTGAATTTAAGCTTTTTGCACAAGGAATCAATATGAAATTTGAAATTTGACCTCAACCGTTAGTTGACAAATCTTCAAGTCTTCTACAAATCTACACGCCACAAGGACGACACACACAAAAGGAATGAAACAAGCATACAGAGTTGTATTTATTTCATGCAAGATTTTGCAAAAAAAGAAAACCCCAAAAAAACCATGGACGCTAACACTCTTCTCTACAAGCTGGGTCACTTACCATGGCAAAAAGGTTCTCATAGCCCATAACCTTAGTGGGGACCTTTGAAAACTTCTGGTCAAAAGCATCAGAGATGTTATGTGCAGGGTCTGTGGAGATGATGAGCACACTCTCTCTCACTGCAGCCAGCTGGACAGCCAAACTACAGCTAGAAGGGAAATGGGCAGAGGTTTCTGGCAGGGCACTTCATACAGACTGTAGAAGGTCATTGTTTGTGGCAGCAACAAGTGGACTAACTATTATTCAACTACACCAGTGGTTTTCAGACCTGGTCCATTATTTATTTAGCATTTGAGCCACGGACGACCAATTGATGAGATTTTGCTTCTCACACCCAAGACAAACATTGATCAAAATAACAATTATTCTACATTCTCTAATTGTGTAGACTTCTTGTAAATTAAGTAATGTTTAACAATAATTTAACTATTGAGTGTAAAATCTAAAATGAAACCAGGTGGGCCCATAACCGTAAGTTTGATTCGTGGTTTGATTTTACATTCACCAACTTTGATTGATTGATTCTGCAAACAGTTTGCAGAATTACAGTACATTTCAAGTTCAACTGTGAGTGGACGACCCGATAAAGCATTACACTTGTTTACAAGAGGGTCCACCTTGTTCAATTCATCAAAACATTTTAGAGAAGTACAAATAGACACTTCTATATAGTCAAAGAACAGAACAGGAATTCATCATAAAGAAGGTAAAAAGGGAAAAGAAACATAGACAGTGTTTGGGGTGGGGGGTGTGAACTCTCCATCATTTAGCTGGGGACCACCTGAAACCCACTCAAGGGGTTCTACTGATGGTCACCGGACCACTGGTTGAAAGCCACTGAACTACACAAATAAGTATTAGTAGGTCATCGATATTATTGATTAAAAAATAATCAAATAGGTTGTTGCTGCTATAACCTGCTAACTAACAAGCAGCAGCAGGTAACACATTCCTTGCCAGCTTATGACAGCGCAATAACAATTTCATTTTCTATATAATAATAAAAGCAAAAGCTGCTAACGGGAAAGAAAACTCTCTTGTAAACAAGTGTAATGGTGTCGTCCACTCACATAACAGTTTTTGTATTGAGTTGTGCTTGAACTGTACTGTAACTCTGCAAACTGTTACAATACATACTTAAATCAATCAATCAAGGATGACGATGAAGATGTCATCATGTCAGTTTATAACAATATAATCTCATCTTGCTCAAAAGTGCTAACGTTGTTAGCCAAATAGCATATGCTAGCCAGTGGAATTTAATTCTAAGCAGACGTACGTGATTTAAGTAGCCCAACTTTGCAAACACCCCATTTTATTGCTAATCTACCGTTAGCTATCAACGTTAAGTACACCCAAGCCGTGTTAAAATACGTCATAAATAGTCTTCATGGCTAGGAATCAAGTTAACATGAACGTCCATTGCACTGTGCTAAACAAGCTAGCGTTGAAACGTGAGAATGCCATGACGTGGAGATTATTAGAAGCAGGATTTCCCCTCAAACTTACCTACATGTTGTTTTACCAACACCGCCCTTTCCACCCACAAAGATCCATTTCAAAGATCTCTGTTCGATAATGTTCTTCAGGGTCGGTTCTAAGGGTTCAACATCGGGTGCATCTTCGAATTCGTCTTCCAATGAAGCTGCCATCTTGTCTGTGGGGTCAGGTGGGGAGCTGGACCAGCTGATCCACCGTGGCTGGCTGGGGGAAGAGGAAGCTAGGAAGGCTGTACCAACAGTGGTTCCCAAAGTGGGGTCCGGAGACCCCCAGGGGCCCTTGATGGAGTTCCAGGGGGTGCCCAGCTAAATGATAGTTTGGAACCAAATGGACCCTTATGGGTCTTAGCTCTGATCCATAGGACCAGAGCTGGTGGGTCTGTAACTAACTAACCAAATGGACACACTCTCAGAGTTAAAATTTAACTCTGAGAGTGTGTCCATTTGGTTACATTTGTACACTCTCAATGTTAATTTAACTTAAAGGTATATTCAGTGATTTCACTTAATTCAAATATCCCTTATTTTTTTGTTTTGTTGTGATAATCCTCCCTACTATAGAGTGTGCTGGCCATATAAGGAGTTCCTCCCTGTCCCCAGTTAACCCCTGGGGGTAAAAAAACCATAGGTTTCGTTTTTGACTCTCTATCCTGATTGGACGAAAGGCTGGGTCCCACAGCCAAAAACGAAACCTAAGGTTTTTTGAGTGAAATCACTGTATATACCTTTAAATTAACATTGATTTTACAATCTAAATCGGGGTCTCGGAGATAGAAATGCCATTAAATGTGGGTCCGTCAAACTGGGTGTCCTTGAAATTAAACGGGTTGAGAATCACTGCTAGAGCTGTAGAAATCTTCTCTTTGTGATGCCAGAGAGAGCAGTGCTTGTCAAACATTCATAATTCAAAGGAATACAGCCACCCCAAAGGACTACTATATCTGCATCTACCTATATCAGGTATATTCAGTGATTTTACTCAAAAAACCGTAGGTTTAGTTTTTGGCTGTGGGACCCAGCCTTTCGTCCAATCAGGATAGAGAGTCAAAAACGAAACCTACGGTTTTTTGACCCCCAGGGGTTAACTGGGGACAGGGAGGAACTGGAGGAAATGGCCAGCACACTCTATAGTAGGGAGGATTATCACAACAAAACAAAAAAATAAGTGATATTTGAATTAAGTGAAATCACTGAATATACCTTTAAGTAGACATGCTGCTACCTTTAAACACATCTTAAATCTGAGTTTTTCTTTTGTATACTATTTAAATAGTCCTGAGAAAAAAATGCTGCAAATTCTGTCCCCAAAAAATGCTTACATTGTCAAAGCATGTGTGTCAAAAAAGCTTTATACCCTGTATAACATGTATACATAATGATGCAATGTGACATAGCTGTTTACAAAATGCTGTAACCCCTCCCACTACATATACTTTCCCATTTTTCAACTGTTTTTATTGTATTTTGATTGCATGCTTTGGCAATGTAAACACCCGACCCCTGGCCTGGTTGGACCACACTTAAAGTGTGCTACTGCTAATAGGTCTCAAGCGAATCTTCTTAGGCCTAGGGCAGTATGGTTCTCAAAGGGTTTTCATATTATGAAAGACCCCCAAATAGATATGCCTATTTTGGCTGCTGACCCCAAGAAGTTCACAACTAGATTGGCTAGATTTCCCAATAGGCTAGAAGTGTTTCAGCTGTTCAGGAACCCCTCCCAAGAACCCCTGGGATGACAAGTGAGAGCAAAAATGATGCAACTCATGCTCAACTCAATTTATTGTCATGATCAGGTTCACACATTTTATGGTTCACAAAAGGTGAAATTATTTGTCATACAAGCTCCAGAAATACATAGGCTAGAAGGAAAACAATTGTCAGATATCAATATGGGTAGTGTAGTGTGAAATAATGTCTGTGGTTAAAATATCAGTGGGATGGCATGAAGCAGCAGCAGGTGAAACCATATTTAAGGTGAAAAACATCAACACAATAAGACAGTTAAACAGCAGCAGGTATAATGACAGCATATAATATAATATAATATAGTCATATTATATCACAATATAGGCTAGTAAGGCTACACAGACAGAAATGTGTTGTCAGAAAAGCCTGGCGAGTACATGTTATCTCTTTGGTTAATTTGTTGGTGGTGTGGGGGGTGGTCATGCATTACACAGACAGTACACCAGATTGGACCAAGGGATGGTAGTTAGTGGCACTGTCTAACCATGACTGATTTGCTCCAAATCTGTGAATGCTGGCCCAGAACCTCAGAACCAATGCATATTGTGGACCAAAGTGGGGCCGTTCTTGACATTCTTTTTTGTTAGTTTTCCCCCCTAATGCCCAGAACTGCCCCTAATTTCACTTGATATTTTCTGTGTTCTAGCAACATGGGGTGGGGGTATTAAAAGATGAACATTGATATTTGTTGTTATCCAGTCCATGCTTAGAAATTTAACTTCTAGTTCTATATGGGCTATTCTAACATTATACATTTATATTTGAGAAGTTAATGCACAAAATGTTCAAAGAAAAACTTTACACATCAGCAGCAGCATCAAGTGAACGGCATCAACAAAACAGGCACGTATATATGGAAACTCTTCTTCATGCCAGTTCCAAAGACCCTGAGCCACAAACAGTGCAAACATTTATTTACATTTGCATGCTGTAACTACAGGATATTGCATTTGTCTCCACATGCACTTTCTAATCACTTCACCTGCTCCCATCTCAGTGCTGCCATCAGGGCCAACAGCAGTCCTCCTCAATCCACCACCTCCATCTTCGCTTCCCCGACAGTGCCATGCCAAAATCTTCAGCTGTGTCGTCTGAGCCCTCACACAAGCCATCCCTCTGGGAAAGGAACAGCTTCGCGACCATAGGCGGAGCTTGAAGTTGACGCTGGGGGGTGCGACTGCTTGGCCAACGACACCCGCGCGCACGCGTAGCGTGCACGCGCAATTTTTTTAACCTTTATTTTATTATTTTAGCGTTTTTACAATGCCCTAACCCCTAAAAATGAGTTATTTAGGTAGTACAGCAGCTCACACACATGCACTACAGCCATACAGCGAGTCATCATATCATGATAAGAGAGATGATTACAAACTACAGTCAGAAGCCAGAAGGTATTAAAGTGTGCAGTTCACCCCCTGAACCCCCCCAAGCTCCGCCCATGTTCGCGACCCATCTGCTTTCTCACAATCGGTGTGACGCAGCCATCGTGGCCAAAAAACTGGACCCAAATCGACCCACTGGTAACAGAGGCTGCACGTGCTCCTGAGCACCAAAAAGTCTCTGACCAGACGGGCAGTATCTGAGGGTAGAGAACCGAGATCCAAATCCTCTGCTTCTTTTTCTAGTTTCCTGTGGTAGACTGTGGCGCGCTCGGTCAGGTCCGGAGAAGCACTGACGTTGAACCCATCCTTGAAAATGGTAAAGTTTGGCAGGTGTGCAGCTTGTGTGTCGTCACGGTGGGGCACAGGGTGAGCGTCACCCTCATGTCTTACCTCTGAAGCCAAGACCCCTGCAGAAACATCAGGTGGTTGGTCTATGGACATCCAAAACGGGTCAAAGGAGGATCCCAGAACACGCAGGAGACGGGAACGACGCAGGTGTTTGGCTTTGGGTGCGTGATGGTGGTCGTCAGAGCTTATTGACAGCGAATACGGTTGAATGGGCTGCGAAGATGTGCTTAAACTGTCTCTCAATTGCACCAATGCCATATTCCAAGCTGTGTCTTGTTGGGTTCCAGCAGTAGTCTCATTCAGCATGAGCTCCTCCTGAGGTAGGTAATTTGAAGCAAAGACTATGATCCCATTTCCATTTAGGACAGACATACACATCCAGTACAGAAAGATCTTCAAACTAATCCGTCTGGACATCATGGATGTTAGGCTAAAATAATATAATACACTGTATTGTTCTGCTTTTAAGCTGTGAAGTGGTCTGCGTCTCAGGGTAGTAAGCATACATGTGCCAGACAGTCGGTGCAGATATCCTTGAGCACTCGCACAATAACACACCAAAGTTAGTGCCTTCTCAGACAAACAATAGACATCTTATCTCCTATGGCTCAAAACATGACCAAGCCAATACCCAAGGACGAAGTGTGCATGGCAGGATGTGAGAACATTTGCCTGTCATTTGATTGAACACTGGTCACAACCCGTTGTATTCTTGTCTTGTTACTATGTAATAAATAAATAAATAAATGTAATTTCCTTGCAAACATGAGTTGATTACCTGTGATCTACTGAGGACATTAGCACCACCATGAGGCCGATTTGATTATGGGGCAGAGCTTCCTTGGCCTACTGGGAGTGAGTGTGCAAACTAAGTTTCACACTGATCGGTTTAACTGTGTCGGAGGCTATATTTGTCAGACGGACGGACGGAAGGACAGACACGCAGAGAGACTGACACACACACACACACACACACACACACACACACACACACACACACACACACACACACACACACACACACACACACACACACACACACACACATAGTACATAATGTGATGTCTATTTGGATGAGCTGTGTCAAGAGTGTCACTGTCAATATCTCCAGTACGCAACATTCTCATTCTGTGCATACACACACCCAAAATGAGTCAGAGAACAATCCAAAAACACATTCACATCAGTCTGAAGAACAGTCCAGACTAAACATTCGTATTTCAGTGCAACGGTAGATTTATTCGAGGCTACAAGTAATGAACCTCCTTCCACCTCCCCCTTCAAAGCCATACTTAGTTTGCACACATGCCAAACAGACTTTCAACAAGCACTTTGTTTATCTCGTCGTGATACGTTTAATAAATATATTTGAATTCACATAAAGTGAAAACGGCACTATGTCACTTTTTGTTAACGAATACAACGAAAATGTGGCCAATCTGTATGGTGTATGAGTATGTAAATACAATATCACTTATGCAAATGAGGTGGTTGTATTTCGTCTCCCTGCTCTTCTATTGAGAGATTTTGATCATGTCAATAGTAGTGTCATGTCTTACGGCAGATACAGGATCGGACACCAATTCTGACCTGAAGATTCAATTTATCCCCTGAACAAGCAGGCAGGCGCTCTATTAGCTCAATGCTAAAATGTTCAGGACTTACGCAGGAAACATAGTGCAGCTTTAATATTATAAAACAGCAGAAATAGCTTGGAAATGATGTATTTGTGTAATAAGTTGATTTGCGTCCAAATTATAATAATAATTATTATTATTAATATGCTTTAAAGAGCGATACATCTGTGTATCTGTGATTATTTTAAACCAAATATAAAAGTACTTAAGTAGCATGGCAGTGCACAGAAAAATAAAATACTGCAAAGGGTCAGAATGTCATCGAGTATGTGAGCAGAAACAAGAATACAAATGGGACATTTGTACAAATCCATGTGTCGTGACTTGTGTGGATGACGACGCGTCATCTGTCCTCTGACCTGAAAGTTCGCTGCTTTTGTGCAGTGGCTCCAGTTTCAGAGAGAGAACAGCTGGTCATGTGACTTTTCTTGTTGCCGAGTTGATTGTGTCGGCGGCCTAGATGAGAGCGCCGGCACGGCGGGGGGTGTACGGCTACTGTAGTCTGCAATGTTCGCCCTGTCGTCTAGAAACCTGTCAAAGTCTGAATGGAAACCATGGATAAGGACACAAAATAAAAGGTTGAGAGAGAGTGAGCATCTACTAAATACCTATTGGGCTGTCACGATTATTACACATTTAAGTTGACGATTAATTGCTGCACAAATAATTGCGTTGAACGATTTAATTGTGTTTTTGGCATTGAACATTGGGAACAAATTAGATTTGGTTTTTAGGCTTCGTAATCACAAACTGCACAGGGCACATATGACAAATATCAAATACAAATAAATTACTGGTATTTAATATGTTCATACTTTTGTTTTAATACTAAATAGTGGAAATAGAAAATGTATTAATAAATAATTGCGATTATCTCAAATAATTGCAATTGTTATTATTATTATTATTATTATTATGTAATAATTGTAACAGGCCTACCTAAACAGTAAATTGTTAATTGAGAGAGAGAGAGAGAGAGAGAGAGAGAGAGAGAGAGAGAATAGAAATAAAAATAACTACGGTATCTCGCACTAAAATGACAGTGATAGAAAGAAACTTACCTTCACTGGACACGCCTTCACTTACTGCAGACTGCTCGTCTTGCTATTTAAAACACAGCAAACCAAGTAGATTACATTCAGCATACATACACCCACAAGCTTATATTTGAGATAGTCACCGTTATACATGGGTGGAAAATAAATGTAATGTCTCACCATATCTGAAGATAACCATCTGTCGATATCGTCCAACGTAGAGGTTGGTGGCATCTAAGGGAACAAGAGACGAGAGTAAAGGCCAGTCCACACACCAATGCAACTCCTTGGAACATGCAACTACTTGCAACCATTATCCCCCCCCAATGGAGGTTGCAAGGAGTTGCATTGGTACGGTCCATAGAGTAATATAAGGATAGAGACCGAACTGGAGCGTTAGCCCCGCCCCCCGCTATTCATTTCGATGGAAGTTTCTCAGTGGCGTTTTGAAGCACCCGGAAGACTGCTGGAAATACAATTTTAACTCAATGGCTCGAGTGAGAGAAAGTTAAGCCCGGTTTGACGCACGTTACGCACATGGTGTCATGAACGTCCGTCCACCTCCATGAAAGTGCTGCAGTTCCACTTTTCACCAGTAGATAGTGGCAGCTTCAACGTTGGATAGCCTTACTGGGGGCTTGGTACAGTCTGGCCTTTATTTTTTAATTTTTACATGTAGCTCTAGCACAGTAGTTCTTAATATAATATATATATATATTTCTTTTTTCAAATATGATTATTTTTGGCAGTCGGGTCCCCTGTTCAAATATGATTATTTTGCCTGAAAAGGTTGAGAACCACTGCTCTAGCTTAGTTGTGTCTGTGTAGCACTCACCGCTCCAGTGACCTGTAACCTGGTGTCTAGGGCCTCGGCGAGGCCCTCCACCGCTCCGGGGTCCTCGTACCGTACGCTGGGACAACATAAAACATACAGTGTGAGCAGTGGTAGGAAAAGTATGACAATTGGAGAGAGAGAGAGAGCCTCCTGAGGAGGCCGGAGGGAGTGCTCCATGGTCACGGTCAGAGGAGGCCCTCCTCTGACCGTGACCATGGAGCGCTCTCTCCGGTCTTATCACCTTCAGGACGGGAACCCCTTTTAGTGTTTTAAGCATTTTGTTTTGTTCTAAAGAGTTGGCCCTAGTGCCACTCAGCTTGATATGCCCTTTATGCTATTTGCAGCCATATCCTTCCGGATGCGGTGGGTGTGTCTTGATTGATTTCCCTCATTGCAAAAGAGCTAGTTCCTTGTTGACCTGCCCATATGCTGCTGTATATAATACGCCTACTTGATGTTTTGTACTCATACATGACAAAGACCTGTGTCGAAACGTTGTGCTACATTTTTTTTCCTGGGAGAAGAGACTCTGGGCTGTATTTTGCGTGTCTTAAGTACCAGGTCTTATTACTTAACTTAAGACCTGGAGGCGTGATCAATGCCATTTGGCTATTCTGAGTGGCCAAAGAGCATTGACAACCCTTCCTTTTCATTGTACGTATATCTTTGTCCAGTATACCTGTAGAATTTCTGGAGATGTGCGTGCTTCCTTTTGGATCCTATCTCTTAAGCATTTTGCTAGTGAAAAATAGCAGATCTACAAGCTCATAGTGCGGCACCGAATCTTGTAGATCTGTTTGTAGATCTGTTTTTTTTTATCGCAAATCTTTTAATATACAGTATATTCTTTCAGAGCGAACGTTTTTAACTCAAATCTTTGCTTCTGGGGACCAGAAGCATAGCCACTGATTTCAGAAAATGATTTAGTAGACATTTTGTAGAATCGTCCTCAGGTCTAAATGGGTTATGACAGGGACTGTACCGCAGGTGTGGTTTTGCGGACAACGTTTCCTCCAACAATTCCTATTTATTGTTTAAACACAACAGGGGCGAGAGATCACAATAAAAATCCTAAGCATTCTTCCTCCCACTGGGAGAAAAACAGCATCTGAAAGTTTGATGGTGCATTTTTACACGTCGTGAGACCTTTTCCATTGTGTCTTATGAACAGTGGGGTTCATGTGGTGCCGCCATGGTGCTTATCAGTGTGACATCGTTTGTTAAGGCGTATTCGCACCTTTTTCTCTGCTCAGCCAGGGAGCTGCTCCTCGTCTGTGCAAACATGTCAAACTCCTCCTCCTCAGCCACACCTGTTGGAAGACGGGAGACGATCATAATCACAATTTGTGCCCAAGACATCCACAGACGTCCTAGGAACAATCCCATGCAGTGCCCAGGACGTCTGTACACGTCTTCTTAGTAGTGCATCCAAGTCCTAAAGGTGCGACGTCTAAATTGCTAGAGACATTTGACATGAGTATCTATGTATCTATTAAAATGTGATACACAGCTTTTTTTAACGCTTTGTTCTGTAGGGCTGCAACTATCGATTAAGCGAATGGGGGAAAAAATCAACTAAATCGACTTAAAGAAATCAACTAAATCGACTTAATACAATGCGTCGTTATGCAACACATTGCAAATCAAAAGATAATTTAATTTGAAAACATGAAATGGAACATTCTGCATACCGAGTACATTCTACATTTGGTACTTTAAGTACATTTTGATATCAATACTTTCACTCAAGTACATTTTTAATTCTGGACTTTTACTCCTAACAAAGTAGTTCTGTATTGCAGTACTGATACTTTTACTTTGAGTGCTTTACGTTGATTACTTTTTTCACTCACTGGCAGCCAGTCACTCACCGTGCTTGGCGTCCTGCTGCTGATTGGCCGGTGCGCTAACTGTGGGCTGGCTGGTTGTGCTGATGACTGCTGGTTGGCTGACAGTCTGAAGGCTGACAGTGAGGTCAATGAGCTGGGGGCTACTGACAGGGTCCTGCTGGGCACGCACGCACGCACACACACACAGTCACACAGACGTTATTCACTTGTATTTACTTCTACTGTACTTTGTGTCTACCCTTTTCATGTCCATTATTTATTTGCCATTTGAGCATCACAGACCATGAGATTTAGCCTCTCAGACTCAAAACGTATATGTTGTCGTCGTTGGATATAGGATTTTGTCCACAATTCCATGCTGTATTTATGTGGCATCATAGGAGATAACAGGCAAACATTGATCGAAATAACTCTTCTACACACTCTCTAATTGTGTAGACTTCTTGTAAAGTAAGTAATGCTGAACAATATACTCTTGAGAGCGTAAATTGGTTTTACACTCTCAAGGTCACCACTAGGACCACTGATATAAACCACTGAACCCAAACAAAAGAGAAGTGAAAGATGACTTTTCTCACCTGTTCTGTGGCCGTGCTCTGCGCCTTAGCAAGCCTCTCAAATCTAAAACACAATGTTGTGCATCTTGTGAGTGTAACATTAAACAAGAACACATATATATATAGTACCTCATGCAACAGCATGTTGGGCAGATTTAAATTCCTGTATATGATATGATATGATCATATGATATAGTACTTTATTGTTTGCACTGAAATTGCACTGAAATTTGTCTTGCGACCCAGCGGCCTTGTATGCAACACATATACACACATTTGACATAATACAAAAAAGAAAAGAAAATACAATTGCATATACATAGAAACATAAAGGCAAGATCAATGTCCACAGCTCAGGCTAACCCTGGCCAAAATCCCCTCGTGTTTTTCAAGAAAGAAAAGCTCAGACCTCTCATAGCGGATGAAGGTGTTATTGAGGTCGTCGTTGACCACCAGCAGCTCTGCGATCAGTCTCTCATCCAACAGCCTGGGGATCAGCTCCACCACTCGGCTCTGCATGCTCTTACACACCGAATACAACTGCTGCTTTGACACAGGGACCAGAGGAGAGACACCTGAAAAAATTGTCTTTTCTGTACTTACTAAACGTACTATTTAGTTACTATGTAATAATATATGATTTTAACCCATTTAGACCTGAGGACAATTCTACAAATGTCTTGACAATGACAAGATTTCTGAAAAACCTATGTTTCTATGTCAGTGGTTCTCAGAATATTTCATGTCAAGGACCCCCAAAACGATATGTAATTTGCTCATAGCGTGGCACTCGGTGCCACGCTATGAGCAAACACACACACACACACACACACACACACACACACACACACACACACACACACACACACACACACACACACACACACACACACACACACACACACACACACCTTCAGAAGCTCTCTGTCGTCCTGCTGGCTGCCTCCGGGTGTGAGATGGTTCAACATGTCAGTCATTACTGTGAGGTTACACTTCACCAGGGCCAGATCACCTCTCAGTTTCTGCTCCTGGAAACAGAAACATAACAAAAATAAAAAAAACATATTCAAGAAGAATGGCAAGAATCAGCAGCAATACATAACAGTGTACCGTCATTAGTATATGTGCATTGTTTGTATGTTTGGAATCTTAATGCTTATTAAGATTGATGGATTTTTCTTAGTAGTGCATCCAAGTCCTAAAGGTGCGACGTCTAAATTGCTAGAGACATTTGACATGAGTATCTGTCTCCTTATTATGCACAGCATCAAGAACAAAAACTAAACTGGACAATGTCAGCGTTCACTGTGAGAGCAGCCATGATGAATTCCTGGAATGAAATCAATACAATATTGTTCTTTAGTTCTTATCAGGGGTGTAGTGTGTGTGTGTGTGTGAGTGTGTGTGGGGGGGGGGGGGGGGGGGGGGGGGGCACCACCCCCCACTTCTCTCACGTCTACATTTATTAGTGTTTTTTGACCTTTCATTAACTTTTATCATACGAATGCATTGTTAAACCTTTTTCTAAATAGGCTAGACACGTCTGCATGTTTATGGTTAGAATGGTATAGAATCATTTACAAGTAATTTCATTTCATATTACAGAACATTTCCTTTTCTCTCAGTTCATTTTGTTTAAGTGTACAAATAAAATAAATTACATTACAAACAAAAAAAAAACTAAAAAAATACATAGTAATATATTGTATAGTATTGTTTGCCTTGGGAGTGCCTTGGGGATAATTACTTTACTTTTCACTGTAATATGGGGTTATCAATATTTTTAGTATTTTTTTAGTTTTTAATTTAGTGTATCTGGGCAGCGTCATTTGTAGATTCTGCTTCCAGATATTCTGCCACTAACTCTCCTTTTGAAGTAAGGAAGCTTCATTTGAAGCTGGGCTGTCATGTATTCCATCTTGTATATTTGTTTAATTTTTTGTCGCCACTGATCCATGGTAGGGGGGTTGGGTTTCATCCAATTAAGTGTCACCATCTTCCTTGCCACTATTAACAGAATATGTAATATATAGCACTGGTCTTGTTCATATATATCTAATAATGATGACCTTGAGTTCAGTGAAATATCTTTTTTAAAGATTTTATCTAATTCTGTTTTTATCTTTTTCCAATACTTTGGGCAGTCCCAAAATATATGGGTATGGTCCCCAGTCATGTCGCAGTTTCTCCAACATTTATCCGTTGAGTTGGGTTTATATGCACTGGCTGTCAAAGGAGTCCTAAAGAACCTAATTTTTGTTTTCCAGTCGAATTCTCTCCATATTTGGCTCTGTAGTCCTCCATGACAGCCAGAACATACATCTTCCCATTTATCATCTTCTATTATAGTGTTCTGCTCCATTTCCCATTGTCCCTTAAGAAAAGTATTATCCGCCATATCTAACCGTCTGCATGTTTTAATAGTGTGTCTGTGCGAGTTGCGCACGTGCACGCAAATGCGTGTGCATGTGTGCGCGCACGTGTCTTATGGGGCGTCGTCCCACTTCGAAAAGTAGCACTGTGACTACAACACTGCAGCGGACACACCTGACAGTGATCTGTAACCGGGGACAAGAGGAGGCGGGGTGTGTGTGGACTGTGTGTGTAACCGGGGACAAGAGGAGGCGGGGTGTGTGTGGACTCTGTGTGTAACCGGGGACAAGAGGAGGCGGGGTGTGTGTGGACTCTGTGTGGCCGTAGCCTGGGCTGCGTTCCATTTCGGGTTTATTCCCCCCGGTTTGACCTGAATTAGGCTACGGTCCCCTATTTAATGGCATTTCTATCTCTGGGACCCCAAATTATATTGTAAAATCAAAGTTAATTTAACTCTGAGAGTGTACAAATGGAACCGTTAAGGTCCATTTGGTTCCATTTGTACACTCTCTGAGTTACAGACCTAAGGGTCCATTTGGTTTCTAACTATCATTTAGCTGGGGACCCCCTGGAACTGGCATAAACAATGTGGCCAGCCTGTGACGGCAGTAATCAGATTATAAATTAAATTAGAATTTAATTAAATCAGAATTAGAGTTTAGAAATTAAATTAGAATTCTAATTAAATTAGAATTTAATTATTCCATTTTCTTTTTATAGGCACTTCTTAAACAAAAAACGCATCTCTCATACCAACTGGCTTGTAGGCTACAAGTGTAATACCAATAATTAATCTAAAAAATCGATTACATATTGGTGCTCCTTAAATTTTGGTAGGTGCTCCTAATATTTTTCTGATGCTCCTTCATTCTGAAATTGGTAGCACCAGTGCTACCAAGTAAAAGATCTTTGACATCAGTTAGTTCTCAATGCTTAGTTCTCTATGACTCTAACTTTAGGCATGGTTTGAGCCTGGGCAGAGCTCAAGACCCCCTTGACTTCCAGAATAGAATTCTAGTTAAATATTTCAAAAGGTTTGAAACAAACAGATCTCAACGCACACGCACACGCACACACCACACACACACACACACACACACACACACACACACACACACACACACACACACACACACACACACACACACACACACACACACACACACACACACACACACACACACACACACACACACACACACACACACACACACACACACACACACACACACTTATCTCTGCAGTAAGTACCTGCTCAGTAGTGATGGAGACGGGCCCCTCACTGGGCTCCACCGGGGACAAAGTCCCCTGAGTAGGAGCAGGGGGAGGAGGGGCTTGTTGCTGGGGCTGGGGCAGACTAGGGACAGTGGTGGCAGGGGCTGTTTCAGCAGAGCCGTTTTCTGGAATGCTCTGCAAGATGAAAACAATAATAATAATAATCTTTATTGTCCCCGAAGGATATTCGTCTTCGCAGTTCTGTTCAAACACCCACATCAAAACAACGCATAGCACATATAACACCAAAGACAAAACAAAAACATGAGGTTTTTATTGGCGGGGCAGTTTGTTTAATGCCGCGATGGCCAAGGGTACAAAACTCCTACTAAAAACAGACCTTTATTCCACAGCAAGGTTCTGTATCTTAAAAAAGAAAAGGGGATGATCAAAGTGCTAACCGTGTGATGGCCTTATTGTTCATATCAGAAAGTGTGGGTGTGGGAATGTCATGTTGATTTGCTTATATAAGACTTGAAAAACAGACAGACAGACAGACAGACAGACAGACAGACAGACAGACAGACAGACAGACAGACAGACAGACAGACAGACAGACAGACAGACAGACAGACAGACAGACAGACAGACAGACAGACAGACAGACTCACTCTGTTTGGCGTGTGGATGGGGGAGAGAGCAGGCAGACAGACAGACAGACTCACTCTGTTTGGCGTGTGGATGGGGGAGAGAGCAGGCAGACAGACAGACAGACTCACTCTGTTTGGCGTGTGGATCGGGGAGAGAACAGACAGACAGACTCACTCTGTTTGGCGTGTGGATGGGGGAGAGAACAGACAGACAGACTCACTCTGTGTGGCGTGTGGATGGGGGAGAGAGCATCGAGGTCCGTCATGGGGAACTCCAGGCCTCGTCTCCTCAGGTCTTCGTACACAGACACGACCCCCGACAGAGAGGTAGAGCTACGGAACGCGTCGGCCCACGACTGAGTTCCACAGAGACATACGGGAGAGAAAGAGACGACGGAGAGAACATCATGCACGTGTTCATTTTGACAACTCATTTTGATTTGGGTTTAGTCATAGCCCTAAATCTTGCGCCACCGCTAAACCCCTTATCCATAAACTTATTTGCCATTTTTTACTACAAATAGCCGATCTACAAGCTAACAACGTGTCGATGTAGATTGGCTAGTTGAACTATTTTTAAATGTTTTAAAATAGTAAAAAATGGCAAATAAGTTTAAGGATAAGGGGTAAGATAAGGGGTAAGATGGAGCCTATAATCTTTTGAATAAAATTCCATTTAGCTTTAAAGTCACATTTTAGTCATCTGAAATGTTTTAGTGTACTATAGTCTAGTTTTAGCAGACTAAATATCATATGGTTTTAGTCGACTACATCTTCGTCCTGGGCAATTAGGGTGTTAATTTAGTCGACCAAAATGTATCTTAGCACGCCGTTATGGCGTCGTAACTCGTAATGCCTGATTTATACTAAAATAGCAGGTCTACAAGCTCAAAACGCGTCACACTGCGACGCGTTGTGAGCTTGTAGATCAGCTATTTTCTTAGTTTTACTGGTCCTCTTCTCCACTAGTCCCTCCTTAACATTTGAGTCCAGTTTTCATCATTAATTTTGTTGACATACATATCAATTTGGTGGTCTAATTTGGGCGCATGTTCGAGCGCTAGTCCGACTGATGTTCCCGCATGTCGGACTAATGCTCCGTCGGAGCTATGGCAATGATCACCCACCTGTATTAGGCTGAGAACCCTCTCATGGAGAGCTGCCGGAGGGTTGTACTTGGGCAGGATCGATCGGACCAGAACCCCTTCAACAAAGTCCTGGGATGCCACCAGAACATGGAACCGGTGACCACAGTTCTTCACGCAGGTCTCCAGAACCTATCAACCAATGGATAAGAAAGATGCAAATGGCCTGGGATGCAAATGGACCCTTCATTATGTAGCCTACAGCTTGGAACCCAATAATCTGATAAAACAATTACTCACTGTAAGAGAAAGCATGATCTCTCTGAAGTTCTTGTTATCCACAATTCTCTTCTTTAGAGCTTTGACTGCATCTCTAGGTCTAAAGATAAAAGAAGAAAAAGTGAAAACATGTTTGCACTTTGATCTGGGATTATTACCAAGATCATGCTTAGATGAAAGACATCCAAATGCATTTAAATCACTGTGCATGTTGAACACACCAAACTATGTCATGCATACGGTAGGTACTGTAGTAACTTGACATTAGCATAATCCATTATTAGATAATTTTATTAGATTTATTTATTAGATAAAGAGGAAACAAAATATACCAAAGAAAACACTAAACAGAAAATACCCAATCACAATTTACCAGATGGAGACTGTTTGCAGCTATACTGTAGCTGATGAGGGCTGGTACTCAAAAAACTCAAAAAATCTTTATTTATTGCCAGAAAACTGCTTTGGAGAATGAAGATATCAAATATCACAGAGGCCACGCAGAGACGCAGTACAATGTAGTGGTCTGTAATGGTAGTGAAACTGACCAAAAATAACTCATAACATTATATATCTGCTGTCACGATTATGACATTTTACATGACGATTAATTGTCACACAAATAATTGCGATCAACGATTACATTTTTTTCGTCCTTGGAACACAGGAGCATATGAATAAAAAATACATTTCTGTTTGGCTTTTAGGCTTTGAAGTTGCACAGGGCAGACAAATAACCTAAATATACAAAGAAATTACTGACAAATTTTATAACTTTATAATTAAACGCATCACGATGTGTTGTGGGCTTGTAGAGCTTGAAAATGTTCAACCTGAAAAGGATAATGACGATTATGCAAAAAGAGTGCGATTTATCTCAAATAATTGCACTTAGACAATTATGAAATAACAGGCCTGTAATATCTGTTGCCAGTTGTGCTGTGCCCATTGCCTACCCGTCATCTGTCTCGTTGATGATGTCACAGATCTCCATGTTAAGACCCCAGTCTTCAGACTGCAGCAGAGCATTGGTTGCTCTCTCTGTAAGCACAGATGTTGTTATGAAACTCAACACACAGAGATACAGTGTCAGGTCACAGTGCTGTGTTGTGTATTCATCCGGAATCCAAAGGAAAGTACGCACATCTCTAAAAAACATTCAGGTGCTGAACAAAAAGATACGTACAGGAGAAGGAGAGAATGTCCGCACACTAGTTGAGTAGCTCCCACTGGAATTTATTTTTTCAACGTTTCGACCCCTTATGGGTCTTCGTCAGGTATGACGAATAAGGGGTCGAAACGTTGTCATCCTTTAAAAAACAAAATTTGCAGCGGGAGCTACTCATTCTCTCCTTCTCTTGTGTATTCATCCAACATATAGCCTATAAGAACCCTGAATAGGCTCGGAGTAGAGTCGCTGCTTCTTTGCCTGGAAAGGAGCCAGCTTAGGTGGTTCGGGCATCTGGTTAGGATGCCTCTCAGGTGTCTGCCTAGGGAGGTCCTCGCGGCACGTCCCACTGGAAGGAGACCCCGGGGCAGACCAAGGATGAGATGGAGGAAACACATCGACTCACTGGCCTTGGAACGCCTCGGTATCCCCCAGGAGGAAGTTACAGTACTAAATGTTGCTCTGTGAGAGGGATGTCTGTGGATCTGTTGGCCCCGCGACCCGACTACGGATATTGGATGGACATTAATTAACAGTCGATATAATATAGCCTAATATAACAGAAAAGAGAAAGAATATATATATCATGGTGGCTATCTGAGATGGTTATGACAACACCGCAGTAACAGTGAACAAAGTTGAGACTTCACCACCAGACTACTATGAAAGGCCAAACAAGCATTTTCCTTCATACAACTCCGTGGGCCAAAGCCAGCTTTCTGTTATATCACGTGTGCTTCTCATAATTCTCCAAATCTCCTTCATTCCTTTCCTCTCTGCACTATTCCCTTCCCCCCCTCCTCCTACACACTCTCACCTCTGCCTCTCATGAAGTCTCAATCCCTTTTTTTTACCCCCTCCCTCCTTTTTTTGCTTCACAACTGTTTCATGTGACTGCAGTCAGCTGCTTCTGTTCACATCGGGCTGATGGGCTCAGAGGCAGCTGAAGCATTTATGGCATTAATGTGTGATAGAAGAAAGTGTGCAGAGGAAGTGGTCTATATATTTGAGATGCAAGGATGGCATTGTGACTTGTCTAGCAGCATAATTTGATTGCGAAGAGGCAATTTTAGCCCGAATAAGCATCATCATCATCAGGTTACAACAGCAGACCATGCTTCTGTCTGTCGTCAGCATGGCAGAAAGTAAATGCCTTTTCGGTACTAGCCAATAAAGCAACTTTGTCATATGAATAATATTGAAAATGCCCCCAAATTCCACACTGAGAACCAGCATTCATCTAGGAGTAAGCAAAGTTACTATATTTACCCAGGGTAACTGGACTATAAGCTCAAGAACTTGTTTACAGCCAGGCCCTGCTCATAGAACATTTCATGGTAGGGGTTCAATGCCTTGCTCAAGGGCACTTCAGCGGTGGTAATTTCAACGTGCCGGTCCGGGGATACGAACTAGCGACCTTCCGATATCAAGACCGCTCCGCAAACCGTTCGGCCACCGCTGCCTGAGTGTCAGTGTCATTTACAGTTTATAGTAAAGATAGGCTACATCTGTATAAATGGGTAGGCTATAAGTATAAATTATTATCAGTTTGAGGCACAGGATAGTAGCCTTAGTAGAGAGGATCTAAAACCCAGGAAAGCCTATGGCTTATTGTTTCCATTGGGGTCCTTCATATTCAAGTCATTGGAACATTTAATTTAATTACATTACAAATAGGCCTATAAATAGCCAAACGTTAACTTTACAGTGAAGGAGGCAAGGCACATCTGTATGGATGTCATGTGACAGTTTACAGTAAAAGTAGCCTATAGTCTCCATCTGTATGGGTGTAAACTTTACAGTAAAAGTTACATCTGTAAGGGTGTAGTCAGAATACTGAATACAGTTTAGACAGTCCGGGTGTTCAATTATTATACCGTTAGATACCGTTTACAACTAGTAGCCTAAAGGCTGTTTGTTTGAGGAAGTTATAGCATACCACCAGATTGGTCAACAGAGGTGTCATTTAACTCCGAACAACGAATCAAATGAAAGATCGCGGCAATCTAGACCCACCTCTCTCCTTTTATTGGTTACAAACACGTACTTTCAGATTATGTCAAAATTGTTGATCAATGATCATTTTAAACAAATCCACGAAAAACCGTCGTCTCTTCTCTATTATGTATAACTGAGAACAGCTTATATTAGAATAATTACGGTTATTTAAGAAATGTAATAATACTTTAATAGGCTTAACATTGTATAAAAACGAGCAGCGCATTCTGCTGGGTTTATATCATTTAAAACTCACCAATTCTCTGACCGACAGGCGTTGAAAAGGGGCTCCCTATAAAGAACTCAATTTTATCCCCGAGTGAAAACATCTTCGGAGATGATGACAGATGAGAAACACGCACACACACACACCCACACAACACACAACACACACACACGGTCACTGTTGAAACTTCTTTTCAACAAGTGTCCACAACGCGATATTTCCTCTACTACAGAATAGATACAACAACAGCATACAGCAGGGCGCACTGCATTTTCATGGTCACGTGAAAGATCCAAGCCCAGGAAATAGCGGATAAAGGGTTAGAGTGCAGAGCAGACCACAGGCTCGCCCCTATTTTGTTATTTCTCTGTGTGAATACCGGCATAAACTGTAAAAAAATGAATAATAATAATAATATATATATATATATATATATATATATATATACAAATTAATATAAGACAAATTTGTGCCCAAATAAAACACTTTAGACCAGGGGTCATCAATGTTTGCCTGCATGTTGGCTTGTGGTGGACATTTTTGTAAAAATTAAATTTTGCCACAAACACATAAAATTAGTGGACAATAATATTACCATTTACCAGAAACACAAAGAGCTAGCCCTGAATGACCATAACAGGTCTGTATAACTCTGAGCGTGTGCAACTACCTGTGAGTGGGGAGTGTTGGCTGATGAATGAATATCAACATCCTAATACATCCTGATACTGGGGGGTCAAATTATGACAGTAAAAGTAGTCTAGTCTAGGTTGGCTCTGGGTAGAAAACAGAGTTAAGCGATTGAAATTGGGATTGATATTTAAAACTGTAAATGTAGCTTTCATGCCCTCTATGCCCTCAGTAGCCTACCCACATACGACTACCTCAAAAAAGTGAGTGACACCCACAGCCACAAAACTAGAGGGAGCAAGAACAACGATCTAGTAGCCGCCCTACCACCCACTTTCAAAACAAACACGGGGCATTGCCATGAAGTGTGCAATGCCCCACATAACCCCCTCCCTCAAAAAATGAAAATCACTGGTGTTCTTTAAAACAGGCCTGAAAATCCACCTTTCAGCAGGCCAAAGGGAGAGGAAATGATCGCTCCTCCCTTAGTTAAGTGACTAGCCCCCACCTCTTTATAACACCCTTATTTTTCCCCAATATCTATTTGAGGGGCACCTATGCCCAGCTTTGAGGGTTTGTGTGAACACAAACATTGGCAGATGACTGGCTGATCACCCCATAGCGATGATTTGATTGGCTGAGCAAAGTAGGCTACATATTGAAGGTGAAAGTGAGGGCAGAAAAGTGAAGACGCCAAAAGTGATTGGCCGGAATAACATTTGTGATGATTTGATTTGACCGAGCACGGAATGTGACGTATGATGAAAATGTGTGATGATAAGGGTGGCCCTCACTTCGCACGAGTGTGATTTTTTTAAACATTATTATTACTTTTTATGATGATTTTAATTTTGTTGTTATTTTTCATGTCATGATTATGAATTGAATACAGGACCTCAATGGAAACAAGACCGCAAGGCCATTTTTCCGGTGATATCCTTTTGGACTGTTTGACTGTACCCTGTACTGTTTACATTTCTGCCAATAAAGTATTCAATCAATCAATCAATCAATCAATCAATCAATCAATCAAAGAGTATGTGCAGGATAGAAAATGTCCTGCTTGTAGTTCCATAATGTTAGCACTAGGTGGAAGCAAAATACTCACAAATGGGTCCCACAACAAGGAACTTTGGCCAATTAATGTGTTATTCTGAAAAGAACATACCTTCCCCACTAACAGTGATATGGCATTTATTACAGTGGTGATATAGCCTATGTCATAACCTATATCAGTGGTTTTCAACCAGTGGTCATTGACAAGGTTCCAGGTGGTCCCCCAGATAAATGATGGAGAGTTGGTAACCAAATGGACCCTTATAGATCTTTAACTCTTGAGAGCGTAAAATAATTTCATTTTTACGCTCTCAAGAGTTACATTATTGTCAAACATCCGCATTACTTCATTTACAAGAAGTCTACAATTCGAGAATGTAGAAGAATTGTTGCCAAAAGCATGGAATTGTGTACAAAATCGTATCCAACAACAAAATATAATTGGGTCTGAGAGGCTACATGTCATCAAATGGTGGTCCGTGGCTCAAAAGCCGAATAAATAATGGGCCTTGAAATGAAACGGGTTGAAAACCACTGACCTATATTGTCGACATCTTTTGTCATGTAATCGTTTCTCTACACATGCTATTGTAAGTCTAGGAAGCTGTGCAGATCATGCAGCCATGCAGTGAGCAAAGTGTGTCTGACTACATAATGTGGCAAATTATACAACACTAGCCCTAACCCGTTGTGAGATATTTGCCCCCCCCCCTTGTGGCCGTGGGGGGTACTGCGCCCGGGTGCGTTTGTAATTGACTAATAAATTCATTAATAATCATTAATGTGTCAAATCGAAAAAGGGCTTCGTTACGCCCTCCATATTCATATGGTCAATGCCTGTGTGAGTGTGGGTGATTGGTGCAGGCAGTAAGGAGCTACGGCAGTCACAGTGACACACAGACACACACACAGACACTCAGACATTGTTAGAATTATAGTATGATGATGATGATGATGATAAGTAGTAACATGAGTAATACTTATGTTTTACCCATACCAATTTGTTTCAGTAATAAAAATAGTTTATTTTTATTTTTTGGTGACCAAGTTTTTATTAATCATTTTTAATTTTACAAATCCCCCATCCCCCAATCCACCCACAAGGTTCCAAAATATCGTTGCAACAGGAAAGACATTTCGTCAGTTAGCTCAACATCTCACAACATATAGGCTGCATTGCTGGTAAACTAAATAATATAAAAATATAAAAATATAACAAATCATAATTGTGCTTTGACCTTTTCTATAGCATCTGTAAGTGCCTCAATAGACTGCCTTTTTGCTCCATTAGCTCTCGCAATTGATATTTCCAACCCTAATACATTCAGAAATAATATTTTCCTTTTTTTGCAGCAGTAACTCCAGCAAAGAATACTTTTTTTTGACTGGCTGGTATCAGTATGGAATCATCATTTAACAACAATATCTGAGGAAGACATAGCACCTCGATTTCGAACAATTCTGATAATGTCCTGGCTACCCGAGTCCAGAATACCCTAACTCTGGGACATTCCCAGAACATATGCATAATTGCCTTATGTGCCCACTATTTCAATGGAAAGAATTAAATGAACTATTTTAAAATTAAATGATATCAATAAACTATTTTATGTAGTTAAAGCAAGCCGACCCGATCTGGTTCCTTCAATGTTTAAATATGTGTTCATGCATGGCTTGTGTCTGGTTGGTTTGTTTACCATGCCCTCAAACACAGATCTCTGCGTTTTCACTCGCAGCCAACTCTCCACATTTTGTTTTGACATTTTCTTTTTGCTCAGAGGCTCAGTGACCAACACTGTTGCCTCAAAGCAAAGAAGAGGCCCTGGGTTTGAATCACGCTTTTTGTGCTGTGTTTGCCTGTTGTTCACGCAGGGTTTCCTGCGTGACCTATTAGTCCGGCAGCCAACATAATAGGTTTCTTTTGTTTAAAGTGGGAAATTTGATATTTGTTTTATGTTATTTTTTTTGTGGCTTTCGCCTTTATTTGGGAGAGAGATAGGGTGGGTGACATGCAGTAAAGGCCGTTATGGTCAGGCATGGGTTGCCAGCCAAGGTGCCTATGTCAAGGAAATGTGGAAGACCTAAGTTGTACATTTAAGGACATCATAAACCGAACCATGAGAAGCTGTTTTCTGTTCCGACTGACATTTGACCTGTGACTTGTGTGGTCTTTTCATTGGCATGTGTTAGGACCCACCTACCCCTGAGGGGGGTAGGAAATGTATTTAAGCTGAAGTCTGACTGAGATGTGGTTGAGTCAGTACGGTGTTCCATTGTAACGCTTCACTACTACTCCGTATTCGAATACATACTATTCCAATACTCTGAAACTCTGAATTGTGTCTGTCTCATTATTGTGTTTAACTTATAAGTGCTCACCGACAGATTTCTTTAACACCTGGACCACTGAGCAACGGCCCAGGCCAGGTATATAGTTTTCTTTTATTGGCCTAAAATATTGTCTATATACATACATTCATGAAACCACTTGCTGACCGGCTGTCAGCATTGAGCAATTTTTTATAGGGGGATATATGTGACCATACCATCAACATCCTACTATAAATTCTCCATGTCTCTGTGCGCGTGCATGTGTGTACGGTTGTAATGCACGTAACTCAAGAACCGTTTGCCCCACCGACTTCAAATTCGACACACGCATTCCACAGGGAGTGCAGTTCCCAGTATCGAGTCAGTCGGTTCTCCAGAACCACCACAAAAGGCTCTGGTCAGGCTCTGCCAGTGGGCCTAATCAGCCTGAATCCCCTCACCTGTGCAATTCAGAGGCGTATCTACAATAAGGCGAGGGCAGGCGTCCACCTGTCCAAATCCATTTCTGGCCTGGCCAAAATCCATACAATGAGAAAAAAAGAGGACAAAAACCTGACAAAAAGACCTGAGAACTATTAATGGACAGCTGATTGGCTGTTGCGGTAGAGTGCGACCGTCAATCACCGATTGGAATGTAAATGCATGCCTTTCAGTCTTTCAGCCCTGTATCCTACTCGTCTAGCAGGTATATCTCTTTGAAAACCTTTAGTGCTACGATTGTGCGCGGGGAGACGACAATTAACACATCTTGCCTGCCCAAAACGTAATTCCTGGATATGCCACTGGTGCCTAGCCAATTGATTGCCATGGCAACCACACACCTGCCAATTGATTATTTAATCAATCCACTTTTCAGTCAGTCAGTCAGTTTGCACTCTTCACACACAGGCAGACAGACAGATACAGAGATCTCCAAGTGGGACACAGACAAACAGTTAAAATGGGTGCTATGACAACAGGTATTGCAAACTACAGATATATCCATATACAGTATGGGCACAAAAGGGACACAGACGGATAGTTAAAATGGGTGCTATGACCGACAAGTTCACAACGGGCGGTGGCCGATGGTCTAGTCATAGGCCTATATGAGGCAACATTTTTCACATTTTTGCATGTGATTTGTCAAACTAGGGTTTTTTCCATGATTCTGAATCCATTCCATGCATTCGTTTTGCACAAAAAACACTCCTTGGGCTAAAACCGGCCATAGCCACTTGCCCAAAATTTGCTGACCTCATCATGGCTATGGCCGTTTTTAGCCCAATTAAGGAGTGTTTTTTGTGCAAAACTAATACGTGGAATGGATTCAGAATCATGGAAAAACCCCTAGTTTGACAAATCACATGCGGGAGCTTGTAGATCCAAAACGGATCATACTATGGCTATTTTATTTAAAGAACAAATTAGTTTAATGGCTCTTGCCATTGTGTCTGTACTCTGACTGTATCTGCTCAGGAAATTGAGAAGTTTCAGGTCTCTTACTGAGACCTGAAACTTTCATCATCTCCTGGTATGGGAATCTCTCAGTTAGAGATAGAAAAAAACAAAACAAGATCACCCAGGTAGTCAACCAGGCTAGTAAGATCATTGGAGACAAACACACCGTTCCATAACCAAAAAGGCTTTACAATGATTATCCACCCTCTTTGCCCTGAATTTGATCTCTTACCACCAGGCAGGAGGCTTAGAGTAGGCTACCATTAGAAAGAAAAGAAGGGTTACAAGACCATCATTTTTGACAACTGCAGTGGGCATTTTAAATAAGAAAATGTTTAGCTCTACCACCTAATCCCTACAACACATGATCACATGTTGCTGCGTTATGGGAATACATTACATATAGTAGGCTATTTTAAGGCATTATTTTGTGTATTGATGTTTTTAATCTATACTGACAACACTATACGTACAACACTTAAACACGTAAACATGTGACGATAGGAGGTCATCACAGGGTCACAGGAGGATAAATCACTTATGGTGGCCCATCTCTTTCCTGCCCCTTTTCCATCTAAAGAACTTTAGGTTTAGAACTGGTTCCGTTCTAGATTCATGGAATCTTGGAGCCTTTCACAGATTTATTTTTTGTTCCTGTTCTGAACCAACTTTTAGGGTTCTGAAAAATACATTTTCAGTGGAAACACTAGTCCTGAACTGTTTCAATATTAGGTCTGAAAAAATAACTGAACCGGTTCAACCCCGGTGGAAAAGGGGCTTCATGGCTCATTTTCATATCAATTTGATATGTGATGATCACCCACCTGTATTGTGCTGAGATCCCTCTCATGGAGAGCTGCAGGAGGGTATACTGGTTGGAATTTGGGCAGACCAGAACCCCTTCAACAAACTACTGGGATGCCACCACCAGAACATGGAACCGGTGACCACAGTTCTTCACACTAGAACCTATCAATCAATGAGAAAGATGCAAATACAATGGAACCTTCATTATGTCATTATATTGATTTGAAACCCAATAATCCAATAAGTTCCCTTCTTTAGCTTTGACTGCATCTCTGGGTCTGAAAAGAACGCTGGAGTCTATCCCTGTTACAATGCGCTCGACCCCTGGGAGATGGATTGCTGAGGTGGAGCGCAACAGCTACCATCAGTGCAGAGTACTTAACCGCACGACCTGCTCATATACACTGAGATGGCGGTGCCCTTGATCAAACCCATGACCTTGACAGACAGACAGACAGACAGACAGACAGACAGACAGACAGACAGACAGACAGACAGACAGACAGACAGACAGACAGACAGACAGACAGACAGACAGACAGACAGACAGACAGACAGACAGACAGACAGACAGACAGACAGACAGACAGACAGACAGACAGACAGACAGACAGACCTCTCTGAACTCATCAACCGCCATGTCCCCTCCCGCTCCCTCAGGTCAAGCACTGCCAACCAGCTGGAACCCCACAAATCCAACAAACGGACATGGGGAGACAGGGCCTTCGCAGTGGCTGCCCCTTCTCTTTGGAACTCACTCCCAACTCACATCAGAGCTGCCCCCACCTTCGAAATGTTCAAAAGCACACTCCTCAAAACCCACCTTTTCAAACTGGCTTTCCCTACATAACCCCCCCCCCCCCCCCACACACACACACACACACACCCTTCTTGTTTGTCCCTCTTTTGATTTTGATTTCTAGTTTTTAACCTTTTAAACCTTTTAAATAGTTTTCTAATAAATATGTCTGTACTTCTTTCTGTAAAGCGACTTTTGGTACCCAGAAAAGCGCTATATAAATCGTATATATTATTATTTCCAGTTGTTTCATGATGTTTTTGTTTTTTCCATGTGGGTATCGCTATTTTTATGTTTTGCTTTGAGATCAATTGAATGCCACAGACGAAAAACAGTCTAAGTCCACACTATTGATCCATAATGTATAAATGATAGATACAGGTTCAGGACAACGAGGCCTTTTCGTGGAGGGGTCAGAATGAAATTTGGACAGTTTTTCGTCTGTGGTACTCAATTGTATAGGCTGTTTTCTGTTGTACTATGCTGTTTTTATTCTGCTTGTCTGATTTTGTTTCTAGTCTCTGCATGTAAAGCACTTTGTGAGTTTTCTCTGTGAGAAGTGCTATATAAATAAAATGTACTACAATTTACCCGAGTTCGAATCCTTGGCGTTAACATTGGTGCCGTGACCCGGATCGGGTTTCCCTGTGGTAGGAGGTCTAATTAAAGGGGGGTGAGTGTAGTGGCTCAGAGCCTCAGCCTAGCCTCAAAAGTAATATCTCCCCAGGTCCATAGGGTAATCCCTTTGGTCTAGTGGTTAAGATGTTGGACTTGGAGACCCAAGTTCGAATCCCGGGCGTTAACACAGGGATATCCTGACACGGGACCTCTTCTCGGAGTTAACAGCGGAGGGTGAGGTTCCAAACGGTGCTACATTTCAGCAGCATACAGTGCAGTTACTACAGTATAACATTGTAGTAACTGTGGCTCCCCCTATGGGAAAAAAGCATTTCCCCTCAATGTGTAAATACATGTTTTGGGCAGTTCGGACAATGGCATGATGTTTGCAAAATGGAGACCATCTGCAAACTTTGTAAACCAGTTGTAGCCAAATGGAATTCCAGAGAGAATATGTATGCAGATTGAGTTTGGGACAACATTTGTTTGTAGTAGAACAAGTAGGAGATAGTAAAAAACAATCAGACCCGTCTGAACTGAGCGGTGCAGAACTGCTGAACTGAGCGGTGTGTGTGTGTGTGTGTGTGTGTGTGTGTGTGTGCGCTCGTGCGCTGCAGTGGTCAATGGGTCTGTCTGTGTGTGTGTTAGGCTGCTCAACAGTGCCAGTGTTTTGCCGTAGGCTACTTAAACGGACGGACATACAGTACATACAGTACAGAGGGACAGACACACATAGCTGTTAGTTGTAGCGTATAGGCACTGTTAAACAAATACAAATAAAATAAAAACACAAAAGGTGTCAAAGTTAAGCCTAGCCAGACATAAATGGGCGTGGCCTATATTGCATCATAGTCCAAGGAATCCAGGGAAAGTGCAAAGTCAAGTGCAAAGTGCTGAAGGCACGCTGCGTCACTGCCAATCACAGCGTGTCTTTTCCGGGACTTATCAATTAAATCCAAGGGAGCTTTATTGGCATGAGGAAACAAACGTTTACATTGCCAAAGCAAGAGCCGCTGAGAAAGACGGAGTCGTGCGGCTCATGCCTCTGATTGGCCTACCGAACGTCCACTTTCGTTACGCGGAAGCTCGCCAAGCTTCCGCTTTGCTTCCGCTATGCTTAGAAAGGAATCTCGGGATAGCTTGCCTCCATGTTGCCTTCCCTCGAGTCGAGAGTCAAACGCCCCAAAGCCTTTATGTCATGGATGGGACTTGAAGCTGCTTGATGCGAGTGTCTGGTTGCACTCAACTCACTCAGTCACTCACTCACCTTCACTGCACTCACTCACTCACCTTCACTGCACTCACAGACAGACAGGCAGGCAGGCAGGCAGGCAGGCAGACAGACAGACAGACAGACAGACAGACAGACAGACAGACAGACAGACAGACAGACAGACCATTGGAGCGAAAACATCATCCCCAGTCGGCCATTCCTGGTAGAGATAGTGACATACATATAGCGCATACCTAAACGCAGACTGCGTATGCGCTCGCGTGTGCGTGCGTGTGTTTGGCTGTTTGCGCGCGCAGTTGCATTGGTTGTAGATGGATTCCTCCTCCTCTCTGCTCGTTCGTCAGTGTTGCCATGTATGCGTATTATAAGCGGCTCTGGGCTTGTTTTTCAGTAAAGTTGCTTGAACTTATATGGTAGTTGCGGCCGAGTTGCTGTTTTTTGGGGGTTGTTTCTAAAGTGTAGTGTAGTTGCTTATTTTAGGCTTCCTTTGTGTTGTTTAAACCACTGTTTCTCAAACATTTTCATGTCAAGGACTCCCAAAATTCCTATAATTATGTATTTGTCTGCACCACAGCCAAATACATGTTTAGCAAATTTAGCTCCCTTGCATTCTTTGATAGCAAGGTGTGTTCAAAGTTAAGCAAGCTCCTGTTCTTTAATTGTTGCACCAAAAACCTGCCGGTGAGTAAATGATGGCCCAGACCCCCACCCCATAAAGACAAAATACTGCAGTTTTTAAGGAGCCCAAATAAACCAACTTTGTGGATGTAACAACAATTGGCCCCATGTTGGATTTTTAGGGGCCTCAAATTACAATCAAATAGATTGGAGAGCTGTATAGCCTATATAACATGGTGCTCTCTTTGCGGGGGGTGCATGGGGACACAATTGGTTATACTAACTATATACGGTACTTGAGTCAATCAGTAAATCTACACTCTCAGTATTGAGCAAGATATGAACATTGATATTAAGATCATAGAATAAAATGTGATGCTTATTTACTCAATCAGTACAAAGCTATAGGCCTAGTATTGAGCAAGATATTGACATTAATTCCATGATGAGATTGAGATAGATCATAGAAAAGTAATATAATTAATTAAAGCAATTACTGTGTCCCTGCAGGGATAGTGCTACACAGCATACACTATAGGCTGTGTATAGCACTGTCCCTGGGACACAGTCTTCCACAGATACTGCAGGGAATTTTGTCCATGCAGCGATGAGGTGAGAGGTCAACGTTTCCTGCTGTCTCTCTTGTCCTGGATGGATTCCGCCCTTGCCTGTTCGAAGGTCTGGATGCCTTGGGGATCCTGCAGGTGCAGCCTCTACCTTTCCCTGTCAGCCAGGGACGTGCACACAGTGGGCTTCAGACCCTGCCCTTTTACCCGTCTGTAAAACAACTGCCCATTCGAGACCACAAATGCAGAATTTACTATGGTGAAAGAAATGCAAATGCCACTCCTTTCCATGCCATGCTGGAAGCAGCATGCAGGAGAATTACTTTTTATTTCTCCGGAACTTGAACACAGAATTTTGCGTTGAACTAATCTAAATCCATGTCGTTATACCACTATAGCTAAAGACTGCTGGGTTGCGCCCCGAACACAGCTGATCTACAAGCTCCCAACGCGTCGCGCTGCGGCGCGTTGGGAGCTTGTAGATCTGCTATTTTCGCATTTTTTGTCCAAAAGTGCCCTCTTACGGGATGTCAGCCCCTGGCTCTCTAACACTCTCTGCACGTCCCTGCTGTCAGCAGCTGTAGGCCTATATGCTCCCAGTTTGCTGCATCACTGTTGCAGCTCCTGAGGTTGGCCTTCAGGGTGTCTCTGAAGCGGAGAAGGGCTCTTCCCAGGCCACGCTGTCCCTCCTTCTAGCTGACCAAGGATGGGTTGAGGATCTCATTGGCGTTTGGCCCCTAGACTGTTTGAGGCTGCATGTTGGATTTTAACCCCTGCTCATTTTATTAGGGTAGGATGGCTCAGGTCAGGGTAAAAGACAGAATACAGCAACTTACAATGGGCCTGATAGGCCTATACACCATCTGATACCCTGTGTACCTGTGACTGTTTGAGGCCCCATGTTGCATTTATTTAGGGGTCCCGAATGGAATGTTTTTGAAACATTTTCCATTTTCCAACATATTCCACAATTACTATTTTATTATTATTACTATTATTATTATTATTATTATTAGGAAAATAGCAGATCTACGAGGAGATCTGTGAGCTTGTAGATCGGCTACTATAAAGCCTAGTCGTCGCTTATTCCTTTGGGCTTTCTTGATGATGATTTCCTGTTTTTGGCGTATATTTGTATGTCTCTAAATGTTATGATGAATTGAAAAAGGTGGACCCTCTTGTAAACAAGTGTATAATGCTTTATTGCCGTCCACTCACAGTTACAGTTTTTGTATTGAGTTGTTGTGCTTGAAATGTACTGTAATTCTGCAAACTGTTAATACATTCTTCAATCAATCAATCAATCAATCAATCAATCAATCAATCAATCAATCAATCAATCAATCAATCAATCAATCAATCAATCAATCAGCTTTCACAGGGGTGGGAAATGTATGTTCATGGGGGGGGGGGGGGGGATGTAAAAAACCCAATAAAAAGATAATTAAAAAAAGAAAAAGCTTTCATAGACCTGCCTATACTTATTTATCTCGCAAACTCTGGCAACACTGTGACACTTCGTTCGTTCGTTGTGCGGACGAGGGGGGTGGTGGTGGTGGTGGTGGAGGGGGGGGGGGGGGGGCGGCGCCAGGAGAGGAGGAGGAGGGCGCGAGCCAGCCGAGCCGAAGCAGGAAGGAAGCACTGAAGCAGGGGCTGTAAGGAAAGGAAAGGGGAGGCAGGCTGTGAATGCTAACAAGCTCTTCGTATTATAGCTTCCACACATAGGGTTTGCCTTTTCTGAAGAAGAAAAAAATAAATACAACACCCAGCAATGGAGTTGAACGACGACCACTATTGAAATATTACTATGCGCCCGTGCAGTGTATTTCACCACCTAGAAGCAGCGCGCCTTCTTCTTGGATATATTCACCGACGTCGTTGGCAACTATAGTTGTGTAAAATCCTCTATTTCCGCCGCCGAGTGAAATGTATCGCTGCTGCTCGGATTCCACATTTTTCTGACAATGGAGATAGAAAATATCGTGGCCAACACGGTTCTCCTCAAGGCGAGAGAAGGTAAGAGAGCAGTCTGTCCAGCTCCATGGATGACACAAACACACACAGGAGAGAGAGAGGAGGAGAGGGCAGACCTCTTACAAGACTAGCTTTTGGTTGCCATCCTTGGATTATGCTTGAGATCTCTCTCTCTCTCTTTGCACCTCTCTCTCTCTCTGCCCCCCCCCCCCCCCTCTTCTTTCTCTCTCTCTCTCCAATTCAAAATGACAAATTCAATTCAATTCAAAGGAGCTTTATTGGCATGAGAAAACAATACCTGCGGTACGTTTACATTGCCAAAGCAAAAAGTGGAAACAAAACAATCAAGATAAAACAGTGTAGGCCCTACAAATACATATTTGTGCTCTCTCTCTCTCTCTCTGCCACTCTCTTTTCTGTCTGTCTGTCTGTCTGTCTTCCCTACGCAGTGGTATTCCTCCAGAAGGGGGACGCACAGTTTAGCGTTGAAAACAGCTGTTTGTATACTAATCTATAGTGTGTGTGTAGGGCAAACGTACGGCCCAACTGGTGTGTGTTTGTGTGCGCGCGCGCGTGTGTGCATCGCGTAATGACAGTTTGCATTAGCATATGTCAAGCACCTATTCCCCCCCCCCATGAAAACAGTCGAGCCATTCAGGATCTTTTGCGACGATAACATTTCGTTACAGATTCGTTTACAGGATTTTTGACCAATATCAAGTTGAACATCTAGCTTAGCTTTACTATACGCAGCAGAGGTTGAAGTGCCATGTTTGTATCTGTATCCTCCTTAACACAGGTTTCTCTCTGTCAGTCAGTCAGTGTGGTTGTAATTTATAAATCCTAATACGGAGTGTGTGTATAGCCACCCATGTTGCTAAAAGGAAACGGGAACGTGTCACATTATTTGACGCAGATGTGTTATTATTAATTCCTCTGCACTGCCATTACATCCACCAGGCCAGAGAAAGAGAGAACCTGTAACAATGCAGAGATTATGAGTTGCGTTGGGAATGTGTTTTATTTTTGTGGGAGTTAAGGGGGGGGCGACGGGGGGCGACTGACTGTCTGTCTGAGAGGCCTTTTATTAAGGATCCCTGCAGACATGGTGCTGTACTGTACAGCGCATTAGCTCTACTGGAACTGGAAGTGTATGTTGATTGCATACAGTGCACTATCTATTCTACTGTATATCCACCTCAATCTACCTGGGGGAAAGAGAAGGCACCCCAGACAGTCCCGGGGTCTCTCTCATCTCATCTGGAGGGAAAATATAATTTGACAGAAATTCACAGAATATGAGCAGGAATAAGGCAGAGAGCAGAGAGGATACTTGTGTTGCCAGTGAGTGGGCGCAGGGGGTGAAGGCGCAACATTGTTATCAGCAAAGCAAATAGATAAAAGAAAGGTCCTTTAAAGTAATTGCTGCTGGCCAACGGTTTAGATTTCGTTACCTTTCCCCTCTTTTTTTGCGAATAGAGGTGCGAATTGCGATCCCGATCAAAATCACTCGAATCAGGGGGATATTGTGCAACGTGATGATTAATAAATAAATTCAATTTAATTTAGTCTAGAGATAACAAAAGATTAATTGGTGAACCCCTCACCCCATGTATTCATGCATTGCACATTTCTGTTGTAGCCAACCACAGAAATCCGCCTTTGTTTTCAAACGCCCCTGTTAGCAAGTCGGCAAAACCGGTTGCACCTATCAGCCGGTGTTGCTTGTCAATTGAATTAAAGAATGTAGATTGAGCTCTGCCAAGGCCTCAGTCTGACTTCGACTAGACAGAGGCTCACTTGTATTGTTGTTGTTGCAGGGCCACTGTATTTTGCACTTATTTTATTGTACACTATGCCATAGTGTACTTATTTTATTGTACACTATGCCATAGTGTACTTATTTTATTGTACACTATGGCAGGTTTTATTTCCCCAATATAGCATCCTTCCTCGTTTGTAGTTAAATTAGTAGTCTTAAAACGTCCCTTAATAAAAGTCAACTTAGCTGCCTGCATGTCATGTGAACAACGGAGCAACACAAGCTGTCCAAGTGTCCATGTATAGTTAGTTATTTTTCACAAACAACTGCATACACGCCACAAGGGGCTGAGTTTTCTATAGGTAGGCTACTATATGTAGGTACAGGTAAACATAAAACGTCCCTAGCCAAAGTGTCATAACGGTACTAAATAGTTATCTGATTATGACAAGAACACGCATTGGACACCTTGGAATTTATTATCGGCCTTTCCAGTGTCTTTGCTGTGAAGTGACAGTATAGTAGCTTATGCTGCAGATGGGCAGTGGTGTAAAGTAACTAAGTATACTTACTTAACACATTTAACTCCGAGATCTTCGGCAATTGGTCTTTTATAGTACTTTTGATTGATCAAGTCTTAATGCTACTCACATTAGCATTGGGCTGCTAGCTGGTGTACGCACCCACCACGCCCGTTCTATCCGTTTCTTTCAGTCACCTTTTGAAAGAAATGCATATTCGGTGGTATTCGGTTCGGTTGATTTTAGAGCCGAAACTAAATAGCCAAAGAACCGGGGTTACCTTTCGTAACATACTGTTTTGTTGTGATGACGTGATCAAAATGTAATCATGTCTTTTGCCATTATCATGTAGCTCTACAACAAAGTTTCGGCCATGACAGCAATGGTACAAAAACTGGTTGTAAAAAGAAAATGATATATAATATTAATCACCAGTAAGAGAGGTCACATGCACGCATCCGGCTCGTTGACGGCAGACTGCTGGGCGAGCGCGGGCGCTTTGGCATGGGTGGTCAGATCAACAAGGAATGAATTCTGTACTGGCCATATAAGGAGCGTGTCTTGAGTGTACAGGGTTTGATGAGGTCAGATCAACATATGGAATGTCAGAACAGGTGAGCTCCATACAGTATATCTAAGGGTGGTTGCGGGGACCTTCTCTTGAGTCTACAGGGTTTGATGAGGGCCCAGGTAGGGCCGGGTCTTAATCTTCGGGCCTGTGGAGAACTCTAGTTTTCGCCGGCTGCCGGGCGCGGCTGCACTAATAACTTTAAGGCACTATTTTTCGGTTTCCTATATTCGGTATTCGTTTTCGGCCAAGAATTTCCCATTGGGTGCATCCCTACTCGAAAATACTTTCCACACTGGTAACCTGGCAGTGATTATCACACGAGTTGTTGAGGTTCAGGTCGAGGCAGCACATGATGGCCAAGGATAAATATTGTGACAGGGTGTGCCCCGCTTTTAAAGTTTGAAATGACATGGGGAGTGATGTGGGTTTTATTGTTTGAGAGCGGTCTTTAATGTCATTTCACATGTTAATTTAAGCCAGTCCTAAAGAGGAATTTCAGTGGATTTCACTTTTCCGCAGGCAAGCTCGGTTTGTTGAGTACATTCATTCATTATCACCAGTACAGTCTTTTTTTTAAAGTGAGAAACGGAAGGTTGGGTTAGTTCAGATCAGATCAGAGATTTGCAACAAGGTGAGTTCAAACCTGCATTCAACCACTTGCAAGTTGCAACAGAATCTCCAAAGCTGTTGTTCTGCAACATTCCATAACTGGACAGTCGACATCAAAGCATCTAGCAGAGACCGTTTACCATTTCCATAGCAATTGTACTTCAAGTCAAGTCATGTCAAGGAGGCAGTGGCTCAAGAGTAGCTCGGCCGGTAGAGCGGCCGGATGGGAACCGCGAGATTCCCAGTTCGATCCCAGACTCCCCCAGAGTTAGTGTCGAAGTGTCCTTGAGCAAGACTCTGAACCCCTAATTGCTCCCCATGTGCAGGTCAGTGCCTTGCATCGTTTCCTCCGTCATCGGTGTATGAATGTGTGCGTGCATGTAATGTAATGTAAAGCGCTTTGGATAAAAGTGCTAAATAAAGCACTTAGTATCTAGTTTACATATATTTTGTACATTATATTCCGCTTTATTTAATATTGAAGAGTGGGCAACCAACTAGCATTTCCAGCATAGTCCCTCCGGGCAATGGGTGTTATAAACGGCAAAAATGAGCATGAAAGATCTGATAGCATTTCACGATAAGATATCAATGTGTTTTGTTCTTTGTTGTATTGTTTCCCTAAACACTACATGGATTAAATGGCTGAAACTTGTTGCCTGCTATTTGGAAAGTCAAATGTTGACAAAAATGTTTAGAATATTGTCTGGGAATATGAAACATTTGGTCTCATTGTGGCAGTTGGCTAGTTGACCATAAGGCGTTCTTTATCAATGTAGCACCTTGTAGGCCATCATCCTGACACAAATGGTTTGAATATAACAGTTGGACATTATTATAATTTAATCCTCCTAATCTGACATCAGAATACATATTTTATCCGTTACATATGTCTATTCTATGCTATAATTCTTTCAGAAAGATCTGTTTACCTCATACATACGTTGTAAAAATCAATGCATGCTATTACAACCATGATGTTATTATGTGCTTGCCACACCACATCCCTCTTCTTTACACACGTTTAATTCTTTAATTTCTAATATACAATAATGTTATCAGTGTTGTTTTTGGCAGCAGATTTTGATTTTAGTTTTAGTCATAATCTCTTGAATAGTTTTGATTTTAGTCACATTTTAGTCACCTGGAATGTTTTAGTCTTAGTCTAGTTTTAGTCGACTAAACATCATAAGATTTTAGTCGACTAAATCTACAGTTGATTTAGTTGATTAAATTTTATTTTGGCGGTGCCTTGATGCTGTTATAATGACTGTTTTTACACTTGCTGAAAATAGCCGATCTACAAGCCCACAAGTTGTGAGCCTGTAGATCTGCTATTTTCAGCATGCAACTAATTGTAAAATGACTTATCTCTCTTGTCCACTAGTCCCTTCCTAACATTTTAGTCTAGTTTTTATTTGTTGACGAAATTATCAATATATTTAGTCTTAGTTTTAGTCATCATAGCTTAGTTTTCATGTAGTTTCCATTTAGTTTTCCTCAGTGGAAAAAGGTAGTCGACGAACATTTTTCGTCTTAGTTTTAGTCGTCGAAAACAACACTGAATGGTATCCTATTCAAACACTCGTTAAGGAAATTCTACATTGTGCGTTATCGATGGAACAGTGTCTTTGGTTTCAAGCTATGTTGGAGACTTATACAAGTTCATAGTTGATTAAACTGTCCAATGCCATGGGAATAATGTGGATTTTTAACCCCTGTGGTATTCACCTCTATTGAACGTTTGCAACTTTGCATGCGTCAGAGAGACATGAAAATTGTTTCTCTCAAAGTGTCCAGTCTGCCCACATAAATGCAAATATGTTTGGAATTTTGAGATTCGAGATTTTTTCATAAACGAGGCAAACAACTTACATGGGGGCAATAGTGGTTCCACATGTACCCCAGCTGGCCTAGATCAATGGTGAAAAGTACCCTTTTCATACCAAGGGCCATCATTTATAATTCAGAATTTGAGCCACAGACCACCATTTGTGGATGTTGGTACCATAAAGGAGAGATAACAGACAATCGTTGATCAAAATAACAATTCTTCTACAATTCATTCTCTTAATTGTGTAGATTTCTTTGGTTTCATTTTACGCTCTCAAGAGTTAAAGATCTATAAGGCCAATATTGCCAACTCTGCATAGATCTGTAAGGTTTCATTTGGTTTACCCAACCTCCATCATTTAGCTGGGGACCACCTGGAACCCCCTCAAGGACCACTGGTGGTCCCTGGGACCACTGGTTGAGAACCACTGACCTAGTTTCTGACCAGAGTGTTGTCTCCTGTATCTCCGCTTTTCTTCACGGCCCATTATTTACACTGTCTAAATAAAAATTGAAGGAATGTTGTGTACTGTCCATTTCTCATTCCGTTAAAAACAAACTATTATGAATCATTTTCACTTCCCAATATAGGATCCACTGATTATTTGTATTAACCCCTTCTGGACGGGGTCGGGAACCCCTTTTGGTGCTTTTAAGCATTATGTTACACTTTAGCTATTGAAAAAAATAGCAGATCTACAAGCTCATAGGGGGGCACCACGTGCCGCTCGACGAGCTTGTAGATCTGCTATTCTTTTTAAATCGTGAAAATGTGGCGCAAATCTTCGCTCGTTTGCTCTTTCAGAGTGACAGTTTTTAACCAAAATCCTGGTTCCAGGCAGGGGGTGCCTGCCTGGAACAACATTCCTTGACATGAAAAAGGTTGAGAACCACTGATATAGAAAGAAAACTGTTAGGATTTAGAAGACTTTTTTTTAGAATCGTCCTCGGGTCTAAATGGCTTAATTGGTGTCGGACACGTGCACTCACTAACCTTCTAACATTTTGTTTTAACGACACTGACTGCGAGCTAGGAGGTTGTTTCACTTGTGTGAGACAGTTTTGCCTCTGTGACGTTAGCCAGTGCAGCTTTATTAGTTTTGTGGTCGTAGCTCGGCTAACGCTTGTTGTCATCACTCTGGGGTGTTTCCTCCAGCTGAGGCTCATAAAACACATTGCTTTGTGTGACTGGCCCTTGATGTGGTTCCCATTTGACTGTTGGTAAAGCCACAAATGGGCTGTGACAAGAGAATGAGATGCAATGTGTTACGTACGCATTTCTCTACCATTAGTAGCGACTCTAGCGAGTACTAGCGACACTAGCTTATAGTGGCAGTGTTGATTTTGTCGACTAAAACTAGGACGAAAAATGTTCGTCGACTACCTTTTTTTCACTGACAAACTAAGTGGAAACAAAATAAAAACTATGCTATGATGACTAAAACTATAAGACTAAATATATTGACAATTTCGTCAACAAATAAAAACTAGACTAAAATGTTAGGAAGGGACTAGTGGACAAGAGATCCAGTATAAGTCATTTTACACTTGGTTGCACAACGCGTCGCACTGCGACGCGTTGTGAGCTTGTAGATCTGCTATTTTCAGCAAGTCATTACGACGGCATCAAGGCCCGCCAAAATACATTTTTAGTCGACTAAATCAACTGTAGATTTAGTCTACTAAAATCTTATGATATTTAGTCGACTAAAACATTCCAGGTGACTAAAATATGACAAAACTAAATGAGTTTCATTCCAAAGACTATGACTAGACTAAAATAGAAATTTGCTGCCAAAAACACTGCTTAGTGGCTATTTTGGCTAACGATATATGTTGTTGTTGTTGTTGTTGTTGCCCATGTTGGAAAGATGACTCTGCATAAAGAGGGGTTTTTAACGTTCTGTTAACATGATAGTGTTGCTCTTCCAGCTGCCTGTTGTTAAAAATGCAATTTCGTCACGAAGACAGCCTTGTGCCTCTTTTAACTTTACTTACTTTACTTTACGTATTTTTGAGGTTTTGACTTCCAAACTGAACAAAAAGCACTTACTGTATACATTACACACTTTGCTAGGCTGCCTTTAAATGTCCTACTGTTTTTGCATTGAAATAATAGTCTTCACACTCTCGTTGTTTTTGTTCCTACTCTTTTTGCAGAGGTCAGATCAGAGTTAGAACGTTTTTCAATCACCAAAACCTGATATAAGTTCCATCGGTGAAGCCATAATTTCACTGAAGGTGTCATCCAATCACAGATACCCCTCAAGGTGTACCAGGACGTGCTTTGTGTTCCACACACATGGCCTCCATGTTGGAATGCGGCGTTCCTGGACGTCCCATTCAGCGTGGCCATGAATAACCAGCAGGCCCAGTGTCGGAGAGACGGCTGTAAATAATCAAGATAATCAAGCTTTTAGTGTTTGTCATCTTAAACATGCTCAGTTAATGTCTTGCTAATGTTTAGAGTCTCTGGATATTCTCCCTTTCTGTCCCACCTTTCTTGGACTCTCTCTCTCTCTCTCTCTTTCTCTCTCTCTCCCTCCCTGAAGACATTGTGAAAACAAGGGTCGGTTTTCAAGCCTGTCTCTGTTGGATTTTATGGAATCATTCTGGAGCATAGAGGGGCAAGAAGGAAAGGTCTTGCAACACACCATGGCAGGCTGCAGGAACGCACGTGTGAGTGCTTGTGCATGCGTGTGCCCATGGTGTGTAGGGCTGATCACCAGATGTTTGTTGATTGATTGATTGTCATGCAAATATAGTGATTAACAATTATTACAATACAATAATTGTATTTTCGGCAGTGAACATAAAAAAAAAAAAAAAAAAAAAATATATATATATATATATATATATAATAAAAAAATACATTGCAAACATTGCCCAGCGCATATATGACAAATATTGAAATAAATAACCTAAATATACACAGAATTGAATGACACTGACCGATACGAATAATCCAAATAAATAATGTACTAACTAGGGCCACAACAGGCATCCAAACACGTCCATTGTGTGCTTTCCTTGAATAATCTATTAATATCTCTGCAGATGACTAGTATTTTATTCCTTACAAAAACATCCCTAAAGTACTAGCATTACATTCCCACTTTCTTTGCTCTAATTCTGCCCTCATTTGGTTTTCCGTGTCCTACGAGTTACGCATATGTTTGATCCTCCAGAATAATAGGTAATCCAAGAGTATACACACCAAATGCACAGACGAGAACGGATACCGGAGAACTCGCCAGTTTACCAAGTTGAACAGTCTTCATCAAAGTCTTCATCGTTATGCTAACATGCTGTCTTCATCAGTGTAGTATGTCAACCCCACAGATGTTATAGTTCATTTCCAAAGTGATCAAATTATTTTGTGCAATTAAAGTCAGCTAGATGATGATAAAAAGGTGAGTATGTGAATACCAATAGGCCTACCAATTCAGGATATTGTTTACTAATGAATTACATTGTTTCGGTACTTTGGTGTTTAAACTTTTAGCACTTTCTCTAGTGTTAACTCTAAACAACTATCCCCTCTCTCTTAATTCAATGCAATTTAAATGAAGGTAAAGTAAAACTAAAATGCACTAAATCGCGGCGAGTTGGTAAACTGTGAGTTCTCCGGATACCGACGAGAACAACAAGGCCGTCAATTCTTCGTTGATGACTACTTCGTTGATGCTACGCACAGTGGTGTTTTTGCGAACGCAATGAGCACTAACTATGAGACCCTGCAGATCGTGTCTGTCTGTGTGTCTGTGTGTCTGTCCCGCTGTGACACCACCCGCCCGCCACCCGAGGGCGCAGCTGTAGCACGCACGCACACACACACACACACACACACACACACACACACACACACACACACACAAACGAGCTGCGTTCGCTTCCCGCGTTTGCGCGTCCTACTTGTGTTACAGGGGAGTACTTGCTCTGTTTCACTCGGTGTGTACTGTACCGTTCTGGCGTTCTCATTGCATTATGCTGCATTTAGTGAGGAGTTCTTTGGTGTTCTGTCTTTGTGACGTTGTGGCCCAAGTCCAACTGAACCGTCCTTTTGTCAAGTCTTGCTTGTGGTCACCTCACCAGTGGTGTACAAAGTTAGCCTGGCTTTGGCCAGAAAACATAACGTGTCTTCAGCCAATTGGCAGAGAGTATGAGGAAGGTGGAGAAATCAGAAAATAATCGGGGGGCCAATCAGTGACTGCTGTTCGTACAACAGTGAAAAGCAGCTTCTGATTGATTGGTCCATGTGTGTGACGTAGAATACATGCTGCGGTACTTTCAAGACAACGGCTGCCCTCGACGCAAAGAGACGCAAAATAATCACAATCATCTTTATTGTCATGTCACAGTTTTACAAGTAGAAAGTAGAAACCAACAAACTAAAAACTAAACAGACCTTGTTGTTCTATCTTTAAGCGGACTAGCACACTGTGATGACTATCAGCTTTTTGTTAACGCTGATTGGCTGGATGAGTCTGTCAAGGCAACCACTCACGCCCACTTTTCAAGCTGCCTATGGGACGAAGTCCAGACTGATACCGGGGGAGGAAGCGTGCGTGAGTGAATCCATGTTATCAGTCTGGCCAAAGCCAGGCTAGTAAAAACTACTCACAGTAAAACAAAAAGGAACATCTCGTGTGCAGTGACTGGGCATAGCATACATTATGATAACACTGTAAACAACCAGCAGGAGGCGCTGGCGGGGACAGTTAAAGATAATATTCATCAGCTTATGTAACGCCCGAGATTCGTACCCGGGTCTCCCGCGTGGAAAGCCAACATCTTAACTACTAATCCAAAGGCATATCCCTGTGATTCGCGGGAGATATTAGACTTTTAGGCCATCAGGCTGAGGTTGTGAGTCACTCTGCTACACTTGGCATATTACTGTCCCTGCTGATTATGATCACACAGACATGCTCCACACACACGTTCCACTTCCAACGTCATGGCTTTTGTTTGCGTTTTACCTGAAGAAGATATCTCCATGGTGCTCTTGAGATTGGCTGCCTTTCAATTGCTTGTTAATGTTAAACATGGCTCGTTCAATGTGCGGAAAACACACAATATGAATTTTAGAACGTAATAAGTAGACAACACATGTCTCACGTTAAAACCGAAGACAAAGAGTTGAATATGAAAAAAAGAATAAGCTGATGGTCCTCACCTCATGGACATGGCGTTGGCATTCTGATGCACCGCCTTCCGACAACAATTTTACAATTGATCATTTAGGCATTTAGCAGACGCTCCTAATCCAGAGCGATTTACATTAAGCAAGAACAAAAAACATGGCAATACATCATATACATAAAACTAGATGCTTTTATATAACTAGACTAGGTGGCTTGTGCGGTTAGGGTTAGGGACAGACAGGGTTAATAATGCTAATAAGGCGAGTCAGAATGGCAGTGCGTCGGAATAGCAGGCTTGGGAATGCAGGTGTGTAACCCAGCCCCTCACCTCACAGGTCCAAATATGGCAATTCTAATTGCTACTCTCTCTATCACTATACAGTATATGGCCATGAAATTTCATTTAGAACTGGGACCTCTAGTAAATCCTTTACATTATGGACGGCTTACTAGCCTATAGTCAGGGAATATTATCATAATAATGTCAAATCTGGGAATACATTTCTTACCAAGCCTTATTTTGGTGGTTGATGGTACCCTAACTTTCAGCAGCTGTCAAAAATTCCCCAAGGGTGGTTGAATAGAAACCAATGTTTTTTTTTAAACTTTGTTTGGGCAACTTCACAGAATTATAACATACATATTTCACTTTCTACATGTTTCACTTGGCACCCTGTAGGGGCGGTGTTGCAGTCGCTGTACCACACTGTTGTGACGAAAAGAGAGTTGAGCCAAAAGGCAAAGCTCTCTGTCTAACCGAGAAATCTTTGTTCCTACTCTCACCTATGGTCATGAAGTGTGGGTCATGACTCATGACTCATGACCGAAAGGATAAGGTCACGACTATAAGCGGCTAGAGCTTTCTTCGACGGGTGGCTGGCATCTCTTTAGAGATAGGGTGAGAAGAAGTTTAGTCACACGGGAGAGACTCGTAGTAGAGTCGCTGCTTCTTCGCCTGGAAAGGAGCCAGCTTAGGTGGTTCGGGCATCTGGTTAGGATGCCTCTCGGGCGTCTCCCTAGGGAGTTATATATACAGTATATATATAATATATATATTTCAAAATATTTTTAAAAATAAAGACATTTAAAATAAGTATACATTTTAAAACAAACAAACAAATCTAAGAAATACCATACATAAAAATAATTAAGAAGTAGTGAATACCTGATCTACTAGCTCATAAAACGTTTGTAGATCTGTTATTTTCAATAGTTTGGGCAAATCCGGGGCAAATGTCTAATCTCTCTTTTGGGGTCTCGACCTGAAAAGTTTGGGAAGCTCTGCAGTAGATCTAGAACAAACAGTGGAATGGTGATGTATTCATGGCCATAATTAGACAAACCTTCATGAGAAGAAACGTGTGTTGTGTGGAAGCAGCGTTGTTTTTGGCAGCACATTTTGATTTTTGTTTTAGTCATAGTCTTGAATAGTTTCCATTTAGTTTTAGTCACATTTTAGTCACCTGGAATGTTTTAGTGTTAGTCTAGTTTTAGTCGACTAAATATCATAAAATTTAGTCGACTAAATCTACAGTTGATTTAGTCCACTAAAATGTATTTTGGCGGGCCTTGATGCCGTCGTAATGGCAAATTTACACTTGCTGAAAAGTGAAAATAGCCGATCTGCTATTTTCAGCATGCAAAGTGTAAAATTACTTATACTAGATCTCTTTTGCACTAGTCCCTTCCTAACATTTTAGTCTAGTTTCTATTTGACGAAATTGTCAATAAATGTAGTCTTAGTTTTAGTCATCATAGCTTAATTTTCATGTAATTTCCATTTTGGTTTTCCTCAGTGAAAAAAAGGTAGTTTTAGTCATAGTTTTAGTCGACAAAATCAACACTGTAGCGTGTGGAAGGCGGTAGAAGAAGCAAGTGAAGCCTAATTTAGACTTTTTCTGTCACTCACCGAAAATCTGTTGCGGTGAGCGACACCATTGTACAACAACGTGTGAAATTAGGAATAGGAAATGAAAGGATTGGGTAAGAGGGTATAGGCTGCAGCATACTTCTTGCGGAAACGTAAGCTTGGCAAGGTTGTAATAACACAATGATGGAATTGCAGAAAATTTTTTAGAAACGATTTGCCATGGCAAAATACACACAACACTTGTACTTCAATATTTTCTATCTTGCCGCAGATGACACTGAATACCCTAGGAGTTACAAAACTATATAATTAATCATTTAAATCCATCTCTAGACAAGTCATACTTAAGGTGTTTAATATGCTATAAAAGTGTATAATGTAATTTCATTTGAGGTGATGATAGTTAGTTAACACATTTTTGCTATCTACTAGCTGGTAGCATAAATGTAGTTAAGCTGTGCGTCCCTTGCGTCCCCTTCAACCCATTTTGGGCGGGAATCCCTTTTAGTGTTTTAAGCTATTGAAAAATAGCAGATCTACAAGCGCATAGCGTGCCGCCTAGTTGAAAAATCGTGAAAATGTGGCGCAAATCTTTGAATATGTATTCTTTCAGAGCAAACGTTTTTTAACTCAAATCTTTGATTCTGGGGGGTCCCTGGAACAATATATTTTCAGATGGGCGGTAGGCGGCCAATTACATATAATTATGGGGTCCTTGACATGAAAAAGGTTGAGAACCACTGACATACAAACATAGGATTTTCTGAAAACTGTCAGAACTTAGAAGACATTTGTAGAATCTATTAAGTCTAAATGGGTTAAGAGAATCGGTTTCCTCCCCACTGTAGCCCCATGCACACACTCACTGAAACCATTGGCTGTCATTAGCATTAGCGCACACCGTTTACATGTCGCCAGAAGCGTTTACATGTCGGGAGCGATGCGAGACAAAGTCACAAATGACATCCGAACTTTGGACGGCTGAAGATCCTCCAAGGACAGCTCTCCTAGATTGGATGGAGGTTTGAAAATCCTGCTTTGAACCTATAGGTAAATGGAGAGGAGTTGTAACGTCCCATAGCTGGTGGTGACGGAGGCGTTGCATAGCAACCGGATCAATGTTCAAACCACTAACGTCCCCTAGCTGGGGGGTACGAATATATTTGTACCTCGCAGAGAAAGAATTAATATGTGCCATGTGATTGTGGAGAGCAGTAGCTCTGAATTTTGTGGTTCCATGTGATACATATTCGTGATGCTTCGTCATCCAATCCGAACCCTGCTTATGTAATGCCTGGGATTCAAACTCGGGTCTCTCTCCTGCGTGGACCACTAACCACTAAGCCAAAGGGATATATCCCTGTTGTAACTATAGGTGCATTCCTTTCACTGAGTTGACAAAAGAAGCACCACAAGTTAGTGTGTGTATTTCTTTTCTCTCCTTCAGGCAAATACTTTAGTTATTACAATATGTTTGACTTAAGGCGACCTGTGGGTAGTCTAAGTCTATGTCTATGTATTCTTCTTTACTCTTGCTACTGTAACGCCCAGCCAGGATTCGTACCCTGGTCTCCTGCGTGGTAAGCCAACATCTTAACCACTAAGCCAAAGGCATATTCCTGTGATTCGGGGGAGATATTAGACTGAGTGAGTCTCTCTGCTACACTTCTTCATATACGTACTGAGATGAATACTACAGATTTTTATAAATGTCCTTCCCCAGTGGTTCCCAAAGTGGGGTCCGGGGACCCCCTAGGGGTCCTTGAAAGAGTTCCAGGGGATCCCCAGCTAAATAATAATTAGGAACCAAATGGACCCTTATGGGTCTGTAACTCAGAGACTGTACGGGTCCATTTGGTTCCATTTGTACACTCTGAGTTAAATTAAACAAATTAGATGCCCATGGGATTATTCAGAATAAAGACGATTTTACAATATACATTGGGGTTGGAGATAGAAATGCCATTGAATGGGGGACATGGTCAAATATTTGTAGTAAAAGTACAATATTTGCGTCTGTAGTGGAGTAGAAGTAAAAGTTTTGGAAACTGTGGAAATCCTCAAGTAAAGTACAAATACGTCGGGTCATCAGGTACAGTACTTAAATAAATGTACTTCGTTACTTTCCGCCACTGGAAAGAGGTTTAGGAGGAGGACAGTATACTGTATACAGTGTTCTTTGGCTTTTACTGTTCTCTATCTCTCTCTGTCTCTCTGTCTCTCTTTGTCTCTGTCTCTGTCTCTCTCTCTCTCTCTCTCTCTCTGCCGATCATGTGCGTCTTGCAATGTGTGGGTATACAGATGGATTACCCTGTGCAAACACACCAGGCTAGTGCTTTGAATGGGCAATACGGATACTTCCAGCTAATGTTTTTCTTATCTGGGTGCTCTCCAGCCAACCATACTGTATGGATGAAGGCCTGCCGAGAGACCAGAGAGAGAGAGAGAGAGCAACGGCGTGCTCGCTCGTTTATCACGGCCCCGACGTCATCGTGTGTGTGTGTGTGTGTGTGTGTGTGTGTGTGTGCATGCATTACAATAGGCCTAAACTATGTGTGACCCTCTCTCATTTCCTACCATTAAGGTTATGCCTCATTGTGCTTGGAGAATGTGGCAGACAGTGTGCGCGGTCAGACTCTCCACACACACACACACACACACACACACACACACACACACACACACACACACACACACACACACACACATGCCCCAGCTGTAGGGTGTGTATCGTGTCCCACTAGACATGGAGTGGACTGTAGTGTGTGTGGAAGTGTCAAATTCACATTGTATGATCCTTGTGGTGTGGCCATAATAATGATCACAGTCGATTATGTTATTATCGCAGCGAGTGCTATTGTCTGTCAACAGAGTAAACAGCCCGTTTACCATCGTGACATTGATCTTTTTCTAAATTTAAATCCTCAAGTTGTCGCCAGTGCATAACACTTCATGTGAGACAACATTCTTGCTGTGTAAATAAATACTATGATTCCATTTTGATGTGATTAAGTGGCTCATGTGCCATGTCGGCAGGCCCCCGTGGTAGATTGTGTGAAGCATTAGCTAGCATTACCCATAGTCAATTGACTTTCATAAACATGTTTGGTTTAGCCTAGATTACTGAAATACAAGCACATAAAATGTTTTGTTAAATCTATGTAATCCTTTTGCGGTCCAGGGCTGCTGTGACTGTTGGATCCCATCTCCCAGAGAGCGTATTAGTTAACATCCCATTGACATAAAATAGGGGACAGCCGTGGTACTGGGTTTGAGGCCCTGAAGAGGGCTTCTGGGGACATTTATAGGCTGTTGATTGTTAAAGTTAGGTTAAAAACACACCCGTGTGAAGTGAGTGGTCCAACTCCGTGTGGGGACCCACAGGAACGCACCCAGGGTGCCTGCCCGATTCCGGCGAGCCGCCCTGCGTCCGAAACGGTTGAGAAATGACAGAGTTACCATGTGGGGCTCCCTCTACTGTACCCTCTACTGTACTGTGCTGTACTGTCACTGTACTGTACTGGCACACCCGATATCACCATATATACAGTTAATATGTGCGTGTGTGTTTTTGTGTGTGTTAGGTTGCGCACAGGTGGTGAAAAACAACCATGCTGTTTTCGTGCTCAGACACACCCAGCCACCCACCCACCCAGCCAGCCACCCACACACATAGCTCCGTAAGGGAGTGGTTGCACCACTCAAAATTCAAAAAGATGGAAAAACCCAAAACTTTCATACATACGCACGCTATGTTCCCCCCCCCCCCCCCCCCCCCCCTCGTTGGGGTTAATCCATCCCTGTGAGCATCTGAATATGACGCTGAGAGATATGTCAAAATATCACACAGATCTCTGTTGGAATGGACAGTGATTCAACAGTCATGCACTTGGACAACTCTCAATGTTTCTGTGAGAATAGAACTTTTGTTTCCCCCTGTGTCTCCTGACATCATCATATCACATTATTGATGATACTGTCATAGATTTTTAAGCTTGTGTGCTTTCACAAGGACACAGAGTTTGTGGTGGTATGTGTGTGCGTAGTGGTGTAGTGTGCGTAGTTTGTGGCGCTATGTGGCGTCTTCTGATCTCATACGCCACTTAGGATTGCGCCTCACTCCGGTTCTTAAAGGTGATGGCAGCCCGACACTCATTGGTTTAATTAATGGCATGCCCAAAACAGAAAACACACCAGGGCGTGTTGCGCTAGGCGCGCCGCTAACACATTGCACATAACGGTTTTAACTGGTAACCGTTAAGATTGTTTTTGGTGCAACGGTACTTTACCCTAGAACACTAAACACGGGTGATTTTCACCCAGACAATTATATTATTTTTGTAATTTTCATAATGTTGCTGATGTCTGAGGTAGGTGGGTCTTTCAGTACCTTCATGATGCTCAGTGATATCATGTAAGGTAGGTTTGTTTCCCTGCCCACATCCCTGTTTTTGAGTGGTGCAACCACTCCTACAACCAGCAATGTCCGTGTACCTGTTTACCTGTGTACCCGTGTACCTGTTTACCTGTGTACCTGTGTACCCGTGTACCTGTTTACCTGTGTACCTGTGTACCTGTATAAGTGAGCACGAGTATGTGACTTATTTATACCAGTAGGGGGCACCAGAAACAGAGAGAGGGGTATTGCTGTGCCTGCTAATGAGAGAGAGAGAGAAAGAGAGAGAGAGAGAGAGAGGGGGGTGGGGGGGGATTGCAACACTCAGTTCACACGGGTGAGATTTTTCTTCTACAGGCAGGTGTTTGGGTTAATTTCACCCGTCTTTCGTGATAGGGTGATAGAGAGAAATCCCATACCCCCACAATGGCAATTACTTAATACACGTGACGACGGAGTATGCGACTGAGTATGTATGAAATAAAAAATTCCTTACGGAATACGGAATCAACGTCATAATTTACTCACCAGACTACGTTGTGGGGACTCACTACATTTACTGTATTGTAATTTAGTTCCTGTGCGACAACGTTCACAAAAGTCCTGGTCGGTGACTCAGTGATTCACAAACGCAAAAAGGAATATTCATAATGGTTAATTACCGGACAACAACTAAAGTCACCAGTAAGGAAAATGTGTCCAAATAGCCATCCCTTGTTTCCTGTAGTTATCAAAAATTGAAAGTAAAGTTAAGATCATGCGCCAGGGTCACAGGGTGCAAAGCCGTTAAAACACAGAATTTCGATGAATTTGAAGTAAGCTGGAAGGCTTTCTTGGTTTCCTCCTTTTTAACAGACCTTATATTGTTCTGTACTTCCCTGCATGTGCGTGTCCATGCAAACTGTTTATCAATCAATCAGTCAATCAATACAATAAAATAAAATGGGGACAATATCTTGACAGCTGCAGGGGACCACCAGTACCAGAAGCTGAGTGACCTCTGGTCTCGCTCTCTCCTTCCCATCCGTGGGATGATAAGCAGGGCGAGGGAGGATGGGGGGAGAGAGGAGAGCTCTTTTGGCCCACCCCCATCCAGAGCTTGTGAAAACACTTGAGTGATGACGTCAGAGAAAGGGGGACGGCGGGGGGGGGGGGAGGAAATAGGCTCACGTGTGTGCCTTCATTAAAGCGCTCATGATTCAGTGCAGCTCCCTGCAGACTCGCACAAAAAGACACCACATGAAGGAATTCGGTGAACTCTCTCTCTCTCTCTCTCTCTCTCTCTCGGTGTATCAATCGGTCTGTAAGTCTAACCAGTCAAACTTGTAAACTGAGGGAGTATATATGCGTTGTTTGGTATGCAAAACACATGTTGGCCTAGAAATTCCTCAGTGGAATGTGTATGTACATATAACAGTAAATGGTACATGAAGGCTATTGGCATGAATGAATGAACTTTTGGCATGAGTTTGCCAGTTTGGTGAGATCAGTCATCACGCAAGGTGACACTTCAACCGACTGGCTGTCTGTTGGCTTGATATATGATGTGATATAGTACTTTTACTACTTTAGTGTCAGTTCACACTGACATTTGTCTTGCGGCCCAGCGGCCTTGTATGCAACACATGTACACACATTTGACCTAACACAAAAACAGAAATAAAAATACAGTTACATACATAGAGAAATAAGGGGCGGGCACAGAGCAATGTCCACAGCTCAGTCTAGTCCTGGCCAAAAACCTGATTAAGCCTCAAAGTCGACTGATGGACAAAAGACTTCTTCAGTCTGACCTTATTGTATGAGCTTGTAGATCATGAAACGTTGCGCAAAGCTTTGAATGTGCTACAAATGTAGCAGATGCAATAGGTTGTGTGCAACCTTAAAGGCCAGTACACCAATGCAACCAATCTATCCCCGATGGCAGTTGCAAGGAGTTTCATTGGTGTGAACTGGCCTTGGTTAAAACTGTTTTGATGCAAGGAGTTGCGACTGGTTTCATTGGTGCGGTATGGCCTTAAGAGGAACTTTTGTGAGGGTAGTAATCTACTGTATGATGTCAGTATTGTATACATTCTGACATTGTGTATTGTGTATATCAGTCATCTCCATATCTGGGCAAAGTTTCAACCAAATCTGAGTATAAAATATTATTTCTGAAAAGTAATAAATGGCCTAATTTTTTCTAAAAAAAATATATTTGACAATCTTATATGCACAACCGTTCTTTTCTCTGACCGGGTAAAGTTAACTTTTCAGTATTAGTCCTGTACTCGCACACAGACAGACACACTTCTAAACTGCCTTGCCATAAAAAGCATATTCAATATATAGCCTGAAAGACTGTGTACAAGCACACACAAACACACACACGTGCGCGCACACACACACTGAAGCCGTTCTGTTCTGTTGCCACCGCTTGCTTTGCCATGGTCATGGACAAATTGCATGCTGATTTGAGATCAGTGACTCCAACAGCTGTGTTTTTCCTAAACCGGTGCCCTGGACGACTGCAGCTGCTTCCAGACCAGTTTGAACAATAATAAAGCCTCTGGGATGCATGCATAATAACCAGATTGTGTTCTGGAGTCAGTCATTGTAAAGATGTTACATGTTCGTTTCAGCACAGCTGCGGACGAGTGGCACTGTTCTGAAATCAGTGTTTATGGAGAGAGAGAGAGAGAGCACCCCACTGTCACGGAGGTGGGAACCAAAGTTAAATAAATACTCGCTCCGTCCCGTCCGAAATTAAGGCCCTGTGCACATGGCTTTGACGTCAGAGTGACTCTAAACAGGGTGGGGTGGCCCAGCCAGATCTGACTGGCACACACACGCACATACATATGCACACACAATGCAGTTACAGCAGCACTACATCAGGCATGCACGCACGCATGCATACAGCAGTATTGTAAAGTAAGTAACTAAGTACATTTACTTAAGTATTGTACTTAAGTAACATTTTGTTGTGGTACTTACTGGAGTTAGTATTTCCAATACTTTTACTTCTACACCACTACATCTCAGATCCAAATACTGTACTTTTACTACTATACTACTGTCTCCAATAATACTACATTTATTTAAAAACTTTAGTTACTTTGTGGATTTTGATTATTGTTACAAAACATACATTACCCAGTTCAGCTCTTACCCGCTTTTATTCCATTTACTCAAGTAAAATTTGAAACTCCAGACTTTTACTTGTAACAGAGTACATCTACACAGTATTGATACTTCTATACTTACATAAAACACATACTTTTTCCACCACTGCGCCACACACACACACACACACACACACACACACACACACACACACTCACACGGCCTTCTATAGCTTGCCATAATTTCTTTCACGTTGCCCCGTACGTCATCCAAACGGAGGGGGCTATTATTCCCCATCTGGCTCCAACTTTATGTGATGTTTATCTAAGCTCATCTCGCTCAAGAATCGCCTAAGGGTGGCGCCATTTCCATGGTGCCAACACAGAATAAATCCATATACTCACGAAACAATACTGATTGGGTCGTGCAGCTGTCTGTCACGGCTGTAGCTGCAGGCTCCGCCCGGAGCCTTTAAAGCAGCCCACCAGCCGAAAAGACGTCATTCCTGCCTTTTTCTGCGCTGATACAGAAGTATTTCTAAGACTACCATTAACTCCGTTGAGAATATTATTCCCCTTGGACGAGTGCCCTCACTTGTACCCTGGAATTCGCGGTGGAAACCGAAACAGAAAAAGAAACGAGGTAAGTTTCTAGGGCTTTTTCTATCAGTGCCGAGAGGCCTCTTGAACATAGCTCTATTAGCGTTGACAAACGCTAGCTTAGCTTTAGCTACAAACGCTAGCTTAGCTCTGGCTTAGCCTAAGTGTCGGAAGACCTCACGTTAGCTGCAAAGCTTTGCCTGGCCCTTGGACAAGAGCCAGCCGACAATGGACGAGACAGCCGCTCGTCGGAAAGAAGCGATCCGCGGAAGTCAACCTGCGCTGCTCTGCTACGGTGAGTTGGTAAGCCTCCGTTTTGCAACCCCAGCTTGTTAGCTCTGTTTTCCCTTGTTTTCTCTGCTGCTAAAGCCTTCGGAAACTGTTAGGGACCCTACTAGCTGACACGCAGTTTTACAGACTCCCTCAGCCCGCGCTGAACCACGCTCTTTCTCACTACGTTGTGTCGCAAGACCCTGTCGGCTCGGAAGCCCCGCGCTCCACGCGACCACAGGCTTCCATACGGCCTCACGGCCCACGGCTAGATTGGTAGCGCACGTCGGAAGACCCTAGCTACTAGCTAGCTGCTTTTAGCAGCCTTTCTGGCTACCTCTAGCGGCAGCCTCCTCTAGCTGCTATCGGCTACTCCTGTTGCCTCTAGCTACTGTTTGATCTCGGAAGCTAAGCAGGGTCCGGCCTGGTTAGTACCTGGATGGGAGACCGCCTGGGAATACCAGCTGCTGTAAGCTATGGTTTGTTGTTTGTGGTCCTGTAGCTATTTATTAAATATATTGAATATATATTTAACATATATTAAATATATTATATATATATATATATATATATATATACATATTTATATATGTATATATATATTTCTAGCTGCATCTACACTGCGCTTGACCTACAAGACTCTTCCTTGTGTCGGAAGACCCTGGTTAGTTTTCTAGCCTTTTATTACAATCAGTGGACAGTTGGAAAACTAAACTAGGCAACATGGCTACTGGCGGTGACGCTACACAGCACAACCAGACCCAGGAGGACCCTCAGCGGGTATGTTTCAGTCGAAACTGCAACAGGACCCTGGCAACAGACAACCCGCATAAGCAGCAAGCTGCAACGCTGTTTCGCTTGCTACCGGTGTTTCTAGCTAATCCTCAGCCGCTAGGCGTTGATTTTAGCATCACCAACAACAAGCAACCACCGTAGCCGGGTTACAACGCTAGCTTGCTATCCAGCCGCAGCTTCGCTAGCCTTCCTAGGTTAGCTAGCTCCCGCTAACGCAGCTATAGCTTTTTAGCTCCGCTAGACACTAGCTAGTTTCCAGCCGTCAGGCGTTAACTACAGCTTCTCTAGCTTATTTTTGGCACGGTTTGCTATCGAAGGCCACGGGCCTGCTCTACGCAACCCGCACTACCCAACGAACCGCCGCATCGCTCTGTGTCGTCAGACCTAAACAGCACCAGCCCGAAGGCCGCGCTACGCGAGCCCCAGGCTTTGCGGCCTTCCCGTAGTCCGGCGCCTTTTCTTTCACACAACTAAACAGCTTCTCTGGCCACCACAGTTTCACAACGTGGTCCTCTCTGTTTAGACAGCTGATTTTCAGTGGAGCACCACGAGTCCTACTCTTCTACTCCACCACCACTTTTCTTCCTTTATAATTTTTATATTATAACTTAAAAGAGAAGTGCTTCTACAATGTCTTGAACTGCTGGTTCCTTCTTTAAGCTACAACTGCGCTTGACCTACAAGACTCTTCCTTGTGTCGGAAGACCCTGGTTAGTTTTCTAGCCTTATTACACCTCAGTGGACAGTTGAAAAACTAAACTAGGCAACATGGCTACTGGCGGTGACGCTACACCGCACAACCAGACCCAGTTGGACCTTCAGCAGGGATGACAACAGCCCCCCCCCCCGGGTTCCCGAGGAGGAACGCCACCGGGAATTTCTCATGCAACTGCAGCAACCTGCTGTCCCCTGAGGACAGTCACTCTCGCTGCATGGTTTGCCTGGTTCTAGAGCATGCTCGCCAGGCTCTCGAGACCTCTGGTCTCTACCCCTGCTGCTTCTACTTCGCAGACGGGGAGAAAAGCTGACGCATCTCACGCGTCAAGAGTCACCAAGACAGGTCCCTGGTCGACACCTCCGAGCCCGGCTGTCCCGACCAGCCCCAAACCTCGAGGCCTAGGCCCACCACCTTGTCCTCTCTCTCCAGACCCCTCAACCTTGACGCGTCTCAGAGACACCATGACGAGTCCTTCCTGGGCTCCTCCCATGCCAGGAAGGCGGCTCGGACCGCCAACAACACGCTCTTCACCACACTGGTAAACAGGCCTGTGGAGCCAGACCCAAGACATCAGCCAGGCCTCGCCGGCTGGCTCTGGGTGCTGCTCTCCCTCCGGCTGGATCTCGTCGGCCCACCAACGAGGCTCCCCCGAGCCGGGTGGTTGCGACAACGGGATGTCGGATGCAGTCCTAGGCCTCCACCGACAACTACCGCTACTACTACTTCACGCAGCGGCCAAAGGCACGAGTCTCACTCGACGTGGTTCCCCAGCGACCCTCGACTACCGACTGCTTCCCTCAACATTACAGGTATGTACATTGTGAAGCTAGGGTTGTTTAGCTGTTTAGCTAACTTTTTTGAGGTCGGGAGTAGCAACCTCGTTGGATGGCCGATGCCACCCTAGCATGCTTAGCATTCTAGATAGGCTGCTTTTCAAGGTGGACCGCCCAGGAAGAGGCGGGGGCTCACGATGCGGAGCGTCGTCACGGGTGCGGCCGACCATCGACATGTTGTTGTTTCCAATGTTGTACCTGTTTTATTTCCTGTAATGAAGGCTTTCACGCCATTAAAACAAAACAACAACAACATCGGGGGGACATGAACCCACTGCCAGGAGTAGCCCCCGGGCTCTCCGACACAGTGGGGCGGGACCATGGCCTTGTGGCGGGCCTAAACGCCACTGGCAAGGACAGGTCATGCCGACATTTTCTCTGGTCCACCAGCCCTGCGCGATGACGCGCTCCCCTGGCGATGGAGAACCCCCTTGCGCGTCGCCTGACACAGTGGGAACTGTGCGGAGCGTCTCCTTGGGTTCTCCGCACCATAGCGAGAGGTTACAGGCTCCAGTTCGCTATGAGACCCCCTGCATTCGGAGAAGTCCTCTACTCCGATGCACGCGGCGAAGCGGGTCAGGTTCTCCAGCAGGAGATCAACTCTCTGCTGGAGAAGAAGGCTGTCAGAGAGGTACCCCTGAGCCAGAGTCGCAGCGGGTTTTTACTCACGCTACTTCTTGGTCAAGAAGAAGGGGGGGGGGGGGGGGGGCTGCGTCCAATCATGGACCTACGAGTTCTCAATTGGTACCTCAAGTCCTTCCGCTTCAAGATGCTGACAGCCAAGTCTCTCTGCTCTAGCCCCTCTGCGGCGACGAGGTCTACGTGTAGCAAGCTACATCGACGACTGGCTTCTGAGCGCGGGCTCGCCACAGGAGGCACTGTGGAACACCACTCGGGTGGTGTCCCATATGTCCTCCCTAGGGTTCACCATAACCCATACGGGGAAGCAGCTTTTTGCTTCTACAGGCCGTCGGCATGGAACAAGCTCCCACTGTACCTTCGTCAGGCAGCCTCTGTAGACATTTTTAAAGCTCAGCTCAAGACCCACCTCTACAACATTGCTTTTAAATGATTATTCACGTCCTCACTGTATTGTATTGTATTTTTTAATGTCGTTGCCTTAGTTTATCTGTTCTTATCTTTGTACCACTGCCTTCTCCTGATTTGACACTGCGTTATTGTCCTATTGTTTTAACTGCATGCCTGTTTTAATGCTGTTTTGTTTTGCTTTTGTTTTTATTATCTTTTTTGCTCTGTAAAGCACTTTGAGCTACATTTATGTATGAAAGGTGCAGAAGAGTGTTATGGTGCCCACCCAGTCGGTCAACTTCATAGGCATAGCACTGGATTCAGTCTCCTGTGACAATCCCCGGGGAATGCACGCTCGCCCTGAGATGGTGGTCGGACAGACGGATCCTGACGGAGGGAGTCCCCCTTGGTCTACCGTTGACCAGGAAGGTCGTCACTACGGACGCGAGCCTTCGTGGGTGGGGGGCCACCCACAAAGGCAGGTCAGCCAGAGGGATATGGGATGGAACCTTGAGGTCTGCCCACATCAATTATCTGGAACTCCTAGCGGTCTTCCTCACGCTGCAAGCGTTCAAGCCGCTCATACGGGGTTGTCATGTCCTCGTCCGTACCGACAACACGACAACGATGTGCTACATCAACAGGCAGGGTGGACTGAGGTCCTTACGCCTGCACACGTTGGCATACAGGCTTTTGACTTGGTGCGACAGACGTCTTCTGTCACTGACAGCCTGCCACGTCCCGGGACTTCTGAACGCGGGTGCAGACCTGTTGTCCAGAGGTCCCCTCCGCTGCAGCAACTGGTCCCTACACCCGGGTGTAGTGGAACAGATCTGGGACAGGTTCGGGACACCGGTGGCAGACCTGTTCGCTGCAGGCGGGAACGAGAAGTGTCCACTCTTCTTCTCCCTGACAGGCTCACCGACGTTGGGACTGGACGCGATGGCACATCGGTGGCCTCAGGGCCTAATCTATGCTTTTCCTCCACTGGAGTTGATTCCCTTCACCTTAGCCAGGGTGAGGGTTCAGGGCTCGAGCGTGCTCCTAGTGGCGCCAGCCCGACGATCCTGAAGGCAGGACATCTTTCCCCTCCTCTACGACCGGCCCTGGCAGCTCCCTCTATGGAGGGATCTGCTTACCCAGGTGGGTCACGAGATATTCCACCCGCGCCCGCAGGACCTAGATCTCTGGGTATGGCCAGTGAAGGGTCGACCCTAGTAGCCACAGGCTTGCCCCCTAGAGTCATTGAGACGATTTTGGGAGCCAGGGCCCCTTCAACTAGACAGCGGTACAACACGGCTTGGAACGTGTTTGTGCGCTGGTGTGCTGCGAGGCCGGAACGGGCGGTTCCTTTTCAAGCCTCGGTGGTTCTTATCCTAACCTTCCTGCAGGAATTGTTGGATAGAAACTTGGGGAACTCCTCAGTCAAACTCAACCTGGCGGCCGTATCGGCCTACCATGTGGGTATGGACAACAGACCAATAAGTGAGAACTTATTGATTCGTCAGTTCATGAGGGGTGTCAAGCGTGCTCGGCCGGTATCTAGATCCTTAGTTCCGTCCTGGGACCTGACTTTGGTGCTACACGCTCTGTCAAGAGCCCCCTTCGAACCACTGGACACAGTGGGTTTGAAATTTCTCTCACTAAAGACCGCCCTGCTGGTCGCCTTGGCTACAGCGAAGCGATCTAGTGACATGCATGCGCTCTCAGTGAGCTCAAGCTGCATGAGGTTCAGTGGGAACGATAACAGGGTTTCGCTCAGGCCGAACCTGTCGTTCCTGCCTAAGAATTTTCCTTCCGGATGTGCTCCGGTAGATTTGGCGGCTTTCCACCCGCCCCCGTTCGCATCGGCGGAGGACGAGAGACTGAATAGTCTCTGTCCTGTCAGGGCACTGAAACTGTATGTGAACAGGACTGCTGCCTTTAGGAAGGGCAGTCAGTTGTTTGTCGCATGGGACCCTCAGAGAAGAGGGACTCCCATAACCAAGGTGAGACTTTCACAATGGGTTGTGGAAGCCATACAGTTGACTTATGCCGAAAGAGGAGCACAACCCCCGGAGGGTTTGCGGGCTCACTCTACGAGGGGCATGTCTGCATCCTGGGCCCTTGCAAAGGGAGCCTCACTTCAGGATGTGTGTACGGCGGCGAGTTGGTCGTCCCCTTCGACTTTCGCCACGTACTATAACTTGGACGTGGCATCTTTTGGAATTGCTCACGCCGTTCTGGGAGCTGCCGCTAGGTGATGGGACAGTTGGGAACAACGGTCACACACACGCACTTCAGGAGATAGATCCTAGGGCATATAAGATGGGGAACCATCAGCCCGCGTCTGAGTGCTTAGACAGTTTACGCTGGCTAGCTCCTTAGATAGGTTCTTGTCTACTGGGCCTGTGGTCCAGATAGCCTCCTTGCCTTTCCTTCTCCCCACGGGCAGGGGACTGCTGGGGGAGGGATCCCGGGTCGGGCCTCCTTTTCAACTGGTGGTAGTGATACGGGGGGTTTATGTACATTTTTTTTTTTTTTTAAGGGTCCCAGATATAAATGGCATTAAATGGGGGTCAGTAGCCTATGCATGTCAAACTGGGCATCCTTTTCAAATGGGGTCTTGCCCTGAAAATTAATTTTCAGGGCAAGACCTCGACCTTGCGCGTGCAGACTCGGCCCCCAGCCTGGTACGCTAGTCAAAATATGGCCCTTGAGGAAAATTAATTGGGGAACCCTGATGTACACCCTTAGGCGATTCTTGAGCGAGATGAGCTTAGATAAACTCTGGGTTACTTTAGTAACCTCAGTTTATCAAGCGAATCGAGCGAGAGAATCGCCCTTACTACCCTTCTTGCTTAGAAAGAGCACAGAAAAAGGACTGGTTGATAGGAATGACATCTTTCCGGCTGGTTGGCTGCTTTAAAGGCTCCGGGCGGAGCCTGCAGCTACAGCCGTGACAGACACCTGCACGACCCAATCAGTATTGTTTTGTGAGTATATGGATTTATTCTGTGTTGGCACCATGGAAATGGCGCCACCCTTAGGCGATTCTCTCGCTCGATTCGCTTGATAAACTGAGGTTACTAAAGTAACCCAGGGTTTCTCGCCCTCTTGTCTTACTTGGGTTAGAGACACTCTATATATACGCCTCTTCACGTCCAAGGTTTTTTGGCAGTGCATGGCTGGACACTTTCATTTCCTGCTTATAATATTATCAGTCTCCCTGAAAGGGATCCTGACATTTTGTTATTTTTTGTGTTCAGCCAATTTGGGCCATAATCGTCGGTCATTTCTGTGCAGTCCCAGTGTGTGTCTTGACGTTTTCCACCGGCGAAATTACTTTTTACCCATTTAGACCTGAGGCCGATATAAAAAATATAAAATGGCTTCTAAAACCTAATAGTTTTCTGAAAAACCTATGTTTCTATGTCAGTGGTGCTCAACCTTTTCCATGTCAAGGACTGCCAGAATTATCTGTGTTTGGCTGTGGACCCCCATCTGAAAATAAGTATTTCCAGGGACTCCCAGAAGCAAAGATTTGGGTTAAAAACTTTTGCTTTGAAAGAAAATATATTCAAAGATTTGCGGCACATTTTCACGATAAAAAGAAAAAAACAGATCTACAAGCTCGTAGCGCAGAACACTGTGCCGCGCTACGAGCTTGTAGATCTGCTATTTTTCAATAGCTAAAGTATAACATAATGCAAGTTAAAACACCAAAAAGGGTTCACCGTCCAGAATGGGCTAATGGGGAGCTTTACTCAACCTGTATTATAACGGACTGTGTCATGTGAGGATGTACATTTTAGGCTAGGCTTGTACAGTACAGTACTACAGCCCAAGTACTGTACAGCACCACTCACTTCAGACTTTTATTTGTAAGGTGGGTTACCCTAACGTGAACTCCTTCCTAACTATTGAACTGTACAGGAATACACATTCACCCCTCTTTATCGTGTGTGTGTGTGTGTGTGTATGTGTGTGTGTGGAGAACTGGTCCATCGACATGCCTTTCAGTTTCCATGGTGCCACCTCTTGGAGGCCAGGCTTATTATTTTATTCCTTGCAGTTGTCTTAGTAACACAAGTTGCTGCTCGTTTTAAACCTCTATACGTGTACCTTTTTGATTCAATAATGTGTGGCAATCATTTAAATTTAAAATTGTCTTTACCTTTGCAGTAGTAAATGGCAACTACTGCATTTATATCGCGCTTTCATCCAAAGCGCTATAGGTGCATACTAGATGCACAGGTGTAGTAGAATTGCAAAAGTTAATTTGTACAGGCAACTGACACACACTGTCAAATAATAATCAACCTATATCAGGGGTAGAGTGGTCGGTAGAGCGGCCGGATGTTCCATCCTGGGCTCCCACAGATGTAACCTGTCTTATACGGCATACAAAAGTGAAATTAGCTGATCTACAAGCTCTCTACATGCTGCGTGTTTTTAATGAATCGTAATCGAAGCCAAAGGTTGCTTGTCTGTCATGGAAACTGACGTGTTTGACAAGTACATCACATCGCTTGCCGCATTCCAGCCACACAAATGCTTTCTTCCACTCGACTTTAGGACCCATTCAGGAAAGGGAACCCCTTTTGGTGTTTTAAGCATTATGTTATTCTTTAGCTGTTGAAAAATTGTGAAAATGTGGGCACAAATCTTTGAATATATATTATTTTAGAACCAACATTTTTAACTAAAATAATTTGAGAACCACTGAAACACAAACATAGGGTTTTTCAGAAAACTTTTAGGATTTAGAAGACAATTTGTAGAATCTGCTCTCATAATATGTCTAAATGGGTTAACCATTTTTATCGTCCTCAAATTTTTACTGGAGCATCTTCTTGATTATCAACAGACTCTTCAGAGACAGTAGGCTTCTCTTCAGTTCTACACAGGCATCATTGAGAAGGGCGTATCCCACACGTCATCCACAACGCGCTCGTACAGCCACTCGGACAGCCATGCCAAAAAACCGCAGCGCATGGTCGAAGATTAGCCAACGTTATTGGCACCCTCTTCTTCCCATCAGTTGACCCCTATCCCTGTATTATGTACCAACGGACAGCAAAAGATAAAAAATATCTTAACCTCAGACTTTTGAAAATAGCTTATCTACAAGCTGATGTTGTCAACAGGTTCTTGGTTCAATCCCTGGCTTCTCCAGTCATCATGTGAAGATGTGTACCTGAGCAGTGGTGTGCACAGACATTTAGAGGGGCAGGTGCTCAAGTGAAAAAAGGGCACCTTGTGCAGCGCGTGGAACCGGCCGGTTGCCTTAATAGTGTGAGATCTATAGATTCTGGGGCATAAATAATATATTAGAAACTTTTTATCAAGAATTGATCAATGGTTCCACATACTGTACAGAGTACACTGTACAAAAAAACATATTGTTTTTATTTTTTTAAAGGGCACATTGCTGTCCAGAGGGCAAAGGGCAGGTGCTCTAGCACCCCCTAGTGTCTATCTGTGCACTCCACTGTACCAGAGCAACAAGCCACTGAATCCCTAATTGCTCCCTCATGTGTGCACCCTGCTGCCTTATCCTTGGCTCCTAATGGGATGGGTCAGATGCAGATGCACAGGGATCACTACAAATACCTTTTTCTATATTTAAGCAAACGCATCATCATGGCAGCCTATACCGGTAGCTAACATTAGTTGGTGCTGACAGAAGATTGAATTAGGGGCGGCTTTGGCTCAGGAGGTAGAGCAGGTCCTCCAATAACCCGTGGGTCGGCGGTTGGGGGGGGGGGGGGGACTCACTGTGTGACTGTGCATCGTGGGGGGGGGACGACTCACTGTGTGACTGCATCGTGGGGGGGACGATGACTCACTGTGTGACTGCATCGTGGGGGGGACTCACTGTGTGACTGTGCATCGCGGGGGGGGGACTCACTGTGTGACTGTGCATCGTGGGGGGGGGGGGACTCACTGTGTGACTGTGCATCGTGGGGGGGGGGACTCACTGTGTGACTGTGCATCGTGGGGGGGGGGGACTCACTGTGTGACTGTGCATCGTGGGGGGGGGGGACTCACTGTGTGACTGTGCATCGTGGGGGGGGGGGACTCACTGTGTGACTGTGCATCGTGGGGGGGGGGGACTCACTGTGTGACTGTGCATCGTGGGGGGGGGGGACTCACTGTGTGACTGCATCGTGGGGGGGGGGGGGACGATGACTCACTGTGTGACTGCATCGTGGGGGGGGGGGGGGACGATGACTCACTGTGTGACTGCATCGTGGGGGGGGCCTCACTGTGTGACTGTGCATCGCGGGGGGGGACTCACTGTGTGACTGTGCATCGTGGGGGGGGGGGACGATGACTCACTGTGTGACTGCATCGTGGGGGGGGGGGCCTCACTGTGTGACTGTGCATCGCGGGGGGGGACTCACTGTGTGACTGTGCATCGTGGGGGGGGGACTCACTGTGTGACTGTGCATCGTGGGGGGGGGACTCACTGTGTGACTGTGCATTGTGGGGGGGGGGGACTCACTGTGTGACTGTGCATCGTGGGGGGGGGGGACTCACTGTGTGACTGTGCATCGCGGGGGGGGGGACTCACTGTGTGACTGTGCATCGTGGGGGGGGGACTCACTGTGTGACTGTGCATCGTGGGGGGGGGGGACTCACTGTGTGACTGTGCATCGTGGGGGGGGGACTCACTGTGTGACTGTGCATCGTGGGGGGGGGACTCACTGTGTGACTGTGCATCGTGGGGGGGGGACTCACTGTGTGACTGTGCATCGCGGGGGACGGACGACTCACTGTGTGACTGTGCGTCACGGGTACGTGCGACTTTCTGCACGCACGTCGGCTGTACGGCAAGGTGTATATATACAGTAACTCCAGCTCTGGAGCGGAGCTGTTCTCTCACATCACATTGTTTCAGCGCGAGTTTGCGGCTGACTGGGTGGCTGATGACGACACGTGACAACTGTTTGGCCAACGAGACCAACCAAGATTAAAAAAAAAACGTATTATTACCGTAAACTGTAAAACCACAACAACGCCTACGGGCGTCGACTGTTCGCCGCTTCACCTCCCAATGAATGGACCATTGTGAGCACTTTTGAGTAAGCACAGAAAAGCACCATAAAATGCAATCCAATTAATGTTATTTAATTCTGAATAAACGATTTGAATGGACAAGGAGGTACTTTAGCCTCTGGTCCACAGGTCCAGTAATGGGTCTGGTCTGATGCATTGGAATTGTCCTCGGACACCCGTCCAGAGCAGTGTTGTTTTTGGCAGCAAATTTCTATTTTAGTTTTGGTCATAGTCTCTTGAATAGTTATCATTTAGTTTTAGTCACATTTTAGTCACCTGGAATGTTTTAGTGTTGGTCTAGTTTTAGTCGACTAAATATCATAAGATTTGAGCTTCTCTCACACTTTTTTTTATCTTTTTTTAAATATTTTGTGGCTTTTTCTGCCTTTATTGATAGGTTGAAAGTAATCTGACAAGAAATGGGGGGGGGGGGGGGGGAAGACATGCGGCAAAGGCCGTCGGGATCGGGAGTCGAACCCACGGCACACCGTGCCCAGACGGTTGAGCTAACCGTCAGGCTGGTTCAGCAGCCTAGGTGCCCAGACGGTTGAGCTAACCGTCAGGCTGGCTCAGCAGCCTAGGTGCTCAGACGGTTGAGCTAACCGTCAGGCTGGTTCAGCAGCCTAGGTGCCCAGACGGTTGAGCTAACCGTCAGGCTGGCTCAGCAGCCTAGGTGCCCAGACGGTTGAGCTAACCGTCAGGCTGGTTCAGCAGCCTAGGTGCCCAGACGGTTGAGCTAACCGTTCACACGTTGAACACATTTGTTTTGAAATCCATGTCGTACACCGCATCTCCAGTAGATAAAAGAGTGCTGGGTTGCGCCCCGAAAATAGATGATCGTGTTGTGAGCTTGTAGATCTGCTACTTTCGCTATTTTGGGCCAAAAGTGCCCTCTTATGGGATTTCAGCCCCTGCCTAGTCTCTAACACTCTCTGCACGTGACTGCCTGCACGAGTTTGTTTAATTGAACGCGTGCTACCGCTATACTCCGGAGCCTCTCTAGTTTGAACCTCAAAGGCACAGCCTGCATAGAGACACGAGACGTGTACTTTGTGTTGTGTTTGTGGTACTGGTAATGTAACATGTCTCGCTCAGTGGTCTGTCTGTGACTCAGTCGTTCAGTTAGTCATGTGCATGTTTGGGGCTCACCCCGCTGTTGTGGTCCAGCCTTAAGGAAATTGTTCACCCATGTGAACGTCTCCTGGAAGGGTCCGTTTTTTTTTGCAGTCTGAAGAAGAGTTCAATTAACCCTGTGCAGGCGTGTAGCTTATCCCTGTGGATTTTTACTAGTCTAAAAATGAAGGAAACGCCAAAAAAATGGCCACAAACTGAACTGTGCACATTTTGAACTATAAGGCAATTTAGATATTTAAGTGACATTATCTGCCTCCTCTTCTTCAATACCTCTGACCCCCCCCCTCCCCCCAACTTGAGAGCAACAGGAGGCTGTTGGTTTATTCACAATCTTTGGATGGTATTGATTGATTGATATTGCACTTATCAATCAATCAATATTCAATACCATGCGAAGAATCAATCAATACCATCCAAAGACTTATAATTGATATACCGGTACACTGCTACTTTGAGGACTAAACCATGATAGGCACTAAGTCTTGTTTCCATCAGGGTCCTCCATTTTCAATTCATCAGAACATTTAAAGACGTACAGATATACACTTCTATGAAAAAAATCAGGAAATATATAATATGGTCCGCTAGTTTGAACTGGAGTTCTTCCTCTGTAGTTTTCATATACCTAAAGATGCACACATTGCAGCTGTTGTACGGATAGCTCTTGTATGCGTATACGAAATATACATATACGAAATTGGCCGCCCACCACCATCTGAAAATATGTTGTTTCAGGGACCCCCTCCCAGAAGCAAAGGTTTGAGCTGAAAACGTTCGCTGTGAAAGAATATATACAAAGATTTGCGTCACATTTTCACGATTTTTCGCCGTGCTATGAGCTTGCAGACCTGATATTTTTCAACAGCTAAAGTATAACAATGCTTAAAACACCAAAAGGGGTTCCCGTTCAGAATGAGATAAGCAATAATATGTCAAAAGTGTTTTATTTAATTTTTTTGTATTCAATCAGCTAGAAACCAGTAAAACACTCCAAAAAATGTAGTCTCTGTGACACATCTAGGGCCCGCATTCTGCAAGATTTTCCTAGAAGCTTTGTCATTGGTCGATTTGCCTGTCTAATTGCTGATTGGTTAGTCATTTTGACCAGGTTTTTGTTTTTCGACCAATGACAAAGCTTCTAGGAACATCTTTGAATGCAGATTGTAGTGCAATTTAAGTGCAATTTTGAGGTATTTGTATACTTCAGTTGAGTATTTCTAATATCCAGTACTTTTACTCCACTACAATTATTTGAAAAGTTTAGTTACTTTTACCTGATTTATGGCAAAATAAATGCTTATGGCAACATTTCTTAAATAATAATCACTATTATGGGTCCATAAAACATTTAGCTCTTTTTAATGCATTTATTGCATACACTATTCGGTGATATATTTTCTGCCTATTCGGGCCGAAACCGAATAGGCCGGAAATGCATTTTTTGCCATTTTCTTCCGAATATTTTCTGCAACCAAATATTCAGTGCATCACCCCTTTTTAGGTTATTATTACAAAACATTAATCAAACACACGCACGAACGGCACGCACACCGGGCAATCAAACACTTGTGTTTGATTGCCCCCCTCCCCCCATCACACACAAGTGTTTGGTCAAACCACGTGACTTCCATTGGAAAAGCATTGAGGCGGCCATGAAACAGGGACAGCACAGAGCATGTTCGTATATGTGTGTGAAGTGAATGGGTGAATGTAATGCACAATCTATGTAAATTTAGATTTTGGATATAATATAAGCGACACATAAATGCACCATTTACCATTTCATATTGATTAGCAATTAATTGAAAATCTAGTTTTAAGTGTGTGTGTGTGTGTGTGTGTGTGTGTGTGTGTGTGTGTGTGTGTGTATGAAAACTTAGTTTGATTAAATGTTGCACCCGACACACTGGAATTCTGTGTTTGTTTGGGTGCATGACTTGATCTCTGAAGCCGTCAACACATCTCATCACATCATGGTCCATGAAGCACCGAGGCAACTGGTGAGATGAGCCAGCTGTTACTGCATCTGGACAAGACACATCTGCCTGTGCACATACACACGCACACACAGCTCCAAGTCTTGTTCTTGTGTTGAGAAACTGGAGCATCGGTTGAAAATGTTCCAAGAAAGACACTTACTGTAAGTGTAACGTTAAAACAATGTCTAATCATCTATTTCTTTCTCTGCCCCTCTCTCTCTCTCTCTCTCTCTCTCTCTCTCTCTCTCTCTATCTCTCTCTCTCTCTTGCCGTCAGGTGGAGGAGGGAAGCGAAACGGTCGCAGTAAGAAATGGAAGGAGATGTTAAAACTTCCCCACATCAGTCAGTGTGAGGAGCTCCGACGCACCGTTGGTAAGAGAGGAGAGGAGAGGAGAGGGGAGGGGAGGGGAGGGGAGGGGAGGGGAGGGGAGGGGAGGGGAGGGGAGGGGAGGGGAGGGGAGGGGAGGAGAGGAGAGGAGAGGAGAGGGGTGGGAGAGAGGAGAGGGGTGGAGGAGAGGAGAGGGGTGGAGGAGAGGAGAGGGGTGGGAGAGAGGATAGGAGGAGAGGAGAGGAGAGGGGTGGGAGAGAGGAGAGGAGAGGAGAGGAGAGGAGAGGAGAGGAGAGGAGAGGAGAGGAGAGGAGAGGAGAGGAGAGGAGAGGAGAGGAGAGGAGAGGAGAGGAGAGGAGAGGAGAGGAGAGGAGAGGAGAGGAGAGGAGAGGAGAGGGGTGGGAGAGGGGTGGGAGAGGAGAGGAGAGGAGAGGAGAGGAGAGGAGAGGAGAGGAGAGGAGAGGAGAGGAGAGGAGAGGAGAGGAGAGGAGAGGAGAGGAGAGGAGAGGAGAGGAGAGGGGTGGGAGAGAGGAGAGGAGAGGAGAGGGGTGGGAGAGGAGAGGAGAGGAGAGGAGAGGAGAGGAGAGGAGAGGAGAGGAGAGGAGAGGAGAGGAGAGGGGTGGGAGAGAGGAGAGGAGAGGGGTGGGAGAGAGGAGAGGAGAGGAGAGGGGTGGGAGAGAGGAGAGGAGAGGAGAGGGGTGGGAGAGAGGAGAGGGGTGGGAGAGGAGGAGAGGAGAGGGGTGGCGTCGCCCCCCCGTGGTGTGGGAGAGAGGAGAGGAGGGGAGGGGGGTGGGAGAGAGGAGAGGAGAGGAGGGGGGTGGGAGAGAGGTGAGGAGAGGAGAGGAGGGGAGGGGGGTGGGAGAGAGAGGAGAGGAGAGTAGGGGAGGGGGGTGGGATGGGAGAGAGGAGAGGAGAGGAGGGGGGTGGGAGAGAGGAGAGGAGAGGAGAGGAGGGGAGGGGGGTGGGAGAGAGAGGAGAGGAGAGGAGAGGAGAGGAGGAGGGGGGTGGGAGAGAGGAGAGGAGAGTAGGGGAGGGGGGTGGGAGAGAGAGGAGAGGAGGGGGGTGGGAGAGAGGAGAGGAGAGTAGGGGAGGGGGGTGGGAGAGAGAGGAGAGGAGAGGAGGGGGGTGGGAGAGAGGAGAGGAGAGGAGGGGGGTGGCGTCGCCCCCCCGCGGGGTGGGATTGACTCATGGAGGAAGTTCAGATTGGACTTCCTTCCTGTTTCTACCCGTCTCCACCCACAGCTACAGGGAGGGGACAGGAAATTGTGTGTGTGTGTGCGTGCGTGCGTGTGTATGTGTGTGCATGTGCGTGTGTGTCCTTGTCTGACTCGGGGTTGTCTGTTTGCGCACCCTAGAATTCACAATGCGTGTAGTTTTGTTTGTGCGTGCGTGCGTGTGTGTGTGTGGCATGCACTAGGTACACTGTAAGATCTACACTGTGTATTAACTCTGAGAGTGTACAAATGTATAACCAAATGGACCCACGATATAGCATATGTAGGTATTAGGGGTGTAACAATATATTTTAACAGCGATACGGTATGTATCACGATACATGGTTGACGATACGATACATGGACGATATTGGTTCATTATGGCGATATGATAAGATTCAATGATTTAAAATCAATACAGTGACTATTTAGCAAAGAAATTCAATCTGTGTGAAACATGTGGAACACTCCTTGGGCTAAAACCGGCCATAGCCACTGGCCCAAAATGTGCTGACCTCATCACATTTGTGATTACGTCTATGACTGTTTTTTTAGCCCAAGGAGTGTTTTTTGTGCAAAACGAATGCCTGGAATGGATTCAGAATCATGAATCCCACATGTTTGACACGTCACATGCTACTTAAAGCATAGTGGAATGTAGACATGTTTGACATTTTTGCCTTAATATTGGTTGTCAAGGGGAACTGTGGGTAGATGAATGGATAGTCGGCTGCATCAGAGGTCAGATACTGTGCCGACGCGTCAAAGTACACCTCGTTCAGGTCCCATTCCTATCTTTCATATATCAGCTCTGGCCACGCCTCCTCCGTTCACGCATTCCATCACTAAACCCTAGGTCTGGGTCTGACTCTGAAAGCAGGGGATGCCACCACTCTCCGTGTGGCCCGGACAAGTGTTGTGCTGCAGCGTGGGGCCCTCATCACCCCTCTCCTCGGTTCTCCTGCACCATGGGGCCCTCATCACCCCTCCCCTCCCCACAGTTCTCCTGCACCGTGGGGCCCTCATCACGCCTCCCCTCGGTTCTCCTGCACCGTGGGGCCCTCATCACGCCTCCCCTCGGTTGTCCTGCACCGTGGGGCCCTCATCACCCCTCCCCTCGGTTCTCCTGCACCGTGGGGCCCTCAACACCCCTCCCCTCCCCACGGTTCTCCTGCACCGTGGCCCCCTCATCACCCCTCCCCTCGATTTTCCTGCACCGTGTGGCCCTTACCACCCCTCCTCTCCCCACGGTTCTCCTGCACCGTAGGGCTCTCATCACCCCTCCCCCCGGTTCTCCTTCATCGTGGGACCCTCATAACCCCTCCCCTCCCTTCGGTTCTCCTGCACCGTGGGGCCCTCGTCACGCCTCCCCTTGGTTGTCCTGCACCGTAGGGCCCTCATCACCCCTCCCCCCGGTTCTCCTTCACCGTGGGACCCTCATCACCCCTCCCCATCCCTCGATTCTCCTGCACCGTGGGGCCCTCATTGGCATCAAAATGTAGTTCAAGTACCAAAAGAAAGAAAGTACTCATGCAGAATGTCCCATTTCAAGTTTTATAAAGTATCTTTTGAAAATAGCAGATCTACAAGCTCACAATGTCTGCTATTTTCAAATGGCTGAAATGTAAATAGGGCTTAATGCATGTTTTGTAACAAGTACATTTTGCAATACAGTAAAGTAAAAGTACCTCAAAAGTGTAATTAAGTAAATTTACTTAGTTACTTTACACCAGTACAGAATGTCACGGTTCGATAAGCCCCATGGACGCCCTGCATCAGTGCTCTTGTGTGTGTGTGTGTGTGTGTGTGTGTGTGTGTGTGTGTGTGTGTGTGCGCAGGGTAACGTACGTATGTGTGTGCGCACGGCCGCGCGTGCATGCATAAGTGCCTGTGTGTGATCGTGCGTCATGCCTGGTCTCTGCCAGTAGATTGCGGTGGAAGCCTCCCCCACATTCTCTCTCTCTGCCTCCCTTCCTCCCTCCTCTTGCTGTTTGTATCTCTGGCTGTCCTTTCTATCTCTGTTCCTCTCTCCCCTCGCTCCACCACTTCAGAGCCGCATACTGTAAAGTGCAGCAGGCCCGCAGAGTTATGGAGGGAAGGAGGGAGAGAGAGAGGGAAGGGGAGGGAGGGGTAGTGGGAGGGAGGGAGAGAGAGAAGGAGGGGGAGAGAGGGAGGGAGAGAGAGAATGGGAGGAATGAGGACACGGACAGGATGATGGAGGTGTAGATATCGGTATGGACTCACTCCAGCGGTGTCTCGTAATCGCTGAACAGAGTGAAATCTGAGCGCTGCCGGTTTTAACTAGAGCATAAACATACACCCGTTACGGGTATTTGTTTCACTCTCAGATTAAACCAACTCTGACGAAAGCGGTGCAGGCCTGACTGTGGGCCGTGCTAACATAGTTAGCCTCTCATTAATCCATTTCTTATACAGAACACATATTACATTTTATAGTTCTGGCAGAGCTAAATGTTAAGAAGAGTAATTATCCGGCTAAAGTAGACCGGGGTTAGCTAAAAGCTTTTATAAATGTCGCCTGAAGTGTAAAGTATTGTGATTCTCGCTCATTCTAATAAATACTCTAGATAGATTTTTCACTCTCCTAGCAGGGCTGTAATGATGGCTTCGTCGGTCTGTCCAACACTTTACTACAGAATAAGATATCCAGGATAGTAATATTGCAATCGTGTACTATCCGAATATACACTTACTTATCAGTTACAGTAATTATAACAAAAGATAATCACTTTGCTGTACCTTTCAATACAATATACTGTCCGGTAATCAATATTCTCATTGCAGGATGAATCGTTGGGATAGCATATAGCAACAGGGCATTTTATTCTAGTTAATGTAGTTAATATAGACATTAATAATTCAACACGCTCTGTGTAGGTTTATATACCTGTTCGAATTGATTTGGTGCGTCCGTTTGTATGTGTGTGTGACTGACTGTATATGAGAGTGAACAGCTGTTGAGGGAGATGTATAGGGCTGTCACGATTACACATTTGAAGTTGATGATTAATTGACACACAAATAATTAACAAAATAATGAATTGTGTTTTTGGCATTGAACATTGGAACGTATAACGAATACATTTCTGTTTGCCTGGTAATCAAAACATGCACAGGGCAGATGCGACAAATAACTGAAATATGCAAAGAAATTACAGACACATTTATTATTTTTCTACATAACCCATTTTACATCTGAGATTAGAATTCTACAAATGCCTTTTAAATCCTGACAGTTTTCTGAAAAACCTGTTTTTATGTCAGTGGTGCTCTGTATTTGGCCGTGGACCCCCATCTGAAAATATGTAGTTTATTTTTTGTATGAACATTTTTACCACATGGAAACGATTTATGACGATTATGACAACATAATTTGCGATTATCTAAAAAATAATAGAGAGTAGGTGATTATGTAATAAATGTGACGGGCCTAGAGATATACCTCGAATCCCCATTCCTGACACGCGAGTCATGACGTAGGCTGACACAGAGCCTGACAGTAGTAGAGAGTGGCGTTGTTGTCTTTGTTGTGTCTTGATAATGTCAGGCATTTGACCTTAGCCTTGACAAGTCCAGTACTTCTAGGAACCCCAGATTACATTATGGAGCCTGTAGCCATTCTGTCTGCTAGCCTTAGACTAATCACCCTCTCTCTCTCTCTCTCTCTCTCTCTCCTTTCTTCTGCAGTAAATGATAACCATCTAGTACATACATGGTCACTGTTGCTTTTGTTCTCTGGGCTGCCGTTGGCGGCTCGTTTTGCCATGCTTCTGAAAGCAGAACTAATCTAGAGAGATACATTTATGCTAAGGAGTTTACAGTGTGTATGATTTGGATTAAGTGTTGTAGGTCTTGTGTTGCGTAGACAGACATCTTCACGTCTGTCTCTCAGTGAAACATGCGCTTACGCACGCACGCACGCACACTCTTTAATTATTTCTCTCTCCGTTAGTTTCTTACACATGCTCACAGATAAGCACATTTAATGGGTCATTCACACAAACCTGCTGCTCAGTTTTGGTCTACATTTCTCTTTGAATTAAGTTCTGATACAGAACAGTTTGTAGTACAAAGATCACTTCCATCTCCCGTCAAAAAGACAACCTCCAGCTTCTGCTTTACCCCTACCTTGCTCTTCCCGCTTTCTTAACCCATATCTTTTCTCTCGTTCCTGGAGCAAACCCATCTCTCTGTCTCTCTCTCTGTCTCTCTCTCTCTCTCTCTCTCTCTCTCTCTCTCTCTCTCTCTCTCTCTCTCTCTGTCATGCTTGGTTTTGCCAGGTGCTTGAAAACACCTGGAATACATTTGCACGCACCACTACTGACGACCGTAAAAGACGACCGGAATGGACACTTTTTTCATGATTGGCTGCCTCTAAGCCAGTGGTTGTCAACCTTTTTCATATCAAGGCCCATTATTTATTGGGTATTTGGGCCATGGACCACCAGTTGATGTTGGTACCATTAGAAGAGATAACAAAAGGCAAACGTTGAATTGTGTAGAGTTGTAAATTAAGTAATGCAGACGTTTAATAATAATGTAACTCTTGAGAGCATAAAATGAAACCAAATGGACCCGGGTGGGTCCATTTGGTTTCATTTTATGCTCAAGAGTTGAAGAGACATAAGGGTCCATTTGGTTACCAACTCTCCATTTAGCTGGGGACCACCTGGACTGAGAGTTCTCTTAGCGCAAAGGGGACATTTTTCATTGGAGGAATGCTGGCCTCCACACTCGTATTCAAATTATTTAGAGCTGGGGTGGAGTCGGAACGCGAGCGCACGCACACACGCACACGCTCACGCACTCGCACTCACTCGCACACACACTCGCACAGACGCACACACACACGCGCACACACACACACATTCACTCACTCACTCAGAGCCATGCCAAAGTAACTAGCAGTTGTTTCCAGATCTCTGCTCACCTGCTAGACTTAAGGTTCTTTTCAATAACAAGACTTCTAGCAGCTAGAAGTGGTCCGGGGACCACCAGTGGTCCCTGAGGGGGTTCCAGGTGGTCCCCAACTAAATGATGGACAGTTGGTACCCAAAGGGTAACTCTTGAGAGCGTGAAATGAAACCAAATGGACCCTTACAAGAGTGAAACTATTGTTAAACGTCTGCATTTCTTAATTTACAAGAAGTCTACACAATTAGAGATTTGATCAACGTTTTCCTATTATTTCTCCTATTGTACACAACATCAATACAGCATGGAAATGGGGACAAAATCTTATCTAACAATAACAAAATATTTTAAGTTTGGGATCTGAGAGATCAAAAAATCATCAATGTCAGTCCATGGCAGGCGTGGCTCAAATGCCCAACAAATAATGGGCCTTGATGGAAATGATCTTATAGCTAACTCTGGCCCATTTACATGTATGTGAAAACTGATTAATGAGCATTATACCACAGGTCGTTTCAAAGAAGCAATCTGATTGGTTGAAACAGACGTCTAGCCGTGGATCAAAAGAGCACCACTCCACACTTGCAGTAATCAAAACAAAGAATTCAGCTGCTCTGTTCTTCCAGAGCGCAGCAAACTCTGTGGCTAGGCTAGCTAGTTTCTTGGGACATTTGTGGTCGTAGTGACTATACATCTGTCATTAAAAAAATGTTTTTTCAGCGATTTTCTTAGTTTTAAGTTATTGTTGTATAACCTCTGCGTTGCTTTCGGAACTCGCCCTTCAGGCTCGTTCCTGCAGCATCGCAGGCGTGCATTAATGACGTTGAACCATCCCCTCTCGTGTAATATTGCTTATTGTCCCTGTCAAATAAATAAATAAATAAAGCATTGCAATAGTAGCCAAACACTCACATTGCGATTGAATCATGTGTGTATTTTACTATTTTGTAATCACGTATGATTATGAAGTAACCCACTTACGTCATTTATCATGGTGGTCACGGGCGGAACACACAGAGTGTGACGTTGGAGGGGCCCCCACAGTCAAAAAGCAGATTGATAAGAGATCGTGGATATTGGCGTAGTATTGAGCCAAAGCTCAAGGCAGACGGTCAGGGAGTGTCTTCTATACTGCTGACGGAACATGTCCTACTGGGTCTTCTTCCTCCTCATGGAGGAAACATGACTCCAAACAGACACCGTTCTAATAGCCTGTGGGCCAGCTGCACGCACCAAGAACCCGTTCACACAGGTTCCGTGCGTGCGTGCGTGCGTGTGCGTGCCTGTCAGAATTATTACATAATCATCTAATTGCAAATATTTGAGATAATCACAATTATTTTGTAGTAATCGTCATAGTCGGTTGAAAAAAACTGTCCCCCTGTTCAATACCCAAAACACGATTACATCGTTAATCGCATTTATTTGTATGACACTTAATCGTCAGGTGTGTGTGTGTGTGGGTGTGTGTGTAGGTGTAGTGGTTGTAGGCTACTCTTGACTGTTCTCTCACACAATATTGTCCGAACAAATTGATTAATGCAATTCAATTTAAAACAGCCATGTTCAATATTAACTCTCTCTCTCTCTCTCTCCCCAGAGAGGGACTACACCAGTCTATGTGATAGGCAGCCCATTGGCCGGCTGCTGTTCCGCCAGTACTGTGACACCAGGCCAGAACTGAAGCGCTGCATTGAGTTTATGGATGCTGTGGTAAGATTACATTGAGTTTACAGCTTCAGTCTCTCTCTCTTTCTCTCTCTCTCTCTCTCTCATATATCCGGACTTTCACACTTAATCACATTGCCGCTAATATGCCTTAATTTTGTGCTGTGCTCTTTCGCCCCCCTCTCCCCCTTTTCTCTCTCTATCTCTCTGCTGCCCTGCACCCCCGCCACGGGACAAGCCCATGTCTGGGCCTGTAGAGCCTGGGTGGGGTGGGGTGGGGTGGGGGTGGGGGGGATGTGAGGGGCCCGGGGGGTTGGGGAGGGGGGGAGGAGGAGAACAGGCTTTTGGTGGATTGCCTGGCCTTGGCAGCGGGGGAGAGGGGGGAGAGTGGTGTGTCCGGCGGGGGCCGGCGGGGTGACCGGGGATTTGGACAGGCTGTCAGTGAAGCGACCCCTCCCCTTCCTCCGTGCACTCTCTCCATGAGGTCAGGCCCACGTCATAGGCAGATCCCCTGGGTGAGACAGCAAACACAGGCCCAGGCTTGTGTCAAGGCCCCTGGAGGTGTCCAAGAAAGGAAAACAGGGGAGGGGGTCATGCTTATTTAATAAGAACCTACATTAGTCTCACTAGAGCCAGGATGGTGCGCGTGCGCACGCACGAGAATACAGCCTCACTCTCATTCTCATAATATGCACATAAATGCGCAAAGGAAACCTTTCAGTACTCGACTTGGGCCGTTGGTTCATGCTTTGGCAGTGATGTGTGCTAGTGCAGTTTAGGCCCATTTCTCTGGCAGTGATGTGTGCTAGTGCAGCTTAGGCCCATTTCTCTGGCAGTGATGTGTGCTAGTGCAGCTTAGGCCCATTTATCTGGCAGTGATGTGTGCTAGTCCAGTTTAGGCCCATTTCTCTGGCAGTGATGTGTGCTAGTCCAGTTTAGGCCCATTTATCTGATCAGTGATGTAATGTGTACTCGTCAATTTCTCCTCTGTCATGCAGGGTTATTTTCTAACGAAGCACACCACAAGGCAGTCATACTTCAGACAATCTGCAAACTCCTCCTGGCCATATTAGACTAAAAATCACAGTCTTTAACGATGGTACGTCAGTGTTAAATATACAGAGTCAGCCACACGGCAGTGACCGAGGCAACAGACAAACAGGGTGATTGTAGATCGCTTGTAGAGCTTGTAAGCGTAAAATGAAACTTACAGGTAGCTGGGACCACCTGGAACCCCCTCAAGGACCACTGGTTGAAAACCACTGGTCCATACCAATTATTACTAACTTTTGTTTTAAAGGGATAGTTCACCCCCAAAAATACTTATTTTGTATCAATTTCACACCCTATGAAGCCTTAGTTTCCTAAGCCAATAATTTGAGTCGATGGAGACATATTTGAGTCTCTGTCGCTCATCAAATTATTGGCTTAGGAATGCGACAAAAACACCAAAATGGCCATGAATTCAAGGCTCCACCGTTCGATTTAATAAATCAATATAACAGAAGGTCATTTTGGGGCGTACTGTGCTGCTCCTTTAACCAACAATATCACTTACCCCACCTTTTTTAAGTGTCTCACCACCTTTCTCACTTCTTTCTTGGTTTTGCTGCTGCCCAGCTCTGCGACTATGTTGTTTTATTATGGACGGTGGCTAAATGAGCAGCTTCCGATTTTGTGTGTGTGTGTGTGTGTGTGTGTGTGCGTGTGTGCATGTGTGTGTGTCGTGTGCAGTGGTTGTTATTAACAGTCTCTGGGCCCTCTGTTGACAGGCTGTGTACCAATTAGCCCCTGATGAGAAGAGGAGGGACTATGGACTGAATGTTTTAGACACATACTTCAATAACGGGGTGAGGCACGCACGCACGCACGCACGCACGCACGCACGCACGCACGCACACACGCACGCATTTGGATTCCACAAAAGTCTTCACTGGAACCATGTTGTGCACCGACAATAGCCGATCTACAAGCTCACAAGCTTGTAGATTGGCTATTTTTATTGTTATTGTTTTATTGTTACTTTAAGTTGAAAGAGTATAGTGTTCAAACGAGTGTTTGAAGTGGTCAAACTAGCTATATCGTAAGAAGCGTCTTCCTAAAATCCTAATGGTCTCCGACATTTCATGAAAATAAATGTTACAGCCTCAATCTGTGATTTCTTCAACTGGAATGTATTAGGAAAAAATATGAACAAAACATCATTATTATTACATATTGTGCTAATAGAGTGTATGCGCGTGACGTCACCGTCATACCTGGAAGTTACCTACTGAGTGGCCAAAAACTACTTTCTGGCCTTGACTGATCTGATGGCATAAAATTACGTTAAACTCACTCTGCCACTCCATTTGCCATTCCATGTTATGCGCGCGCATACCCTCTATTGTTTAGGGAATGTGGCCTAACGAAGGTTTTCAGTAGTGAGGTTTTATGTTTGCTTTAATGAGTCCGTGCACACGGTAAGGTCTGTGTCCCTCTCTCTGCTCCTCCAGTCGGCAGCCCATCTGCCAGACATACCTCAGGATGTGGTGGTGGGATGCAGGGAGAAGCTGGAGCAGTTGGCCTGCAAGGAGCTCTTCAACGACTGCACCAAGTAAGACCTCCTTAAATAACCACTTCACACCTGAGACCAGGTTCTACAAAATGTCCTCAAAAATCACGTGACAGTTTTCTGAAAAACCTATGTTTCTATATCGGTGGTTCTCAAACTATTTCATGTCAAGGACCCCAAAAAAGTAAATGTAATTGGCAGCAGACATGCCGTTGTAGTTTTAAAAAAGTTTAAAAAAAGATTCGTTTTTATGGACCAAAAGCACTTTTGCGTGTCGACGGCCCGATCCTGAAATAACGCATTAAAAAAAATAACACGCACAATGGTTTTGTCCTGATTGGCCTTAAGTTCATTTAAGGCCCATTTGTGGGTCACACTCTTTGAATTAAGAGTGATTTGACTGTGCAGGAGGAGCATGTGGGTCCTGTTGTGGTACTCGCGTGTTCTTTTGGTGTAATTAGTGTGACGCAGTTTTCTTTTACTTACGTGTGTTGCACACAGCTCGCCCTGTCACAGTAATGATGATGAGGCAGCTGACACCTGGAGTGCAGAATCATACACAACACTCTTTCTCTCTCTCTCTCTCTCTCTCTCTCTCTCTCTCTCTCTCTCTCGCACGCACGCACGCGCAATGGGCGAATGCGATGGGAGCACTGGGCAGCGAGGGCATCCGGATGGCTGGCATGAGAACAACAGCTGCCTCAGTGTTCCCCTCATTACACACACACACACACACACACACACACACACACAGACACACACACACAGGGCACGCACACTTGCAGGTGTTTGTGCTTCCTACCCTGACGACGGCCAGGAGAAATAAACAGCCGAGGGATTATTACCTGCCATGCATTTTTTATTTTATTTCACACATCCGCATGCATGCGCACGCATCTGCGTTGCGATTAGTCCTAGACAGAAAATAAGCTTTCAATTCTCGCTGAAGAACGTCCCCTAGGCACTCTAGGGGACACGGGGAGAACGTCCCCTAGGCCCTCTAGGGGACACGGGGAGAACGTCCCCTAGGCCCTCTAGGGGACACGGGGAGAACGTCCCCTAGGCCCTCTAGGGGACACGGGGAGAACGTCCCCTAGGCCCTCTAGGGGACACGGGGAGAACGTCCCCTAGGCCCTCTAGGGGACACGGGGAGAACGTCCCCTAGGCCCTCTAGGGGACACGGGGAGAACGTCCCCTAGGCCCTCTAGGGGACACGGGGAGAACGTCCCCTAGGCCCTCTAGGCCGGGGACACGGGGAGAACGTCCCCTAGGCCCTCTAGGGGACACGGGGAGAACGTCCCCTAGGCCCTCTAGGGGACACGGGGAGAACGTCCCCTAGGCCCTCTAGGGGACACGGGGAGAACGTCCCCTAGGCCCTCTAGGGGACACGGGGAGAACGTCAAGAACGTCCCCTAGGCCCTCTAGGGGACACGGGGAGAACATGCAGACCCTAGCCTAGGGTAGGTACCCTCACAAAAAACATGCAGTAATCCTGGTCTCTATACTGCCTCCCCCTGGCCAGCCAGGGCGCCTGATGGAGGGGAAAGGAACTGGTCGGAAAAACGTGTTCCTTCCACGCGCTACATCCGACCGGGGAAGTTCTCATACACCATTTTTGGAATATACGTATACCTACAACTAGAGAAAATATTGTGAGTTATTTTCTTTTTTTTACACTTATGTGGGTAATGTGTCGGCACTCATTTCTCAATATAGAGGAAAATTATATTCCCTAAAATATATATTTTTATCACTTACAAACTGGTGTCCATATTTGGGGCGTGTCATACGCATATTATAATATATAAATTGCATAGGCAAAAGACGATTATAACTTTAAAAGTGAACAGTGCCAAACAAGAAAATGTCCATTGGTCAGTGCAAAAACGTGAAGTTACATTGTAGATACTATTGTGGGAATAATAAAATATACAAGATGATAAGTCAGAACACGGTAAATTGAAGAACAAAGACAACACAAAATAATATTATAAATAGCACATCCTACTATAAATGTGTCTGTCTGTCTGTGTGCGTGTGTAATGCACGTAACTCGAGAACCGTTTGCCCCACTGACTTCAAATTCGACACATGCGTTCCAAACCACCACAGGGAGTGCAGTGCCCGGCCTCGAGTCGGTGGGAAACACTGTTGTCCAGAAAGACCACAAAAGGCTCTGGTCAGGCTCTGCCAGTGGAGCTAATGAGCCAAAGTCCCCTCACCTGTGCAATTTCCAGCCTCTGCCTCAGCCAATTGATTGCCATGGCAACCCCACACCTGCCAATTGACCTTAATCTTAACCAGTCCACTTTTCACAGTCAGTTTGCACGTCGGACACAGGCAGACAGACAGATACAGAGATCTCCGTATACACTTATAGGCCCTCATTTATCAATCGAGTGTAAAATCTGCCACAAATTCGAGTGCAGGTTTCGTAGTACACCCACGTCTCCACGGCATTTATAAAGTGATCGCAAACAGCTGATCCTTCCTTAATTTCGTTCTCACGTTAATAAATGTCACGGCTGAATTTGATCTGGCACGCCCTAAGAAATCAAGCCTCGCCCTCGTTTTTGCGACCTGAACCACTGCTATACGATCTGGAAACCATGGTTACCGTGCCTTTCTGCCCGCCTCACCCCCCTCTCTCATACACACACACACACACACACACACACACACACACACACACACACACACAGACGCACACAAGCTGCACGCACACGCAACTTGCAAGCCCAACTAACTGGTGTGTTGTTAAATAAATAAACAACGAACACCTGCATGAATTAAATAAAGTTGTAGGCCTACCCTGTCTGTTCCCTCTCACCTCGCTTGCCTTGCTGTCATGTCCACGCACGCACGCACCTACATGACACATTAAATAAAGCTGTCTGTTTCTCCTCTCGCTTCGTTTCCCTTGCTGCCCGCCTCACCCCCCGCACACATATCGCAATTTTTCACTGTGTTGTTAGTTGTATATTAAATCATTAAAGTATTTTTAATTTAATATACAACAAGATATATTAGTGAACGAAAACCTGAACCTGTGAACCATAATTAAATAACAAATAGGCACACACACGCTGCTGTTTTGCAGGTGCTCCTCCTGTCCAGTCTGTCTGTCTGTCTGTCTGTCTGTCTCTCTCTATCACAGTGGTCCGTCCGTGACCAACTGACCATGCACGTTCCGACGTTCGACAGTCTATTTAGATTGCCTCGCAGTCGTTAGTCACTGCTGTGGCCGCCGGCCGGGCTGTCAACTGTCATATGAATGTGCAGCAAAAACCGTATATAGCCTCATGTGGCTGGTGGTTGCCTGGCTGGGTAATATACCTATATCTCCGATGCAGTTCCCACTTGCGCTGGGAGCCTGGCACGGTACATTTGGCATTGAGCGACGCGTCAGGTTTATTATATTGCACATACCGTAAGAAAGACATCGGCCTTCATGCTGTAGATTAGGCTACAGTAGGCTATACCACGTTGGGACTGCTGCACTATACTCTCCAACGTCCCGTCATGGAAATATTTCAGCACAGACAGCCCAAATCCTCGCATGTATGCGCTCATGCAAAACACTGTTCAAATGCCTTAAGCATCTCTTGCAACATTGTTTTTAATTGCGCGATTTTATCTCCTACTAATTTCATATGACACATGTATTCCTTAACATTTTTATTTATTTATTTTTTACATGTAGCCCATATACATTATACATACCTTTTATATAAACATTTTAGGAGTGAATACATATGTTTAGATGCCTGTGACAGCCTCTCAGCAGTTCAGACAAGGCTGCTCCGCTTGTGTAAAACAGAAAAACAGCGTACGCCAGCTGAAGAGTAGACGTGACTATTTGTCCTACTCAAGTTCAATTTCAAGCTTTGCCGGAAATGTTAAATGCCGAAAATGTCGGTAATTTCGGCGTGCGCCCATATTTTGGCGTACGCACGGTTGATAAATGAGGGCCATACAGTATGGGCACAAAGGGGACACAGACAGATAGTTAAAACGGGTGCTATGACAAGTTGACAACGGGTTATTAGTAGGTTCCCAAGTTGCATCGTTCTGAAGTAGGCCGGTGGTCGACGGGCACGTACAGGTCTAGTATTGACAGTAACGTGCAATATAAATATGTATCCTCTTCCCCGTGGAGCATAATCCTCCCGACTAGATCTGCTTGGATCTGGCCCTATCCTGCAGAGCGCTGTGCCTCACCCCGAGTTTGCCGTTTCCACTTCTGCGGTCACAGTTCTCTCTGCCAGGTTGTTTTTGGTTTCCCTTGTTTCCTCTTTCCAGGTGGGGTCCATCTCTCACGGCTGCTTTAGGAATGCAGTCCCGGTCCATTCTGAGGACCTGTCTGATCCCATCTGAGCTGTCTGTCTGTGTTTTCACAGACAGAACAGTTTGTCTTTCAAGATCATTTCTGGCCAAAGTATGTGACATATCTTCCGGAGACATCCATTGTGGAAAATGGAAATGCATGGATCTTTTCCCCTGTCACCCTGAATGAACCACTCGCCATGCAGCATTCTGAGCCATCCGAATGTAAATGCACCACGTCTGTGTGTGTATACGTGCGTGTGTGCGTGCGTCTGTAATCCACGTAGCTCGAGAACCGTTCGACCCACCCACTTCAAATGTGACACACGCGTTCCACACCACCACAGGGAGTGCAGTGCCCGGTGTCAGATCAACATATGGAATGAATTCTGTACTGGCCATATATGGAGCGTGTCTTGAGTGTACATGATTTGATGTGGTCAGATCAACATATGGAATGTCAGAACAGGTCAGCTCCAGATATGGAGATCTAAGGCTTTGTAGAGTAGATGTGGAGTTGCTGGCCAACATTTATGACATCAGGGATCTCCATATATGGGAATTCCCATATATGGAATCTCCATCCCTGATGATGTCACGAGGCATGACCATATATGGTCATGCCCGACGGACCAACCAACCATCCAACCAACTGACGGGAAATGCATGTTTTCATATTAATGCAACCTGCCGTCGCAATAGTATATCATAGAAATCCCGTGTGGGGTTGTCACAATTATTACATAAACGTTTAATCGCAATTATTTTGTTATAATTGTAATCCCTTGGTATATTTCAGTTATTTGTCATCTCTGCCCTGTGCTCTTTGTCATTACAAAGCCTAAAAGGCAAACGGAATTAAAAATGTTTTTCTTGATGTTCCAATTTCCCACGCCAAAAACACAATTAAATCGTTAATCACAATTATTTGTGTGACAATTAATCAACTTAAAATGTGTAACGCTGACAGCGCTAATCCCATGGCTGTTGTGGTGTGTTTTCCGTTGTGTGCACCCACTTCTGCGTCTCGGCACAACCCTTGACCAGGGCCGTGCCCTCTGGCTGAGGACAAGGGTTTTACCCACAATCCCTCGGCAACGAATTTCATGTGAAACACGTCGTCCAGCCACAGAAAGGCGGAGTGGGGATTGGTTTGGGGAATGTTAAGGGGGCCGGCCTCTCTGTCCCTGGACTCTTATTCTGTGGAATGCCAGACTCTGCAAGTGCAGCTTTCTGAAGGAGAAGAGGAGGGGTATGGTTTCAAACTCTGCTGTGATCTGAAGCCTGTGATGATACGACGGTTGAATGTCAGGGAACCATTTAAGCCGGGACAGTTATGGCCAAACCTGAATTTCTTGGATTAAAAGTCAGTTTTAAAACATAGTTATCTTCTCGACCAAAAGTGTCGACTCTGAGGGCTGTACATATTGAGTTGCGGAAACCACATTTGTACGGCATGTGTGTGTGGCTGCGGTATTGATCATATCAGTCGGCGTTAGTATTGACACTGCTGGTTACTTGAAACATATTCAGTGTGCGTGTGGGATGGTGGTGAGGATTGCATTGTGATTACTGTGATATCTGGTCATTTTTAGTAGTTTACTAGTCAACTAGTCAACTATAGTACCAACAAGGTCTACTAGTGGATTTACTACTAGACTAGTTGCTTAATGCCCTATTACGTATATGACTAGTTAAGTTAACTAAGTGCTATGATAGTGTTTTGTGTCTTGTCAGTTCGAGGGGGGAAAAATAGCAGCGGGGCTGGGCGAGGTATCGATTTCTGTTTGACTGACATGCTGGGAACCGTCGGTCGTGGTTGTGGTTAGTGTAGCCGAGACACTGTGTGCACGCGCATGCACCCTTCAACCCGCTTTCTTTGGCCTCGCAAATGACGGGTCTATTAAGCCAAATGTATACTTTTTTAAATTGTACAACGATTGTACACAGTGAAAAGAACAGATTTCCAAGTAAAAACATGATGCGTTGCAAGTCTCGCACATTAACATTCTCAAAATGGAACCCTTCTATAGTTGCTGTGCATGGAAGAAAAGGCTCTCATGCACATGCAGCGCACTGTAGCAATATAGCTACTAATACCAGGGGGGTCCAAAGAGTGGCCCGCGGGCCAAATGCGGCCCGGGGAAGATTTATATGCGGCCTGTGGCTTCACACCTGAGTTGTATTGTGAACGGCTTGCCCAACAGAACTGGACATTTTTACGACGTTTTTTATTCAACAGGGCATTTGTAATTTTATTTGTCAGGGTTGAGGATTCCTTCCTTGTTCCTTGTTGTCTCATTCTGAAGGGGTCAAAGAAAGGCTATTTTATTTCATCTTTTACCTTGCACGTCTGGTTATATTTGGTAATGTAGTTGGCTCTTCGGTTTGGACACCCCTGTACTATACAGCCAATTATTTGTACAAAATACATTTACTGCGACTACTACCTCCATTGTATTAACCCATTCTGGGCGGTAACCCCTTTTGGTGTTTTAAGCATTATGTTATACTTTAGCTATTGAAAAATAGCAGATCTACAAGCTCATAGTGCTGCACCGAGTGCTGCGCTTGTAGATCTGCTATATATTTTTTATCGTGAAAATGTGGCATAAACCTTTGAATGTATTCTTTCAGAGCGAACGTTTTTAACTCAAATCTTTGCTTCTGGAAGGTCTCCCTGGAACAACATATTTTCAGATAGGGGTCGGCGGCCAATTACCTATATATTTGGGGGTCCTCGACATGAAAAACGACTGACATATAAACATGGGTTTTTCAGAAAACTGTCTGGAGTTAATTTAATGAAATTTAGTTTAAGTCATATAGTCAGCTGAAATGTTTTGGTGCTAGTCTATTTTTTGCCGACTAAATATCATAAGATTTTAGTTGTCTAAATCTACAGACTATTTTGTTGACTAAAATGTGTTTTGGGGGGACTTGATGGCCTCGTCATGGCCTGATTTTACACTTAAAATAGCAGAAAATAGCAGATCTACAAGCTCAGAGTCACAATATGTTGACGCATTGTGAGCTTGTAGATCTGCTATTTTCAGCATGCAACCAAGTGTAAAATGACTATTTTCAGAGTTATCAACACTGCCATCTGCCCATTCGACAGAGTGGAGATCCAGGTGGCAAAATAACCGCTTTAGCACTGACTGTGTACAGTCATCGAACTGTAAAACAGTTTAGTCTTGTTAAACTTGTTTGGTTTTGGCAAGCCGAGGATAAAAAGAAGAGGAAAAAAAAGAAGGCAAATTCCTTTGAAGTATGCTGCCAGCTTAACTCGACTGGATTGTCGGAGAGTGGCAAAAACATGTGAGAGACCTTTTAAATGAAAGAGAGATGAGAGATAAACAGAGAGAGGTCACAGAGTTGGGAAGAGAGAGAGAAAATAGAGAGGGAGGGATGGGCAGTCCACAAAGTAATGGAATGTGGGAAAGATGTTTTTCTTTTCTTTTTTTTAAAGTATGAGAGTGAGAACTGGAAAAATTAGGAGATGTGGAAAAGAAGTAAGGAGAGTGGGAGCAAGAGGGGGGGGGGGCACAAACAGAACAACACACAGGCGTGTGTTTGTGAATCATCGATACACCCATCATTCAAGATGTTTTTGGAATGGAATCCCTGGTGGAAAAAGCTTAACTCATTCAGGATGGGAACCCCTCTTGGTGTTTTAAGCATTATGTTATGTTATACTTTACCAGATCTACAAGCTCATAGCGCGGCACGAGTGCTATGAGCTTGTAGATCTGCTTTTTTTTATCGTGAAAATGAGGCACAAATCTTTGAATATATATTCAGAGCGAACATTTTTAAAGGTGTAGTGAAATGGCTTTTTGGGGCATTTTATTTTGAACATTTTCTGAACCAATCAGAGCGTATCCCTCCAGGCTATGGGACGTTGGTCCGTCTCATGCATGACCACATGCACGAATATGCAGAGTGGTTTGTTTACAAAGTGACAGAGAGACGGCAGCAAAGCCAGGGGATTTTTTTCTAACCTGTACACAACATATAGGTTAGCGGGCCTACGTGTGATGTAGACATGATGTCACATGTAGGCCAAGTTGGTGTGTTCTCTGTTGAAATGAATGGTGGCAGTTCTTAAAGAATTAGACAGTTCTCTGTTGAAATGAATTGTGGCAGTTCTTTCAAAATAAGACTGTTCTCTGTTGAAATGAGTGGTGGCAGTTCTTTCAAAATAAGACGGTTCTCTGTTGAAATGAATGGTGGAAGTTCTTTCAAAATCAGATGGTTCTCTGTTGAAATTAATTGTGGCAGTTCTTTCAAAATAGAGTTCTTTGTTGAACTGAATGGTGGCAGTTCTTTCAAAATAAGACGGTTCTCTGTTGAAATTAATGGTGGCAGTTCTTTCAAAATAGGGCAGTTCTCGAGTATAAATTCTGACACCGGATGGCACTGATGGCCTATATGTCAAAATATGTTTCTGAGTATTAGAAATCCAATTATTGCATTATTATGATGATACAATTGAGTTATAGCTGCCATCTTGACAATTGGCCGCCATATTGTAATTCAATTGACACCATGGCTTAATCTGCCCCACCTTTTCGTTTGATTCCCATTGTATCATCATAATATTAAATAATTTTGATAAATTTTTTGATGTAAAAAAAGTGAATCCGAAGGATACAAACGACTCAGGAGGAGGAGAGGAGTGGCGAATAATCGCATATGTATACGCGTCACATTTAGTATAGGCAGATGCGTCAAAATTCGACGGACAAATATTTCGCAAATTCGGGTCGTTTATTTGCCGGTGTGTAATGAGTCTAGTTTTACTCGACTTAATATCAAAAGATTTTAGTCAACTAAATCTACAGAAAATCAACTACTACTGTAGGTGCTCAATGGAGGTGCAGAAAAGTTTAAAAAGTCTGCTGGTGCTTCAAAGATCAAAGGGACTGAAATAATGAAGAAAGTCAAAAATTAGGAGAGGGTGGATATATAAAATCAAGGTACTTTATTAATAACGCCAACATGTTTTGACTCACAAAGGAGTCTTCTACAGGGCAAGTATATGCCCTACTTGCCCTGATGCCTGAAATATGTTTGCATTTTAACATTATTTATAAAGTGCCTTGATATTATATCCACCCTCTCCTCATTTTTTGCTTAAATCTACAGCTTATTTTGTTGACAAATGTATTTTGGCGGATGGCGTCGTAATGCCTGGTTTTATACTTGGTTGTATGGCTGCTGAGAATTTCAGAGCGCAACCAAGCATAAAATTACCTTTCTTTTAATTGTACTGGATCTCTTCTCCACGTTTTTATTTGTTGACGAAATTGTCAATACATTTAGTCTTTGTAATCGTAGCTTAGTTTTTATGTTGTTTTCATCAGTGAAAAAAGGTAGTCGTCATGTTGACGAAACCAACACTATAGTCTCTGCCCCTCCCTCTCGTTCTCCGTTTAAACCAACACTATAGTCTCTGCCCCTCCCTCTTGTTCTCCGTTTAAACCAACACTATAGTCTCTGCCCCTCCCTCTCGTTCTCCGTTTAAACCAACACTATAGTCTCTGCCCCTCCCTCTCGTTCTCCGTTTCCAAACCAACACTATAGTCTCTGCCCCTCCCTCTCGTTCTCCGTTTAAACCAACACTATAGTCTCTGCCCCTCCCTCTCGTTCTCCGTTTAAACCAACACTATAGTCTCTGCCCCTCCCTCTCGTTCTCCGTTTCCAACAAACCAACACTATAGTCTCTGCCCCTCCCTCTCGTTCTCCGTTTAAACCAACACTATAGTCTCTGCCCCTCCCTCTTGTTCTCCGTTTAAACCAACACTATAGTCTCTGCCCCTCCCTCTTGTTCTCCGTTTAAACCAACACTATAGTCTCTGCCCCTCCCTCTCGTTCTCCGTTTAAACCAACACTATAGTCTCTGCCCCTCCCTCTCGTTCTCCGTTTAAACCAACACTATAGTCTCTGCCCCTCCCTCTCGTTCTCCGTTTAAACCAACACTATAGTCTCTGCCCCTCCCTCTCGTTCTCCGTTTCCAACAAACCAACACTATAGTCTCTGCCCCTCCCTCTCGTTCTCCGTTTCCAACAAACCAACACTATAGTCTCTGCCCCTCCCTCTCGTTCTCCATTTCCAAACCAACACTATAGTCTCTGCCCCTCCCTCTCGTTCTCTAAACCAACACTATAGTCTCTGCCCCTCCCTCTCGTTCTCCGTTTCCAAACCAACACTATAGTCTCTGCCCCTCCCTCTCGTTCTCCGTTTAAACCAACACTATAGTCTCTGCCCCTCCCTCTCGTTCTCCGTTTCCAACAAACCAACACTATAGTCTCTGCCCCTCCCTCTCGTTCTCCGTTTCCAACAAACCAACACTATAGTCTCTGCCCCTCCCTCTCGTTCTCCGTTTCCAACAAACCAAAACTATAGTCTCTGCCCCTCCCTCTCGTTCTCCGTTTCCAACAAACCAACATTATAGTCTCTGCCCCTCCCTCTCGTTCTCCATTTCCAAACCAACACTATAGTCTCTGCCCCTCCCTCTCGTAAACCAACACTATAGTCTCTGCCCCTCCCTCTCGTTCTCTAAACCAACACTATAGTCTCTGCCCCTCCCTCTCGTTCTCCGTTTCCAAACCAACACTATAGTCTCTGCCCCTCCCTCTCTAACCAACACTATAGTCTCTGCCCCTCCCTCTCGTTCTCCGTTTCCAAACCAACACTATAGTCTCTGCCCCTCCCTCTCGTTCTCCAAACCAACACTATAGTCTCTGCCCCTCCCTCTCGTTCTCCGTTTCCAACAAAAGCCATATTGTGGCTTGTAGTGTTTCTTTCTGCTCACAGTGGTGTCTGTCTGATGCTCATCTCCAGGCGCTGTAGCAGCTGGCCTTTCTGGACCCCTTGTTCACAAAATATCAGGGGCCTTTTATTCTTTCACAATGGTAAATAAAACATCTACTGATGCACAAAGTTGGACACATCATCAGTGTTGTAATATCTGGCATCATTGGATGTTTCGGGTGTTGCAACAGACAGACACCCTCAGGCAGTGTTGTTTTCGTCGACTAAAACTATGACGGAAAATGTTCATCGACTACCTTTTTTTTTCACTGACAAACTAAATGGAAACTTAAATGAAAACTAAGCTATGATGACTAAAACTAAGACTAAATATATTGACAATTTCGTCAACAAAAACTAGACTACAATGTTAGGAAGGGACTAGTGGACAAGAGATCCAGTATAAGTCTTGTATGCTGAAAATAGCCGATCTACAAGCTCACAACTGTTGTGAGCTTGTAGATCGGCCATTTTCAGCAAGTGTCATTACGACTGCATCAAGGCCCGACAAAATACATTTTAGTCGACTAAATCGACTGTAGATTTAGTCTACTGAAATCTTATGATTTAGTTTCAGTCCAAAGACTTTGTGACTAAACAAAAATAGAAATTGACTGCCAAAAACAACACTGCCTCCAGGCGACCCCACCAAGGCTGGCTGATCAGAGCCCGGCCTGTTGTGTCCAAGTGGCATGCTTACAGCCCCCCCCCCCCCCCCCACTGAAGACAGTTGACGAGAATGTTGGCGACACAAGGAGGGCTCCAGGCACTGTGGGAGTCACGAGAGCCAAATTCCAATAAATAACAAATCTCTGCTCACACTCGGTCACACTCCAGCATGGCTGTGTTACGGTAAAATTGGTGACCTGCCTGAAATATGTGACCCCGTCTTGTGGTACTTCACGTAACTTACATGGAGGTCTTTAACCCCTTTTTGGTGTTCCAAGCATTATGTTATGCTTTAGCTGAAAAATAGCAGATCTACAAGCTCATAGGGCAGCACCGAGTGAGATCTGCTATTTTTGACAAACGTTAAAATGTGGCGCAAACCTTTGAATATATATTCTTTCAGAGCAAACATTTTTAACTCAAATCTTTGCTTCTGGGGGGGGTCCCTGGAACAACATATTTTCAGATGGGGGTCGGCGGCCAATTACATATATATTTGGGGGTCCTTGACATGAAAAAGGTTGAGAACCACTGACATTTAATTAGATTTTTTCAGAAAACTGTCAGGATTTAGAAGGCATTTGTAGAATCGTCGTCACGTTGGGACACTTCGGACGTTATGTGAGGTCTCTATACGAATGTCACATATAGCCTATCAGCAGGTCACCAGTTTCACCGTAACATGGCCTTGCTGCAGGGATCACCCTCCTCCCCTGCTATCGGCCCACCCATGAACATGGCCAATGTTCCTTGTGGAGACGCCCGGGCCACGCCAACGGCACGTTGAAGTGGCGGGCAGAACTTTGCCCCTGCTGCGCAACCCGGACGGGCGCCTCACAAAGCCACAATCATTTAAATGTCACAGAGATTAGAGATCGCTGATTTGATCTAAGTACCACAGAGGCTCTATTTAGTTATTTGGAGACTGTTAAAGGGGCAATCTTTTAGATCCATTCTCAGATTATGTCTTTGGTAAAAGGAGAAAAAGAAAAGGCTCTGCAAGCTTGAGTGTCTGCCGTTCTCTCTCAGACACACACAAAGATAAAAGCAGGCCTTGTGAAGTGTGAAAACCATCATGGCTCCAATGAGAGTTACATAGTGTGGTCTTCCTTGAGGACAACAAAGTTAAAGCTTAGCTTAGTTTAGCTTGTATTAATTCCTCTGCTTACTAGACATATTTGTGGACAGATTGTATATTTGCGAACGCAGTGATTGCGAATGCAGTGAGCACTAACTATGAGACCCTGCAGATCATGTCTGTGTGTGTGTCTGTGTGTGTGTCTGTCCCGCTGTGACACCACCCGCCCGCCACCAGAGGGCGCAGCTGTAGCACACACACACACACACACACACACACACACACACACACACACACACACACACACACACACACACAACCACACACACACACACACACAGTAGAAAACTTAAAAAAATTACTAACTAAAAAGAAAAAAAAAGTACGTAATTTATTCTAATTGTTGTTATTGCAATTTACGAGCTGCGTTCGCTTCCCGCGTTTGCACGTCTTACTTGTGTATAGTATTGTTGTTTTTTACCAACCCTGGTATATCTCGTACCATGAAAATAAAATAAAAGGCACATACAAATATACACACTCAAATATATAAGGGATTAATGAAAATAAAAAAATAAACGATACACAAAAAGTGAAAAGCAAAGGTATTAATTGTTTGCCTGAGTCTTGGTGAGATTGGTGGGAGTTCTGTTTTGGTGAATATTAAGTAGTTCCGGTCATTTGGTGGGTCGTCCTGGGGCCACGCATTAAAACTAAATTAATCCACAAAACTAGTGTCATTTTGTATTGTTGACCTATTTCTATCCATGTAGCGCACCTTTCATTCAACTCTGACCCCTCTGTCACATGGAACTATTTCTTTGTGTCCAGTATCATTACGCCAGCAACAGCACATGCAACCATAGTTGCATGTGAGTGATCTGACGGAGGGGTCGAACTTGAACGAAAGTAGTGACATATGGTAGAAATACAAATTATGCTAGTTTTGTGGATTCTTTATTTTTAGTGCGTGGCCCCCAGTGCCCCCCACCAAATGACCGGAACTACTTAAAGGACCACTTCACCACTTTTCAACCTATCTTCATATTATAATAGGTCCTCACTAATAATCATGATAAAATGGCACGATTTTGTTCTACTCAGTCTGTGTCTCATAGGAGGGCTGTGGGCAGTCTAGAAACCGTCCTCCAGTTAGATCATCATTAGGCAGATTATTTTCGTTAGATATTCATTATCGTGAGAACGATGGCTTCCATTTTCACATTGCAACTTTTCAGGACTAGAAAGCCTGCGGTTTCTATCCTCCACTCTAGAGGACGGTTTCTGAACTGCCCACAGCCCTCCTATGAGACACAGACTGAGTAGAAAAATACTGCGCCATTTTTTTCCATGATTATTAGTGAGGACCTATTATATGAAGGTTGAAAAGTGGTGAAGTGGTCCTTTAATATTCACCAAAAACATGCAACCACTATATTAATGGCACAGCTTTAAGTCCAAATATCAGAACTAATATATGTATTTGTGTCTGCTCTTAAACCATTATAATTTTAAAGAAAATTAAGCATTAAACATTTAACCTTTTAACCTGTTTGATTTCCCCCGAGCCCACAGTTTTCTTTGAAAAGAAAGTACTACACTAGCTTATCTTATCTGGCCCATTCGTTCCAAGAACAGATGTGGTCAAATTGACTTAAGTAAGGGGTGAAGTGTCTTCTTTGTATGATCCTGGTGAATGTCCGCTGGCAAATGCGCTCATCACACAGTGCATTTTGTGTTCCATTTTGGAAGGCCTTTCATCTGTAACACTGCGCCAGTGTTGTTTCTTTGACAGCAAATTCTGATTTTAGCTTCAGTCAAAGTCTTTTGAATAGTTTCCGTTTAGTTTTAGTCACCTGGAATGTTTTTGTGTTCGTCTAGTTTTGGTCGACTAAATATCATAACAGTTTAAGTCGGCTAAAATGTATTTTGGCGGGCCTTGATGCCGTCGTAATGGCTGAAAATAGCAAGCTTGTAGATCGGCTATTTTAAGTGTAAAATGTTGTGTCTGTTACTTATACTGGATCTCTTCTCCACTAGTCCCTTCCTAACATCAGTCTAGGTTTTATTTGTTGACGAAACTGTCAATATATTTAGTCTTACTTTTAGTCACCATAGCTTAGTTTTCATTTCGTTTTTGGCAGTGAAAAAATGTAGTCGACGAACATTTTTTGTCCTAGTATTAGTCAACAAAATCAAGCTCAATTTGTTTATTTGTATTAAAGGTATTTACACTTATGAGTACAGATAGGCGGCGGTGGCTCAGGGGTAGAGTGGCTGGATGGTAACCGCAAGGTTGCCAGTTCTAACCCGGGCTCCCCCAGAGTTGGTGTCGAAGTGTCCTTGAGCAAGACACTGAACTCTAACACCGCCATCGGTGTATGGATGTGTGTGAATGTGTGTGTGAATGGGTGAATTGATGCACAATCTACTGTATGTAAAGCTCCTTGGATAAAGGCGCTATATAAATGCACCATTCACCTTTTTAGATAGCATGAGAAGCGTAGACTTTTACTGAAGTGGGGCATGTCATTTTCTAGTCGAATATCTTTTATTTCAAGTATGGCTTACAGGTAATTTTTCCACCAGAACCACCGTTCCAAAAAAGGAACAATGTGTGGCCGGCAGCGTGTGGTTTCATACACACAGACAGGTTATAACAACTCTCACTGGAATTATGGGTGACTTCGGGGTCAGAAGATGTCAGAACGGTGACCTTTGTTGACCCCCCCCCCCCCCCCTGGGGCCCCTCCTCCCAGAAGCGCTCTTTGATGTGATCATAAGTGAAAGTCAAAGGACCTCGCCCCCCCCCCCCCCCCCCCCCCCCATCCTACACCCCCAGGGCAGGAATGTTACTGGCAATGAAGATTGTTGGGTGATTAAAGTGTGAGTGAATGTGTCGTTTAGTGAAGAAAAGGAAATATTAGAAAGTAGATCACACCTGATCATGCAATGCAGCACGCACACACACACACACACACACACACGCAAACACACACGTGCACACACACACACACACACACACACACGTACACGCGCACACGTGCACACACACACACACACACACACGTCTCTCACACACACACACACACACACACACACACACACACACACACACACACACACACACACAGAGAGACAGTCACCGACGGGCTCGTCTGTTAAGGTGAGATTAGAGGTTTTCCTCTTTTTACCCTCCTGCCTCTTAAAGACTTCAGGTTTCCCAGAAGCCCTGGTGGTTTCTCGGTTCAATCGAATGGAATGTTCTTCTCATTGAAAGGCATTTTTCATTTTTCACGGTGAAAGTATTGACACAGAGTTCTTTCCATCTTTCCATTGAGAATGGGATTTGAGCTCCACACACACTCTCTGTCTCGCATGCACGCACGCACGCACGCACGCACGCACACACACGCTGATTTAGGGGGCAGTCAGTTGCAGGGGATGTGTCTGTTTCTAATGAAGGCAGCTTGTGGAAAGGTTACAGCGAGTTATGCCTCCCTGGGGAGAGACATCTGTCTGTCCGTCCGTCCGTCCGTCTGTCTGTCTGCAGGATCTGGCGGAGAACTGTAGTGTAAAGTGCAACGGAGCTCGTGTGTGTTTAGGGCTATTACACACAGTACAGTATGGTGTCATTAACCCAAACAGGACGGGAACCCCTTTGGTGTTATTAAGTATAGCATTATGCTATACTTTGGCTTTAGGTTCATGCTATGAACTTGTGGTGCAATCTTTCAATATACATTCTTTTTATTTTTATTACATTCTATTTTCAGGTGGGGATCAGTGGCCAATTACATACTGTATATATATTTTTGGGGGTGCTTGACATGAAAATGAAAACTGTCATGATTTCGAAGATAAAAAAAAAAGAAAGTCTCATCCTCGGGTCTAAACGGGTTAACACAATGCTGTCTCCCCCCTCCCCTCCCCCCCCCCCCCCCCCCTCCCCTCCCCTCTCTGTGCAGGATCGTACGTGAGTATCTGAGCGGCGCTCCCTTCTCCTCCTACCAAGAGACCATGTACTTCTCTCGCTTCCTGCAGTGGAAGTGGCTGGAGAGGTGGGTACCCGCTACACGACACCCCATTGGACCAACGCGAAACCAACATAACGCTGCATTGAGTCCATTCCGTTTCTTTTAATTGCCCCCGTGCCAGCCCGGCTTGGCCTGCATGTTTAATACACTTGTATTGGCAAGTTGCAGATTGAGCAGAGCACAGCAGCATTTCTTTCCTTCTTAGCCTGACACGGTTCTATGATAACGGCGGAAATTTCTATCATAACTTAATGTGCAGTATTATATGGAAGGACGGTGATTTTGTTGTTTCTTATACTAATTCACAATAACTATAATAAGACTTCGTTCTCATTATTAATAACACGAAAGTTGAACGATGCACCGTCCTACGTGGTTTTCAACTCATCAGGGTCCATTATTTATTCAGTGTTTGAGCCACGGACCGCCATTTGATGAGATTTAGCCTCTCAGACCGCAAACTAAAGCATATTAGGAGAGATAACAAAACAGACAAACGTTGACCAAAATAAAACATATTCTACAATTCATTCTATAATTGTGTTAGACTTCTTGTAAATTAAGTGATGTAGATGCTTCACAATAATGTAACTCTTGAGAGCGTAAAATGAAATTACGGGTCCATTTGGTTTCAACCACTGACCGTCCTAGAGCATGCAGACGGGAAGCAGGAGTGTGTACTTCTCTTGCCATGTTTGCACCAATCAAACGAAGGCAACGCTAACCGCACCAATCAATGTTTGTGTTTTAGAGAGTGCTTCATAATTGATGATGTTTTGTGTAGTAGTGGCTGGTAACTGAAAACGGGGGAAGAAACGGCAGCCATCAGTGGAGATTAATAATGTAGTACAACATTATTCTGTCTGCAACATCACACAGCCTAAGAGAATGACACCCCCCCCCCCCTCGCTCTCTCTGTCTGTGTCTGTGTCTGTCTGTCTGTGTCTCTCTCTCTCTCTCTCTCTCTGTTTCTCTCTCTGTTTCTCTCTCTCTCTCTCTCTCTCTCTCTCTCTCTCTCTCTCTCTCTCTCTCTCTCTCTCTCTCTCTCTCTCTCTCTCTCTCTCTCTCTCTCTCTCTCTCTCTCACACTACTTTAAGTCCTATATACAGGTTTAATGTTTGTGTTAGGTCTATGTTTGTTTTAAAAAACGCCATTGACATTGAACGGGAATTAATGTTTGTTTAGTTTTGTTTTAAATCCCAATAAAGATAATTTAATGTTTGTTTTGACACTGTGTGTTTTACATCACCATTACATCACCTAATCAACATGAGTTAGTCTTTAATATATAATCACCCCTCACTTCACACAGGTGTGATTTTTCTCCCTCTGAACTCGTCTTTCTCTAATCCTCTCTTTCTGTCCTGTGTCTCTTCTTCCAGGCAACCAGTAACCAAAAATACCTTCAGACATTATAGAGTACTAGGAAAAGGTGGATTTGGTGAGGTGAGTGTCTTTAGTTTTCATCCAGATAAACTTGTAATGTACACGTTTGAAAATGCAATCAAGGTACACAAAACATCTGAGACGTGGCTTTAGCTTCAGCTTTTTCTGTGCCATTACGAGATAATCTCGTGAATAGCTATTGTATCCAACGGTGCCAATCACGAGATTACGATATTTGATGCATTAATCCTGCATTACAATTTATATATATATTTGTACTCGGTAGTAACATCTACACCCCGATCCGACGCGCACGCTTAATAGTCTTTTTCTCCTCAAAATGAGACAAACTGCGATCTTTGGGACCTTATAAAACACTAAGAAAGTGGCTCAAATATGGAGGGCTATCACTTCCGGGTCGGGGGGGGGGGGGGGGGGGAGGGGTTTCACACATTGGTCTGGTACTGGCCTCGCGATGCTGCCTATTGTAACGGGAGGGAATGTGTTAGTTAACCGATAATTGCTTTTCTCCCTGACACAAATTAATCAATGAAATAATAATTCCTATGACGTTTTCGAGTCTTTTTTCTATTCTTATTTTCCTTTCACATAATCGGTAGCGGACAACCGTTTTATATCGATTAAAAAGACCTGCCCACCACACGTCCTTAGCACCCCGTGGCTTTTTTTGTTGATAAGACGTGTGTGGACGTCTTGGCCATCAGAAGTGTTAACACTTTCAGGGCTTTAAAATAATATATCCATTCTACTGAGGCTGCCAGGATTGTTTCATTACCTTTGGAGCATACGCCGAAGTATTTGCGCCTTGCGCTAATTTAGTCCTTGAGAATCCGCCTGAAAGTAGTTCCATGGCTTGTTGTTGTCGAAGAGAAAAATATGCAACCATCGCGACCCAACAACAGGCAGCGAGGGCTGCTGGAGTGCAGTTAGAACTACCGTTCACTCTCATTCAACTAATTTTCCCAGAAGCCCTTGCAGCCCAGAGCACGGGTCGATTTCCGGTTTCGTTGTCATGACGCGACGGCCTTGTCACCAGGTCCGCGACAAATCCGCTATTTCACGCAGGGGAGAAACATTGATTAAATAGCGTGTAAAATGGGTGATGCAGCTAAACTGTTAAAAGTCGTCCATGTGCGCATCGCAGCGTTTGTGTAACACTTGTCCGTCTCCCTGTTCTCCGTGTTCTCCCCAGGTTTGCGCCTGCCAAGTACGTGCCACTGGTAAGATGTACGCCTGTAAAAAGCTGGAAAAGAAACGAGTGAAGAAAAGAAAAGGTGAAGCAATGGCACTAAACGAAAAACGCATTTTAGAAAAAGTTAACAGTAGTTTTGTAGTAAGTACTACCTTTTTCTTATTCAATCCTTCAAACGTAATTCTGATTGTGCTTACGTGTGCGTGTGTGTATATGTATATGTGTGTGTGTGTGAGAGAGAGATTGTATGCGCGCATACACACGGTCAGCATTCCTATATTACCGTCCATCTTTTGGGAGTTTATATCAAGTGGTTTTGAAATGCACTTCTGTTGCACTTCTGTTGCTATATAAACAGTTTTCCAAAGCCTGCACACACATGGAAAAAGTATACATGGAATATTTGTTTTACCTCACAATTTAAAACATGTAAAAACACAAAAAAAAAGTTGTTATAATATATACTGTGTACTATATATACTAGGCTGTATAAAGTAGATACAGTATATTGTATACATTACACACGCATGACTGACTCAGTAGACCAGGCCCTGTGCCGGTGTGTGTCAGCCAAAAATTATGACCCTGCTACCGCTGCTACCGAGCGGTGGGTTGCTCTTGGCTAATAGAACCGACTTCTCTATAAATTGAGCCATAGTGGCATGAATGGAGGCAGTGGTTTTTTGGCAGGTACACGCACACCGGGGCCTCAAGATTTAGACGGGCAGTTATAGCCATTTATGTATTCCATGCTATGCGAGAACGCAAATTGTACATGAGTGACATTTTGGCCAGAAAATGCCAAGTTGATTTGTCCCTTGATTACTGTACTCATCCTAAATAACATGTTAAATGCGTAACACGAATAGTCTTGAGTCTTGGACGATAATCTCATGAACCAATTCTTCCAACCACTACAGATATTTGACAGTAAAAGCGAGCAATTTCACTCTTGTTTGCCAGTGACTACCGTGTGTGTGCCTGCAGCACAAATGTGTGTTTTTTCTGATTTATTGTTGCCCGCTGTACTCTCTGCACGTCACACATTCTCACACCTGTGTAAATTGAGATGATCCTTCTTGTAATCTGTGTGTGTCTTCTTTTGTGTAAAATGCTCAAATGCTATGGAGTTAAGGGGGGGGGGGCACACATGAGGTGTCTGTCTGTCCGATTTCATTTGATCCCAGTCAGATGCACAGAAGCCCTCGGGTACTCGAGCAGGAAAAGGGAAACTTAGCATTGGCTCAGTTGTCTTGTTCCTTAGAAGACTATTATTGCACTAAAGACTACTACTAGAATACTAGTGGGGTTAACATGTTCATTCCTGGTGGGTGGGTTGCGGACTGCGTGGAAAAAAGTACTACATTTCTTTACTTATAAATGTACCAAAAGTTAAAGTACTCATTATGCAGAATGTCCCATTTCAAGTTTTTAAAAGTATTAGTAAAATGTGTTGCAGCATTCCTCCCTTGTCTGATGGAGCATGAGGCTACGCTACCAGTCCTTGTTCTCAGTGACTCATAGGCCTGTCACACAATGATTACATAATCGCCTAATCACAAAAAAAAATCGTAATAGCTACGTATAATAAATATTGATGACATCATGGGATCTCCAATATAGAGTATGGGCATTCCTACAGTATATACAGGCTTAAAGCTGCTATAAGCAATAATATGTCAAATATGTTTATGCTGGCTGTCTGAATACCAAAAAGAAATTATAAGGTCATTCAAATTTTGACATTATTGCGTTAATATTGATGACATCATGTGATGTCACGAGGCATGACCGGTGACCAACTGACTGACGGGAAATGCACGGTTTCATAGTAAATGCGACCTGCGGTCGTAATCAATATCAGCTATATATCTCTGCTGTCAGGAGGACTCCAAAATGCTAATTTTTCAGGAAATAAAGAAAACCTTATATTTATAGAACAAAGCAATACAGCCTCATCAAAGTTGGTGTTGGTTGTTGGTTGTTGGTTGTTGGTACTTTCATGAGAAGGAGAGAGGTGGTGGAGTTAGCTGCTTTTTCAGATATTTTGAGGGTCCAATGGAGTTAAGTGGTTTTGTCCAAAGCACTTTTTACTACTTTCCATTGGTTCAATATTTTGAACACACAGACGTAAAGGGTTTTCAATAGCACTGATTTATGCAAAAAACCTAATAAAATTACTTATGAGGTTTCCTCCCGACAGCATTATCAAAAATAGTGGCAGGAAATGGCACGTCTTGCTCTTTGTAGATCTGCTATTTTCCCCACAATGTTTTCCATAATGTTCCAACAATGTTCAACAACAGGAACACAGATACGTCGTTAAGTCGTTGCGTCGTTAATCGCCACTATTTGAGTGACAGTAAATCGTCAAGTAAAATGTCATAATCGTGACAGCCAAAGTGAGTCATTGCTAAAGCCTACACACACACACACACACACACACACACACACACACAGAACCTGAGATATGCTCATTTCAGAATGTTAGG